>NC_140948.1:18083308-18683308 GCF_014529385.1 Adiantum capillus-veneris | reverse complement strand
GGACACCCATTGGCCCCAAAGACGGGCGCTTGTTCGGTATTTCTTTATTGTATTCAAAGAGGGAATAAAACTTGCGATTTCCTACGAGCTGTCTCGCATAATCCGGGCTTAAAATGACCTGTTCTGGCCCCCTTTCGGTAGCATAAGTGTACTAGGAGGCTTCACAGACAGTATCCCCACGCAATAAGTGACTTTCCCGGCCCTACAGACACTATACAAAACCTGACGAGAATCTGCAGCACGCTGAATTCTCTGTTTTCTGCCCTGAAAATTCGCCCCGCACAACGGTCCTCTCATGCCCTCGGACCTCCTGGGGTATTAGGGACCGTTTAGAGCGGAAACCCTAAACCTGCAAAATGCACAGCAAGCTGTATTTCCATGTTTAGGGTTTAGGGTATTTCCCTGTCTGTTTCGCGAGCCGGTCGCATTCGTAGCAAGTCCTCGAGCTGCCGCACCTAGGCTGTAACCCAAAGGCCTCAAGGTAAAGCTGCAATACATTTGGTGAGACTGACAGCTCATGCTCTTCCATCCACTTTGTATCCATAGGTGGATAGTTCTTGAACTTCACCAAATAGCGTCTTGCAACGTGTCCCTTAACTTTTATTTCTTTATGTGCCAAAATTTGCTAAGGTACCAAGATCTCATCAAGTTCATCGACTTCTGGCTAATCCTCCTGTGGCATATCTTCTGGCACATCACCCACAAAGGGTCTTGGAAGACACACGTGAAACGCATTATGAATCTTCCAAGTGTTAGGCAATTTCAGCCTATAAGCAACATCGCTGATCTTATCAAGGACCTGAAAAGGCCCATAGTAACGCATCGTGAGCTTCGGAAACAACTTTTCCTTGCCCTTAATCTTCTTTAACCTTGCCTTTTCAAACCGTAAAAGTATCCAGTCACCAAGTGAAAATAGTAATTCACGACGGTGACGATCAACAGCCCTTTTCTGCTTTGCCCGAGTCTTCTCCAATGCAAGCTTAATCTTCTTATACATGTCATCTATGTTCTCAACATATCGATCTGCCTGAAAGATCTTCTCCTATGCAAAATGGGAGGAACCTTTTTGCCACCTTCAACAATCTCAAAAGGTGGCTTGCTTGTGGACGAATGCACCGTATTGTTGTACGCATACTCAAGCATAGGCAAATACTGTTTCTACTTGCCCATATTATCTGACACATAACACTTCAACAGATCCAAGACAGTAGAGTTAGCTCTTGTGACTGTCCATCAGTTTGTAGATGAAATGAGGAGGAAAATTTGAGCGTGGTTCCCATGTTTTCAATCAATTCTCTCCAAAACAAACTTGTCATGCGAAGATCGCGATCACTGACAATCGACTGCGGCATACCATGGTACTTAAACACATTATATATGAACAACCGTGCCATCGGGTCAGATCTTCTTTTCTTCTTGACAGGAATAAAATGGGCCTGCTTGTTGAACCTGCAAATAATGGTCCATATACCATCATTCCCTGTCGGCGTTCTTGGAAGATCAAAGACAAAATCCATAGTAATGCTTTCCCATGGCTTACTGGAATCGGCAGTGGTTGTAATAACCGTGGTGCCTTTTGCTTGTCAAACTTGACCTTTTGGAAAATCACGCATGCTCGCACAAAGGCATCCACATCTCTCCTGAAAGTAGGCCAGTAAAACAATGTCTCGACCGCTTTCTTTGTCGCATCTATACCACGATGCCCTGCATACGGTGGGACATGGCTTTCTACCATAACCTTATGTCGCAATGGCCTGGTGACGCATAGTCTGCCCTGCATCATCATAAAACCATCCTTGAGGAGGTAGTGCTCATGGCGTTGCCTATCTTGCAACTATTCAAAGATCCTTGCAAAATCTTCGTCTGAAGCATGTTGTTCCTTCATGTCATCAAGCTCATGATGATAAGGAATTGATATAGCTGAAATTTGTGGCTTTCTTGGTAACGCATCAGTCACAACATTCTTCTTGCCTTCCACATGCATAATCTAGAGGTGGAACATAGAAAGAATGTTTGCCCATCGCATATGCTTTTCAGATAGCTTTGATTGTGTCAAGAAGTACCGCAAGGTCTGATGATCTGTCTTGACAACAAAATCAGCACCTAAGAGGTAGTGCTTCCAACTAGAAAGCGCATGAATCACGAGCAAAAGCTCTTTCTTGTAGATTTGCATAGTTTTCTCTGGCCCTTGCAAAATTGTGCTTTCATAAGCTACTACCTGTCCATCTTGCATTAGCAGTACTTCCTAAGATCTGGTAAAACAATCACGGGATCTGAAGTCAACTTTTCCTTTAGGAGACTGAAAGCTGAAATCTCTCTCTGGGTCCATCTGAAAGTGACCTCTTTCTTTTGCAAAGCGTGAAGAGGTGAAGCTATCTCTGAAATTACTGATAAACCTTCTATAATATGAGCACAATCCCAAGAAGCTTTGGACATCATGCACAGTCTGGCCATATCTTAATAGTGTCAACCTTTGCGGGATCCATTCGGACACCATCCTTTGACACTATGTGGCCAAGAAAGTGGATCTCTTCCAAAAAGAATTCACTTTTCTTAGGATTGACAAGTAACCTATGATTGCGTAATTCTTCGAACACAATGGTCAAGTGACGCCTATGGTCCTCTTCATTCTTCGAATAGACTATCATGTCATGAAAGAATGTGCCAACAAATTTTAGATGCGAGTGGAAAATCCGGTCCATCATCCTATGGAATGTAGCAGGAGCATTTGAAGACCCAATGGCATCTAGAAACTCATAAAGACCAAACGTCGTTCTAAATGTAGCCTTGTGCACATCTCTGGCCTTATACGAATCTGATGGTACCCACTCTTAAGGGCTATCTTGCGGAAAATTGCAGCACCCTCTAAACGGTCAAGAATATCATCAATCCTTGCGATAGGAAAGTTGTTCTTGATGGTATTCTTATTCAACGCATGGTAGTCAATACAAATGCGCCAAGAGCCATCCTTCTTTTGCACTAGGAGCACTGGGGAGCAAAAAGGTAAAAGCTCCTCAACCTGACCCATAATCTCTTTCTGCTGAGCTGCACTAACCGTGTAGGGAGGTCTGTTTGGTGGGGTACAGCCTCGCACCAAATCTATCGCATGGTCCTCAAGCCTCTCGGACGGCAATTGTGACGGTAATGAGTCAGAAAAACAGTCGTTAGACTCTCACAAAAATGCTGACCTTCTTTATCTAACATAGATAAATTTGAGTGACAACTATATCTGAAACATCACGTGCAAAAATCAAGTACGTAGAAAGACGATTTTAATTACAGAAGTGATAGCCGAAGCAGATACAATAGCGATAGACTCCCTTTGAGCTTTACATCCAAAACATGAGTTTTGCCCCTATGTTGAAGGGTGATCTTTTTGTCAAAGACATCGAGCACGCCATGTGTTCGGAGCATCCACGGAATTCCCAACAGCGCATCGCACCCTTCCAATGGCAATGATATAGAACTGTTCTGTGTCCACATATGATTGAATATGCAGACCCAGCTTTCGAATGATGGGAGTAACACATTCTAAGTGGCCGGGACATGCCAAGGCTGCATCTGTCGTGTACCCTATCTCCTTAGCTTTGATGCCGAGCTTCATAGCTAACTTTGGTGAGATAAAGCTCGCTTTGGCACGTGGATCAAAGAAAAGAAGTGCCATCTGGTCTCTGACTTTACCCCATGCTCTACATAACTTGTTGGCATCCGTGCTTATCCTGTCATCCACCATGTCTGGCACTAAACCTGCCGTGGGCTTGGGCTCCTTTCCTTTCTTGTCCTTTTTATCATCTGAGTCAGCTGGTCTTTTCCTTTGTGGAAAATCTGTAGAAAAATGACCAGGCTGCTCGCATATAAAGTATTTATTCTCAACCGTCAAGACCTTCTTTTCCTCAAGCGACTTAGGTACAAAAGGCTTCCTTTTCTGTTTCTTTGCGTGCACTCCAGAAGTCCTGGCTGAGTCCTTGTCCTTGTTGACCTTTTCTGACACTTGTGACGCTTCAAGAGCCATTTTCACAAAGGGCTTCTTTGCTGAATTTTTCTTTTGGTGCCCCCCTTTCACATTGCCCGAAAACCCATTGTCCTCTCCCTTCAACAAGGCATGACCAGTGTTGGCAACTTCCATAAGCTGAGTGAGGGTAGCCACTCTGTTCTTTGTATAGTAATCTCAAAGCCCTTTAGGCAGCCCACAACAATACTTCTCGATCTGCTCCGTCAGTGGCACAAACTTGTAGGAGGTTGTTGAGAGCAACGCTTCACAAAACCTCCGATTGTACTCCTGTAGGCTCTTGCAAGTAGCCGCAGTGAGTTGGTGCCAATCCGTCATGAACATCGGCTTTAAATTTATTTGGAAGCCATGCAGATGCAAACATTTGCTTGAAGTATATCCATGTGGCGGGTGCGTGTCCTTGCATCAACAGGGTCGTCCACCATGTAAGCGCATTGTCTTTCTAGAAAGTGGTAGCTTTCCTAACCTTAGAGGCCTCTATAAAATTCCCTCTGCATAAGTTGTATCAAATTGCTGGAGGAAAGTAAGAGCATTTGCCTTATCCTCAAAGCCGCTGAAGTGCTAAACTTTACAGTTGCACCACCTTCTTTGTAAGCTTTTGGCTTTTCTAGTGCCCCCAAATTGTCATAAGGAATTGTCTGCAACATGGGCAGGGGTCATTGACATTCCTTGGCCATTGACATTTTGTCATAAGTGCCGTATCTGGCTGCTGTCTAGAAAAACCAGCCATGCCATAATTGCCATGTGGCACCCCAAACTGGCCCTGATTTCTCTGAAAGCCTTGCTGCATGCTGATATTACCATACATGGGGTTCAACATCATGCCTTGCATACCCCCAAACATTGTTCCTGGCATATATTGCTGGTTTCTAGGCGCATGACTAGCCATACTTTGGAATAGATCCACCCCCGCAATATCGAGGATGTACCGTGAGTGGTGGAAAAACCTGATGCATTGCTTGGAAACTGGTTCCCTGTCCATTTAATGCAACATGTGGACTCTGAAAGGTGGCGGGATGAACTGCCAAAACCTGTGGAATTGGCGTCCTAACCACGTGTTCATGGACGAAAGGAACTTGTCTTGGAGTCCCTGACTCCTCAACGTGAGAGTGCTCCCTATCTTGTTGGGATGCATGAAGTACTTGGGCTTAAGCCTCATGGGGCTCTACTGGTTGTGTGAGTTGCCTTGTCTTCAGTGGCACTGGCGCTTGCAAAAACTCCATAAACCTTGGGTTTTGCACCAGTCGAGAAAACACATTCACAGCGGCAACCAATTGAGTCTTGAACGCATCATCTTCAAGTTGCCTAGTCATAAAGCCCTGCACTGGTGGAGCATTCACATCAACAAGAGGTACAGACAGACGTGGCCGTGAACTCTCGCTAACCTCGAACGCTGTAGGAATTGCTTGCCTGTCCTGTGAAGAGGAACCCTCTTCTATGATGCCTTTTGCTTCGTCGGCCATAGTGTAATCCCGTGTTCCCGTACTCTGTGTCTTTGCCGCAAACCAACCGAGGCTCACTTCTTGAGGAAAAAGTGATTCTGTCCCGGCGACGGAACCATGAAACCGGTTTGTCAGGCGGTAGACTTTGGCTGAGCACCAACACCATCTTACAAGTCTTTCAGGTATCGCTCGAGCATAGATTGGTTATAAATGCCAAAAAGAGAGTTTTTCTTGCTGGGGGATACATTTCTTGAGACACATCGTCTCCGTAACAGGAGTACAGATGGACCCGACCAAAAAATGAGACTATCCACGATTGGCTTGTTTAAAGAATGTTCTTGAAGTTTGAAGCTTTTTGGGCTTGTGCTCTTCTAATGGCGGTTCATTCGGAAGTTTGCAGAGATAGCTTCACCTTTGCATGTATTGACAGGCCCTTTCTCGTGGGCACCGACAAGGGTGATTGCTTTTCAGACACTTCAGGTAAAATTGACTATTTGACCAGTGTAGTCTTTGCTAGATTTGGAAAAGCCATTCAAAGTTTATTGTGATGCTTGTGGTCGTAGTCTGGGAGCGGTCTTGATGCAAGAAGGCCATGTGATTGCTTTTGAAAGCAGAATGTTTTCATGACCAGAATTAGTAGCACAGGTTTATGAGGAAGAGCTATTGGCAGTGATCCATGCTCTTACACATGGCGACACTATTTAATCGGAGCCGATTTCACAGTTTTTCAGATTATCAGAGTCTACGCTACTTCTTGTCACAGAAGCAGCTTTCAAAAAAGCAGATGCGATGGGCTAACATCTTGTTAGAGTTTCACTTCTAGATTGTCCATGTTTAGGGACATAAAAATTTAGTGGCAGAGGCATTGTCTCGGAAGCCCCTAGCCTTGGCTATTCCCGCGATTCATCACAGAACCTTCGAGGATATGATCGACTAGTATGCCACCAATCCTGACTTTGCGGACATTTTTACTTGCATGCAGAATGGGGAGACAGGTCCGGGGTATTCCATACGGGATTGCTACTTGATGAAGAAAATGATGTTATGTGTTACAGAGCCTTCGAGGGAAAAGGTCTTGACGGAGCGCCATTGTCCACCTTTTACGGGTCACCGCGGCATCGATACCACCTTGAAGGGTGTGGAGTGTTACTTCTATTGGCCGAGACTTTAAAAAGGATGTGGATGACTTTGTTCGCAGTTGTTTAGTATGCCAAAAGGTCAAGTTTGAAAACCATAGGGCACAAGGATTACTACAGCCTTTACCCATTCCCACCCGCCCATGGGAAAGCATTTCTATGGATTTCATCTTTGATCTCCCGAAGACTCAAAGTGGGCACAATGGCATTTGGAGTGTCTTTGATAGATTTAGCAAACAAGCTCACTTCATTGTAGTAAAGAAAACAGTCAAGCTCGATCATTTAGCGAGACAGTTCATTGCACAGATTTTCCGACTACATGGCAATGGGCATGCCTGAGACAGTAGTCTCCGACAGAGATCCCCGATTCAAGAGTTTGTTTTGGAGGGCTATTTGGGAGAACATTGGCACACGGTTGCAATTCTCGTCATCATTCCACCCGCCGACAGATGGGCAATCTGAGATTGCAAATTTAGTTGTATTGGATTTATTGAAGTCTTACATTTCGAATCAAAAGACTCAATAGGAATTTTTTTTGCCCTTGGTGGAATTTGCCTACAATAACACGGTTCACTCCTCGACGGGGAAGGCGCTATTTGAGATAATCAAAGGTGCTAAAATGGTTCCTCCCTTTCTAAGCACTAAAGACAAGGTTTTTGAAGCCGATCAGTATACGAGGGACTTGGACACTGCTTTTGCCAGGGTTCGAGAGGCTCTAGAGAAGTCTCAAGCACGACACAAGAAGGCAACGAATCGTCATCGACACGACTTGAAGTTGAAGGAAGATGATTGGGTGCTCTTACGTTTTGAGAAGACACGCCTAAGGAAACGAAAGGGAAAAGAGCGGCTTTTTCCAAAGCTTAGCATGAGGTATTAAGGCCCTTTTTAGATTGAAGAAAAGATAAATGATGTATCCTTCTGACTCAAGTTGCCACATACTTAGAAGATTCACAATGCATTTCATGTGAGTCTATTGAAACCCTTTATGGGTGAGGTGCCAGTTTGTGGGGGGCCTGATGAGCAACCCGAAGTGCAAGAGAGCGAGGAGATACTCGTTCCAGAACAGATTTTGGCACATAAGGAATGAAAAGTGAAAGGTAAAGTGATTCGGCGGTTCTTAGCGAAATTTAAGAACTATCCGGCATTGGATGCGAAGTGGATGGAGGAGGAGGATCTAGCAGATACTCCTCTGATTTTGGAACTTTACCTTGAGGCTTTTAGTTTAGCTGCGTCTACTCCGAAAGGTCCCATGGATCAACAGGGTTGAATTTGGTGCAGACGGGACTGCACAAGAGGGGAGTACGGGCATTAGTCGAGGCGGGGCCAAGGGACACAAAGGACAAAAAAATCGATTGGCTGCTTGCTGTACGGACGGAAATCGCGTTTGGCTGCTGACGTGGGAGACCATACGGATTTCTGTGATTTGCACTGACAACGTTGACGTGGCACAACTGTACTGACTTCCAAGAAAAGCGTTTGCAGCTTTTGGGCTTACTACTCCTTTGAGTTAGAAGCTTTTGAGTTACTGCTTTTGGGGCTCTTCTTTTGGCATCCCTTTGTAAGAATGAAAGGAACCCTAGGGACTCACTCTGCAGAGCATTTGGACGCAGAGTTTGAGAGTTGAGGACCCGCGGGAGTTGTATTTTGCTCAAAGTTTATTACAAAAAGAAATATCGGGGCCAATCTCTCTTAGCACGGAATTACGTTGGGCCGGATCGACTCAATTTACTTGTGATTTGATTCGGTTAAGTGTTTTAAGTGAATCTGTCTCATGTCGCGACCAATTCTAAACTTGGGGTGCCCAAGTTTGTTACAGACACCCTACTACAAGAAGGCTGATGCTTTGAATGTTTCCAGACAAGACACACATACAACAATTGTTCTACTAAAGGGGATACGCCTCCAGGATAACCACCTGCAAAGAGAGCCAAAATTGCGGTGGGACTTGACATTTATGGCATCGCTCTTGAAGGTTCCAATGAATTATGCAGAGCTTATGTAGCAGACTTGGACACCCCACGTCGGAAATCTGGCATGACACACGAGAGGATCACTTAAAATACTTCACAACTTTATCACACTTAAAAATTAGAGTTGAGACGGCCTGATGTAGTTCCGTGCCCAGAGGTATTGGCTCCAAAATCTGGCTAGGTGAGGCTCAAAAAGGATGTGGACGAGTTTGTTCGCAGTTGCTTAGTATGCCAAAAGGTCAAGTTTGACAGGCATAAGGCACCGGGACTTCTACAACCTTTACCCATACCCTCCCGCCCTTGGGAAAGCATTGCTTTGGATTTCATTTTTTATCTTCCCAAGACCCAAAGTGGGTATGATGAAATTTGGACAGTCATTGACAGATTTAGCAAGCAGACCCACTTTATTCCGGTAAAGAAGACAATGAAACTGTTTCTCAGAGATTTTCCGATTACATGGCATGCCTGAGTCCATTGCTTCGGATAGAGATTCCCAATTTACTAGTTAATTTTGGAGGGCAATATGGGAGAACATTGATACACCCGCAGTTCTTGTCCTCGTTCCACCCGCAGACATATGGGCAATTTGAGATAGCCATTTTAGTGGTTTTGGATTTGTTGAAGTCTTATATTTCGGATCAAAAGACTCAATGGGAAAAGTATTTGCCCTTGGTGGGGTTTGCCTACAACAACATAGTTAATTTATGGATGGGGAAGCCGCCATTTGAGGTAGTCGAGACTCGAGGGTGCTAAGAAGGTCACACCATTTCTGAGCATCGAAGACAAGATTTTTGAAGTGGAGAAAAAGCAAGAAAAGCAGATTTTTGAGAAAGTCTAGATGGCACGGAAGGCCATCTAGCAGTTTAGAGGAGGAGAGATTGTCCTTTTCTTACAATGACCAGATAAGCAAGAAGACCACGGAGTTCAAGGAAGGGAGTCAAGCAGTCAGGTTTGAGATGTTTTTAGGCTACTAGGACACCCATCGAGCCCTTGACTTCGTACAACAGTTTGACGTCTCCTTCTCTGGAGGTCAGTTAAAAAAACACTCCAAGGTGGGAAGGGTGGCAACTTACTTGAAGGGAACTGCATAGACATGGGGGGGTCGACTCTGTTGTAGGCACAGAAGCACGTGCGACGTGGTTAAAATTCAAGAAAATTTTCAAGTCAACTTGGATATCAAATGAATATGGAAGAGATGTCATCATGGCTTGGCATCACTTGAGAATGACTAAGAAAGATACATTGGATGACTACTACCAGAGGTTTTGGGATACTTATTTGCCAAAGAAACTAGATTGAGTGGTTTTGCTAAGGTTTGCTAAAAGAGATTCGAGACTATTGTCTAAACCAGAAGTCTCACTCCATTTAGAGACTCATTGGACATGATAAGCAACGATTTTCGAATGCATGCCGGCTCATTGACTTATCCTATGGACAACATAGTATCCACCTCAACAGGGCAAGAGTGAAAGGAATGAATCAAGGGAACCGGATGATAGCTTATCACAAGATTCTGGAAAAAAAATCAGGTAGTAGCACATCTGAAGTTTCTGACGAACTAAGGGAACTAGATGGAAGTTCATCAGAGGATTCTGGAGAAAGAGGATAAGATGATAGTACGTCTCAGGGTTCGGATGATTGAAGCCGACGTGCCAATGGACAAAGGAAGCTAGCGAAGCCACCCATAGGTCCCAATCCTAGATGGATTCTATGTGATTTAATATGAATGTGATTTGATGTTCAGTGACTGTCGTCTTTGTGCAAGTGCTAGATTTGTGTCGTCTAGTGCGTCGGTACTTAGAATCAGTGTCTATCGAACTGGTTTATGGCTTATGTCTGATTTTGCAGGCGTAATCGAGGACGATTGCAATTCTTTCAAGAGGGGGTATGTCACACAGTGATGACGTGGCATGGCCATACGACAGAGAAATGGCCAAGTGGACAAGAGAAACTAAACGGATTAACTTGAAGAACTTATGAAGCACCGGCGGTCGGGTCAGAAACCCTAAAATACAAAAGCTTGAACCTTCAAAGGGATTTTCATAAAATGCATTGACATGCTAACATGGCAGATCATACAGATGCTAACGTGGCAGGGCCGTATGGAATTTTTGTGATTTGCATTGCAGGTGCCACATGGCAGACCGTACGGATTTTCGCAAATTACGTTGGTTGTTTTTGGGAATCTCTAGCACTAGCTTTAGGGTCCCATAGCTTTTGGGTGAAAGTGCTTTTGAATTGATTACTGTTGGGGCTTTGCTTTTGGGCATCCCATGTTGTGTATATAAAGAGCCCTTGGGGCCTCAATCTGGAGAGCATATGGACGCAGGGTTTGAGAGCAGAGGTCGCTCGGGAGTTGTACTTTGCAATGATTAATGATAAAGAAATACAGAAAGGGGTGCCAAACTTTGGTGTCAATATCTCTGGGCACGAAACCACGCCGGGCTATGTCGACTCTCTCTCTCTCTCTCTCTATTAAAGTTTAGTGATTTTGAAGTTTCTGTTTGTGTGTTGCTATTGTTTTCTTGCTTGGAGTGTCCAAGCCTGTTACAGTTCTCTCAGCTCAACTGCTTGTCAACAAGTTTGAGCTCAAGAGGCCCTCAAGTTCTTATTTATAGGCCCATGGCCTTCCAAAATCAAAAGCAAGTACATGAAAAGGTGCAAACTCGAAAGCTTTCATGTCACAAGACGGGCACCACGTGCCAATAGAAAAGAACAGACTGAAGAGACTTTTAGCACTTCATTAATAACGAACTGAGAGAGAGAGAGAGAGAGAGAGAGAGAGAGAGAGAGAGAGAGAGAGAGAGAGAGAGAGAGAGAGAGAGAGAGAGAGAGAGAGAGAGAGAGAGAGAGAGAGAGCACGCGACACGGAGTGGCGGAATTCCACTCCAGAGAGTATTGGCCCCAAACCTTGGCGTCTCTTTCGGTATTTCTTTATATTGCATCAACATAGTACAAGCCGGTACTCCAGACTCTGCACCTTCTCCAGAAAGCATGCCAGAGAATGAGCCCTAACCTCATATTTAAAGGCCCTTGGCCTAAAAAGCAGTTACAGTGAAAAACCTTCAAACTCAAAAGCATCTGGTCCAAAAGCAATGCCAAAAAGCTGCCAACGTAATTTATGAAAATCCGTACAGCTTGCCACGTCATTAGCCAGCGCAAAACGCGGAAATCCGTACAGCTTGTCACGTCATCATGCCAATGTAATTTTTGGAAATTTGCCACGTCATGAGCAGCTACGCTATTTTGTGTGTGTGTGAGTCCTGCTTTATTTTAATTCTTTATGTCACTTGGACCGTCCGATCGGACGGGGTCTCCATAAGTTGGTAGGACTTCTTCTTCTGTTACTTGGTCTTCTTAGGGTTTAGGCCCCTCGGCCGACATCTGTAAGTTGGCTCCATTCTTTAGGCTTTGACACGTCAGCAGTTTGTGACATCTCCCCTTCTTGAAAGAGAGTAACCGTCCGCGATTACAGCATATCTGCAAAACAACTCAAGTTAGCTCAAAAATTTCCGAGGGTCATTCCGAGGGACAATCAGTTTGCTCTTTTTGTTAAGGAGTTAGCTTCTCCTTTCTGCTCTTTTGATCAAGGAGTTAGCTTCTCCTTTCGTCCAGATCGAAACTCGTTACCCAGATCGTACTGATCTTCGATGGGTGTCTTGATGCACTAAAATTACATACTAAGGCAATCTCATCCAATTAGGAATATTCAGTGGTTGGCACATCACAATGCAACACAAATGCTCACATATGCACATATGTTACAAGACATAGAAACATAAAGTCGCCGATGAACACTCCTCCCGCATAACCTAACAAGGTCTGGGCCGGGAGATATTCAACGACTCCCTCATCACTCCTCCCGTAAATTACCTAAAAAGGTTCGAGCCATGAGATATAGAGGCCTTTTACAACCAAACACCCCCCAGACCGCCTGCGTCGTTTGGAGGTGCTAAGAGTAACCACTGCTCAAACTTCTTAATACTCCCCCCGTAAATAACCATGCAGGTCCGGGCCATGAGTAACAACAAAATACTCCGCCTGTAAATAACCATGTAGGTCCGGGCAATGAGTAAAAACAACACTTTTGAATCATTCAATACTCCCCCCGCAAAGAACCACAAGGGTCCGGGCCACGAGTATGAACAAGCATTCTCAAACATCTTTTCTCATTCTCTACCCAGGAGTATAATCACCAATCGTTGAAACCAGTATTAAAACCAGAGTCAAACATTTCAAATCGGCACCAAGACAGGTTCAAAACAGATTCCATCCATTTCAAACAAATTTTAAACAAAGCTTCAAACAATACTTTCTCAAACAAATTCAAAAGTATCTAACTATAGAATAACTAGAGAGTTCATTTAGGGTTTTGTTCGGACAACCGAACTTTGAGGACGACTGGCTTTCCATTTTGCATCACGGTGATGGTTCGTTCTGAACTTGGACAATCGCATCATTCTTGTCATGCCAAGGCATGCCTAATACAACGTCACAATTGCCCAGTGGTACCACTTTCTGAGCTTGCCCTGTGGCTGCTCAGCTTCAATTTCTCCACCCTCCGCATCATAATCAATTTCCATCTGCTTCAAGAATTGTGGATGGATAAAGTTCTATGTAGGTCCTGGGTCAAAGAAAATTAGGGATTTCAAACCGTTGACTTTGCCATATGCTCGACACAATTCATTTGTACTTTCAAGGTGTATGCCATAGATGTCAGGTACTAATCCAATGGCCAGTTTAGCTTGTTTGGCTGGAGATGGTGCTGGGTTTCTGTCGATTGTCGACGCAGGAGTCAGTGCGTTGGGGACACACAAAATAGTCATGTCATGTTTGAAAGCATCCAAAACATCGGCCTTCTTGTAGTAAGGTGTCTCGTTTTTGAGGTGTTAAGCGAGGCCTTTGTGGTTGACTTTCACGAGACTCTCGAGAATTTGTTCGTTGTTGTCGAGAGTTGTGGTTAGTGGCCGGAGATGCTTCTGTGATAAACTTTAGGTTTCCCTTCATCAGTTTGTAAGCTAATGTGGCATGGTCCATAAGTTCTTGCATGGTGGAGACTTGCTTGGATAGACAATATTCCTGCAATAGTGATGGTAGTCCAATGGTACATCGCTCGCATTGGGCCTCCAAGGGAAGAGATCTAAAGAAACACACCGAGAGGTACACGTCGAGAAACCTTTGGTTATATTTGTCCATGGTGGCGGTTTCTCGTCCATGGTCTCGGTGGCAAGCATTTTCAAGTTGCCCTACTCTTCCAAAATCCGTAATTGAAACATAGAAGTAATGTAACTACGTGCAAAAACTGTCTTGAAAGCTTGCCAGGTCCTTCGAGCATGCGGTTGTGTCGCGATCGAACTCCACCAGTGCATAGCACTATCTTTAACAAATTCCGCTGCTTGAGAAATTTGGATTCTTCTGTATAGTTTCCCAAAGCATACATGTTGTCGAATTGTTGTAGAAACTGCAATGCTTTCTTACGATCTTTCATCCCAAAAAAGTGAAAAACTTGACTGTCTTGCCGCCATCTTTGAAATCTTTGGCTTGGTTAGGCGCATATCTAGGGTAAGGATAATAAAGGCATCCATATGGGCTCCAACCATTGTAGCCTGGTGGCGGTGGTGGTGGTGGAGGTAGGGGCAATGGCGGTGGCAAAGGATCGAGGTCAGATGGCTGCACCATATTCCTGAAAACTCCTCGATCGGAAAACACGGCTGAGAAGGTTGCCCATTGGAAGCTCTCGTATGTTTTGATGCCGTAGGAGGAGGTACCACCTGGGGCATCAGAGGGGTAACATGTAGTTCAAAAATTGTTAAAAACTTTGCAGCATCGGAAGATTTTTGAGGATGCCGCAAAAGAATGTCGTGGAGCTCGTTGAGCAGAAACTGCAAATATTCTACTTGATCCATGAATTCCAAGTCTTGGGTTCTTAATGGCTTATGCCCTATAACACAACGATGAAGATGAGAGTGCGCCTGATGCGTGATGAAGGAAGGGTGGGAGTGGCTAATAGGTCCGGGCACCACGTGCCAATAGAAAAGACGGGCACCACGTGCCAATAGAAAACAACAGACTGAACAGACTTTTAGCACTTCATTAACAACTGAACTGAGAGAGGGAGAGACAACACGTGACACGGAGTGGCGGAATTCCACCCCAGCGAGTATTGGCCCCAAAACTTGGCGTCCCTTTCGGTATTTCTTTATATTGCATCAAGCTCTTGGAATAAAATTCCAATGGGTTGGAGGGCGAAGATACCTTGGATAAAATTCCAATAGCTTTGTATGCTTTCAGAAAAGCACACGCCTGATGCTCTGATACCACTGTCACAAGACGGGCACCACGTGCCAATAGAAAAGAACAAACTTAACAGACTTTAGGGATTCATTAACAATTGAAGTAAGAGAGAGAGAGAGAGACAACACGCAACACGGAGTTGCGGAATTCCACCCCAGAGAGTATTGGCCCCAAACCTTGGCACCCCTTTTGGTATTTCTTTATATTGCATCAACCTCCAATAAAATTCCAATGCTTTGGAGGGCAAAAATACCTCGAATAAAATTCCAATAGCTTTGTCTGCTCTTTTGTAGGACCTGTATGCTTTCAGAAAAGCACATGCCTGATGCTCTGATACCACTGTCACAAGACGGGAACCACGTGCAAATAGAAAAGAAGAGACTGAACAGACTTTTAGCACCTTATTAACAACTGAACTGAGAGAGAGAGAGACAACACGCGACACGGAGTGGCGGAATTCCACCCCACAGAGTATTGGCCCCAAACCTTGGCGCCCCTTTTGGTATTTCTTTATATTGCATCAACCTCCTTCAATAAAATTCCAATGGGTTGGAGGGCTAAGATACCTCGAATAAAATTCCAATAGCTTTGTCTGCTCTTTTGTAGGACCGGCATGCTTTCAGAAAAGCACATGCATGATGCTTTGATACCACTGTCACAAGACGGGCACCACGTGCCAATAGAAAAGAACAGACTGAATAGACTTTTAGCACTTCATTAACAACTGTACTGAGAGAGAGAGAGAGAGAGAGAGAGAGAGAGAGAGAGAGAGAGAGAGAGAGAGAGAGAGAGAGAGAGAGAGAGAGAGAGAGAGAGAGAGAGAGAGAGAGAGAGAGAGAGAGAGAGAGAGAGAGAGAGAGAGAGAGAGAGAGAGAACATGCGACACGGAGTTGCGGAATTCCACCCGAGAGAGTATTGGCCCCAAACCTTGGTGCTCCTTTCGGTATTTCTTTATATTGCATCAACCTCCTCGAATAAAATTCCAATGGGTTGGATGGCAAAGATACCTCGAATAAAATTCCAATAGGTCTGTCTTCTCTTTTGTCGGACCAGTATGCTTTCAGAAAAGCACACGCCTGATGCTCAGATACCATTGTCACAAGACGGGCACCACGTGCCAATATTAAAGAACAGACTGAACAGACTTTTAGCACTTCATTAACAACTGAAATGAGAGAGAGAGACAACACACGACAGGGACTGGTGGAATTCCACCCTGGAGAGTATTGGTCCCAAACGTTGGCGCCCCTTTCGGTATTTCTTTATATTGCATCAACCTCGAATAAAATTCCAATGCGTTGGAGGGCGAAGATACCTCGAATAAAATTCAAATAGCTTTGTCTGCTCTTTGTAGGACCGGTATGCTTTCAGAAAAAGCACACCCCTGATGCTCTGATACCACTGTCACAAGACGGGCACCACGTGCCAATAGAAAAGAATAGACTGAACAAACTTTAGGGATTCATTAACAATTGCACTGAGAGATAGAGACAACATGGGACACGGAGTGGCCGAATCCTACCCCAGAGAGTATTGGCCCCAAAACTTGGCGCCCGTTTCGGTATTTCTTTATATTGCGTCAACCTCGAATAAAATTCCAATGGGTTGGAGGGTGAAGATCGTAGTTACATGGGACGGCGGGTCGGGGACGGGACGACAAAAGTCAGGAAACGGGGACGGGGGTCGGAACGGCAAAAAAAAGAGTTTTTTTGGCATTTTTTGACCCACACACATGCCACACACATAGAGCATCACTTTGACCACAAATTTACACTAAATAAACCAAAGAACACGAGTCATATAGGCGGAAATGTGCTAATAAAACATCGATGGACAAAATGAGAAGTGCATGCAACAAGGGCTCAAGAGTCAAAAAACCTAAAGGACTTAGGACAAGCCTCAAGGATAACAAAAAGTACAAAGGGCTATGTAGTCGGTAGAGTCGTAGACTCAAGAGTCTAGACTCGAGAGTGATCAATGATCATCAAACTCAAGCAGTGCTCGCTTGCTGAATCTCCATATCGTCGTCGTAGTCGAGGTCGTCAGCGACGTATGAGGGCTTGGGAGGCTCGCATTGAGGCTCGAAGTCCTCCTCTAGCTCCTCTAAAAGTGTATCGGCCATAGATGGATTCTCTTGTGCCATTTCCCATTGAGTGAAGGGATCTGCCTTGTGTGTGACGCTCTTGGCAAGCATGCGCAAGTTAGCGCCCACAAACACCAAATTATTGGCCCTCTCGACCCCAAGGCGATTCCTCTTCTTAGAGGCAATGTGGTTGTACGCACTCCATAGTTGCTCCAAGCAACTAGTGGTACATGCTTGGCTAAGGACACGAACAACCAAGCGCTGCAAATGTGGGCCATCTCCTCCATAGTCCTCCCACCACAAAACCGAGCCAATCTTGTTGCGATCAAGCTGTGCATCTACACATCCATAGGAGCGCTTCTTTTGCCTGTAGTTGAGTAGCTCGTCTGTAATCTTGCGCCTAGTGTCACTGCTAGGCTCAAGGCGCTCCAATGCAAGCCGCCATCCTTTGCTCACCTCCTTGTCGGTCTCTTGACGCCTTCCCTGAAACTCAGGGTCAAGCACATAAGCTGCCGCATGAAGTGGAGAGTAGTATCCATTCCACCTCGACTCACACAAGCCATGAATCTCCGCATACTGAGCAGGGTCAGACACAAGCTTCTCAAGTGCCTCTATCATCCGATCCATGGCTTGGTAGACTTTGCCAATGCATGGTTGCAAGCCATCCACAACTCGAAGTAGGTGTAGAATAGGCTTGACCATGGAGTCGAGAGTCTTAACCTCCTCCCACCAAGCTGCGTCGTCGGCCCATTCTCGGCATTTCAATCCTGTTGCTGATGTAGACTCCGGCATGGCCTGGAACTCATCACTGAGAAAGAGGCCCCTTAAGGCTCCGCCACATGTAGACAAGTGGCCTAGCATAAGCCAATTGAATGCAAATCTTGTCTCTGAATATTTGAGCAAGGACAAGTGGCTCCTCTTTGAGAATTCTTGGCGCACTTTTTGATGGTTGAGCACAAAGGAGACAATTCGAGAGGCATCACCAATGGTGGGTGAAATCCATGACAAGTTCCCTATGTCCTTGAGGAGGTTATTAAGGCAATGCGCCATGCACAATGTGACATTGATGCTGGGACACATGCCCTCAATGATAGCCCCGGTGCCCTATTTGACGCCTCTCCATCTGCAACCATACAAAGGACATTCTCCGGGCCAGTGATCTCTATGGTGCTTGTCCACTCCGCAGCAAGCATCTCCGCGGCCTTGCCACTACCGGATGCATCATGTGACTCCACAAAGTACATCTCCCTCCGAGAGTAGGCCACCACTCCGTGGATGGACCGCTTGCGATGTCACTCCATCCATCTACAAGGAGAGAGACGCCATTGGTCTCCCACAAATCCTTTGTTGCCTGGGCCGCTTGCTCCACGGCAAGCTTCTCTTTGTCAAGGAGGGTGGTGCGAAGCCTCTCCGATGAAGGTGGCACAAAAGAGGAGGCATATTCCCCTATTTTCGTAACCATGGTTCGAAAGTATGGAGACCTATCCAAACAAAATAGAGCATGTTGTGTTAGTATGGAGAGTCGAGAGTCGAGAAGTTAGAACCCATTATGAATACAAAATGGAAGATTGCAATGTGCATATGCCAAGGGAAACTCACCGCGAAGCATGGAAGGCAATGTGGTCGTGGAAGAAGAATCGGGCAACCGAGCTATCCACCTCTTCCTTCAATTTAGGATTCCAATTTTTGTTGAGGGTGCTTCGGCGATGCGCAATGGAAGAGGACGGTGTAGATGCATTTGTCTTGAAGGCTCGAGAGATGTCGTCAAGGTTGGCTTCCCTTCGCTCTCACGGTGTCGCCGTGGAGGAGGGATCAACGGCAACAAAACGGCCCCTCTTGGTTGCTCCCGTGACCTCATACACCGTGAGCTTCTCAGGAAGATTCAACCTCTTCTTCGAGGGCAAAACTTCACCTCGTGACCGGATTCATGAAGAAGATGGGCTCGCACTTTGTTTGAACCACCTGTTCTCTTGTACGGGTATAGGTTGCATGTCCATGGTCTTGCACCGCCACCTTTGCCACGCGTGCTAAAGTCGACTTCATCCCACCACGACCATGTTTGCACGGCGGGCCTCCTTCGAGAAGAGCCGGCTTGAGAAGTGGAGTTGGCTTGAGATGACATGATGGTGGAGAGACTTGAGAGAGTAGAGCTTAGAAGTTAGAGGAGCTGGAGGAGCTAATAGCTTAGAAGTTAGAGGAGAGCTTGTGTGGAGAGAGAGTAGAGGAGAGCTTCAAAGTGGGTAGAAGAGGGAGAGAGTGGAGACTCAAGGGTAGAGTGTAGAGTGTAGAAGGCTTAGAAGCCTCTAGAAGGTACATCGTAGATCGTACGGCGCGTAGTCGTAAAGCTTGAGTAGAGAGGAGAGCTTGAGGGAATAAGAGGCCCAAGGAGGCTTTTATAGCCTCCCAAGGGCCAACCCCCCCCCCCCCCCCCCCCCCCCTCCCCCAAAAATATGGTCGTTGGCTGCAACTGGCCGTTTTAAACGATCAATTTTTTCAAAATTTGAATTTTTTAGCTCGCCTGAAAAATTCTGTTCATGGTCGTTTCTTGCCGTCCCAGGTCCGACAGCCTATGATCCCTTTCTCCGGCCGAAAAACCGTCCGTCCCAGGCTCTCTTCGGTAGTCCCCGGTCTAGTTTCGGGTGTCCCTCGGCCCTAGGGCCCGTCCCCCCCGTCCCCTGTAACTATGGCGAAGATACCTCGAATAAAATTCCAATAGCTTTGTCTGCTCTTTTGTAGGACCGGTATGCTTTTAGAAAAGCACATGCTTGATGCTCTGATACCACTGTCACAAGAAGGGCACCATGTGCCAATAGAAAAGAACAGACTGAACAGACTTTTAGCACTTCATTAACAACTGAATAGAGAGAGAGACAACATGCGACACGAAGTGGCGGAATTCCACCCCAGAGAGTATTGGCCCCAAATCTTGGTGCCCCTTTCGGTATTTCTTTATATTGCATCAACCTCCTCGAATAAAATAATGGGTTGGAGGGCAAAGATACCTCGAATAGAAATTCCAATAGCTCTGTCTGCTCTTTTGTAGGACTGGTATGCTTTCAGAAAAGCACACGCGTGATGCTCTGATACCACTGTCACAAGACAGGCACCACGCGCCAATAGAAAAGAAGAGACTGAACATACTTTAGGGATTCATTAACAACTGAATTGAGAGAGAGAGAGAGAGAGAGAGAGAGAGAGAGAGAGAGAGAGAGAGAGAGAGAGAGAGAGAGAGAGAGAGAGAGAGAGAGAGAGAGAGAGAGAGAACACGCGACACGGAGTGGCGGAATTCCACCCCAGAGAGTATTGGCCCCAAACCTTGGCGCTCCTTTCGGTATTTCTTTATATTGCATCAACGTTGAATAAAATTCCAATGGGTTGGAGGGCGAAGATTACCTCGAATAAAATTCCAATAGCTTTGTCTGCTCTTTTGTAGGACTGGTATGCTTTCAGAAAAGCACACGGCTGATGCTCTGATACCACTGTCACAAGACGGGTACCATGTGCCAATAGAAAAGAACAGAATGAACAAACTTTTGGCACTTCATTAACAATTGAACTGAGAGAGAGAGAGAGAGAGAGAGAGAGAGAGAGAGAGAGAGAGAGAGAGAGAGAGAGAGAGAGAGAGAGAACACGCGACACGGAGTTGCGGAATATCACCCCAGAGAGTATTGGCCCCAAACCTTGGCGCCCCTTTCAGTATTTCTTTATATTGCATCAACCTCGAATAAAATTCCAATGGGTTGGAGGGCGAAGATACCTCGATAAAATTCCAATAGCTCTGTGCGCTCTTTTGTAGGACCGGTATGCTTTCAGAAGAGCACACGCCAGATGCTCTGATACCACTGTCACAAGACGGGCACCACGTGCCAATAGAAAAGAACAGACTGAACAGACTTTTAGCACTGCATTAACAACTGAACTGAGAGAGAGAGAGAGAGAGAGAGAGAGAGAGAGAGAGAGAGAGAGAGAGAGAGAGAGAGAGAGAGAGAGAGAGAGAGAGAGAGAGAGAGAGAGAGAGAGAGACAGAGACAACACCCGACACGAAGTGGCGGAATTCCACCCCAGAGTGTATTGGCCCCAAAGGTTATCTTCCCTTTCGGTATTTTTTTATATTGCATCAACCTGGAATAAACTTTCAATGGGTTGGAGGACGAAGATACCTCGAACAAAATTCCAATAGCTCTGTATGCTCTTTTGTAGGACCGGTAGGCTTTCAGAAAAGCACACGCCTGATGCTTTGATACCACTGTCAGAAGACGGGCACCACGTGCCAATAGAAAAGAACAGACTGAACAGACTTTTAGCACTTCATTAACAACGGAACTGAGAGAGAGAGAGCGAGAACACGCGACACGAAGTGGCGGAATTTCACCCCAGATAGTATTGGCCCTAAACCTTGGTGCCCCTTTCGGTAATTCTTTTTATTGCATCCACCTCTTGGAAAAAAATTCCAATGGGTTGGAGGGCGAAGATACCTCGAATAAAATTCCAATAGCTTTGTCTGCTGTTTTCTTTGACCTGTATGCTTTCAGAAAAGCACACGCCTGATGCTCTGATACCACTGTCACAAGACGGGCACCACGTGCCAATAGAAAAGAACAGACTGAACAGACTTTTAGCACTTCATTAACAACTGAATTGAGAGAGAGAGAGAGAGAGAGAGAGAGAGAGAGAGAGAGAGAGAGAGAGAGAGAGAGAGAGAGAGAGAGAGAGAGAGAGAGAGAGATAACACGCGACAAGGAGTGGCAGAATTCCACCCAGAGAGTATTGGCCCCAAACCTTGGCGCCCCTTTCGGTATTTCTTTATATTGCATCAACCTCGAATAGAATTCCAATGGGTTGGAGGGCGAACATACCTCGAATAAAATTCCAATAGCTTTGTCTGCTCTTTTGTAGGACTGGTATGCTTTCAGAAAAGCACAGGCTTGATGCTTTGATACGAGTGTCACAAGACAGGCACCAGGTGCCAATAGAAAAGAACACTTTGAACAGACTTTTAACACTTCATTAACAACTGAGAGAGAGAGAGAGAGAGAGAGAGAGAGAGAGAGAGAGAGAGAGAGAGAGAGAGAGAGAGAGAGAGAGAGAGAGAGAGAGAGAGAACATCCGACACGGAGTGGCGGAATTCCACGCCAGAGAGTATTGGCCCCAAACCTTGGCTCCCCTTTCAGTATTTTCTTATATTGCATCAACCTCGAATAAACTTCCAATGGGTTGGAGGGCGAAGATACCTCGAATAAAAATCCAATAGCTCTGTATGCTCTTTTGTAGGATGGGTATGCTTTCAGAAAATCACACACCTGATGCTCTGATACCACTGTCACAAGACGGGCACCACGTGCCAATAGAAAAGAGCAGATTGAACAGACTTTTAGCACTTCATTAACAACTGAATTGAGAGAGAGAGAGAGACAACACTTGACACGGAGTGGCGGAATTCCACCCCACAGAGTATTCGCCCCAAACCTTGGCGCCCCTTTCGGTATTTCTTTATATTGCATCAACCTCTTCGATTAAAATTCCAATGGATTGGAGGGCGAAGATACCTCGAATAAAATTCCAATGGCTCGGTCTGCTGTTTTGTAGGACTGGTATGCCTTCAGAAAAGCACATGCCAGATGCTCTGATACCACTGTCACAAGATGGGCACCGTGTGCCAATAGAAAAGAATAGACTGAACGGACTTTTAGCACTTCATTAACAACTAAATAGAGAGAGAGAGAGACAAAATTCCACTCAGAGAGTATTGGCCCCAAACCTTGGCGCCCCTTTCGGCATTTCTGTATATTGCATCAAGGTCCTTTAAAATGTAAATGGGTTGGATGGCGAAGATACCTTGAATAAAATTCCAATAGCTCTGTCTGCTCTTTTGTAGGACCTTTATACTTTTAGAAAAGCACACGCCTGATGCTCTGATACCACTATCACAAGACGGGCACCACGTGCCAATAGAAAAGAACAGATTGAACAGACTTTTAGCACTCATTAACAACTGAACTCAGAGAGAGAGAGACAACACGCGACAGAGTGGCGGAATTCCACCCTAGAGAGTATTGGCCCCAAACCTTGGCGCCCCTTTCAATATTTCTTTATATTCCATCAACCTTCTCGATAAAGTTTCAATGGGTTGGAGGGCGAAGATACCTCGAATAAAATTCCAATAGCTCTGTCTACCTTTTTGTAGGACCGTTATGCTTTCAGAAAAGCACACGCTTGATGCTCTGATACCATTCTCACAAGCCGGGCACCACGTGCCAATAGAAAAGAACAGATTGAACAGACTTTTAGCACTTCATTAACAACTGAACGGAGAAAGAGAGAGAGAAGACGCGACAGGGAGTGGCGGAATTCGGCCCCTGAGAATATTGTCCCCAAACCTTGGCGCCCCTTTCATTATTTCTTTATATTGCATCAACCTCGAATAAAATTCCAATGGGTTGGAGGGCGAAGATACCTCGAAATAAATTCAAATAGGTCTGTTTGCTCTTTTGTAGGACCGATATGCTTTCTGAAAAGAACACGCCTGATGCTCTGATACCACTGTCACAAGACGGGCACCATGCGCCAATAGAAAAGAAGAGACTGAACAGACTTTTAGCACCTTATTAACAACTGAATTGAGAGAGAGAGAGACAACACGTGGCGGAATTCCACCCTAGAGAGTATTGGCCCCAAACCTTGGCGTCCCTCTCGGTATTTCTATATATTGCATCAACCTCGAATAAAATTCCAATGGGTTGGAGGGCGAAGTTACCTCGAATAAAATACCAATAGGTTTGTTTGCTCTTCTGTAGGACCGGTATGCTTTCAGAAAAGCACACGCCTGATGCTCTGATACCACTGTCACAAGACGGGCACCATGTGCCAATAGAAAAGAATAGATTGAACAGACTTCAGGGATTCATTAACAACTGAACTGAGAGAGAGACAGAGACAACACGCGACACGGAGTGGCGGAATTCCACCCCAGAGAGTATTGGCCCCAAACCTTGGCACCCCTTTCGGTATTTCTTTATATTGCATCAACCTCGAATAAAATCCCAATGGGTTGGAGGGCGAGGATACCTCGAATAAAATTCCAATAGCTCTGTCTGCTCTTTTGTAGGACCGGTATGCTTTCTGAAAACAAGTCGGGAACCACGTGCCAATAGAAAAGAACAGACTGAACATACTTTTAGCACTTCATGAACAACTGAACTGAGAGAGAGAGAGAGAGAGAGACAACACACGACACGGAGTGGCGGAATTCCACCCTAGAGAGTATTAGCCCCAAACCTTGGCACCCCTCTCGGTATTTCTTTATATTGCATCAACCTCGAATAAAATTCCAATGGGTTGGTGGGCGAAGGTACCTCGAATAAAATTCCAATAGCTCTGTCTGCTCTTTCGTAGGATCGGTATGCTTTCAGAAAAGCACACGCCCGATGCTCTGATACCATTGTCACAAGACGGGAACCACGTGCCAATAGAAAAGAACAGATTGAAAAGACTTTTAGCACTTCATTAACAACTGAACTGAGAGAGAGAGAGAGACAACATGTGACATAGAGTCGCGGGATTCCACCCCAAGAGTATTGGCCCCAAACCTTGGCGCCCCTTTCGGTATTTCTTTATATTGCATCAACACAATACAAGCTGGTACTTGAGACTCTGCACCTTCTCCAAGAAGCATGCCAGAGAATGAGCCCTAACCTCATATTTAAAGGCCCTTGGTCTAAAAAGCAATTACAATGAAACTCAAAAGCATCTGGTTCGAAAGCAATGCCAAAAAGGTGTCAGCGTAATTTACGGAAATCCGTATAGCCTACCATATCATCAGCCAGCGCAAAACGTGGAAATCCGTACGGCCTGCCACGTCATCATGCCAATGCAATTTTTGGAAATCTGCCACGTCATCAGCTGCTACACAATTTTCGTGTGTGTGTGTGTGTGTGTGTGTGTGTGTGTGTGTGTGTGTGTGTGTGTGTGTGTGTGAGTCCTGCATTATTTTAAATCTTGATGTCACTTGCGGCCCCATCGGACGGGGTCCCCATAAGTTGGTAGGATTTCTTCTTCTGTTACTTGTTCTTCTTAGGGTTTAGGCCCCTCGGCCGACATCTGTAAGTTGGCTCCATTCTTTAGGCTTTGACACGTCAGCAGTTTGTGACATTTGAGGTCTAAAAGCTGGGAACATAAAAGCCGAAAATCCGTACAGCTTTCCACGTCATCAGATTATGACAGCTTATGGAAAGATAAATGGCTTCATGCTAGGAGCCACCAAGAAATTTATTCATCCAGAATGCGTGAAACAGATGGACTCCGAGTACGATCAACTTTCAGGAGAACTTGAAACCGAGCTAGCTGCAGGGCAAACTCAAAAGGTTGTACTTCTCATTGGTGCTCTTTTGGTCGCGATCCAAGGGTATCATGGCAAAGCAAATTTTCACATCATGTAGTTGTGCAATTGTGATTCTCTTTTGGGGATGCCTTTGCACGGTAAGAACGATGCGACCATCCAGATTTCGAAATGCACCATCACTTCGTAGCAAAAAGACAAGCTAGTTGTCCCTAAAAGTTTGACTGATAGAAACCAACTCCAAATGATTTGAAGTCTGATTTGTATTAGGCTATGCTATGAACCTTGATTGACAATACTGTTTGGAAAATTGTTCGAAAAAGAAATTAGTTGGTTTGAACCTATTTTGGTTTTGATTTGAGATTGCTTGGTTTTGATGCTACTTTGAATAATGTTTGAATATCTTCGGCTTGGGCTTTCTTGAGAGGAGTGTTCATGTTAGTTGTAGAACCTCTGAAGGAGGTAGATTGGTGATCTGAGGAGCGTTTAGTTGTAAGTTGGAAACATTTGAACGACGTAGACCGGTGATCTGGGGAACTTTTAGTTGTACGTGGAGCCTCCAAGAAAGTAGGCTATGGTGTGGGGAGCGTTTGGTTGTGTCAATCGTCTAATCTCATGGCCCGGACCTTTTTAGTCTATTTGGGGAGTGAGTGAGGAGGTAGTTGTTGAATACCTTCATGCCTAAGACCGTTTGTGTGGGAGGAGTGTTCAACGGCACTGTTTGTTTTGCAAATTTCTGTCTTGTAACATGCATTTTGTAAGCATTTATATTGCACCGTGATGTGTCAACCAGTGAATATTCCTAATTGGGTGAGATTGCATGGGTATGTAACTTTAGTGCATCGAGACACCCCTTCATATCAACGCGGTCTGGGTGCGATGGCTAATTTTGCAAGAACTGACCGAGGGGCCTAAAACCCTAAAATAAAGCAGGACACACTCTCATACCCAAAATTGTGTAGAAACTGATGACGTGGGAAGCTGTATGGAATTTTCGCGTTTTGTACAGATGATTGCTGACATGGACGTGCTGTATGGACAGCCCCTGAGGGCCTAACTTTTGGACCTAGATGCTTTGAGAACCTGCTGCTTTTTATGTAACTGCTTTTGGATGGGCCTAGGTCTTTAAATATATGATGTGGGCTCTCTCTGTGGAGTCTACCCGTGGGAGATGCAGAGCAGAGCCTTAGAGTTGTACCTTGTTGAAGCAATAAAAAGAAACTCTGAAAGGGGCGCCATCGTTTGGGGCCATTGCAGTCTGTGAGTGGAACTCCGCCACTCCGTGGCTTGTGTGGATTCTCTCTTTCTTCTAGTTTAGTTGTTTTGAAGTGTTTGACGTTTGTTAAAGTCTGTTCTTTTGGTTGGCACCTGGTGCCCATCCTGTTAATTATCTATTTTCAGTTCCGTTCGTGTGTGTTGTGGATTTACTGCCTCGCCCATTGCTTGCCAGTTACTCAGATTTTGGGGGCTGCCATGGCTGATTCGAAGGAGAGCTAACCGGAGGAAAAAAATATTTTTGATGTTGCGGCAATTCTACGGGTATTATGTCAGGAGTATTATGTGGCAATTCTACGGGTATTATGTCAGGAGTGGAATCAGTGAAGCAATCTTTATATTGCTCAAGAAAAGCTAGCTTGATTTAATCCAAGACTTTTCATTACAAACATCCTGCTCTCTTGCAAAGATCAAGTCAGCAAAAATACATTTTTTCAGTTAACAAATATGTGACTGATCATAGGAATAGGCCAGTTATGTACATTTGCAATTACATTATATCGCTTTACATGAAACTGGAAAGTCATTATCTTATTTACATAATCAGGGATTGGATTCTGTAATGCCACGGCATTCCTAGGATGACATCACATCCATGAATAGGTGCTAGGAGAAAAGATTCTTTATCGCATGCTTCTCAAACCGAAGATCAAGCTGTCCTTGGATGTGTTGACGTTGTCTATTGAGCCTGGATCATATAGGATCAAGATTCGTTTCCTGGTAATGCTTCCACGGCCTTTTGAGGAATTGTCGTTTTTCTTTCTCTTCACTTGTGTTTGAACTTTCCTCGAACATCTGGAACTGAGTTAGAGGAAGGAGAGATATATCCTGATGATGTTCCTCTTTGTGCGCGGGACACAATGAGGAGAATCTTCCCCCCCTTGCATCACAGAAGAATGTATATGTTGGAAAATGTGAATTTTTTTTTGAAAACCAAGAAATTGACTTGGTCATTCATTGTAAATTTGTGGATTTATTTTTTGGGATTTTGAGGCTGTGCTCTTGAGATGTTTATTTTAATAGAAGAAGAAGATGAGAGAGAGAGAGAGAGAGAGAGAGAGAGAGAGAGAGAGAGAGAGAGAGAGAGAGAGAGAGAGAGAGAAATGAAATGAAATGTTATATTAACGTCTTCAAAAGGCCAAAGTGACCTATGAGACTAGAAAGTTACAATGTGGTGGACGAGAGAGAGAGAGAGAGAGAGAGAGAGAGAGAGAGAGAGAGAGAGAGAGAGAGAGAGAGAGAGAGAGAGAGATTTTAACAGATTGAATTATCATCCACGGAAGTCAAATATGACCCATGGGACCATCACAAAAACATTACGACGGCTCGCTGCTTCTAAGTGAAGCCATCAGATACATATCAGCTAGGGAGGGTGAAAAAGAGAAGAAAAAGAAACAAGACCTGAGAAGGGTTAGGTAGAGCCTTTTTAGGGGCTTGGAACTCCTTGATGATGGGCTTTACCACCTTGATAAACTGCCTATTTACCTTGCTTGCGGGCTTCGTGCATCTTCTTGAGCTCGCTTTTTTTAATCTTTAGTTGATTTGTGGTCACCTCCTCGCTAATCCAAACCTTTGTCCCTTTGAGGAGTCGAGATTTCCGTAGCAGTTGCATCCTATCCTCTTTGTCCTTTTGAGAGAGAGAGAGAGAGAAATGAAATGATATATTAACGTCTACAAGAGGCCAAAATGACCTATGAGACCAACTGATTACAATGATGAGTCTAGTACCAAGTCTGGGTACAAACAAGAAAACTACAAACAAAGAACTGATAGGAGTGCTACCGACTCCTATGGGTGGCTGGTAGGCTGAGCAATGGTATCATGCCATAAAGGTACAAAGTGGGGATAAGTGTCACCATGATACAATATAGCAATAGCATGAAGCCTATCCCGATCGACATTCTGGGTGGCGTGCTAGAATCCTGTGGATCCTCTGCCGCAATCTCCGCCGGTGCTGCGTGGCTCCCCTTCTCAGTCGCGGTCGTCTCGATCTCCCTAACTCTATAGCTCGATCAATGAGAGTACCGCTGATGTGTGTATGGGTGGGAACCGAGCTCTCTGGTGGTGGTGTCCCCTCTGACTCTGTGGTACTCAGACTGAAGAAATCTGAGATGCGTCTCTAGGACTGTCTCTGTCTTTGCCCATTCAATAGAGCGTCTCTATGTCTCTGAATCTCAAGTAGGAATAATCCGAGACATCTTTGATCCTGATATCTCATGACTCTGTCTAACGAGTCAAAACCATCTCTGAATAGACAATGAAAGCGTCCCCGTATCTCATAGTAGACTGTGCAGCGACATATGTAGTGAAACTCTGTCTCTGGCTCTGCATGGCATAACTGACATATCCTACTGTCTGCTGGTATGCCTTTGAATCTACCTGTCTCAATCCCAAGCTGGTGTGAAGATGTGCAAATCTGGCCAATAGCACATCGTAACCTATGAGATAGATGTGTGTCCATGTAACTGGGCCGTGTGACAAATCCGTCTGTCGTGAGTTCAAGAAGATGTTCTCTATAGAAAACCCTCTTCGTACCCAACTCCCGTGTTGGTTCTATCCATGTCCTCTTGCTATCAAGCTGGATAAGATCCTGCCGAATGAGTCTAGTAGTCTCCATCCGTGTAAGAGCCAAGGATGGTGCATCAAGAGAATACTGGAAAGGGGGCAGCCTGTCCATGCTGAAACCATGCCTCTGAAACCATGAGTTCATCTGTGCATACCAACATGATGTATCTCCCTGTAATGCCAGCTGTCTGGATGACTCGAGAGCAAGCCTGGCATACCTGTCCCTGGTGGTGTCCCATAAGCTGTGTACAAATGATACTGATCTGGTGAGTGCCTCAACCTCCATAGGTGGGGCAGCCAGCTCCGCTTGAATGATGTCATGTGGGACTGAGGCCTTGGCTCTAATCAGCCTAGAAATCATAGATATCAGGGGTCTCTCCATATTAGTCCATCCAGCACTGTCAATAGACGGTCCCCAAACCTGAACCGCGTAGTGCATAACTGAAGCGACCAAAGTATCGAAAAGCCAGAGCTTTGTTCGAGGTTCCTGGAACTGAACTTGCGAGCAAATCCTCTCTAAACCACCTAGGGCTGCATAGGCACGAGTCAATCTAGTGTCTGCTGCTACTTTCAGTGTGAACCTCGGTCCACTAAAGACCACCCCAAGATATGTGTATGCATCAGTGTACTCCATACTGTCCTGTCCATATGTGAAAGTAGGTGCTGATCTCCTAACCCACTGTGGCGTGGTATTAAATACCATGACCTTGGTTTTACCAAGGTTGACAGACAATCCACTATCCTCTGCAAAACTATGCAATGCGTCCAAATGTCTCTGCATACCCTCTGGCGATTCTGATATCAACACGATATCGTCAGCATACAATAAAAGAGGGATCCATGTCCCTGCAAGCTGAGCACCTCTATCACCTCCTCTGTCAATATAATCAGAGACCCCATCAACATACATACCAAATAAAGTAGAGGACAGTGGGCATCCCTGTTTCACTCCGATGGTGGAGTGAACTATGTCGGATATCCCCTCTGATGTGCGTACATGAGCCATCACTGAACTGTACAATGCCATGATCCCCCACATCAGCTCTGTGGGTACCCCCAATTCCATAAGCCGGTGCATCAATCTGGCCCTCGGCACTGTGTCAAAGGCTTTGCGAAAATCCACAAAGCTGCAGTATATCCGTCTACCATGTGCTCGACCCTCCTCAATGATAGCTCTGAGTGTAAAGACATGATCTAGTGTGGAGAAACCCCTTCTGAAACCAGCCTGCCCAGGTGCTCGTATGCCCATAATCTCTGCCCAACTGCTCAGCCTATGCTCGAGGATGGATGCATATAACCGTGCCAATGTGTGTCCTACCATGATAGTACGGTAATTCCCCGGCACTGTGGGGTCACCTGTCTTGAAGATAGGTACAATAGTAGATAATCTCCAAGACTCAGGGAGACCCTCACACATGACACGGTTGAATATCCGTGCAAGCATCTCTGCCAACAAATCCCCAGCATGTATAATGTGCTCTGCTACCAAACCCTCATGATCCTGTGCCCGTCTGGTCTTCATCCTGTCAATGGCCTCCTTTACCATCTCAGTGGTAAAGAAGGTGCTCGTAGCCGGACATGGTTGTGGTGGGTCTGGTAATGGTGGTTGTCCAGGTACATTGTATAAAGATGTTGCATATTGCCCCCATATCTCTGTAGAAGTAATCACTGGTGGGGGAGACTTCTCATGGAATAGACGCCAAGCCTCTCCTGAATCTCTACTAAGGAAGAGCTGATATAAATCTTGCTCCATCTGGACCAAGAAAGCTCGCTTCTTCCGCCGCACTAGTCGTCGTGTAGCAATGCGAGACTGTCTATAGGTGATCACTCCCAATGCAAGGTCCCGCTGTATCTGAGCTCTCCTCTGTCGACACTCCTCATCATACCAGTTGTTCTGAGGCATGTGCCCAGAACGACGTCTCTGCCCAGGTTGAGTGTGTGGATATGCCTCTGTCGCTGCCCCATGTAATGTCACTGTCAGCATAGATGTGATCTCCTCCACTGTGTATACTGGCTCTGATGTGCATAAAAGCCTACGTATCTCCTCTACATAGACTGAGTCAGTCTCTGGTGTAAAAGTATAGCGTGTATGTCCACCATCCCGTGAGGCCTGAGATGTATTGTACTCAAAGGAGACTGATAATGTTAAAAGTGCATGATCTACTGCTATCCCAACTGGCCTGGGCCCCACTGTGAAATCCTGAATGTGAGAGATAAAGCTCGGATGTGTCAGAACATAGTCTACAATGCTGGACCCATGTCTATGTGGAAAACAAGTAAAACCTGTAGACAATGGGAAAGTCGTTAAGCCATTCAGTATGGCTAAACTGTGAGTAGTCGTCATCTCTCTCAGGTATCTCCCATACTCTGTATGCTCTCTGTCGTGTGAGCATCTCTCAAGTCCCAACTCCTCTGGCTCTAGCTCTCTAAGCATCTCCTCTGATGTGTCATAGAAGACTGTCTGTGAGCTGCCTGTACGGGCATTGAAATCCCCCAGGAGTATGATGTCTCCATCTCTGGAGAACTCCCAGATATCATCATCAAGTATAGAGTAAGGAGACTGTCCTCTGGGTGAAGCATATACTGAAGTGCTAGGAGGAAAATAGCATATGGCGATGTACAAGAAACGTCCAGTCTCTGCCCTCAGCCTCACCCACAAGTATCTGGCCTGATCATCTCTCCGAACTATGTGCAATAGTGGTTGGAGCTCCTCTCTGAAAAGAACTGCTACACCTCCTGATCCTCTAGTCCCATGTGCAGTTCTGGTGCATGTCCTACAAGCTGTCTCCCATCTGTATCCTGATATGTGCGGCATCAACTGTCCTGGAGCCTGATGAGTCTGTGAGTAGAAAACAATGTCTCTGTCTCTAAAGCTATCCTCAAAGGCCCCCACATCAAGTCTATACGAACCATTACAGTTCCAAACTGCCATCCTGAGAGTGGTCCCATAGGTCTCGCACCGTCATGTAGAGCGGTGCTCTGTAATCACTACTCGTCCATTTCTGTAGAAAGCTAACTTCCCCTTCTCCCTTGCTGCTATAATCTCTGGCATGACCTCTCTCATATGTGCAAGCTGTGAGAGCGTAAGATCATCTCCTAAAAAGATGCCTGTTTTCTTGAGGGTTGGCCTCTTCTTTAAAAAGTCTTTCTTTTCTTCCATGGAGGGAAAGCGCAAAATGAGAGCCGGTCCTTTTGAACTCTCCCCATTACCTTCACTCTTCTTGCCCACTCTCCAAGCTTGTGTGTGCGAGGGCTTCTCCACCCCCATCATGGACATGAGGCTCTTCACCTCTTGGTCCACCTTATCTGAATCTTTTAGGCCGGTCACTCTCACGTGTAGAGCGCGTACCCTTCTTCGTTGTTCCTCTTCTAGTGTTTTGTTGATGATGTCGGGTGTAGTCGGAATTTCTTTGCCCTTTCCCTTCTTGACAACTTCAATCCATTTTTCAGCCTCGTCCATTTTCTTTTGTGTTTTGGAGAGAACCTCCACCCATGAGGTCTTCGTTCCTCCTTCCTCCTTTATTTCTTTGACTTGTGCTCGTATACTATTCAGCTCGTCAATCATTGATGGCTGAATTTCCCCATCTTCAAGGTGTCTTCCCTCTTTGGTTTCGTCGAGTTCCTCCCGAAGGGCTGAGATGCTACTTTTTAAAGCTTGAATTTCATCCCGGAACTCCTTGCGTTCTAGTTCCCTCGCCTGTTCCTCCCTCTTTTTCCATTCGAGAATTAAATTCTTCTCTTTCTTCCACTCATCCATGTGGGCTTTGCATTCTTTCAAATCCTTTTCAATGGCTGTCATCCTCTTGCTTGTGACCATGTAGTGCGCCGCCATTTGTCTTGCCTTATTTGTTTCACTTTCTGAGAGAGAGGAGAGAGCAACCTATACGCACCGCATTATGCATACATATGTTTCCCCATTCAGCCTACATGGCATATGTTTGCTTTCTGTATGTGTCAATTTGCAATTTCTGTGAACTCTGCAGTTTCCAAATTCCTTGCAAATAAATCCATGCAGGTAAGATAGTCGCTGAAAGCTATACCGGGCTCAATACGCGCTGAATGAATGCTGATGCTGCTGGCAGATGCTACTGAACTGGTGTTGAAACTACTGGATGGCTGAGTACTGAATGGGTACTGCAGGCTGCTGACTCCAGGAGATGGCGATGAGGGAAGGGAGACCTCTGCGATGTCTGGTCTGTTGACACGCCGAAGCCCCTGCTGAAAACTCTAAGTCTGGAGCAGCAAATGCTGGTACAAGTTGAGCCTAACGCAGGCTGCCAGGTGCTGGGCGTAGGATAATGCAGGTGTTTGCTGGCTGACCTACGTAGATGGCTGCGTGATGGGGAGCGAGGAGGGGCTGCGAGAGAGAGAGAGAGAGAGAGAGAGAGAGAGAGAGAGAGAGAGAGAGAGAGAGAGAGAGAGAGAGAGAGAGAGAGAGAGAGAGAGAGAGAGAGAGAGTTCTTTATGCTACAGGTGATACTAGCTGCCAATGATTTGCCAGCTCTCAATGATATCACGTACGTGGAGCTGGTGGACATTATCTCAAAGGTTAGTTGCATAAGAGTTACTTCAAGCAGTGAGTAGTTTGCATTTGGGTGTGGACCTGTAGTATATGCAGAATCTTTTAATCATTTGACTCTCATGCTTTCATTAAATACTCAATGACATGCCGCAATTAATAAAGCAACATATCAAATATCAACAACTTATGCTGATAGTGGCATGTCTACAGTTCACAGATGTTGAATGGGTAAGGACAACTGTAAAATTAGAGACTTGTTCAAATTGGTAAATTTATTGGTTATTATCATGTTGTCTCCAATTTTATGACAGATGTCAAATAGAGTACATAATGAGGGCTTAAGTATGCTGTAGTCAGTTGTCTTGAAATAACATGTTAAAGAATGAGAGCAGCACGCTAGCTCTATCAGATAGGGATGTCATTGAAAACTTACTTCCTCAAGTGCGAGGAGGATTTTGTCCTCCAACATTTCTTTTTTTCTTTTATTTTGCAAAAGAAGGGGTGCTTGGTACCCTTTTATATTATGTATTAAAAATTACAGGCCCGAAGGCATTACATCAACCCATAGGCACACAATATAATGGATGTGATAGCGAAAAAAAAAAAAAAAAACCATAAACCACAGGGGAAAAACTACCAGCGATACAGAGTTTCAGACGATGGGTGATACTACAAAAGCTAGGAGCAGGGGAGTAAGGGAATAAAGTAGCAGAATATCTCGAGTATGTGTATGAGTTGTTGTCGTTTGCAACCTACAAAGGTGCTTGAATGTGTGTGAAAAGAAGATTGTATATGCGTCCAATATTCACTTCCATGTGAACGCCCATGATGTCAAGCTGCTGTAGGTGAAAGAAATAGAAAATGGAAAGGAGGTGTTCTATGGTGTGGACGCGCAAAATTTGCTGGTGGTGAATTCTGGAAATGGCTTACCGGTACTTTTTTTCGCCAACTGTGCATACTCTTTTCAAAAGCTATATGGTTGAGCATGATGGCTATTCTTGGCAATTGCTTGATTGAATGTTAATGTCAGTGCATATTCTTTTCCACTGAATAAATGTCTTCTAGGTAATTGACCTTTCGAGAGTCTCTTCTGAGCTTGCATTCATCGCAGCGGATGCAGACTTGGTCATACTAGAAGGAATGGTAAGGCTTCAATTGTGTTTGCATTTGCGCTTTCAAATCCTTTGAATGGAGTACGTGGATTGTGGTCTGTCGATTTATTGGGAATTGCATTTGACAGGGACGTGCCATTGAAACAAACCTTTATGCTTTGTTCAAGTGCGATTCTCTCAAGATTGGAATGGTATAGTACTGTTTTAAGGGCGCCATCTTTTCCATTGGATTCCGAAGCAATTTTCCAGCATCATGAACTTGAATCATAAAGTTGATTGAATGTGTGTAGGTGAAACACCCAGAGGTTGCAGAATTTTTAGGAGGACGGCTTTTTGATTGTGTAATCAAGTTCACAGAGAATGCCTCTTGAGGTGCAGAGTGGTGGGATGGTCTGATACGTAGTTGTCAGGACAAAATTATAGTTTTACCGAGGGCTGGGTTCAAAAAGTCCATTTTTCATTTGCATTATGTCCTTGAACCCACACAGTATTAATTGCTCAATATGCTATAGTTATTAGACAAGTTGGCTTGCTTCCTGTTGTATCTTAGAAGTTGAGACTCCTCAGTGTCTATCATTGCTTTGATATACCGACATTGCTTTGATTGCTTTGTAAGTAGTGCACATTGCTACTTACCCTGCTCACGGACCTCGTGCCAATTAGAGATGTTGCAACCTTGGTAGCTGTGATATTGTTACAAATGAATCCCAATCTCAGAAGTACGAAGTGGGCAAACTCCCGTCTGTTCACGTCGTTCCATAAGGACCTTATTCCTGGCTTGATGCTCATCTCTGGGGTATCTCTCCCTTTAAGCATGTCCCCGGAAGAGGGCATAGAACTCCTCTTGAAGGTCCCCTTCTCCCAGGAAGTGATAGCGCATTATGCCGCGCAAATAGTCTCCCAGGCGCAACCTTTGATTGACATGTATAAAGCCCTGTTTGAGCTCTTGCCTTCGACTCCAGAAGTAGTTTTTGTTGAGCAAGACATGCCGCTGAATCCAGAAACAGAAATAACTGTTTCTGGTTATTGAATCTTGCGGCGCGGGCTATACAGCGGCGCTGTTCCTTTCTTTGCTTTAGAGGAACCCATACTTCTCTAATGAGTGGCATGTCGCGGTGGGATTATTAGCTACCTTTAGCATGATATTGGGAAATTTAATTGCCGTTACTCAGAGAAGCGTAAAACGTATGCTAGCTTATCCTTCTATAAGCCAAATTGGATATATCATGATTGGGGTACTTTCTGCAGACTCAGGGAACGGTTACGCAAGTATGATAACTTATACGTTTGGCACTCCAACTGGCCTTAGCTTACAGTTGTGTATATAGTCTCATCGGAAGATGATCCCCTTAGCTTTAGTGATAGACAAGCATGAGATTAATGGTTTAGCTGATCATAAGCATCAATACATCAAATTCTTAGGTATTCATCTATAAAAATCTAGAACTAGCCGGGCCCTTGGCAACTGCCTTTGCTTGGGTCTACATAGGAGGAGCAAGGCCAAGCCTCGTGGCTGGTATAGGGATGGGATCGGGTGCTCTCTCTCTCTCTCTCTCTCTCTCTCTCTCTCTATATATATATATATATATATATATATATATATATATATATATATATATATATATATATATATATATATATATATATATATATATATATATATATATATATGGGTGTGTGGGTGTGTGTTGTCTGCAACGAGGAGCAGCAGCAGGGTGACCTCAGAGGTAGGGGGACGTGTGAGGGTAGGGTAGGTGAGGCGAGGCAAGGCGAGGGGATGTGAGGGAGGGCTGCAGAAGGGGTAGCTCACAGAGAGGAACATGCTGTTGCTCAGGGGCGAGGTCAGTGTTGTCTCTTTGTGTGTTGCCGAGGGAGGAAGGGAGTGATAGGTGCAAGGGGGAGCACACAGGTCTCTGGTCGGATGCTAGTGGGACGTGGAAGGGGTGGGGGATATCCAGGGGAATCTTGGTAGTTAATCGATTTATATTTATTTGAAGCCATTAGGTCTCCCCAATCTTTAGGTCTCCCCAATCTCAACAAATTAAACAGCCTTTCAAGACATCAAAAGGGAATAAGTGACGGGTGAGATTAGAAGACCCATGGAAGTGGAAAGTCAAAATACTTTTTGTGCTTATTGCATGGCACAGCCGAATCTCATCTCTAGTATCCAGGATCTCACAGTTGGGCCCAGACCGATTGGGTGGCAGTGGATCATGCTCTGGTGTCGATGACCATCTCCTTCCAGTTCAGTGTAGCACACAAGCCACGGGTAGCAGCCCCTACTTGCTACACATTCACACGGGAGACGGATTCTGTATACATGGACGGGATCTACAGACGCCTATGCACTGAGGACTCGGGGCGACCTCTGGAGGAGCTAACTACTATACTGACACAAACATTACATGAGGCAGCAGCAGAAGCATACCCACACACCCAGCCTGAGCAGAGCCGCTGATCAGGGAGCATGCCTCAGAACAGCTGGTATGATGAGGAGTGCCGCCAGACTAGAGCCAGACTTCAGAGGGAGGTGTTGTTGGGGGATGTCACTCTCACAGACAGTCACAGATTGACTTCCGACGCCGGGTGCGGAGGTCTTTTTTGGCTCGACTCGAGCAGGATCTATATCAGCTATTCTTGAGTCAGGACTCGCGTGAGAGGTGGCGGCTCTTTCATGAGCAGTCCCCCCCCCCCCCCCCTTGCTATTTCCTCCACAGAGGCCTGGGGTCAGTCCGCATCATCTTTGTACACAGTACTTGGACAGCCGCCCCTCCCCAACCCCCCCGATCCATGCCCACACGCATGTGTTTTTTTCACCGCTGAGATGGTGAAGAAAGCTATTGACAGGATGAAGACTGGGAGAGCATATGATCACGATGGCCTAGTCGCTGAGCACTTCATGCATGCCAAAGACCTACTAGCAGAGCTTCTAGCAGTTATGTTTAACCGTGCCATGTGTGAGGGCCTACCCGACACTTGGAGCCTATCTACGATCGTACCTATCATCAAGTCAGGAGACCCCATGGAGCCTTGGAATTATCGCACTATTATGATTGGGCACACACTGGCACGGTTGTATGCATCCATTCTTGAGCAACAGCTGAGTAGATGGGCAGAGGGGGAAGGAATACGTGCAACTGGGCAGGCAGGATTCAGGAGAGGCTTCTCTACTCTTGACCATATCCTGACACTCAGGGCCATCATCGAGCAATGCAGATCTCATGGGAGACAGATCTATTGTAGCTTTGTGGACTTCCGCAAAGCTTTCGACACAGTACCCAGAGCTAGACTGATGCGCAGATTACAGGAAATGGGAGTACCCACAGAGCTCATTTGGGGGATCATGGCATTGTACAGATCAGTAGTAGGGCATGTACGCACCCCGGAGGGACTTTCTACACCGGTTCACTCCACTATTGGGGTGAAGCAGGGCTGCCCTCTCTCTCCTACTCTTTTCGGTATGTATGTGGATGAGGTTTTTGACTACATTGACAGCGATGGGGATAAAGGTGCACAGTTGGCAAGGACATGGATTCCACTTTTGTTAAATGCTGATGACATAGTGTTGATCTCCGAATCCCCAGAGGGAATGCAACGTCAATTGGATGCTTTGCATACGTTTGCCCACGAAAGTGGTTTGTCTGTCAACCTGGGTAAAACCAAGGTTATGGTGTTTAATACCACCCCACAGTGGATCAGGAGGTCAGCACCTACATTCACATACGGCCAGGAGACTGTGGAGTACACAGACGCTTACACTTTCCTTGGAGTGGTTTTTAGCGAACCTGCATTCTCACTCAGAAGAGCAGCAGAGACCTGACTTACTAGAGCGCACGCAGCATTGGGTAGATTGGAGAGGATGTGTTCGCAGGTTCAGTTTCAGGAGCCCCGGACGAAGCTCTGGCTTTTTGACACCTTTGTGGCTTTAGCAAACTAGAGCCTTGCATATAAGAGTAACTGGTCTAAAAGACCGAGATGATGGGAAAGGAGAAGTCAAAGAACTTCTCTGCATGATGGGTAGTGAGGCTACTTATACAAAGGCATGGAGGGTAGGGAAGAAGACACAAGGCAATGGGGAGACTTCAAAAGGGAGAGCTTTAATCATCCGTTTCCCATCCATGGAGGCAAAGGACTTCTTGAAGAAGCGCCCTACACTAAAGAAAATGGGCTTATTCCTTGGAGATGACCTCACTCTCACACAGCTTGCGCATATGACGGAGGTAATGCCAGAGATTCAAGCGACAAGGGAGAAGGGAAAGACGGCCTTCTACAGAGATGGCCGGGTGGTGATTGTAGAGCGGCGCTCCACATGACGGTGCGAGACCTATGGGACCACACTCAAAGTTGCCACCTGGAATTGTAATGGATCTATGCGCCTTGATGTGGGTGCTTTTGAGGATAGTTTTACGGGAAGGGACATTGTCTTCTACTCTGAGACACATCAGGCCCCGGGGCAATCTATGCCTCACATTAGTGGATATAGATGGGAGACAGCCTGTAGACAGGAGACACGATCAGAGCACAGAGGGCGGGGCTCAGGAGTGGCAGTGTTATTCAGGGAGGAGTTGCAGCCATTGGTACATATAGTCCGCAGGGATGAGCAAGCTAGGTACATGTGGGTGAGATTGAGAGGAGAGACAGGCAGATATCTTTACATTGCTATTTGCTACTTTCCCCCGAATACGTCAGTTTATGTACCACCCAGAGGACAGTCATGTGCTTTTTTCACCGCTGAGATGGTGAGGAAGGCCATTGACAGGATGAGGACTGGGAGAGCATATGATCATGATGGCTTAGTGGCTGAGCATTTCACGCATGCTAGAGATTTACTAGGAGAGCTTCTAGCAGTTATGTTTAACCGTGCCATATGTGAGGGCTTGCCTGATACTTGGAGCCTACCTACTATTATACCTATCTTCAAGTCGGGAGACCCTATGGAGCTTGGGAATTATCGCACTATCATGATTGGACACACATTGGCCCGGTTGTACGCATCTATTCTTGAGCAACAGCTGAGTAGATGGGCAGAGAGGGAGGGGATACACACAGCCGGGCAGGCAGGTTTTTGGAGGGGTTTTTCTACTCTTGACCATATCTTGACACTCAGAGCCATCATTGAGGAGGGCAGATCGCGTGGAAGACGGATCTATTGTAGCTTTGTGGATTTCCGCAAAGCATTTGACATTGCCCAGAGCTAGATTGATGCACAGATTACAACAGATGGGAGTACCCAGAGAGCTCATTTGGGGGGTCATGGCATTATACAGGTCAGTAGTAGGGCATGTACGCACCCCAGAGGGTCTATCCACACCGGTTTACTCCCTATTGGGGTGAAGCAGGGCTGCCCGCTCTCTCCTACTCTATTTGGTATGTATGTGGATGAGGTTTCTGACTGCATTGAGAGAGATGGTGATAGAGGTGCAGAGCTGGCAGGGACATGGATTCCAGTATTGTTATATGCTGATGATATTGTGTTGATCTTCGACTCTCCGGAGGGGATGCAACGTCACTTGGACGCTTTGCATAGGTTTGACCAGGAAAGTGGTTTGTCTGTCAACCTTGGTAAAACCAAGGTCATGGTATTTAATATCACCCCACAACGGATCAAGAGGTCAGCGCCAGCATTCACATACGGCCATTAGAAGGTGGAGTATACAGATGCTTATACTTACCTTGGAGTGGTTTTTAGTGGGCCATCATTTTCATTGAGGAGGGCAACAGAGACTAGATTGATCAGAGCCCATGCAGCATTGGGTAGATTGGAAAGGATGTGTTCATAGGTTCAATTTCAGGAGCCTCGGACGAAGCTCTGGCTCTTTGACACTTTGGTGGCTTCTGCATTGCTTTATGGAGCTGAGATTTGGGGACCTTCACTAGATCATCACGGGAGGACAGGCCGTAGTGATGGATGGGGGGACATGGAGAAGCCTCTGGTCTCTATGATCTCGCGGCTCATTAGAGCCAAGGCTTCAGTACCACGTGCTATTGTACGAGCAGAGCTAGCTGTCCCCCCACTAGTGGTTGAGGCGCTCACCAGATCTGTCTCCTTCATACACCGCATGTAGGAACTTCCCAGAGACAGATATGCACGCCTTGCACTTGAGTCCTCTCGACAGTTAGCCATGCAGGGAGATACAACATGGTGGTATGGGGAGATGACATCATGGTTTCAGGTGCATGGGTTCAGCATAGACAGATTGCCTCCCTTCCAGTACTCACTGGATGCGCCCTCTCTGACTCTTACACAGTCCGAGATCACCAGGCTCATTCGCCAGGACTTGACTCAGCTAGACACCAAGAGGACATGGATACAGCCAGCACAGGAGCTGGGCACGAAGATGGCTTTCTACAGAGAGCATCTCCCCCAGCTTACGGAGGATGGTTTTGTGACGAGGCCCAGATACATGGACACCCACTTGTCTCATGGGATACGATGTGCTATTGTCCAGATACGCACATCCTCACACCAGCTGCGGATCGAGACTGGGAGATACAGCGGAGTACCAATAGAGGCCAGGACATGCCCCCTGTGTGACATCGAGCCTGAGATAGAGTTGCACTACACATGCCACTGCCTCTACACATCGAGCCCTTCCTCTACTGCAGCTTGCACTATAGTTTTTCCGCTTTGATTTGCGGACGACCCTGGTCCCTCACTTTTTGGATTCCAGATTTTGAACTCGAGAGGTTCTTTTCGGCACGAACTCAGGCCCTTGGGCCCTTGGCACGAACTCAGGCCCGCTACCCACTACGAGCCAGTTCACTTGAGATGAGGTTGGCAACTAGCAACTTGCCATGCCAAGTTTCCATGGAAATTTAGCAACACATGAGAGAGTGTTCTTTTTTAAGAGCATTGAAGGGAAAAGGTAAGTGAGAGAGGAGAGAGAAAGTCAAAAAATGTTTGCTTTTTCCTAGATTCTAAGGGGTGCACTTGTTGGCAACGTATTGCCCATTCTTTTTGGGAAACCGTTCCCAGGAACTTGCCAACAGGTTGCAAACCTGGTGCTCACATGAACTGGCTCTACCTTGGCTGGGCTATCGGATTAGCACGTTGAGAAGCGATGTTGTTGGTTTGTTGTAGGCGACAACGACATATGGGGGCAGTAGACGAAGGAGCTTAACTCTCTCTCTCTCTCTCTCTCTTTCTTAGGTCACGGTCTGCAGCAAGTGCAAGTTCGAGAAATTCTGCCAGCAAGTCTAGATCAGTCACCCTTATCACACTCACCTGTCTTGGCCTTGATGCGCGTGAGGTGGAGCCGAGGTGTATATGTATTTTTTGTCTCTTTGTTTGTGGGGGAAACTGGAGTTACGAACATTTGGAAGGAAGGACTAGAGAGAGAGTTGGAATACTGGTAGCCAACTTGACGCTGAAGATCAGAATATATTTTTTCACTGTTGCACGTTGAAGGTGAGCTAAGATTCGAATTGATAATACCTTAGTACCTGTCGATGCGAATGGTTCTTGCAACATTGAGAGGGAAACAGAGAGATATCGACGTTCTTGCTTACAACACGGAGAGAGAGAGAGAGAGAGAGAGAGAGAGAGAGAGAGAGAGAGAGAGAGAGAGAGAGATCAGGTCATGTATGAGTGGAGTTACTCAATGAGAGAGACCAACTTCTTGCGTAGACTATGAGTGGAGCCATTGTGTGTGTGTGTGTGTGAGAGAGAGAGAGAGAGAGAGAGAGAGAGAGAGAGAGAGAGAGAGAGAGAGAGAGAGAGAGAGAGAGAGAGAGTCAGGTCATGTATGAGTGGAGTTACTCAATGGGAGAGACCAACTTCTTGCGTAGACTATGAGTGGAGCCATTGTGTGTGTGTGTGAGAGAGAGAGAGAGAGAGAGAGAGAGAGAGAGAGAGAGAGAGTAGCAATGTCTGCTACACAAAGCAAACATGGAGGGGAAAATAATAAGTCTTTCTTTTGTGTGTGTGTGTGTGTGTGTGTGTGAGAGAGAGAGAGAGAGAGAGAGAGAGAGAGAGAGAGAGAGAGAGAGAGAGAGAGAGAGAGAAGCAATTCCGCCACACAAGCAGACATGGAGGGGAAGAGAATAAGTCTTTCTTTTGTAAGCTCACTTAAACCTGTGGTAAGAAGAACGATTTGTACCAAGACAATAGGACACATGCCGATATTTGTTATAGTGGGTTACTTGATACGAGCACATACTTCGGTAACACGTTAGTCAGTATGTATGTCATTCGCGGTGTTCTTCTCAAAACGACAGGTCATGGTCGAGCTTCCTGTCCACAATGTTTCCTCATGGAGTGCATTGATTGCAAGATATGTCCAATAGGGCTAGGGTCGGGAAGCTCTAGACTGTTTTCAACAGATGTAGAGAAGGTGGTGCACTTCTCAAAGTGCAACAGATCCTCGAAAAGCTTCCCGTCAGCAATGCTTTTTCATGGAGTGCATTGATTGCAGGATGGACAATATGTACGTCAAGTGCGGTGCACTTCTTAGAGTGCAATAGGTCCTTGACAAGGTTCATGTCCACAATGTTTTCTCGTGGAGTGCATTGATTACATATGTCCAACATGGTTAGGGTCACTAGGCTCTGAGTTGTTTTTAGCTGATGCAAAGAGAGTGCATCTCTCTAAATGCAATCACGTACAATTGCACCTGAAGGCATGTGGCATTGCAAGATGCTAATATGTGCATAAGAATACACGATGATATTGTAAGCCAAGGGTTTCTGAAAGAAAAGAATACACGATGATATTGTTAGTCAAGGGTTGTTGAAAGAAAACTTCGTGCTTGGCACTGCCTTGTTCGACATGTATGCCCATGGTGCACTTCATAGAGCACAAAAAGTGCTTCGGGAGCTTTCTGTTATGGATGTCGTCTCTAGCAAATTTGCAGTGCAGGATATGCCCAACTTTGCAGGACAAGCCCAAGAAGCCGTGGGTTGTTTTGAGAGGATGCAAAGCGAGGGTGTCTCCCTAGATGCACTCACATACGCTTGCATCTTTGAAGGCAAGGGTCAGGGTTAGACTGTTTTCAACATATGCTGAGAGAGGCCATCTCTCCAAACGCAATGACATATGCTTGCATCTTGAAGGCATGGGTTAGGCTCAAGAAGCCTCCGGCCTTGGGACTTCTCAGTCTCCTCTCTCTCTCTCTCTCTCTCTCTCACACACACACACACACTCGCATGTTGGCCCTTAGAACACACTCACACTGCACCAAGGCTCAAACCAAGCCCGTCTCTCCCATGTTGCCTGCAGTCTCCTCTCTCTCTCTCTCTCTCTCCGTCCGTCCGTTGCACACGTGCACACACAGTCGTTCCAAGTGGCCATCGGAGAAAGGTTGCTTTGCCTCCCTATCGTGTTTTTACTTTTTATTGTGGCCATCTAATGATGTCTTTTAAAGGTTAATTTTAATATTTCTTGAAATTGCGTTCCCCTTGCCAAATTCGTTTCAAACCAATGATCCTACATACAAAATTTGGTAGCTCTTGGTATCTTTGGTTTAACTGTAAACAATAGAATATTGCCTCTACAAAGGTGAGTTTCCAGCTTACCTTAAAGGATTCAAACTTAGTTGATTCATTATCACGGGTCAAATTTAAGTAGTTAACCAAAAGATTTTCAACTTTGAATGCCTAAATTGTTGTACATTCACGTTGGAATAAGAGCTCACACTACAAAACATTCAAGCTATTTCATTTAAGCAATGAAATAATTTAATTAAATTTTGTATACCTGCCAAGAACATTGTTTGTTTTTGAAGTATTGAGCTTATAGGTGGGATTTACCAAGAGTAAAATAGGAGTTTAGAACTAGAACTATGAGCCAGTGTGATTATCTCTCTAGCGGTGGCAGCCCATTACACCTGTATTTTACTAACCTCTGTCTCGTGAGTTGCTACAATGTGCGAGGAGAATTTGAAACGCCATTGACATTGTAGGATCACATGGTCTTGCTATCAAAGAGAGAGAGAGAGAGAGAGAGATAGAGAGAGAGAGAGAGAGAGAGAGAGAGAGAGAGAGAGAGAGAGAGAGGTGGGGGGCTTCTAACTCTTGAATTGCATGTTGCTTCAATATTGTGTGCCAATCTAATCCCCTCCGTTGATCTGATCCACATCCACCAATATCCAAAAAGTTGGCGAATAGGTCTCTCTCTCTCTCTCTCTCTCTCTCTCTCTCTCTCTCTCTCTCTCTTTGTGTGAGAGCCATGTGGGTTGTAATGGCAATAGAAATGTTTGTAAGGTGAAAAAGTTCGCAATAGCATGTAGGCGTCCGGTCTGTGGAGCCTTGACAGTATTCGAGACAATGCCACGCCATCAAAGAGCGAGATTGAAGGTATCGATGGTCCTTAATGATCAAAGAACGCCATGCCATGGATATGCTATGAAAACTTTATCAAGCATGTCCCAATATGAGTAAGAATATAATAATAAGGCCCACATTGTTAACACGTCGTGCAATCCTCTCCATCACTCATAGTCATAATGTAGTACGAGAACTTTGAAGCTGACTTTGACATCATAGGAAGCAGAGATATACATGGGTGTATGCATGATAAGGTGTACCCACTTTTAGTACATGCCCCCACCAAGACAACTAAGAAACCGCTTTTTTGCCATTCCTATGTACATTTGACCCTCGCACTTACTTTGAAGAGGCAATATTTGGTAGCCACACAAAGCACATAGTTGCAAACACAATGGAAAGCTTTCATCTTTGTTTTTTCACATCTAAATGGTAATTTTATTGTGCAAGGACTAATCTGGTTCAGCTTATCACACCTTCTCACAACATTGTGACCTTGATGAAGTAGTTATAACTTTTTATTGGATTTTTTTTTTTTACTTAGCCTCTTGCACATGAAATGTTCACTTGATAAGCAATTTAATTTGAATTATTGATAAATTTTTAGATCTTTGCATAATCAACATTCATTTTTCTTTGTTAGAATTTTTATTTACAAACTTATTTTTTTGAACACCAGGTGTCTAATGATGTAGAACTAATGTTGTAAGATTTAACAGTCCTTTGATAGATTATGACCCAAGGAATGTGACCATGTAAAAAAAATTAATCTTCAACGGTTCATATTTCAAAGATCTACCTTAGAAAATAACAAAGATTCTTAGAGAACCTTCATATACTTAAAAAAAAAAGATAATAAATAATGTACGTTGTCATTTATTTTGATTTCCATGTATGTCATAACTCTTAGTGTAAGGTCCTCATAGAAAAAAAATTTGAGTAAGGGAAAGACATGTTTTCATTGTTTCAATGTTTTTCACTTGCACCATTCACTTGAGGTGTGCCTTCTTAGGTTTGGTATAGAAATTTTGACACTTGTCAATCAACCATGGCTTGGTTCTACTCTCTTAATCCTAGTTGGTTAGTCCACCTCATGCAACGAGGTCGCCACGTCACCAAAGGTCCCATGTCGTTACCCCAGCTCACCTTTCGCATCACCACAATCAATAGTTTGACCGTAACACTTGGGTTGCTATGTCACTCTTAATTGTCAACTCATCAGTCACCCTTCGTTGCCAGTTTGCATGCCACTTCACCCTAAGTGTCATGTCATCCACCACCTCACATGCCACGTGTAAGTATTGCTTGCATGGCTCGTCACATCACTTGTCAGCAAGCATGCCACATCGCCACCTTGTGAACTCATTGCGTCCTTTTTTGCTATCTAATCATCACATGTGACCATTTTGACACATCATCATATGACATGGCAAATGAGGGGATCCCATCCGTCAACTTATCTTTCCACCTATGCATTTCATGTCATCAATCATCCACATCAACTTGCCACATGGATGACCATGTCATTCATACATGGCCACCTCAATAGCCATGTCATTTTTAAATTTTCTTAAAATAATGTAAATCAATATATCTCAACCTAATTATTTACGTGGTAATTAAAAAAAAATAATGTATTTTATTTTTTAGAAATATAAATTAATAATAAAATTTTATTTATTTGAAATATCATTGGATCATAAAAAGAAAGATTTTAAAAAGAAATAGATTTTGGTTTACTTATGCACACGGGTTCGGGACCTTCCGTATCGATACAAGCCACGCGTAGCTCACGGTGAAAAAGAAAATGTCCATCGCGCTCCTTGATCACACTGCGGGTTGAGCGGGACTTACTGTAGTCGGTGCTTCGGCCTTGGATACGGTCTGCCATCCCTCATCGCCTATCGAGCCTCGTCGGCCACCCCGAACGCGTTGAGTCACGTGAGACTTGAAAACGGTTCGAAAGTAGTCAAGCTCGTCGGTAGAAGGTAGAGTTGGTACTCACTCGGGGAAGGGGAGGGAGGTTGCATCCCAAGATCACAAGAGCGGTGCGGCGAACTTGTCGCCCAACCTCACCCGTCTTTCGCTCCGCAACAATCCAACGCGGATGCACAAACCCCTCAAGAACCATGATCCATGGGCCAACAAACGGGGGAAACTCTTGTTGGGGGAAGGTCGCAAGAGAAGGTTTCCACGAGAGGATGCGATGTAGAACTAATGTTGTAAGATTTAACAGTCCTTTGATAGATTATGACCCAAGGAATGTGACCATGTAAAAAAAATTAATCTTCAACGGTTCATATTTCAAAGATCTACCTTAGGAAATAACAAAGATTGCTTAGAGAACCTTCATATACTTAAAAAAAAAAGATAATAAATAATGTACGTTGCTATTTATTTTGATTTCCATGTATGTCATAACTCTTAGTGTTAGGTCCTCATAGAAAAAAAAATTGAGTAAGGGAAAGACATGTTTTCATTGTTTCAATGTTTTTCACTTGCACCATTCACTTGAGGTGTGCCTTCTTAGGTTTGGTATAGAAATTTTGACACTTGTCAACCAACCATGGCTTGGTTCTACTCTCTTAATCCTAGTTGGTTAGTCCACCTCATGCAACGAGGTCGCCACGTCACCAAAGGTCCCATGTCGTTACCCCAGCTCACCTTTCGCATCACCACAATCAAGAGTTTGACCGTAACACTTGGGTTGCTATGTCACTCTTAATTGTCAACTCATCAGTCACCCTTCGTTGCCAGTTTGCATGCCACTTCACCTTAAGTGTCATGTCATCCACCACCTCACATGCCATGTGTAAGTATTGCTTGCATGGCTCGCCACATCACTTGTCAGCAAGCATGCCACATCGCCACCTTGTGAACTCATTGCGTCCTTTTTTGCTATCTAATCATCACATGTGACCATTTTGACACATCATCATATGACATGGCAAATGAGGGGATCCCATCCGTCAACTTATCTTTCCACCTATGCATTTTATGTCATCAATCATCCACATCAACTTGCCACATGGATGACCATGTCATTCATACATGGCCACCTCAATAGCCATGTCATTTTTAAATTTTCTTAAAATAATGTAAATCAATATATCTCAACCTAATTATTTACGTGGTAATTTAAGAAAAAATAATGTATTTTATTTTTTAGAAATATAAATTAATGATAAAATTTTATTTATTTGAAATATCATTGGATCATAAAAAGAAAGATTTTAAAAAGAAATAGATTTTGGTTTACTTATGCACACGGGTTCGAGACCTTCCGTATCGATACAAGCCACGCGTAGCTCACGGTGAAAAAGAAAATGTCCATCGCGCTCCTTGATCACACTGCGGGCTGAGCGGGACTTACTGTAGTCGGTGCTTCGGCCTTGGATACGGTTTGCCATCCCTCATCGCCTATCGAGCCTCGTCGGCCACCCCGAACGCGTTGAGTCACGTGAGACTTGAAAACGGTTCGAAAGTAGTCAAGCTCGTCGGTAGAAGGTAGAGTTGGTACTCACTCGGGGAAGGGGAGGGAGGTTGCATCCCAAGGTCACAAGAGCGGTGCGGCGAACTTGTCGCCCAACCTCACCCGTCTTTCGCTCCGCAACAATCCAACGCGGATGCACAAACCCCTCAAGAACCATGACCCACGGGCCAACAAACGGGGGAAACTCTCTTGTTGGGGGAAGGTCGCAAGAGAAGGTTTCCATGAGAGGATGCGATGGTCGAGGACGTGACTGACGCGTCCATCGATGACAGCCGTTGCATTTACGGGATGGCTCATGATGCGGCGAGGAGCGAAGCACACGGACGAGGGCCGACAGGTGCTTGACGGAGCCATTGGTGACTCCATCATGATGTGGTCGACTACGTGGACGGAGGATAAGCGAATGCATGTACACGTTGATAGAGCGGCGTGGACTGACGATTGGGTTGATATTGTGGGTGAGGACTGACAGGTACGTGGAGCACGAAGTGGACGAGGTCATTGTAGATGACAACTTGACAAGGCCGATTGAGTTCGGGTGCACCGACGGGGCCGACTACGTCAAGGGAGGAAAAATTAAGGGGTCATCTATGCAAGTCTTCGATGACGGGATGGAACGAGCGGGGCGGATAGGGGTGGACAGATGAACGAGTGCTGAAAGCACGGAGCAGATGATGCCACCGTCGATTGTATCGTGGTGGAACCCATCAAGGTCGATAGCGTCGAGGTTGATGAGCCATGCACGTCAAGGGTGACGGGGGCCGTGTGGGCTGATGTGTGAGCCACGCGAGGATCAAAGAGTGCGTGAAGGACGGAGTGAATGATGCCATCGCCGACTTCATCGTGATGGGGTTGATAGCATCGACGACGTTGACGGGCCATACGGGTGCGATGATGGGATGGCGGTTGCGGATGGGTTAGCCAACACGACGGGTGTTGAAGAGGGTCATCGGGTGCATGAAGAACAAAGCGAACAATGCCATGGCCGATGACATCGTGATCGGGCCGGTAGCGTCGACGGGGCCACCTGTGTTATAACTAGAAGGATGGCTACGAGAATTTTTAGGGATGGAGAAATGGAGTTAAAACCCACCTGTGCAAAGTTACGTGGCCATCCGATATGGTTTGGGTGGTTTCGAACCATATTATACACTAAAATGGATTGTACAAGCCATACGATCCATTTTACCGCATAGTATAGACCTTGACCATCCATAGTAGTGTGGATGGTTATGCAACTTTGCACGAGTTGGAAAAAGCACTCACCTCCATCTGTGAAAATTTTTGTGGCCATCCGATATCGTTTGGGAGGCCCTGATACATAATATACGCTAAAATTAGCCATATGAGCCATACAAACCATTTTAGCACAGAGTATGGCCATTGATCGCCCAAACCATATTTGATTCATATGAAACTTTGTAGCGATGGGAAAATGGTTCTCACCTCCATACATGCAAAGGCTCACGATCATCCGATATGGTTTGGGTGGTCCCGACTCATACTATGCCCTAAAATGGGTCGTGTGAGCCATACAACCCATTTTAACGCATAGTGTGGGCGTTGACGGCCTATACCATACTGGATGGATGTGCAATTTTGCACACATGGATAATTTGTGCTCAATCCAACCCATGAAAAGTTTCAAAGCTATCCAATATGGTTTGGGCAGTCGCGACCCATACTATGCACTAAAATGGGCCATATGTCTCATACAACCCATTTTAGCGTATAGTAGGGGCCTTGACCACAGATACCATATCAGATGACTGTGAAACTTCATGGGTAGAGGAATGGCTCTCATCCCCACCCATACAAAGTCTTTTATTCATCCGATATAGTTTGTGCGGTCTCTAACCATACTATGTGCTAAAATGAGCCACATGGCTCATACGACCCATTTTAGCACATAGTATGAGCTTTGACCACTCATACCATATTGGATGGTTATGCAACTTTGTAGGAATTAGATAATGGTGCTCACCTCCACCCGTGCAAAGTCTTGTGGCCATCCAATATGGTTTTAGCAGTCTCGAATCATACTATGCGCTAAAACAAATCGTATGGCTCATACGACCCATTTTACACATAGTATGGGCCTATACCAATTTGGATGGTTGTGAAAATTTTTAGGGGTGGGATAATGGTGCTCACCCCTACCCATGCAAACTCTCATGGCCATCCAATATAGCTTGGGTGATCAAAGCTCATACAATGCGCTAAAATAGGTCGTATGAGCCATATGGTCCATTTTAGCGCATAATATGGACCTTGATCACCCAAACCATATCAAATGACTGTGAAACTTTGCATGGGTGGAGAAATGGTGTTGATCCTCACTGATACAAAATTACGTCACTATCCAATATTGTTTGAGCGATCTCGATCCATACTATGCGTTGTAAACTCTAAACCTTGAACCCGGAACCACAATCTCTAAACCATAAACCCAATACCTTTAACCTTGAACTTTCAACCTAAATCCTTATCCCTAAACTCTAACCATATACCCTAACCCATAAACCTTAAACCTTTAAACGTTGAACCCTAAATCCTAAACTCTAACCCATAATCTGAAAACCTTAACCCTAAACCATAAATCTTAAAACTTAAACCTTAAATCTTGAACCCTAAATCCTAAATCTTAACCTTATACCCTAAACCCTATACCCTATATCCTTAACCCTAAACCCTAACCCATAAATCTCAAACTCGGATGGTTGTGAAACTTTGGACGGGTAGGGAAATGGTGTTTCACATCTATTTAATATGGTTTGAGCGGTCCCGTCCATACTATGCGCTAAATGGGCCATATGGCTACCCTAAAACCTTATCCATGAATCCTAAACCTTAACTCATAAAGCCTAAACTTGGATGATTGTGCAACTTTGCACGGGTGGAGAAATGATGCTCAACCCCACCTTTGAAAATTTTCATAGCCCTCCAATATGGTTTGAATAGTTTCGACGCATACTGTGTGCTAAAATAGACTGTATGGCATAGGACGCATTTTAGCGCTTAGTATGAGCCTGAACCACACATATCATATTCGATGCTTGTGAAACTTTCCATGGGTGATGAAATAGTGATCACCTCCACCCATGAAAATTTTCCCAGCCATCCGATATGGTATGTGCAGTCAAGGCCCATACTATGTGCTAAAATGGGACATATGGCTCTTACAACAAATTTTAGTACATAGTATGGGTTGAGAGCTCCCAAACCATATTGGATGGCCACAAAAATTTGCATGGGAGGTTTTGAGTACTATTTCCTCACTCGTGCTGTCTCATAGCCATTCGGTATGGTTCGGGTGGTCAAGGCCCATACTATGCACTAAAATGTGCCGTATGAGCCATACGATCCATTGTAGCGCATAGTATGGTTTGAGACCATCGAAACCATATTGGATAGCTACAAGACTTTATACGGGTGGGGATGAGAACTATTCTTTTATTGCTGTAAAGTTTCATAGCCATTTGATATGATATGGGCGATTAGGACTTATAGTATGTGTTAAAATGGGTCGTATGAGACATATGATCCATTTTAACACATAGTATGGTTAGGGACCGCCCAAAACATATTGGATGGCCACAAGAATTTGAACGGATGGGGGTGATCTCTATTACTTCACCCCTACAATGTTACACAACCATCCGATATGGTATGGGTGGTCAAGGCCCATATTATGTACTAAAATGGAACGTATTAGCCATATAATCCATTTTAGCGCATAGTATGGATCGCGATTGTCCAAACTATATTGGATGGCTAGAAGAATTTGCAAGAGTGGAGCAGTCACGGCCCATACTATGTGCTAAAATGAGACATATGGCTCATTCAACAAATTTAGCACATAGTATGGGTCGAGACCTCTCAAACCATATTGGATGGCCATAAGACTTTGCATGGGTGGAGTTGAGTACTATTTTCTTGCTCGTGCAAAGTCTCACAACTTTTCGATATGGTTTGAAACCATCCGAACCATATTGGATTGCCACAAGACTTTGCACGGGTGGGGGTGAGAACTATTCTCCCATCCCTACGATGTTTCACAGCCATACGATATGTTATGGGCAATGAAGGTCCATACTATGTGCTAAAATGGGCCGTATGAGACATATGGTCCATTTTAGCACATAGTATGGTTAAGGACTGCTTAAAACATACCGGATGGCCACAAGAGTTTGTAGGGATGGGGGTGATCACCATTACTTCATCCTTGCAATGTTACACAACCATTTGATATGGTATGGACGCATAATATGGCCGGTCAAGGCTCATATTATGTGCTAAAATGAGATGTATGAGCCATATGACCCATTTTAGCTCATACTATGGGTTGGGATTTTCCAAAATATATTGGATGGCCATAAGACTTTTCACGAGTGAGGGAGAGTCTTATGGCCATCCAATATGGTTTGAGAGGTCTCGACTCATACTATGTGCTAAAATTTGTTGTATGAGCTATACGACCAGTTCTTACACATAGTATGGTTTGAGACTACCAAAACCAAATTGGATGGCCACAATACTTTTTATGGATGGGTATGAGCACTATTATTCCAACTTTGCAAATTTTCATAGCCATCTGATATTGTATAGACGATTATGACTCATACTATGTGCTGAAATGGGTTGTATGAGACATACGGTCCATTTTAGCATATAGTATGGTTAGGGATTGCCCAAAACATATCGAATGGCCTCAAGACTTTACAGGGATGGTAGTGATCACCATTAATTCACCCATGCAATGTTACACAACCATTCAATATGTTATGGGCGATCAAAGTTCCATATTATGCGTTAAAATGGAACGTATGAGCGATATGGCCCATTTTAGCACATAGTATGGGTCGGGTTTTCCCAATTATATTGGATGGCCACAAGACTTTTCACGAGTGGTAGTTAGTATAATTTTTTCACCCTTGTAAATTTTTTCAGCTATCCGATATGGTATTGACAGTCAAGGCCCATATTATGTGCTAAAATAGCTCATACAACAAATTTTAGTACATAGTATGGGCCGAGACCTCTCAAACCATAGTGTATGACCATAAGAATTTTCATGGACAAGGTTCAGTACTATTCCCTCACTCGTGCAAAGTCTCACAGCTATCGGTATGATTTGCGTGGTTAAAGCTCATACTATGCGCTAAAATGGATCGTATGAGCCATACCACCCATTCTAGCGCATAGTATGGTTTGAGACCATTGAAACCATATTGGATGGCCACAAGACTTTGTACGGGTGGGGATGAACACTATCCTTTCATCTCTATAAATTTTCATAGCCATTCAGTATGGTATGGGCGATTAGGACCCATAATATGTGCTAAAATGGGCCATGTGAGACATAGGTCCATTTTAGCACATAGTATGGTTAGGGACCTCCCAAAACGCATTGGATGGCCACAAGACTTTGTAGGGATGGGGGTGATTACCGTTACTTCACTCTTGCAATGTTACACAACCATCTGATATGGTATGGGCGATCAAGACCCATATTACGAGCTAAAATGGGACGTATGTGCCTTACGACCCATTTTAGCGCAGGTTCGAAAATACCCAAACTATATTGGATGGCCACAAGACTTTCCATGAGCGGGGGAGAGTATAATTTCTCCACCCTTGAAAATTTTCCCAGCCATCTGATATAGTATGGGCAATCAAGGGCCATACTATGTGCTAAAATGAGATATATGGCTCATACAACAAATTTTAGCACATAGTATGGGTCGAGACCTCTCAAACCATATTGGATGGCCATCAGACTTGACTTGGATGGGGTTGAATACTATTTACTCACTTGTGCAAAGTCTCGCAGCTATTCGATATGGTTTGGGTGGTCAAAGCCCATACTATGCACTAAAATGGATCGTATGAGCCATACGATCCATTCTTGCGCATAGTATGGTTCAAGACCACCCAAACCATGTTGGATTGCCATAAGAACTTTCACAGGTGGGGGTGAGCACTATTATCCCATCCCTACAATGTTTCACAGTCATCTGATATGGTATGGGTAATCAAAGCCCATAATATGTGCTAAACTGGGCCGTATGAGACGAACGGTACATTTTAGTATATAGTATGGTTCGAGACCACCGAAACGAACCACAAGACTTTTCATCGGTGGGGGTGAGAATCATTAGTTCACTCATGCAATGTTACACAACCATACGATATGATATGGGCAGTTAAGGCCCATACTATGTGCTAAAATAGGATATATGGCTCATACAACCCATTTTGACGCATCGTATGAGACTTAACCACCCATACCATATCGGATGAAGGTGAAACCTTTCACGGGTGGAAGAATAGTGATCAATATCATATGTAAAATTTTTCACAGCCATCCAATATAGTTTGGGCGGTCTTGACCCATACTATGCATTAAAATGGGCCATATGAGTCATACGGTCCATTTTAGCGCATAGTATGGGCCTTGAACGCCTAGTCCAACTTGGATGGATGTGAAACTTTGTACAAATGGGAGAATGGGACTTATCCCCATCCTTGCAAAGTCTTATAGCCATCCAATATGATTTGAGCGGTCCTGATCCATGCTATGCGCTAAAATGGGTCGTTTGGCTCATACAGCCCATTTTAGCCCATTATGCATGGTATCGGTCTTGATCACACATACCATAGCAGATGGCTGTGAAAATTTTCACAAGTAGACAAATGGTTCTCAAACCCACCCCTAAATAGTTGCATAGTCATCTAAATTGGTATGGGTGGTCAAGGCCCATACTATGTGCTAAAATGGGTCGTATGGCCATTTGAGCACAAAGTATGGTTCGCAACCATCCAAAACATATTGGATGGCCACAAGATTTTTCAGGGTGGGACTGAGAACCATTTCACCACCCCTAAAAAGTTTCATAGCTATCCAATATGGCATGGGTGGTCAAGGCCCATAATATGTACTAAAATGTGTCATATGAGCCATACGGCCCATTTTAGCGCATAATATGGTTTGGGAATGTCCAAACCATATTAGATGGCCATGAGACTTTTCACGGATGGGTGTGAGCACGAATTACCCACCCCTAAAAAGTTTCATAGCCATCCAATATGATATGGGCAATCAAGGCCCATACTATGCACTAAAATGGGACATATGGCTCATATAACCCATTTTAACGCATAGTATCGGTCGATACCTACCAAACCATATCGGATGACCATGAGACTTTGCACAAGTGGGTGTGAGCACCATTCAACCACTCGTAAGAAGTCACAGAGCCATCCATTATGGTTTGGGAGGTCAAGGGCCATACTATGTGCTAAAATGGGACATATGGCTCATACATCCCATTTTAGCTCTTCTATCATGGATTATGATATGATCACCTGGTATTAATGGATCTTTGTCCATGTACATGGGTCTTTATATGGTTGTTTATATTTTCATCTATATGATTAGATTGATTGCCACATATGTCGACCTTTATATGTTCATCTACATTGGTATCCTTTTATAATGGACTAGGACATGCTTGTCTTTATAGTTTCTATATGGGTGTTTACATGGTCCTCTACAAGTGTATCTACAATGTTGTCTCTATGATCATCTATACAATTCTCTGCATGGACATATACATGGTTAACTTTGTAAATATTGATTGTCTATGTGGATCATCAATATGATCGGCTAATGTCATCAATAGGGTCATCTTCATTGCTATCTTTATATATGATGGATTAGGATATGATCATCTTTATATATGATGGATTAGGATATGATCATCTTTATATGGCTCTATGGAAAGCTTTATTGGACTCTATATGATTGTCTTTATGACTATCTACATGGGAATTTATATAGTCCTCTACATTGGCATCCATATGGTCATATAAATATAGTGCTATGCTTTTTTCATAGACCACATGTATATGGTCAGTTCTATGCTAGTCTATATGGCCAGTTCTACGATCTTCTATATAGGGATAAAGTGCCCGCGGGACATGGATTCTTGGTGGCGAATTAGACTTGGCACTTGGCAGTGTGTAGAGGGAAGGGAATATTTAGATTGCACAAGGAACAAGCCAAAGACAACAAGAACAATATTGTTAACCAAACTATATGCAAAAGAGAGCTATGATGATGAGAAGTAGACATAGACGGTTGGGGTGTTGTAGAAAGTAGGGCCTCTGAAGTAGTAGTAATCATCATCAGGAATGGCTAGTGCCAAGAGCTCATGGAGAAGGGGGACCCGGGGGTGGGGGGGGGGGGGGAGGTGGTGGTGGATAAAGAGTAGTCCCCATGCTTCTCCAAGGCAAGGCCTTGGACCGGGTGAGTGCATAGTGGGGTTTTGCTCAGCATATGATACTAAACGGCCATGTGCATGTATGGTGGACACAAGATTGACGAAGAGGCGATGAACTGGTCAAGAGAAGGTCTCGAGAAAATAACCTCTAGATAGGGTAGGGTTGTAAAAACCTAGAAGTTGGATTGGTGGAACTTTGATCTCTTTTGGATAATTACTTATAGAAATTTTGCATATTGGATGGTTGCACCTCCTATAAATATTCTGGTTGTACAATGGTGGGAATATTTTAGTTATTTGGCTTATCACTCTTCGGCATAAATTTTTTGCATTTACTGGTTGTGATTTACCTTTACTAGATATTGAACTATAAATTTGCTTCTTGAGCAAGTGATTAGAGATATTGGGCGATAATCTATCTTTACCTATCGGGTTCGCATGGATTGATGTTTGATCTTACTACCACTTATTTTCACTTTAAAATAATGATGGTTTTTTCTCTTTTGCTTCGGTCTTTAAGGATCTACAGATGATTCTTTTAGCCTCTATGATCTTGATGGATCCTTGCCTTGTTAATACATTTCATAGACCAAAGCTTGAATTTTGTTGAATGGTAGCTTCTACCTACCTTACCTGACATGGTTGTTTATCTTTATTACACACTTATAGCACTGCTTAGGTTAGATTTAGAAGTAGAAATTAAGCAAATTTAGAATGTATTATGGAGACTCTTGGCCTAGTTCTTGTTCATGGCTTCTCCTTGCTCATTGCTTTGGCATAAGTGAGCTGGAAGTCGAGGACTTGCTAGATCTACTATGGATAGGCATAGAAAGTTGTGAGTGAGATACAAAAAGCATTTCATTCTTCAGTTTTCTTGATGCTTTGAAAGCACTACTCCATTATCCGTTTCGCCTTCAAATTTGTATTGTTTGTTAGTTTTTATTCCTAGATTCATTTCAGCACTTAGGAGTATGCTAAGTAGCAACCATTACCATCAAATTGGGCTAAAAAGTTTTGGGCAAAAAATGTTAAAAACCATATTTTGATAAACAAAACCATAACTCTAAAACTTGGGAAATTTGATGGTTAGAACTTGAAAGCTGGTTAAAACCCAAAAATTGGTGCCAAAAAGGGATTACCAAATCTATAAGCAGCAATTTGGAAAGTTTCATCCTATTTGGTGGTGGAACATGGATCCCGATCCGTGTACCTCTGTGAATTTTGACTAGAGACTGATACCAGTGGGTCAAGGGTGGTTCCTAGTATCTGAATACACAACTTTGGAGTGAAACTGACACTAAAAATAGACCAAAATTTGGGGGTTTTCAACTTTTAGAAATCCAAATTCAAAGAGACCTCTAGAGGGTATAGACTATCATAAAATCTAATATCTAACCAACCCAAAGGATTTTCTCATATTAAACTGATCGTTTAATGTGGGAGAATAAACGGGAACAAGGGTTAGAATATAGACATGTGCTTATGGATCTGTCTCGACATGGGCTAAGGTTAAAGCGGTCTAAATGAGAGATGGTCTATTAAAGAGCAATGCTACTTAATGGAGCTTAAAGACCATAGGGTTAGCTTCATTAAAGACCTCCAAAAGTTAGTGTTCAAAAGTCCGTTGACCTTAGTCAAGCTTGGGTTGACCTTGAGGTGGGAATCCTACCCAAGCATGAGGTGCTTGTCAACTTGCTAAGTGTTAGTGGGAACCTTGTCCAAAAGCTTGAGGTGTTTCTTACATGCTTAAATAGCTAAGCTTCTTGAAGTATTCAAACATAACTCTCAAGAGGCATCAACGTTTTCATGCTTGATTGACTAAGTGCTTGAAGTATTCAATTCAAACCAAATGACTTAATAAGCATAAAAGACACATGTTCAAATGATCCTCCATATGTGACCCTCATGATGTGCTTGAATGCTATTGGATAGGTTTTAAAAAGGTCCAATGAGAATTTAGATACATAAAAATAAATAATTAAGTTCTTTCTCTCAAAGAGGAAAAAGAGGACACATGTCCAAATGAAATAATTAAATAATAAGAGAGAGAGAGAGAGAGAGAGAGAGAGAGAGAGAGAGAGAGAGAGGTGTGGATCAAGCATGAGGGAGGGTATACTCTCCCACACACACACACACACATTCTTTCATTGTGTGGAGTACAAAGTGAAACAACTCCATCTCCTTCTCCAAGCTTGTTGAGAAGTGGAGAGCCTACACCAACACTCTTGGCTATGGAATGTAAATCCAACCAAGAGCCATGCTTCAATGCTTAAGCTTGCCATCTTCTTCATCTTCATTACTAAACTATTATGCTATGCTAAGCAAGAAGAGTCATGATAAGTGAGGAACTATTTCTTTCTCCTATGGATGATTCTTCTTCCTCTTCCCTACCCTCATTCCCCGCTAGCTCTCTCCACCTTTGAAGGTGTCTGAAGCCTTGGGATAGTTAATGCTTTTTGCAAAGTTTATGTTAAGCTCGTGATGCATGAAGCTTTTCATCTTCATAGCATCACCAAGGTCACAAGGAACACAAAGATTTGTATTGTAACAAGTCTCTCTTGATGGGAGAATCTATAATACAACCGCCTTTTGGAGGGGGGACCGGCTCCAAGTAAATCAAGTCCTCAACTATCGTCATGTTCTCTAATACTCTCTCTGTTGCAAAAGTATTGTTCATGCCAAGTTAATTAAATACTATGTTCATGTTGCAGCAATCAAATAAGTTCACCCTCTATGTTCTCAAAGTAATCTCACAAAAATGCTCACTCTAATTCTCTTAATTTTGCTATTGTCAAAGTTCATAGGTTATTTCCGTTACATTGGTATTAGAGCGTTTGGTTTCTCTCTCTGTTCATGCGAAGTTAATTAAATACTATGTTCATGTTGTAACAAGTCTTTCTTGATGGGAGAATCTATAATACAAACACCTTTTGGAGGGGGGATCGGCTCCAAGTAAATCCGGTCCTCAAGTATCGTCATGTTCTCTAATACTCTCTCTGCTGCAAAAGTATTGTTCATGCCAAGTTAATTAAATACTATGTTCATGTTGCTACAATTAATTAAGTTCACCCTCTATGTTCTCAAAGTAATCTCACAAAAATGCTCACTCTAATTCTCTTAATTTTGCTATTCTCAAAGTTCATAGGTTATTTTCATTACATTGGTATTAGAGCGTTTGGTTTCTCTTTTCTTGCTTGAGAAGAGAGGTCCTTAAGTAGCCTATTGATGGTTGATTTTGTTAATTATAGGTAAGTGGGATTGAGATTTATTATCGGTTTTGTTGAGCCCACTATGTGGGATATGGTGCACACCTCGGGAGCTTTGGTTTTAATAATGGGGTCTTTTTAGACTTGCCTACGGTTTTACATTATTGAGCCATAAGAAGTTCAAAAGGAGCTATCCTTCGATAATTTTTCTATGTTGGACCCACCTCACTACTCTCTATAATTAACCAATTTGAGCCATGGGTGTAGATACTTAAGTTCTTATTTTCAAAGGCTAAGAGGAGTAGCAACTAAGGTTTTGAATTGTCAAAGAATACACTAAGTAAACACATAAGTATAATTAGCATGGTTGACAATAACCAAGAAAGTAGAATGAACATTGATAACTTTGATTTTTCACATGAAGGTGCTAATGATGATGCCCCTATGTTTATCAATTATCTTGTTACTAAGTTGCTCAAGCTATGGGCAACCCTACTTTGCAGCCAAAGTTACTCAACAACTTCGTGCTTATGGGATTTTCATTACTCTCCAAGAGGAGAGAGAGGTTAGGAGGCCTCTTGATGAGACCCCAAAAGAAGACTCTCTCCCATACGAGAGGAGGAATCCAAAGAACAAGAAAGTAATGAATCCTTAAGATCCTCTGAAGATGTGGCTCCATGAAGACGACGGTTTAGACGATCTCCAACTCCTCCCATGAGAAAATGGTCAACACACAGTCCTTCTCCTCGTCATTCCGAAGGGGAAGAGAGGAAACAAAGGAAGAAAAGGTCAAGAAAGAGGTCACCCTCTTCTCCTTCTTCTTAACCTTCCTCCTCTGTCGACGAAAGCTATGGCTATTCTCTTAGAGAATACAAAAGGGGAGGACATCGCAAATCATATCCTGCATGGCAAAGATCACAAAAGCTCAAGAAGTTCAAAGAATGAGGAAAGGTTATCTCTTTTCTCACCTATGATGGCACCTTTGGTGTCACCAACAAAATATTGGCCTTCATCCAACAATTTGATGCGGCCTTTGGAGACGAGGGCTTCATGGAGTCCTCCAAGCTACGGCATGTAGCTATGCACTTCCAAAAATTGGCTCATCAATGGTGGGCTAGCCTTCATGGCAACGGTGAAGTCCCAAAGACATGGAAAACTCTACAAGTTTCCATCATGAAGCAATTCCTTGCAAGTGATGGAAAGGACATAGTACTTACCGAATGGCACAGTTTGAAGCTTCTCTCACATGAATCTATTCAAAAATATGTGGACAAGTTTTTGGATTTACATTTCAAGGCTACTGTCTTCCAAAAGATAGACTTTGCCGAGCAAAAGTGACAATTTTGTCTGGGATTACCTGAAGAAATGGTCGAGTATGTCAACTCCCAACGACCTGGTTCTATCACTGAAGTAATCCACCACACCATGGTTGCTTCCCGCATCAATTTCAAACAAGGGGCTAGACAAAATGTCAAACCCATGGGAAATAAAGACAAAAATGATACAAAGGGAAAAGCCAATGCCCAAAATTCTTCCCAAGGCACTTCCTACAACAACAACTACAACAACAATAGGTCCAAGGAGAAGAGAGTTTACAAAGGTAAAAACAAACTCTCTCCTGAAGAGCTTGAAGCTTTTCGTAAGGACCATAAGTGTTTTAAGTGTGGGGAGCAAGGACATGGCTATCGTTCTTGCCCCAAGAAAATTGCTCGCAATGAAACTCCTAGGGCTTCCACCATCGAAGCTCCAAAAGAGGATGCTCATTGCAAAGGATCATCTCTCTCCTATGCTTGGGAAAAGGTAAGGGAGCATGATGCCTTCATCTTGTTTGACCCTCGATCTACTCACAACTTCACATCAATGGAGTTGGCCACCAAGTTGGGCGTTGAAGCTTTCAAGATGGAAGATATTGTAACAGCTGACATAGCTTTCAAGGGATAGCAAGCCTCCGTTACTCCCTTGATTGGGAAGTTGAGGCTTCATGTCCAAAGCTATGTCGACAAAGAAGACTTTTTCATCTCTCGTCTCCAATATGAGGATGATATCCTAGGGGCTCTATGGTTTGATCGCATGGCTGCCAACATGAAGTTTCCTGAAAGGAGAATCTACTTCACCTATAGGGGAAAGTACATGTATATAGATGCTAATGAGTCTTGTCGTACTATACCACTTGTAAATTCACCAGCTTTTGATAAGTTAATGAAAAGCTCGATTTTTGCGTACATGATTTTTGTCAAAGAATCCACTAATGACGCTAATGGTTTATCAAATGAAAATGGTAGGAATCAAGAAGAGTTAAGACTTGTATACTTTTCTAAATGGATTGCAAGATGTTTTCATCGATGATATCCCTATGGACTTATCTCCAAAATGAGGGGATGATGACCATTGAATTGAGCTCCTACCAGGAAGCTCACCGCCTAACAAGCCTCCTTATCGAGTTTTCCAAGCTCAAGAGGAGGAGATCATGAGGCAAATACAAGAATTGGTAGACAAAGGGATGGTGAGGTCTAGCTCCTCTGCCTTTTGTTCTCCAGTCCTTTTAGTGCAAAAGAAAGATGGTACATACCGTATGTATGTGGACTATCGAGCACTAAACCATATCACTATAAAAAAAAGATTACTTGTGCCTCGGATAGAAGATCTATTTGATAAGCTACAAGTATCTTCCTACTTCAGTAGGATTGACCTAAAAAGTGGCAATCATCAAATAAGGATAGTGGATGAAGATATCCTAAAGACCGCATTTCATACAACGTTTGGTCTTTATGGATATCTAGTCATGCCTTTTGGCTTGACCAATGCACCAACCACATTCAATCATTTGATGGAGAAATATCTAGACCCTACCGCAAGTTCACTGGAGTGTTCTTTGATGATATCATCATCTACTCCGAGTCCTTGGAGGAACACAAGCAACATATCCAAGTGGTTTTTCAAGCATTGAGGGAGAACGATCTTTTTCTCAACCAAAAGAAAAGCGAATTTTTCCTTCAAGAGATTCAATACTTAGGTCATATTATCTCTCAAGATGGTATCTGTATGGATCCATCAAAGTTGGAGGTAATAAAAGCATGGCCTAATCCAAGGAATCTACATGAGCTAAGAAGCTTTATTGGTATGTGTACATACTAAAGACGTTTCATAGCAAAATTTTCTCAAATAGCAAGACCATTACATGGACTACTAAGGAGCAAAAAGCTTTTGACAAGCTCAAAGAGAAGCTTATCTCTCAACTAATCCTCATGCTTTCAGATCTCTCAAAGCCATTTGAGGTCCAATGTGATGCTTGTGGTAATTGCCTTGGAGCAGTCTTGCTTCAAGAAGGGCATGCCATAGCATATGAGAGCCAAAGGCTCAATACGGATAAACAGGTCTTGGGTATTTATGAGAAAGAGATTTTAGCTATTCTACATGTCCTAGAAACATGGAATCACTATTTATTGGGGACTCCATTCATTTTACGAACATACCACCAAAGTCTCAAGTACTTCATGACGCAAACCAAGCTATTCAACAAACAAATGAGGTGGGCAAATTTTCTTTTGCAATTTTATTTTCATATTGCTCACATTGCTAGTAAGCACAATCAAGTGGCCAATGCACTTTCAGAACGACCAAAAGTCAATGCGGTGTCTATAGCAATTCACAATGATCTATCTTCTATGATAGATGTGTATGCTACTGACCCCGACTTTGAAGATGTAATGTTAGCCCTTGCTTTGGGGAAGGAAGAGGAACCATTCACCTTGCAGAATGGTTATCTTCTCCATGGCAATAGGCTATGTGTTACCCACTCCCTTCGTGAGAAAGTCATGTATGAATCCCATGCTCCTCCCTATGGGGGGCATAGAGGCATTCAACCTACTCTTCAAGGAGTAGAGATATACTTCTATTGGCCTACCATGAAAATGGATATACAAAAGTATGTTTCAAAATGTGTGGTATGCCAAAAGACTAAGTATGATAAAGGGAAGAAACCTGGATTACTCCAGCCATTGCCCATCCCTAATTCACCATGGGAGATTATATCCATGGATTTTATCTTTGGATTACCTAAGTCTATCCATGGGAATACGGGAATATGGATAATAGTCGAGAGGTTTAGTAAGCAAGCACACTTTATTCCTATCAAAATGACTATTAAGGCACACCAAATGGAAATCATCTTCATATCTCACATTTTCAAACACCATGGATTACCAACATCCATTGTGTGAGATAAAGATCTTAGAATGGCCAGTAATTTTTAGAAAGGTCTCTTTGAAAATCTAGGTACAAGATTGAATTTTTGTTTGGCCTACCACCCACAAACAGATGGCCAAAGTGAGATAGCCAACCTTACGATACTCGATATACCAAAGACTTATGTAACACAAGTAGATCAACGATCATAATGGGAGAAGTACTTACCCCTTGTAGAGTATGCGTACAATAATACTGTCCATACTACTACAGGAAAAACACCTTTTAAGATCATAGAGGGAAGACCTAAAAGTCCCTTGCTACTTTAAGTACATGGGAAGATCTTCGCTGTTGATGAGTATAGCCGTGACCTATAAGAATCTTTTCAAAAGGTTAAGGAGGCTATAGCCATCTCTCAAACAAAGGTAAGAAACTGCTCCTGACAAGCACATAAGGGCCTTAACGTTCAAAAAAAATGATTGGGTCTTACTTAAGTTTCCCAAGGCTCGATTGAGGCAAACGATGGGCAAAACTCCTACGGGCCATCAAAAATGTTATGCTAAATTAGCAAAAAGATACTATGGTCCTTTTCAAATCTTGAAGCCAATCAATGATATGGCTTATCAACTCAAGTTGCCCAACCATTGACTCATACACAATGCTTTTTATGTGAGCCTACTGAAGCCCTACAAAGAAGAGCCACCAATAGAACCAATTATTGAAGACTCTCCGAAAATCGAAGACCAAGAAGAGGTGCTACAACCCGAAGCTATCCTTCGGCATGAAGACAAGGTACTACGACATGGTAAGATTATCCGATGGTATCTTATTAAGTTCAAAAATTATCCATTTGAAGATTCTAGATGGATGCAAGGAATACAACTTAAGGGTAATATGAACATTGTCAATGCTTACAATGTTGCACTAGAGTAAGCAAACGTAAATGCTTTCTAAATGAACAATGTTTTGTCTTATAAGACTAATTCTTTTTTTTTTTGTGTGCACAAATTTAAATAGTATGCATGCTTAGAATTATGTTTGTGATGAAAATGTCACTCAAACACCAAGTAGAATTTGTCACTCTACTTTGGGAGTATGATATGGACTAAAGAGAAGACATGCTTGCGGCAGCTACGTCTCCCAAGCACCAAATGGGACTAGTCATCCATTTTGGAATGATGTCGCAAGGTGAAAAGGGATCTTCTCCCGCTAAGAAATGTAGACTAATGACTAAGACTTTATCTCTTCTACCTCATAGTCGAGGACGACTATGATTTCAAGAGAGAGGCAATGTCATAAAATCTAATATCTAACCAACCCAAATGATTTTCTCATATTAAAATGATCATTTAATGTGGGAGAATAAACATGAACAAGGTTCATGTTTACCTAATGGAGCTTAAAGATCGTAGGGTTAGCTTCATGAAAGACCTTCAAAAGTTAGTGTTTCAAAAGTCCTTTGACCGTAGGCAAGTTAGGGATGACCTTGAGGTGGGAATCCCACCCAAGCATGAGGTGCTTTTCGGCTTGCTAAGTCTTAGTGGGAACCTTGCCCAAAAGCTTGAGGTGTTTCTCACATGCTTAAATGACTAAGGTTCTTGAAGTATTCAATTCAAAGATAACTCTCAAGAGGCATCAACTTTTTCATGCTTGATTGATTAAGTGCTTGAAATATTCAATTCAAACCAAATTACTTAATAAGCATAAAAGACACATGTTCAAATGATTCTCCACATGTGGCCCTCATGATGTGCTTGAATGTTATTGGATAGGTTTTAAAGGGGTCCAATAAGAATTTAGATACATAAAAATAAATAATTAAGTTCTTTCTCTCAAAGAGGAAAAAGAGGACACATGTCCAAATGAAATAATTAAATAATAAGAGAGAGAGAGAGAGAGAGAGAGAGAGAGAGAGAGAGAGAGAGAGAGAGAGAGAGAGGTGTGGACCAAGCATGAGAGGGGGATTTACTCTTCCACACACACACACACACACATTCTCTCATTCTGTGGAGTGCAAAGTGTAAGAGCTCCATCTCCTTCTCCAAGCTTGTCGAGAAGTGGAGAGCCTACACCAACACTCTTGGCTATGGAATGAAAATCCAACCAAGAGCCATGCTTCAATGCTTAAGCTTTCCATCTTCTTCATCTTCATTACTATGCTATTATGCTATGCTAAGCAAGAAGATTGATGATAAGTGAGGAACTATTTATTTCTCCTACGGATGATTCTTCTTCCTCTTCCCTACCCTCATTCATCGCGAGCTCTCTCCACCTTTGAAGGTGTTTAAGGCCTTGAGACTGAGGCTTGGGATAGTTAATTCTTTTTGCAAAGTTTATGTTAAGCTCATGATGCATGAAGCTTTCCATCTTCATAGCATTACCAATGTCACAAAGGAACACAAAGATTGTATTGTAACAAGTCTCTCTTGATGGGTGAATCTACAATACAATCGCCTTTTGGAGGGGGGACTATGACTCCAAGTAAATCGGGTCCGCAACTATTGTCATGTTCTCTAATAATCTCTCTCTCTCTCTCTCTGTCTCTCTCTCTCTCTCTCTCGCTCGTAATATCCATGCCAAGTCAATTAAGTATCATGTTCATGTTGCTACAATCAATTAAGTTCACCCTCTATGTTCTCAAAGTAATCTCACAAAACTGCTCACTCTAATTCTCTTAATTATGCTATTCTTAAATTTCATAGGCCATTTCCATTACATAGACAATCTACTGACCAAGTTTCATGCAAAAATGATTGCAAATATGGATCGCGATCCATGCACCTCTTAAGAATCTGAGGTTGAGATTTGAAAAATAGGTAGCTGACATCATTTAAAACAACTTTACCAAAAGGCGCCATAGCAACATTTGCAAAAAAGTTGGTGAAATCATAAAGAGACCAATACCTAGTCAAAAATCGTAGGTAGACACAAATTTTTTCTTTTGATTGGCCAAAAGTTTTTCAAATCCAAAACAAAGTCTGGGAGTAGACTACTGACATTGCAAGTAACCAAAAGGCCAAATTTGGGGTTCAGATCTGATGGAACATGGATCGTGATCCATGTATCTTTTTTGTTTTTTAGACAGAGACCATATGAGCTTGTAGCAAACAACATTTCAAACAAAACTTCCAAAAGCAAGGTAGTCAAAAAAGTCCAAAAAGTGGACAAAAGCAATTTAAGGCCAAAAATTGTCAAGTAGACCTAGGGTTTGACTTTTTGGTGACCTAAAATGATCCAAATCACACAAAAGGCATTTAGCTGAGGTCAATAGACCAAGGGCAAGCTGTGTACCAAGTTTCAGCAAAACCTGACACAAAGATACATAAATCTCAATCCATGTTCCTTTGTCACACAAATTGAGCTCACGCTTGTACCATGGCTAGAACTAGTCACAAGGAGCATACTGGTTTTTCAAAATTGAATTTGGAGTTGATTTATGGATTTTACAAGAAAAATAAGAATTTCTATCAACAAGCGGTAAAATTTTATCGATATTAGATTTTGACTAACAGGGCCGCTGTAAACTCATAGCCACTAAGTGTTTTTTGTACAGGTTGCAAGAGCTAGAGTGTGCAGCTGAAAGTGTTACCAATCAAAGGATTTGGGTGTATCAAATAAAGTTATAGGTTAGGGATTTGGAAGAGTGTTTTCTTGATGTATTTGCAATCAGGTAGACTATATCAAAGTAGAAATCCTGATGTTAGAGATCAAGCTAGTCACATTTTGATTGAAGAGAGTGTCAATCAAGGACCTTTGCCGACCTTAGAGCCCATTATAGAGAAAAATATTTTCTAATATTTCTTTGGAGAGATCTTACAACTACTTGGTTAAAGGGTTCAAGAGTGTGAGTTTCAAAGAGGGAACAACCATGGGAATAGGACCATCTCAGCTAGCACCAACCATAAAATTGTTGCACTTGAAATTTCAAATTTTAAATGAACAAGGTGAAAAAATTTACAAATATGGTATGGATCGCTACTGTGTCAAACTAGAAAAGAGACCAAACGAGTTCAAGGACATAGTTCTTGTGGTCTATAGTGGTGATAGATACTTTGATGATGAGGGTACAATGTACTTAGTTGTTAAAAATCCCTAAATTGTGGACAAGTGGAGATTAACAAGCACCAAGAACAAGGTTGATGTTGAGCCAAAAGAAAAGCTGCCAAAGCTGGACATACCTAATGCGAAGCTTAGGCGAGTGAATATGGAAACTCGAGTCAACACCGACAATACACATGTGGATTTGTACAAGTACGATAATGGAGTCAACCTAATGCAAAGCTTAGGCGAGTGAGTATGGCAACTCGAGTCAACACCGACAATACACATGTGGTTTTGTACAAGTATGATAATGGATCTAGTATAAGTTTGACAAGCCCAACATTGGAGAAGTATCGAAGAAAAAATTCTTATATTTTTATACATTATGAAGAAGGTAGAGATACCCAAGTGATAATGCTTGATAAGTATGGGCGACAGTCCTCTATTGTAGACCGCAAAGAGCTAGAGAGGTATATGTATTTGGAGGACCTCTTCATTAGTAATATGTCACTCCTAGCACTTATAGACCAGCTATCAATGAGACGACACCATAAACCGCTAGAGCGACTCCTGTGAGAACTAGAGTGGAAGATTCATTTAGTCAACGATATTTTTCTATACCTAGACTGTTGGGATCTTTAAATTCAAGGGTTCCAATGACCACGCATCAAGATAGTGATACTCTAGACACTATTCACACTACTACGGTTCCAAAAAGTTGGAATGAAACCGGAGACTTTTTATTCGATGAGAGAGAGATTGAGAGAACTTCCATCAGAGTTCCTAACGGTGGATATGAAGCGAGAGACGTTGTATTAGAAGAGCCTAGAGTAATGAGAATCATAGTTGAAACATGAAGGATGAGACCATCTCAAGTGGCAAAATGTACCGTCAAAAAGTACAATGGGATGGGGGATCCTTACACACATGTTTCACTTTTTAAGCAAGTCTTAAGAGTTAAACAAGTCATGGATTTTCATACTTAGTACAAGGGATTTGGATTGACCTTGGAAGGAACAATGTTGACTTGGTTCCAGCCATTGAATAGTAGAGATTTCCCAAATATTGATCAACACTTGGGAGAGTTTGCGGAGGAATTTTCCAAAAGAGGGATCAAACACAATATGGTTTCCCAAATCTATGCCCTTAAGCAAAATGAAAACAAAAAAGGGAAGAAAGCTTTGCTTCGCTTCAAGCAATATATTGAGAGATGTCCCGTGCAAGAGCTACTGCAAGACGAATGATTGTTAGTTCTCTTCATAGAGGGATTGAGAAACGAAACTCTCATGGAGGATTTTAACTTAAAGGTGTGCACCACATTCAAGCAGGTCACTAGAGAATCATTGTATCTAGTTGATAATTGCAAGACTTACGGAGAGGTATCAGAGGACACTGACACAACCACCAGTAGTGCCTCTTCAACCATTAGCAAGTCATCTACAAAATGCAGTCCCCCTACTTCAATCACACAAAATGTAGATCAAGTGGTCGAGGAAGTAATCCAAATAATTAACCCAGCTTACCGACAAAATCCAAATCTACGACAACAATTACCGCAGGCGGCAAATGTACCAAGAGCATTGAAGTGGTGCACAATCGAGAAAATATTTACCAACCACGAGATGAATGAGTGTTTTTACAATTGAAATTATGAGAGGGAAAGGCCATACGTACCTCTAGGGGTGCAACCTTTACCACCACCCTCGAGGTACCATATATGACCCAACAATGCAACACTCTTAGTAGAAAATGTTAATGAGAACTTGGATGCCATGATGCAAGCCTATGAGGCAAGATTGAAAAACAACCAGACTTATGAACAAAGATGGTTGATGTATCCGCATCTAGAAGTCGAGACAAAATGATTGGAAATGTGTAGAGGCTCATAGAGGTAGCCCAAGCTCTAATGCATCCCTTAGAGACATTAAATATTCCAAAACAAGTAGTGCTGATACTTGAAAAAGAGGATGAAATTGCACTCAATGAAACAAAATTGGTGAACCAATGAAACCTGGAAAAGAAACACCATTGAAAAAAGGGTGGTAGCCAACACAACGAATTAGGCCAAGTCTTACAAGATGCAGCCTATCCTTGAAGTAAAAGAACCGTGGCCACAATCCTTGTGGGAAATAATCAAAAATAAAAAAGATGATAGTGCTACTTTACATTCAATAATGATCTCAAAAATTAACATGGATCATGAGATTTATCTTGGGGATATACAATCATTATATAGAGATGCAAAAAAATCAACATGGATCATGAGATTTATCCTGGGGATATACAGTCATTATATAGAGATGCATGGACTGAAGTATCCATAGAGAGTAAATCTGAAACATTAGAGACCTTACCTTCTTTTACAGGGGAACAGAGACAAAATTAGAGGTGAAGGTCATTCCATCTCAATGGAATCCAGTTCCACATATCATGGAAACAAAAAGCCTCCATGAATTGACGTCATCCCCTATAAGAAGCACCATTACTCTCTCAAAACTTTTGAAGTTTATGGGGTCAAATGGGCAAAATTTTGGAAAAAATGGGGTTAAAAATCCCTCCTCAAGATATTTCTGTAAACAAAAATGTGGATAAAATGCACCTTGAGAAACCAAAAACAAAACTTGTGCCAGTGAACAAGGTGGGTGACTATTGTGAAGGAGAAGAAGGAAACACCACCTTACCACTAGAGTAAAAAGGAGTGAAGATGATAGCCATACTTGACAGTGGGGCTAGGGTAGCCATTGCTACAAAATAAATTTGGGAGAAGTGGGAAAGACCAGCTCTTAAGAAAATACATATGAAACTGCAACTAACAGAGCTCTTAAGAAAATACATATGAAACTGCAACTAACAGACGTGATTGTAGAAAGACCTTTGGATATGCTTGAACAAATAATTGTATCTTCTTGTGGAATTGAGTATGAGCATGATTTTTCCATAGTAGACTTTGGGAAAAGGAACAACTTTGAGGTTATTTTGGGAAGACCATTCATGTGTCAACTCAAAATGGCTCAAGATTGGGGCTATGAGCGTCTCTACTTGGGGCATAAAGAAGGGTCAATACAAAGGACCATACTTATAGAGACGTCAATCGAATCCTAGTGGAAGACTTTGACATAACTACAAAATCTAATAAGCAATTACTACTTGCTTGGTTGAAAAAACAAACACATATTTGGATGTGCGAAAACGTCTGAATGTGGAAGCCTGAGAAAGACTCAAGGTTGTTGTGGCCATATAGGCGCAAAAACGACAAATTAGCGTTTATTGACCACAACATAATAAACAAGGAATTTCAAAAGGGGGACTATGGATTAGGCTATATTTTGAAACAACACTCAAAGAAATTTGAAGAAGCGAGGTAATCAGCCATTTATGATCAATGACATATCACGTAGTCGAGCCGTAAAACTTGCAACATGAGATAGAGAGGAGATGCCTAGCTGGATCAATGGATTGCATAATAAGAAATACCATTTACCTTGCTAGACAAGATTCATTGATAAAAGGAACATAAGCAAAAAGCTCAAGCCATCCAAGACCATGCCAAGGAGGAAGCAAAGTTGCAAATTTTGAAGCAAAAAGAACGATAGAACATAGATCCAATTCAACAACTGGAAACACCATCTCCTCCTATCGAAGCAATTCAAATCAAACCAAATTTGGCTTGGAGGTATTGAAGCATTCAACGTACCTAAAGCTGTCTAGATTGATAGTGATGGCAAATAAAATAGAACTCAAAGTAGACAGCAAGGGGACAATGGTCAGCTTAGGACATGCCAATGTATTAATCAACATCGATGTCAATTAATGTACACATCAATTTCACGTCATGGACGACACCGAACTCAATAAAGCAATCAACTTAGGAGTCTCATGGATGCAAACTAATAAAGTTGTTTTGGATTGACAAGATGACATTCTAAAGTAAAACCTTAAGAGCACATTGTATGCCACTCCCTTGGCACACACAAATCATATTTGGAATGTACAATAAGTACAAATAAAACCACAACTTGTAATTAAACCCAAACTATCTACAGATTGCCATGGAAAACAAGTCAAACAAATTTGGGTAAATAAATCAATATTGGTGACCAAACCAAAGTAGATATGGTTGCCCAAGGCCATCAATTCATAACAACCTTCTAGTTCAGCCCAACCAAACTCAAGAAGCAACACAACCCCTCAGAACGGTTATACTTGGCAGAAGAGCTCCACACAATGGATCAACTCTACATCAACTAAAACCAAGTATAAATGGATTCCAAAATCAAACTTCGAGAAGCCACTGAATGCCAAAAAACCAACTTGGTAATGGAGACCGAAACATCCAACAGCCTTCGTAATCTCCACAACCAATATACAAGTGGGTACCTAAAGCTAAAAATACAAATCATCAACCATCCTCCAGTACCCACAAAACCAACCATCAAGGAAAGGGCGTCAAATCTTCAACATCTTTGGTTTTAAAAAAGGCAGTTTAGATGGAAACTCGTCAATGTAGACCACTGAACAATTAGTTCAGTACCCACATCTTACACATCATATTGTTACCCAATGCATCTCTTCCATAAGCATAATAGAGCCACATTCGACCTCCTTGCATAGGCAAGTTGTTCGCTTGCACATTGCACCAACCTTCATTCGGGATGACTCAGAATGGGAAGGGGACAACTTATTATAAGATCTGAAGCTGCATGATGTTGAAAGATCATGTGTATAGTGTACAAAGTGTGTTTTGTCGCTTAATTGTTTTCTTTTTTATTGCTTTTTAATAAAAATTAACACTTATCAGACATAATGATGTGCCATAATGACAAATTTTGATGGACATGATGCCTAGAGTTAGACTATGCACATATGATTGTAAGAAAAAATTTTGGCTAAATTTTTGACCAAATAATAATAATTTTCAATAATTTTTTTTCCTTTTTAACCTAATAAGAATTAAAAAAAAATATAGTCAAAAGAGTCAAAATCAAATTTTGCAAGAAAATGTTGAATCTACAAGCAAGAGCTTTGAGCATGTCAAATTTGGAAGGATTTGGCACAAGTCAAACGTCGGGCAAACTTACAATGGACAAGAATTTCAAAAACAAGGGCAATTAATGATCGGCATCCAACTAATGAGCCGTATGAGCCACCGGTAGTATTCCATGGAAAATATGAGCAAATAAGGTAAGTTTACACTCAACACTTATAGTAGATTGGGCACATATAGGCATTTTTGGGCAAGTTAGACCTCATTTTCATTTAGTCAGAGTAGTCAGAGTAGTCAAAGGGGAGAGAGAGAGAGAGAGAGAGAGAGAGAGAGAGAGAGAGAGAGAGAGAGAGAGAGAGAGAGAGAGAGAGAGAGAGAGAGAGAGAGAGAGAGAGAGAGAGAGAGAGAGAGAGAGAGAGAGAGCTTGTGTGACCTAGAGCTGTTTGTTGCATTTCTGCCTGCTACAGACACTCAGGACCCTCTTACCCCACCAAATCTCACAGGTATGAACCTTATCTATGCAAGATCAAGTGTGTATGGTCAAAATTGCACAAACACCATCACATCAATTGCACCAATCAAATCAAATGTGAGAATTTCTCAAACTATTAGAGGTCCATTGGGACACCAAATGAAGCCCAAACTCAAAAAGAAATTCACCAATGGACTCCCTATATAGGGCAGAATCTACCCATGTGATAACAGTTGCAAAAGGTGGTGGAACATGGATCACGATCCATGTCCCCTTACCTATAAATCCAAAAGTTTGTGGAACTATCCTATTAAAAGCACCTTTACACTGATCTAATCATAGTCTAAAACTGTTGCATTACATGGATCGCAGTCCATGTACCCCAACTTTCCAGACAATGGTTAAAAGTGTACACATAGCTGGATATGACCTTGGGAGATGTGCCCAACAAATTTAGGAGAAAATGGACCCATGACCACCCAAAAACCATAGAAAAATAGATAATCAGTTTGCAAATGGTCATTTTGACCCATGAAGTGTGAAATTGATCTAAATTTAAAAATAAGTTGACTAGCAGCATAGGGAATATACCCAGATCCATTTCTTAAAGTTTGGTCAAATTTGGTTACCAACCATGGATCGCGATCCATGTACCCTCATAGCAGATTTGGTAGGAATTGGTTACAAATTGGTGGTATAAGTCAATTAAAAAAGAACATGTCTATTTTTTAGTGTATGGATGCATAAAGTGGGTCATATGGAAAAGTTAAGCAGTCTACAGTGCATGTGCAAGAGTCTCTGGGTTTGGTCAAGTTAAGGTATTCAAAAATACGGTATGCTCAATGTATCAAAAATAGTGCAAAAATGCTTTCCAAATGGGCCAAACTTGCCAGTAGGCTTGGGATGTTCAAACAAACCCCAATAGTTGTGAAAATGGTCAGACAAATAGAATTGGGATTAAACTTCAACTTTCCATCATCACACTTGAAAAATCTCAAGCATTACAACCAGACGGAGATGTCAAAGTAGGGATCAAAAATCCAATATGGCAGAGTCAGACCAAATTTGGCCGTAAACTAAGAAATTGTGTAAACTTATCGCGATGCATGTGCCTCTGACATAGATCTGACATGTAACCATATAAGCTAGTTCATGTAGTTGTCCTTGATGCACTGGTGAAGTTTGGTCAAAGTTGGACTTGTTTTGATCAAGTTATACTCATTTTTAATTTAATGGTCAAGTTTACGTTTTTTTCAACTTTCTCGATAACTTTTTGACAAATTTTAGGAGCTAATCAGTTGGTTTTCTGATACGAGAATTCCCCAAAGAAGAGATAAAAAAGAGTGGGGATCAGCCCCTTATGAAGTCATCAACATATCCTCAAACAAGAAAGCACATGTATCAGTAGAGGAACCGTAATTTTTTTGGCAAATGTGTTTATAGGCAAGTTTCAAGCTACAGATGGCACAAAAGTAAAGACCATAATATTTCCTAGGGAGTTGTGGACCCTACACCAACAAAGGGAGGTGTTTGAAGGCTCTAGATGTCTACAACTTGACACATTCTTCTGACTTTCTCTTTGAGGCACCGACTTCTAGAGAGCACATGAGCTCATGAGCTCCATCCAATACAATTGAGAAGCTATATTGACAAGCAAGGATGGTGCAACCATCAAAGTCAGAATCACTCATGATTTGATCAATTAGGCACTTGACATACCTGCTGGAAACCACAATGTGTTGCACAAAAAAAAAGCCATCGACAATGACAAATCCTTTATTAAGCAACAAGGACACAAGTTCAATTACAAGGACTTGATCTATACAGAGATAAAGCTACCTATGAAGCTAATTTCCCATCATCTCGAGGTTCAAAAGCCACCCCAATACACCGAGCCAAACTTGCACATAGACCATGGTGGTAACGGCCATGGGACTGTCAAATCAAAGTCGATGCGACCTCATAAATTACATTTTAGAAAATTTGGTCAAAGCAAATTTGAAAGGTAGTGAGAAGAGAAAGACATACATGAATGCAAGTCCTATACTCACAAGGATTTCATACCAGGCTCTAGGTATGATTGACCAACTTCCACCAACGGAGTCGTAGTTGGATCTACTGCAGAAAGCCAAGCCCTCAATCTGCTCACTTGGAAGTTCCTCTACCACACCAATCAAAAGGACAAAGCTCCGGGGCAAAGACTAATGATAGTGAAGCTCTTGAGCCCATCGATATAGAATTAAGCGGAGAGATCAAGCCAAAAAATAGAGATACTCCATTGAAATTCTAGTTCACAACACATGATGAGGAGGATGACATCTAATAGTTCCTCTAGTTACAAACAAATGCAAACCAGATGATCAAAACCTAAAAACATAAACTCAGAGGTCTATGGAGGAGGCTCAATGGTTGCAAGAAGAGAGTATGAAGAAGATTGCAGAGGAAAAGGAAAGCAGAGTAGATGGAAAAAATAAAGCAATATTGATGAAGGAAAGCTGCTAAAGATGATGGGCTAGTAGGAACATTCAAACAACACATCCATAATGTGCTCAAGAGGAAAGCGGAGCAACAAGAAGTGAAGGAGTCAAAGAGGCAAAAAAATCAGATGATTTGGAATCTCTGGTGGACTCTCCCAAAGTCCATCACATTACTCAAGAAGAACCATTGAGAGATGATGTTGCCATGGATCAATGACAAGAAGATTATATAGAGACTAATCAACAGGTCTCACCCAAGCTTGCAACACCACCTTCTGCTAATGAAGGGAAAGAGAAGACCAAACAAATCAAGAGAGCCAAGAAAAAGTTAAAAAAAATATACCGTAGACTCAGACATGGCAAGAGGATCCTGCACACACACTTCTTGACCAAAGGAAAGGAGCCCAAGAGCAACCAACAGACCAACAAAAGCCATAAGAAGAGAAGAGAGAGTCAGTGCCAGGGACCTCTTGGTAACAAACAACTAAAGATAGAGGTCTAGTTTCACCGTGTTCATGAGCCACAATTGAAGAAGGCAACATGCTTATACAAGAATTTGAGCTGAAAGATCATCCAAAATGCTTAAGGATCTAGTTTTGGTGCCAAAGGGCCGTGTCCCAGCTGAGAGGATTAGATGCTCACGGTGATAAGGAGGAAATGAAGGTAGCACTCAGAGAAAATTCAAGACTATAACATCAAATCGACAGCCTCCATGAAGACAAGAAAAGCCTATAGGATGCACTGGATTAAGAAAAAAGAAAGGCGAAAGGTTTCTACCAAGATCTCCAAGATCAAATTGCAGCCAAAAGTGAGATGCAAGTGAACCAACAATGCCTGGAAGAAGAGCTAGCAGGAGAACAACATAAGAGTGCAAAACCGAGTGACTCATATGATGTTGTAAAACACACACTTTCTAAGTAAGCTCTTAGCCATGAAGGATTTTCGTGCTCCGGTCTCCACTTCTCAAGCACCTCCAACCATTCTAGAAGAGATCAAGGCATTAATAGCACAGATGGCACATGAAAAATATGCCACATTTCTTATTAGAGTGCCATCCTCAAACAATCCATTCAAAGATCTAACAATACAAGTAGACATGGTGGCTCAAGCAAAAAAAATTAGAATGATTATAAAGACGATGAAAAAAGGAACTGTTGACTACTAAAGCCACTACCAAAGCTTGCAAAAAGGGCATGCAAAGGATAGGAAGGGGGCAAGGTTAGTAGATGTATCCAAAGAAACCCTCCTAGTCGGCAACATCATCACATGATCAAGATCTTCTGTAATCATATTATTTTTTCAAGAAAGCCTTGTAAAGAGGAGGAGTCATGATTATTGAGCCAGATGTTTATTGAGCCACATCATATAAGTTGTAATCCTTTTGTCTTGAGCTAAAAGCCTTGAAAGCTAGCCATCGGCCAATTGAGCCCTAGGTATAAAGTTCAAATTTTCAAGTTTGAACACAGATCTTTGCACCTTATCTAAAGTTTTGAAGAGCTCTAAGAGTATGACTGAGAGCGACTACTTTGAACCACATTGTAATTTATTTTTCTCAAGCTTTGGTAATCAAATTTTGATTTCAACAAGTGTATTGTGTTTCTTGTTTCTCGCTCTTTCAGTTAAGTGTAATCATTCCCAATTTTGTTGAGGTTCACAACTACCTATCTATGAGCTAAATCCCCTATTTTGAGTGCAAAAATGATTGTTTTTTGACGTTTTGACCACAGGAGAGTGTTCCTAGACCATAGGACGACCTTTTTGGATAGTTCTATTCCAATTTTTAGGACCTCAATCATGATGGATCATGATTTTGATACCTTGCCTGATTGCAACCAAAAAATGTGTAGGATAGTGTCCTAGGCCTATTATACCTCCTCGTAGAGTTTCGTTGCATTTCGAGTCCGTTCGAGTGCCAAAATGGCGTGATGACTGAGAGCAGTGAGATAGGACATATGCTAATTTTCTTAAGTAGAGAGTGATAGATTTGTTAGTGTTGATGATATTTTAGTTTCGTAGGTTCACTTCTTAAGGTTGACCCCCTCAAAGAATCTCTGTGCCTCATCGAAGTCGCTTCCATGAGTATTGACATTATGTTAGTGCCAGACAGCTATGTTGCAGACGTCCATGGCGGCGATCTGCTAACATTGGTGTCATTGTCGAGGATATTGATCCTTAGGTGGTGAGTGACCTACTCGTAGTCATAGCCTTCTTGTCTTTAGATTTTGATACCCATTTCGTTTACACCGTAGCAATCAAGTAGCTAGACTCAAGGTTTAGTGCTTGGTAAAGGATAGAAGTCGAGGACTTGCTAGATCTACTATGGAGAGGCAATTGTGGCTAAGATACAAAAAAAATTTCATTCTTCCTTTTTCTCGATGCTTTGAAAGTACTATTCCATTAGCCGTTTCACCTTCAAATTTGCATTGTTTGTCAGTTTTTGTTCCGAGATTCATTTCAACACTTAGGAGTAGGCTAAGTAGCAACCATTACCATCAAATTTTGCTAAAAACTTCAATAAAAAAATTGCAAAAAACCATATTTTGGTAAACAAAACAATATACATCTTGTATTGTTTTATCCCAAGGGTGCCGGCATCATTGCTGTAAAATTTACATGATTTTTTAGATTGGGGTTTCTATGACACATGAGTGTCCATGAGTGGTTTTTATCTCATCCTTGTCAGTTCATATATATCTTGTTAGAGCAAGAAACAACCTACTATGGCCACCTCTAGTTGTGACGCTAAGTACAAGACAACCTTCAAATCTACGATTGAGTGTGTGTGGCTCACATGCCTTATGGATGATTTGGGAGTTCTGGCACTCTGATCTAGACAATGCACATTGGTAGTTGCAAGTAACTCAGTCTTTCATGCTCACACAAAGCACATTGAGGTGCTTTATGACTATGTTAAGGAGAGACTCTCAGCCGAAGAGATCAACTTGGCTTATGCATCATCACAAGTCAACCTTGCATATTTGTTCACAAATGCATTACCTCGTGAGAAGTTTGAAGCTCCCCTTTGTGGATTGATCATGTCCATTGAGCATGGCACTTCTCTATACACTATGTGCCAGCTCTCGGTCACTACATTACTCACAAGCACGATTGCTTGAGGTGAGATGAAGGGGGAGAATATTTCTCAAATGAGTTCAAAAATTTCTTAAAAAACATGCAATTTAAAGGCAATTTTCATATAGGGATACTCCACATCAAAACGAAATTTACAAAGAAGAAAATAGGCTCATAGTAGAAGTTGTTAGAGTTATGACGAATGAGAAGAACATGACTCATTGTTATTGGGATGAGACTACTGATACAAGTGTTTACATCACGCACATGACCAATATTGGTATAGTGCATGATATGACACCAAAAGAGAACTTAAGTGGTGAGAAATCTAATGCTTTAGATTTCAAAATTGTTTGATTTTATCACTTATGTGCATGTGCAAGATGAGTTGAGCAGCAAGCTTGACCCAAATGCTGAAAAATATGTGCTCATTGGTTATTCCCTTAAACAAAAATGGTTTAAGTATCATAATCCTATCACAAGTAAAGTGAAGGTAAACAAAGATGTTTTTATGAAATGGAAAGTTGGTATGTTGATGTAAAGGATGATTTAGGGGTTGATAGAAGAGAGACCGTGGATAGATAAACCTGAGTAGATGGATCGACACATCCATAACTGTATGAGGACCATGCTTGCAAATAAATAAAATAAATCTATAGTCATACTCATAAAAAACTTACACATAAACTTAAATCCATTGCTTGTACTTATCACCTCAAGAGTTGAGTCCAGTCGAGGAAACGTCCACCCAGGATGGGAGCCGTTTGGGATGTGAACCAACCAAAGGAAGAATGTGATGGATGCCCCTTAGCAGGTGGTCTCTCCTCCAACATATACACGAGATTAGTTTGTAAATATTAGGACCTAACCTCTCTTTAATCTCCCTATACTTAATCTACACACTTTTATATGTCTACACCCAATCTACACCGCTTCTCAATGACCTACTATGCACGTAATGTACATCACTTCTTTACACCTAATCTACACCTATACTTAATCTACACACCTCTAACTTCAAGTTTAACCTTAAGCGGATATACCCATCTATGTTGTGAGTAATCATAAATGAAAGTCATGAAGTTTAAATTCTTACTAAAAGAAGGAGACTTATGCATCAAGGCACAAACATCACTGTGAACAAGCTAAAACTTGCGAGTAGCCCGCATTGAAGCATCTGCTGAAAACCTAGAATGCTGTATTTTCCCCAAAATATAGCCTTCACAAACATGCTTAGATGGTGCCTCAATAGGGGAACACTAAGGCAACCATATCAAATGTTTGCAAACAAATCAAGCTAGAAAAAATTAGATTCCCAGAACATGCATTCCATAGTTTAGCATCCGAAATAGCTCTAAAACCTCTAACTAAATTTGCAAAGTTTTCCACACAATTGTCATAAAAATTGATCTTGTAAAGCCCATGAGACAAGGTACCTAATGCCATAGTTGTATCACTTGAAGTAAGATTGTGAATAGTGCATTTTCCATCCACAAACTTTACAACAAGACCAAGTTTTGCTAATTTAAAGATGACACAAAAAATACTTAAAAAAAGTGTGAAGGAAATACCATTAACTGTAGTGTAATGTGCTTTGTAGCAGTATTCCCATTGGAACATCATCAAGAGAAGTGAACAAGTCATGATGAGATGTAATGTGCTTTGTAGCCAACTACCAAAATACCACACATGCCAATTAGCAACCTCAATCATCCATGCATCATGCACTAAAGGGTCATATTAACAATGTGTACTAAAAGCCCATTTTGCATCAACAACAAAATTTGCAAATTTTTCGATGGTTTCATTAGAAGAAGATTCACTTTATTTTTTACGTGCCTCTTTGGTATTTAGCTTAGGACATTGCTTATCAGATGATCAATAACTCTACAATGGCTACTATGAATTTTGTTCTTTCCTCTCTCAACAAAATTACAAGGTTGCTAGGAAATAGAGGTGCAGGCTAAGTAGAGACTAGAGTGGTTTACCTAATGGAGAGAGATAATTTTCACACAAAAGAGAGATATTAGAGAGAGAGAGAGAGAGAGAGAGAGAGAGAGAGAGAGAGAGAGAGAGAGAGAGAGAGAGCATGATATACGTGGTTCACCCAATGTGGGCTACATCCACGAGAAAGCAACCACTTAATGGCTTTGCATTTCAATCTTGAAGCAGATTACAAAGGGATTAGCAGCCCTTTATGGAACTCCAACCTTGCTTCACTTCACCAACTCACATACCTTCACAATGCACCACCAATTTTTTTTTTGTGTGTAGAAGAGGCCTCCTTTATAGGCCAAAAGGGCTGCCCTCTCTCATGAGAGACACCCGTGTGTGTAGCCGCCGTTGTGCAGACAAGTTCATCTTGAAGTCTCCCATGTGCCCATGTGTGGCTTTCTTAGATAGACAAGTCCGCCTAAAATTCATCCATGCACCAATGTGTAGCTGTAGCCAAGTCTCCCTAAAACTCTGCTATCAACCATTGAAAAAACGGGCCGATTGATTGGGCGGTTGGTTGGTGGCCAGTAGTCAATGGCCAGTGGGTGATAACAAAGTTTTGTATCCGATTGAGTGAAAGGCTGAATTCTTTGCAAATTGAATGGTGCTTTGATTGTCACTATACACGAAACAATTGTCTTGTTTTTTTTTTTTAAAGAAATAGATTCTCTATTAGTTAATGAAATTACCCATAGGGCCACAACCACCTCTACTAAAGAAAGCTACAACAATCATAAGGGGAAGACTCTCCCAATGAAAAACAACATATGTACAATGAGGCTAAATCAAGAGATGGGAGGAGGGAAAATAAACATAGGTGGATGGTAGCTCCATCTCGGCACACCCTAGACCATGGTGAAGAAAGGCCAAGGGCTCTAGAGTCAAAGGAAAGCCTCTCTACGCTCTCGCATGCGGTCGGAGCTGCCCTAGAGTCTCTCGAGCTGTCTTATGAGAGTATGGACCAACTCTAGCCAAAGATCACAAACAGTCTTTGCTGGTGGTACAGGGCAAGCCTCAAAGATACAAAAGTAGCGGGCTCGTCAAATGAACCACAGTGTGAGGCCGCAGATGAGCTCCCAACACTCCTCTCTCTCACTGCACCACTCCTGTGGAGTAAGCTCTGTAGCAGGCGGGAGAAGGTCAACCCCCTGCATCAATATCATCTCACTGGTGGAGGATAGCTCAAACTGAAGTGGCGGATATGTGAGAATGGACCAAGCAGCTGCCCCACCAAGTGTACTGTCGTGCCATGGAAAGAGCTGGCATTAGTCAAAGGACACAAAGCCAAACCTGATGTTCCAAAACACAACCCCAAAGATAATGGAATTGACTGTCCATAGGATGGTCACAAGCTGCACATGATGCTGCCAAGAGACCACTATGTACAGGCTAGCTCCCAACTGCTGTAGCTCGAAGTGCAACCAACCACTAGAACAAAGTGACTCGATGCGGCTGTCTAGAGTCCCACAACCTCGCCTAGAAAGCTGACAAGAACTCAGCTGTGAGACCCTCCTGCTGCCAATGAGGTGCTGCAATAGGACAAGCCTCTCTCCATGTTGCTAGTATGTGACGTCCCAGTCGAGCAGTGTACTGAAGAAAGGGATGCGTGGATGGTTGGTTGAGGAGAAAGGGTCCCTCCAAAACCACTCTCCAGGATCCCACCGCACTTGTGCCAGTGGACAACACTCCCAAGCCCACAACCTCCAGTGGCCAACCTCAAGAGCTACTGGGTCAGGATCTATGACACAAGTCCTCCCACAGATGCCCACAACTCGGATCCTCTAAAAACAACATTCTGCCACCTGTGGTGGGGCCTCTACTAAAACTTGGTGTACACGATCCTCACCCTGTCGCTCAAAAAATAGGGAGGGTACAGTCTCTAAGCAAGCCCAAACTACGATGATATATATATATATATATATATATATATTTATATTTTCAATTTGACTTGGTATGAGCGAACTATGATCGATCTCATGAAGAGTATCGTTTCCTCCTTTTCAAAAGAAGTAACTTTGAATTTCTAGAAGGAGGCAAAAGAGTCAAAATAATGGGAGTATGATTGTGGGGATCTAAATACCCCTTTTGGGACTTCTGAAGAGGAATATGAATGTTTTAAGCCATCATGCCTATCCACATGTCCTTCTATCCACTTTGCCTTTTGTTCCCATCCATCATAAGCCATGTTTATTGTTTTGAGAATTGTAAAATTCTTGTGAGATCTTATGAAGCTTTTCTACACACTTATAAAGTGGCATTCAATTTTTGACACTTTCTGAGCCATCAATACACTTCCTTGCATGCCTCAATGTACTTTGACTTGTGCGTTCTCTCTTTAGTATAGTCATTTTAGTTCTGTAAAAATGCATACAAACCCTTACAAAATCTTCTAAGCATTTGTGGATGTAGCATCAACCTTTTGAAACCATAAGGTCCTAAGGTGCACCTTTCTATTATAATCTTAACCTTGGCCCTTCCATTCTATCTCATTTTCTCACAATTCTAGTGAGAGAAAATCATTTAAGTAGACCAAAGTTAAACTTTGTGACATTATTGTTGTCGACAAATTTGTGGTCTTGCCAGAAAAGCACCGGGCTTATGGCTGTGAGAGTTTGTGAGAGAACTCAACAAAAACTATATGAAGGATTTAAACCATAGATGCCATGAAGACTAGGGTTTGGAAAGAAGTGCAATCAAAGAAGACTCACTCTTTCTCTCTTGCACTCACACACACAAAGAAAGAACACAAAAGAGAATGTCAAAACAATACGAAGATGAAAACATCAAGGCTATGGTCATATCGTATCATGGGTAATATGAAAGGGTTAATAGATGAGTTAATGGCATTCAATCTTGGTTGACCAAATAGGCTATGAATTGTTCTTTGGAATTTTAGTTTTGCGCTTACCATAATATATGTATTTTGTCTAGTGATTGGGATTAATTGTCTGTACAAATCCTCTTGGTTCATAGCAAGATAACTACGCTTACGTCAAAAGAAAAGTTATAGTCTATGAGAGGAAGTATGATGGGATCCGGTGATAGAAGTATTTCATTGAGCCTTTCTGGGCCAAAGAGAAACACTATACGTTGTTGAAAGTGTATTTTACGGCTAATCCATACGTTAATTCTAATAGATCGTACAGAGTGAAAGCGATAGAAATTATCATCATGTGGGTTATTCATCTAGGATAGTATGTGAGAAATGTATATATGAGAGAAGAGAAGGGAAGAGAAGAGAAGAGAGTTTCCCTCCCAAGCCCTATTCTTGCCCGTAGGCAATAAGGATACTGCGGGGAGAGATGTACCTGTAGCAAGGAGAACCTAAAATTTGTAGAGAGGATGAATTACTAAGAGTGAGAGAGATAGATTTGGTTAAAGAGATGAGATTAGATATATATATATATATATATATATATGTTGGATTAGAGATGAAAAAGAAAACAACAAGAAATCAAGAAAACATCAATGTAGAACACATCTTACTTGACAAACCCTTCGACACCATTATTGATGGAGAGAGAAGAAGAGGGGAGAATTCAACGTTGATTGATACGCCAAGTCCAAGATCTTCCTTGATTAGAGTTGATCTTCCAAGGATAGAGTACAAGAATGGCTAGTCTTCCTCTAGGAGAAAGTGTAGGCTTGGGTTTATGTTAATGGCTAAGTACAATTAGGCATTACTACACACTCCCTCAAAAATTCCTCTCATCAATGGCTTGAATGCTTGATTTTTTTTTTCAAGGAAGAAAAGGTCCCCTTTTATAGGTGAAGGGAACCCCCAAGGGTTTACACAAGAAGAGAGGAGCCAGTGTGAACAGGAATTGGAAAAGTTGGAAATGAGCTATCCCTGCATGATGTGGGCAGACTGGGTCCAGTATTTTGATCATATCTCCTCAACCTTGGCTCCAAATAAAAAAAATAAAAATATGGGCAGAAACTTCAGCTCATTAGCTACTATTTTCATTTTAAATTTGTTTTTCAATTTGGATTGGAACCTTGTGTATAAAATTCATCAAAATAGAGTCTATTTCTGGCAGCAAAAGTCTTCATGTGGTCCCCTTAGCAATGTCATGCCATATGAAAGCATGACATTGCTCCTTGACAAAGTTTTGTAATCATGCTTGCAATAATGCATTAAAATAAGTGTATCTTTGAAATCATGCCACCTAATGTTCCACAAGGATTTGATTCCCTCCTAGTAGCTATTTAAAAAGAAATATGAGAAAAATATGAAAAATACATAGAATATATATATATATATATATATTGGAGTTTATATATATATATATATATAGAATATATATATATATATATATATATATATATATATATTGGAGTTTATTCTAGATATAGGATCTAGCTAGGGTGTGAGATGATAATGAGATAGTAGAAATAAAGAATCAATGCTTTTTGCCCCAAGTTAAAGAGGCAGAGCTATTGATGCTTTTCCCATAGTATTTTCTGATGGTAAAGTAAGAATAGGTTACCCTTGAGAAAAATAATAGGATGAGATAGAAGGCTTATTATTATATTTAAATATGCATATGTACATTATAGGAAAGATAATTATGTATCTAAAAAATTACAAGATAGATCTTGTAGCATGCGTTCCCACTATGTACGTGTCACAGCACGACATTCACCCCCTCTAAACCTGCACATCCTTCGGTATGTGCCACATTTTCTCTTTGTTGTAAGATCAGTCCTCTTCTACATCTTCCTTGCTTTCTTCTTCACTGGATGATTCCAAAGATTCATCTTCACATGTGTGTTGCGCTTCCTGCTCGTCAACATTTTCTGGATCATTGTCACCTCTTCTCGTAAACATTTTGATCCTTTTTCCTGAAATGGGAATTTTTACTTCTGTACCATCTAGTTCAGACAAGCTGTAAGTAGCATTTTCATGCACATGCTTTACAACATACGGTCCAAACTATCTTTTTGAAAACTTACGCATGACTGTGTGCTGGTTATCAAGGCTACTATCATACACCAAAACCCAGTCACCTTTGTCAATTGCTTTGCTCCTGAGTCGATGTCGCTTATCAAAGTAGTCCTTGTTTTTTAACCTTGCATTTTTGAGTCGTTCTTTTGCAACTTCAATGTCTCCAGGTCTTCTCTCTAGCTGCCTTATACGCAGTGCAAGGAGATCTTCCCTGCTAAGCCCCTCTTGCCAAGGTAGTACATTCCATGTGGGAATTGTATCCTCAATCGGCATCACTGGCTTTTGACCATACATTAGCTCCTCAGGCATGTAGCCAGTTACTGAGCTATGTGTTGTACGATCAGCCCGTAAAGCATAATGTAACAATTTTGGCCACTCACCAACTCTTCCTTCACAAGCCTTGGCCAAAGCTTTAATGATAGGAGGATGCCCTCTTTCACTCTTTCCATTGCCTTCAGGATTGTAAGCTGTAGTAAGAGAAAGCTTGATTCCTAATCTAGAAAAAAACTCCCTTGCTTCTTCGGTATCCAGCTCACCTCTATCTGTAGTGATCTTTCCCACACAACCATAACGGCAAATCACCTCATCAAGAAGGAATCTGCACACAGCTTCTGTGGTTTTAGCTCTTAATGCTCTTCCTTCAACCTGATTAGTTAGGTCTTCTCGTGCAAGAACCAAGTATCTCATCTGCCAGAGTCCTAAAGGCATTGTGACTAGATCCACAACCCATTTATAGTCCATGGCTAGTGGATATGTAGGGTGCAATCCATCACGATGGACATTTGAATACATTTGACAAGTTACACATGACTCTACAAATTGAGATACATCTTTATACATACCCTTCCACAATATTTTTCTTTCAACTTGGAGAAGGTTGCCCACACACCCCTGTGTCCAGCCCATAGGCTCTCATGAAACTCTTGCATGAGCTTTACTTGAGTCTCTTTTTTACATATAACCCTTTGTGGTGTAGCACCCTTTTGTTTAGGATGCTTCCACAAGTAACCATCCCTCAAAAAGTACCCATATGCTTTCCTGCGTATCCTCTTGAATTCTTGTTCAGACCAATCATCCTGTTTTGTTAGAGTACTCAAGTAGCTTCCAATAAGAAGCCAATCACCTTTATAAAGCTCTTTCAAGAATGATTCAAGTAGATTAGTCATGCAGACATTGTTACCTTTGACATGAGAGATAGAATAGAACTTTGTGTCTACATCATCTCCCTCGTCAATCATTTGTGACTCATCTTCATACCTTGCCCTTGATAGCATATCTGCCACTGTATTGTCTTTACCTACATGTGCTTAAACTCAGGATTTAAGGACTTAATGTAGGCAATCCACCGCAACATAGCAATGTCTGGCGTTGAGCAGCTTGTAATCATCCCATGAAGTGGTAGACAATCTGTTTCTACAACCACACATGCACCAATTAGGTACTCTTTTCCACTTTTCAAGGCTGTAACCATACCCCATAACTCTCTCTTTATCTGTGGATAGTTTCTTTGGCGAGCACTTAGCACCTTTGCTCCAGATCTTACCACATACCTGTGTCCTCTTTGTCATCTTGCCCTATTGCCCATCCAATCCCTGTAGGACTGGTATCTACTGTCACAATTACTGGCCTTTGACACTCATAGTCTACCTTTCTCAAAGTTGTTGCTGACTGGAGCAACTCCTTTAGCTTTTTCATGGATTTTACATGTGCTTCTGTCCATTTAAACTTCTGATTCTTTCTAAGCAGCTGATAAAGAGGATCAACTACATGTGCATAATGTGGAATCCAAATAACATAGAAGACACATGCTCCTAGAAACCTTCTAACTTCAGTGATGCAAGTGCATGTTTCTTTCATTCTTTGGATGACATCTACCTTTGATGGACAAGGTTTCCTACCATATGGCCCGCACATGTGCCCCACAATAAGCACTTCATTGACACCAAACATAGACTTTTTCCCTGACAATGTAAGATTCACTTCTTCCAACCTAGACAAAATTTTATCACAATCATTTATGTGATTTACCACAAACCTGGGACATCCCTTGAGATCCAAAGCTTCATCTTTGTCACTTTCTTCACATCCTTTGATAGGAAAATCATCAATGAAAGGCATTGTGATTTGAGGAATAAAGTCACGTAAGACCTTATTCATCCCATTCATCATATGTGCAACCGAGTTGGTTGCTCCCTGTGGCAAGGTACACATCCTTACCAAACCCAAAGGTGTCCTCATGGTTGTCAAGTCTCTGCTTTCGATTGCAAGCTGAAATTGATCATACCCTGAGTAGAGATCCCCCATTGAGTAGATTACCCTCCCCGCAAATGCCTCTGCAAACTCATCCACAATTGGACCTGTACCTACATTTCTAATTGTCACCTTATTCACTGGTTGTATATCTTGGATGAAGCGTAGAGAACCATTCTTCTTCGGAACTGTGAACCACCTGTTTGAGTATGGAGCACAAGAAGGCTCCAAGATTCCCATTTTCATTGTCTCATTCAGTAGCTCTACTAACTTTGTCAAATGAGCCTTTGGAACCGGAATAGGCCGCAGATTCCAAGGCACATGAGGTATTGTGAAAATTACCATAGGAGCTACAATAGAAGGATCAACACATCCTATCTCATGTGGCTCAAATGCAAAAGCCTTACCATGCTTTGAAAGCATTTCTTTGAAGCACTTTGTCTCCTCCTGTGTTAGAAACTCATCGCGACCAATCTGCAACTCTTGGAAAGACTCCTTTGTGAAGATATGCCCAATCTTTTTAGGATTCCTCAAACTTGGTTGTAAAGAAGCCTGCTCAATCTTTTCCCTATTGTTGGGTGGTAAGGGTGAAGCTACTGGTTTCACCTTCTTCGCTACACTCTTGTATTTAGTTTCAACATGGACTTCTGGGCCAACTGTTTGGTTTTCTTTAAAGGCTTCTATTACTTGATACATTTCCATAGAGAAAACTTCCACAACTTCATTTTCAAGATGCAAACTAGACCCCATTATAGCATCAAGCTCACCCATAGTATCTACAAAAGAAACTTGTTCACACAAACCCAAAACATTTTCAGTAGGCTCTAGCAAACCACTCTTTTTCATGCCTATTTGTACATTATGCACATATTGCCTTTCACATCTCTTCAAATCTTCAAGTTTTGTAAAACATACTGATCCATTCTTTGTTACCAAAGAGCTCGTTGAAAAAGCTTCACCTATTTTTGGATCAGGCAAGACCCTTTTTCTTTCTGTACCACTGCAATCCCTCTTTACAATGGTACTTGGCCAAAACCCATCATTTCTCTATGATCATGAAACTCTTTGCTCACCTTTGGTAGAGGATGTTCTCTGAGGTTGTCATGATTTCTTTCATGGTTTACACAAACTGTGAGAAATTGGACAGCTCGTTACCATCTTTGCTACGTATCCTAGCATATGCTGGACCATCATCCATTACCTTCGTTTCCATTCGAACTCCCACAATGTAGGTTTGTCCAAGGATGAGATGATATGAAGATGTATCCTGTACAAAGAATTTTTGGTCAATCTTTACATCACCTATTGTTACCTTCACACCTGGACATGCTGCATACAATTCACCAGATGAATTGTTTGCCACTTTTACCATCCAGCCATGATCTGTGTCCATCGGCCATTTGCACTTGTTGTAGAGACTCTTTGACATTATGTTTATTTCTGAACCATGGTCAATCAAGGCAACAAATGGCTCTTCAAGATCACCTACCTTGACCAAAGTTTCTGTAGTAGCCCTTGCCCAATGACTTCGTGAATAGTATCTCCTAGGAATATCTTCAACTTCTTCATCATCATTTGAGAAATGCACTTGCTTCACTCTCCCACTAGATTGGTAGCATCCTACCACAGCTCCATCATTCTCCTTATTTTGCAGTTGCATCCCTTGTGTCTTCGAGGTTTCCCCTTCAACGTGTGGACGAGAAACTTCAGCAAGGGTTTGCCTCTTCCTCTTGATGATGTCAATGATCTCCTCATGGAATTCACGCTTTGCAATGCCAAGAACTTCTCCCAGAGTAAACTCAATCTTGCTATTCAAGATCCTTTCCTCCAAGACTTTCTTTAAATCTGTAGCAACCTCAATATCAGATTGTAGTTTATAAGTTGGGCCTTTTGTCTTACCTTTTGTTGGCTCTTTCTTCTTTCCTGTTGTAGACTCCTCCATGAGTACTGCAAGTGGAGATGATCCTTGTGTTGAGGGTGTTTGAGAAGGCATTGAGTCGCTTCTTCCCCCACTTCTAGAAGCTCTTTTTGATGGTCCTTCATCAGCATTCTCACGTCTGCGCTTCTCTTCTACAATTGCCTCATTTTGTTGGCATTTTGTAATGTAGGCATGCACTGACAATGAGTCCACTGGATCATTCCATCCTGTTTCTAGACGTATGCAATCACCTGCTTCATGTAGAATCTCCTTTGTAAGCTTTCCCTTTTTAGCTAATTGCATGACATTTGGCCAAATTTGACAATGATGGTCACTCACCTCTTCATCACAAAAATGTTCAATTTTTACTCCATAAGTAGCTGCCTCAACTGAAGAGGTGGCATGCTTAGTTGCCATATCTTCAACTAAGATTTGCATTCCCCCCTTCCCAAAGTTAGTTCTCAAGGGTAGACCTGTCTCTCTTAAGTGGATTTTACCATCCTTAAAAAAGACAACATCTTTTGACAAAGCATCACTAAAATCATCACAATCCCTTTTTACATGGTCTGTACTATCACACCAAATACATCTATTAACAAACCCTTCTTTGGGCTGTTGTCTTTGCTTAGGAAGTGGCCCTGATGGTTGGCCTTTTTCTTCAAGCTTTGCAAGCTTCACCTTCAAGTCACGCATTCCCTTCACAAGCTCATCTAGCATGGACTCATCAAACTTAGGAGCGATAAAAGTAGGCTTTACCATTTTGTCAGAAGTTGAGGTGGAAGGACTTGTAGTTTTTACTACCATCTTGTCCCTTCTTCTTTGTCGTTTGGCAAGCAGTGAGACAACACCTTTAACCTCATTCCAGTCGGTCTTTAGTCCTTGCTCAACATCTTTATCTTCAAGAAGAAGCTCCAAATTTTGTTGAAACTCTTTACCTCCAGCTTGTAAGAAAAGATCTGTCTTCTCTGCATCTATTGTGGCCCTTTCTGTCCTTATGAGTTGTGCATAGCGTCGCTCAAATTCCCTAAGTAGCTCTGTTATTGATAGTCCTTGCTTTCGCTTGACTACCCATTCTAAGAATGTCCTTTTGGTCACTCTCTCCGAGTCCTCCATGAAATATTCTTCCTTTAAAGCTACTTTGAGTTTTTCCCAATTTCTCCCATGCCCATCTTTAATTGCCCTAACATGCTCCCTAATTTTTGGAGCAACAACTAGCTCAAAGCTTTGAATCATCTCACCTTCTGACACGCGATGCAGCTCCATTTCCTTCACATACTCGCGTAAGTACTTGGTTACATCTTTGCCATTGAATTGATCCATTTTGTTGACGACCGCTTGTATGGCCTTTGTTGCTGAAATCTCCCTTCTTTCAGTGGCATGTTGTTGTTGCATGAACATTGCAAATGCTTGAAACATTTGCATTGTTGATGGGTCAAAATACATACCCTGTTGCTGAACATGATCACCCATGGTTACCCACAAATTCTCACCCTGGCAGTTTCACGTCGGGTTCACCAAAAATATGTCGAGAAATTTGCGGTCTTGCCAGGAAAGCACCGGGCTTATGGCTGTGAGAGTTTGTGAGAGAACTCAACAAAAACTATATGAAGGATTTAAACCATAGATGCCATGAAGACTAGGGTTTGGAAAGAAGTGCAATCAAAGAAGACTCACTCTTTCTCTCTTGCACTCACACACACAAAGAAAGAACACAAAAGAGAATGTCAAAAAAATACGAAGATGAAAACATCAAGGCTATGGTCATATCGTATCATGGGTAATATGAAAGGGTTAATAGATGAGTTAATGGCATTCAATCTTGGTTGACCAAATAGGCTACGAATTGTTCTTTAGAATTGTAGTTTTGTGCTTACCATAATATATATATTTTGTCTAGTGATTGGGATTAATTGTCTGTACAAATCCTCTTGGTTCATAGCAAGATAACTACGCTTACGTCAAAAGAAAAGTTATAGTCTATGAGAAGAAGTATGATGGGATCCGGTGATAGAAGTATTTCATTGAGCCTTTCTGGGCCAAAGAGAAACACTATACGTTGTTGAAAGTGTATTTTACGGCTAATCCATACGTTAATTCTAATAGATCGTACAGAGTGAAAGCGATAGCAATTATCATCATGTGGGTTATTCATCTAGGATAGTATGTGAGAAATGTATATATGAGAGAAGAGAAGGGAAGAGAAGAGAAGGGAAGAGAAGAGAAGAGAGTTTCCCTCCCAAGCCCTATTCTTGTCCGTAGGCAATAAGGATACTGCGGGGAGAGATGTACCTGTAGCAAGGAGAACCTAAAATTTGTAGAGAGGATGAATTACTAAGAGTGAGAGAGATAGATTTGGTTAAAGAGATGAGATTAGATATATATATATATATATATATATATATGTTGGATTAGAGATGAAAAAGAAAACAACAAGAAATCAAGAAAACATCAATGTAGAACACATCTTACTTGACAAACCCTTCGACACCATTATTGATGGAGAGAGAAGAAGAGGGGAGAATTCAACGTTGATTGATACGCCAAGTCCAAGACCTTCCTTGATTAGAGTTGATCTTCCAAGGATAGTGTACAAGAATGGCTAGTCTTCCTCTAGGAGAAAGTGTAGGCTTGGGTTTATGTTAATGGCTAAGTACAATTAGGCATTACTACACACTCCCTCAAAAATTCCTCTCATCAATGGCTTAAATGCTTGATTTTTTTTTTCAAGGAAGAAAAGGTCCCCTTTTATAGGTGAAGGGAACCCCCAAGGGTTTACACAAGAAGAGAGGAGCCAGTGTGAACAGGAATTGGAAAAGTTGGAAATGAGCTGTCCCTGCATGATGTGGGCAGACTGGGGTCCAGTATTTTGATCATATCTCCTCAACCGTGGCTCCAAATAAGAAAATAAAAATATGGGCAGAAACTTCAGCTCATTAGCTACGATTTTCATTTTAAAATTGTTTTTCAATTCGGATTGGAACCTTGTATATAAAATTCATCAAAATAGGGTCCATTTCTGGCAGCAAAAGTCTTCATGTGGTCCCCTTAGCCTAGACTTTCATTTGATTCCAAAGGACACCTCATGCCATATGAAAGCATGACATTGCTCCTTGACAAAGTTTTGTAATCATGCTTGCAATAATGCATTAAAATAAGTGTATCTTTGAAATCATGCCACCTAATGTCCCACTAGGTTTTGATTCCCTCCTAGTAGCTATTTAAAAAGAAATATGAGAAAAATATGAAAAATACATAGAATATATATATATATATATATATATATATATATGGATTTTACCCTAGATATAGGATCTAGATAGGGTGTGAGATGATAATGAGATAGTAGAAATAAAGAATCAATGCTTTTTGCCCCAAGTTAAAGAGGCGGAGCTATTGATGCTTTTTCCATAGTATTTTCTGATGGTAAAGTAAGAATAGGTTACCCTTGAGAAAAATAATAGGATGAGATAGAAGGATTATTATTATACTTAAATATGCATATGTACATTATAGGAAAGATAATTATGTATCTAAAAAATTACAAGATAGATGTTGTAGTATGCGTTCCCACTATGTACGTGTCATAGCACGACACCGTGCCCTTGAAAATCATAGTCATTCTCAACTATGTTTCTTATTAGTGGAGGATTTATTAGGCACTTTTTAATATAGCATCATGGGTGTTGGCACCCTATAGTTTTGTGATGCATGTTTCTACCATCATCATAACTCTAGTCCTTCTTCTTTTTTAGTTTTCACCAAAGAGAAAATTATTTAGAGATGAACATTATCTTGTTCTCACAAGCATGGTCATTGTTGTCACCATAGGGTCCTAGGATGCAACTTTTTTCCATCATTATAACCTTGTTCCTTTATGTTATTTTCTCCCTTTATAAAGTCATTTAAGCAAGCCAAAATTCATTACCTTGCCATTATAATTATAGTTATCCTCAACTATGATTCTTATGTGGAGGAAGTAATCCTTGGTCCATTGGAATTTTGCAGAGGATCCAATTTTTTGCACTCTACAACATCCCACAATAGATGATCAATCTACTCAATGCTTGGGAGCCTTGACTATCACAAGCGTGTCTTAACATTTTAGTTGCACACATTTCTTCAATAGATTGTAATTCTACTTATTACTTGGGAGGAAAATCTGCCACAAGTATGAGAACAAAAGGAAAAATCTTCTTATGAATACAATGCTTTCAATAATATATGGATGAATATTTTAAAAAATCAAATTTCTATGGTCCAATATTATGGAATAGTTGAGTGAGTGTGAAGGGAAACTTAAATTTGTAATGAAGCTTGATGAGGCTCAGATTTAAAAATGCCAAAAAATGGAAAGAATCTATATTTTGTCAATGAACATAACTTGGATTATAGCCATAGCAAAAGAGCTACCCAAACTCACAAAGTGCAGTAAGTGGATTAGATATACCTAGGTACTAATAGAAAATGATGACAGGCTTTTCTCACATGCAGATATCTAAACATTATTGACAGTAGGCATGTAAGTGAACTTCTCCATGTTGATTTTGTTGGTGTCTTCACAATTGAATGCGCTTGAGTGTTGACTTGAAGGCCTTGAAATGAATGTATGATACCCTCAAGATTTCCAAGAATTTTAGGTGGCAATGGAAATACGTGTCTTGCTTTCTAGTATAGCCTTGGATTTTACTCCAACATACTCCACAGGTAAGGTGGTGTTACCCACTTCACCTTCAATAGTCTCCAGCTTTGTTTACTAGAATAGGATTTACTAGTTTCCTTGGAGACTATTCTTGTTTCAAGTATTCAATAAGATCTTGTGTTAGACCTTTTATTCTAATTTTATATAGACTCTTATGCAAGTCACTCCATAGGCTATGTTTAAGCAGTCACAATTCTCCTAACATTAACATGCATTCAATTTCAATGGACATTACAAAATGCAAATTTTCAATATCCAGAGATTCTTATATTTTACCACTTTGGTTGTTTTCCAAATTAATGATCTCTCTTCATGCTCACCCAATATCAAGGTAGAGTTTTAAAAGTGTTTGGCTTAGAATTTTTTGATCTTTTGAAACCCCATCTACATACAAAGATTGCATATTTACATCCATGGGCAAACGTTATAAGCGCAAGTATTCAAATGGAGCCGGCCCTAAAGTTTGACTACCATTATTTGAGTCTCTAATGGCCTTTCATAGATGATTAGGCCGCCAATTTCCACGATGGTCAAAATTTCATCTAATTCATCTTCTATATTTGGCACTACAAGAGTCGGTTCTCTGTTGAGCTCTGGTTCCATCTTGCATTGTCCACTTTCCTACTAGTGCTTGGTTCCCATGGTTTTGTTTCCACTAGTGGTGATGGTCCCTTCTTTTGCGTATCTAGAAGTTCTTCTGTAATGTGTACCAACTTCTAGTATGCCTCAAGCTTAGCTCTTTACAAACTTAGGGTCTCAATAGTATTTTTTATTTATTTCTTAACTTCTACTCAACTTGTTCCACTTGACATGCTTCTAAAGCTACATTTATAGGCTCAAACAATTTATCCACCAAGAATGAACCAACCCCCCCCCCCCCCCCCCCCCCCCCCCCCCCAAAAAAAAAAAATAAAAATGTTAGAGGATTCCTCTTTTCTATTTGCAATAGATTTAGGCAGCTTTTCAAAAAAAAAAATTCAACCTTCTTGGCTTCTTTTTCTCCAAGATGTTTTAGTTGTCTTCTTTTTCTCCAAGATGTTTTATTTCTTTGGCTTCTCCTAGAATATTTACCTTAATTCTCATCCTTTTCTTGCCCTTGAAGCTTGGTTTGAGCTCTCATCATGAATTTCCATGGCATTGTAGGTTCACTATCATGGAATCACTCCCTCCATGTTGATTGCAGCTTTACCCTTGTTATTAGGGCTCTTAGGAAAATTTGACGAAATTCATAGAATCAGTCCCACCATGTTCATTGCAACTTTACCCTTGCTATTACGGTTCTTAGGACAATCGTCTACAAAGTGTCTACCCTTCCTACCACAATCATAAAAAAATATTGTTGGTGCCACTGTTACCACATATATGTGGTAGTGATGTGTGTGAACACACTTAGGACCACTTGGGAACACTTTCCCTCACTAGGAGGTTTTTTCCCATGTGCATTGTATATACACCCATAACTCTATGACTAACTTATCTTTTTATTTGGACACTAAGAAATATACTCTCTATTGTGTGCCTTGATCTTCTTCATCTTCTACAAGTTGTGTTTGAATCCTTGCAATCCTAATTCCAATAACTGGTACTAGAGCAGGTTGCATCCTCTCCGATATAGTTTCCACCATCACCACCATCCCCTTGATCACTTTCTTTGAATTTGGTGAGATTTGGTGAGGATCAATAATTCAAGTAATACTTTGGAATATCCTGTAGAGATGGGCATGCTCAAAATTTTGATTCGAGCTCATTTTAGTCTTTGTTTCCACTACAAGCAGTACTAAGCAAGCAATTCCTTCCTTTTGTGCAAAATTTCTATCAGTGCACTTTTTGCAAAACACATCCCTTACAGTCCTCTTCGGGTTGTGCTACATAGCAAATGTTAATCCTACTTGGGTTTTCCTCTTTCAAAGCAATTTTCACATCAAGTACAGTCACTTGCCATGTCTGACAACAATATAGATGTTTTCAAGATGTTTCCTATTGAGGAAAAATTAAGGGCATTGATGTATGTATGCCTTTTGTAAATACATGCTATATTGAGGATGTTGTAGACTCTAGCAGCCTATTATTGCTAGAGTTGTTTGCATATGGTTGAGCAATATCATTGGTATGTAAGAGATTCACAAGCTCACACATTAATTGAATAATCTTTGAAACGTACTATCACTCCTCACATTCACTCAGCAAAATCAATGAAATAGGCTTGGGATACTTTGGTTGATTAATAAAAATGGAAGTTTATGGTTTTTCTTAAATGGAAGGGAAAAGGTAAAGACTAATGTTAGATCAGCCCTTCCTCATTTAGTAAGTTGACTCTATTCTCTTTGTTTACTAAGCTTGGGTAGGCCACATGTCTAAAGTAGAACACACTTTCTTTGAGTGAACTTACCAACTGTGTGTGAGTGTCTCCACTTGCCAAGAAGAGTCCCAAGAAGGAGGGGGAGGGTGAGTTATTCATGCAAGGTAAGCTAGGACAAGAGTAGGATAAGATTGAGTTGCATTATGTGGTGTTCCCACCTCATTGGTCAAGTTGTATGCATTCTAATTGAATACTAGTTGCACACTTTCACAAGAATATAAGGAAGGGCTCATTGGATTTTTGGCTCTCTTGCTCCTCACACACACTCTCTCAAGTACCCAAGTTGGCAAATCAAGCTCAATCTGTGTGTGTGTGTGTGTGTGTGTGTGTGTGTGTGTGTGTGTGTGTGTGTGTGTGTGTGTGTGTGTGTGTGTGTGTGTGTGTGTGTGTGTAGCGATGGACTCTATGCTCAAGCTTTTGGCTATGGATGAAAATCCAAGACAATGAAAGTTTCTGTTGGATGCAGGGTTGCAAGAAAACACACACAGCTTGGAGAAGCTGAAGGAAGCTCAAAGCACACAACAGAGAGTGTATTACTTACTGTGCAATGGAAAAATAAGATAGCCCTAGAGTGATAGGCATATATACAATGCACGGGGAAAAACCTCCTAGTGAGGAAAAAATGCCTCAGAGGTCCTAAGTGTGTTCACACACATTACTACCACATGCATATGGTAAAAAATCCCCCATGGGAGTGATGTGGTGAACGAGAGCTGGCACATAGAGTATAGGGAAGTGCCATGACCTGAGGACATGATCAATACACAAAGGGGAGTAAGCCCAAAGATTTGCAAAAAGCTTCAAACTTCTCACAAAACAATGCCTTTGTGGAAAGACATGCAAGGTTGTCCTGTGTTGGCACATAAGCCAAGTTGATCTCTCGTGGCAAAAGCCTCTCCTTAACATAGTGGTAATGCACCTCACTGTTCTTTGTGCGAGCATGAAAAACTGGGTTCCTTGCAGCTACTAATGCGCTGTGACTGTCAATGTAGATAGTGTTGGCAGTGTGCTGTCTAACACCCAAATCAACCATAAGGCATTTGAGCCATACACACTCAACTGTGGTTGTAAAGATTGTCCTGTACTCAGCCTCACAACTAGAAGTGACCACATTAGGTTTCTTCTTGCTCAACCATGAGATACATGAACTACCAAGCATGAGACAAAAACCACTTGTGGACACTTGCATGTCTAAACAACCAGCCCAATCTAAGTCTGAAAAGGCATGTAATCCTGGCGGCAATGATCCCCCCTTGGGATGTAAAGTACCACTCAAGTAGAAAAAAATCCTCTTGAAAGCCCGCCAATGCTTAGACCCTGTTGTTTAGTCCTGTTTTTTCTAGAAGAGACTCGTGCAACAGCAATGTGCATAATGCATCATACTTGACAACTTCTAGATTTCCTTGGGTCATGAGTCTCCAAGTACTAGCAAAACTCTGGTAAGAATCTGGCAAAGCATCAAGAACAATCTGCACAAGGAAATTGTCAAAAATGACTTCACCTACAAAAGGAAGTTACTCATTGATATCCTTGGACACCAGCAAGGAAAGTGTCCATATCATCTACCTCATGCATAATCTTTGACTCCAACTCTTTACGCAGCAACAATGCAATTTTTTCCTCATTGAATAAAGACTAGCAAGGATATCCCAAGCCTAATTTGAAGATTTCACTGAACGAATGTGTGGAGTAATAGTGTCCTTCATAGAAAATGAAATCAATGCATGAGCATAGACATCATTTACATCCCAACAACGAGCTTGCTCAATCGTAGGCAAAATAGCTCTGGCAATAGCAATCCTGCTTCCAAAGTCTGCAGCATCCTCAACATTGCCTACATCCTTAGAACTAGAACGTACATCAATGCCTTGCACAATATTCTAGACACCCTTTGACACAAGGACATGTTGCTCATATAAGCCCACATAGGGTGTCCCCATCCAATCTATCCTCAATAGCTATCACGGAAAAAAAGAGGAGAAACAAAGCGGGAACAACATGTGCTATATAGCACAAACCGTAGAAGACTGTAAGGGACCTTTTATGCAGAAAATAGCACTGAACAAATTTTTGCACAAAATGACAAAATAGCCTGCGCAATACTGCGTGTAGTAGAAACGAAGGCCGAAATGAGCCAAATAAAAAATATGAGCAAACTAAGCTCTACAAGATTACCCAAAATATTTTTTGACCTATGAACGCTTGCCAACGCTCACAGAGATCAAAGAAAGTGAGCAGGCGTGTGCTAGCGACTAAGCCCGCGAGGACACAACTTTCTCTGATACCAATTGTTGGATTTTTAGGGTTCTGGAAAACACACACAACTTGGAGAAGATGAAGGAAGCTCAAGGCACACAACAGAGAGTGTATTACTTAATGTGCAATGAAAAGATAATATAGCCCTAGAGTGATGGGCATATATACAATGCACGGGGGAAAAAACCTCCTAGTGAGGGAAAAAATGCCCCGACAGTCCTAAGTGTGTTCACACACATCACTACAACATGTATATGGTAACAATTTTGTCTTCTCCATCTGTATTATTCTATTAGTAAGCTATGCTAAGAGCTTGTCCATGAGAAAGCGTACACGGATGATCAATTCTCTTGCTTGAAAAATACTTCTTTTCACCCACATCTTCCTCTTTCCCTGCAGTTCCTTTCTTCCCGCTAAGGGTTATACCATGGAATCTTCAAGAACACCATCTTCTTGATTCAAGAAAAGCTTTGCAAGAGCACAAACATGTATTGTAACAAATATCTCATTTGAGAGGATTATAATACAGGTGTTTAGCCTTGTTATTTCTTAAAAGTGACTCTTGTAATAGCAATGTGCACAACGCATCAAACGTGATATTTTGAGGGTTTCCTTGGTTCGTAAGTGGACAAGTACTAGCAAAAGTCTAGTAAGATTTTGAAAATGCATCGAGAATAATTTTCACAAGTGAAATGTCAAAAATAACTTTACCTATAGAAATGAGTCGCTCGTTGATATCCTTGATATCAATAAATTTTTTTCCATAGCATCTTCCTCTTGCATAATCTTTGACTCTAGATCTTTACGTAGCAATGCAATTTTAGCCTCTTTGCAACTTGCATAAACAAAATCTTGGGTGCAAGACCTTTGCACAAACCTTGGAAGCTGACCCGGGGGCTACAATCTACCTATTAATTTAGGACTTGCTAAATTAGAATAAAATTTGGTAAAAATATAACTCATCCTTTGGGCTTTAAAACATTCACCTTCTGTGCAAAACCTTAGCATAGTGCTTTGGAGGTGTCACCAAGCTGCTCCCAAAACTTGCTAAATTTAGTCCTGCTAAATGTAAACAATTTGTGGCAAGTTAGAACTTCACCTAAGGCTTCCTAGACTTCTTACTTGGAGTCTAAAGAGTTATTATAATGATGTGAGCAGCACAATCACTTTATATTTCTAGACTTCTATAATTGCTCTTAATCATCTCCTTTGTCTTGTACCTTTGTTCAAGGCTACCAGGGATACATTTATCCTTCCTTGACGTGCACCTATGAGTGAGATAGCTAACTAGCAATTTCCCTTGCTCTTTAATGGATTTTTCCCTTTTGGTCCCAAGCCTGACATGTTGGTCCATTAACACTTAATCCATTTCACTTGTTCTCTTTTTATTGTCCCTGGCTTAAGTGACCAAATTAAGTTGGAAAATAATTTTAGAAGCTTAGATGTTAATATTCATGACATTACCTCTCCCTTGAAATCATAGTCGTCCTCGACTATGGGGTAGGGAAAATAAAGTCATACCTAGTCTTGTTGCTTTGGGTAGAGGATCCATTTTTACACGTCGACATTCTTCCACAGTGGTAACTGACTCCACTTGGTACTTGGAGAAGGCTTAGCTATGGCGAGCATGTCTTTACCTATCCCTAATGATCTTTTGTAGTAGATTGGCAAGGTCTACTAGATGCTTGAGAGACTAAGCTATCTGAAAGCTTTATTCATTACATACACTTAAAATTCATGAACATTTAAATGAACTCTTACAGTTAATACAAGAAGAAATTCTTTATAAAATATACTTTTTCATACTTGATTCTTACCTTTGAGTGAAGTCATTGTAAGTATTTACAAGTTTTACATTATTCTTTAGTTGGATGTCTTGCATCCACCTTGCATCTTCAAAATGATAGTTCTTAAATTTGACAAGATATTGTCATATAGACTTACCACTTCTTAAAACCTTGTCTTCATGTCCTAGGATGCTCTCTGGCTGCAAAATCTATTCTTGACCCTCAAACTCAGGTGGTTCTTCAGTTACTGATTCTTCGGGTGGCTCGCCCTTATAAGGTTTCAAGAGGCTCAAATGGAAAGCATTATGAATGAGCCAGGTAATTTGTAACCTTAATTTAAAATCTATTTCATTGATAGGTGAAGAATTTGAAATGGGCCATAATATCTTTTTGCTAACTTAGCATAATATTTTTGGAAACTTGAGCAATACCCAATCATTTTCTTTGAAGGTCAAGGCTCGTCTATGCTTATCAACAATATCCTTTTGCTTTTGTTGCATGATGGATATAGCTTCTTTGATCTTTTGAAAGATTATTTAAGATCTTTGCTTCATTAAAAAAAAATATGTTCCCAAGCGTCTTGACTATCAATGGGAGCTTGGGTCTTTTTGCAATTACCTCGAAGGGCACCTTTCCTATAGAAGTATGGATAGTGTTATTGTACGCTTTACTAAGAGTAAATAATTTTCCCATTGATCTTTTTGATATACTTTCATAACATAGGATTTAAGTAGATGAATGATGGTTGAATTTTCTATCTCGCTTTGGCCATCCGTTTGTGGGTGATAGGCCCATGAGAAATTCAACTTAGTATCCAAATTCTCAAAGAGACCCTTCCAAAAAATTGTTGATGATTTTGGATACTAGGGAGTGTAATTCTCAAAGAGACCCTTCCAAAAATTGTTGGTCATTCTTGGATATTTATCGGATACTATAGATGTTGGTAGGTCATTGTACTTAAAGGACTGTGAAATAAAGAGAGTTTCCATATGGTGTGCTTTAATAGTCTTCTTGACCAGTATGAAATGTGCTTGCTTGCTAAACCAGTCTACTTTTTCCATTCTTGTATTCCCATGTATGGATTTTGGAAATCCAAAGATGAATCCATGGATATAATTCCCCATGGGGAATCGAGTAGAGGCAACGGCTGAAGCAAGCTAGGTCACTTCCCTCTATCATAGTTTGTGTTTTGACATACAATGCATTTGGCAACATAGTCCGATATGTATGCCTTCATTGTTGGACAATAAAAGTATATCTATAATTCCTTGAGAGTATCTTGTATCCCTCTATGTCTTGCATAAGATGGAACATGAAATTTGCACATAAATTTTTCACGTAAGCTATGTGTAACAACGCATAGCCTATTGCCATAGAGAAGATAACCACTTGCCACATTGTATGATTCCTCTTACTTCCCTAGTGCAATAGCTGCCATTACATATTTGAAGCCTGGATCCATAGCGTACTCATAGATCATAGAGGATAGATCATTGTGAGTAGCTATTGATAGAGAATTCACTTTTGACCTTCGTGAAAGTGCATCAGTCACTTGGTTGTGATTACGAGCTATGTGAGAAATATGAAAATTAAACTATGAAAGAGTGTTTGCCCACCTAACTTTCAAAAATTATTTTAGAATTTGATGATCTATGCAAAAACTAAATGGAGTGCTTATGAGATAATGCTTCCATGCATCTAGGGCATGTAAGATAGCTAAGAGCTCTTTTTCATATATGTCAAGATTATTTTCTTGGTCATCCAATCTCATACTTTTTTATGCTCTGGCATGCCTCTCTTGAAGCAAAACAGCTCCAAGGCATTGTCCACAAGTATCACACTAGACTTAAAATGGCTTTGAAAGGTCTAGTAATATTAGAACGGGTTGAGAGGTAAGCTTTGCCTTTAAATTTTCAAAAGCTTCATTCTCTTTTGTAGTTCATACAAATTTAACATTCTTCTTAGTCAAATTATACAATGGACTTGCTATGAATGGAAAATTTTCTATGAAGCATCTATAGTATGCACACATTCCTGTAAGTGTTCTTAATTCATGTAGATTCGTTGGTAAATGCCATCCTTTTATTACCTCCGAATTTTTAGGGTCAATTTGTATCCCTGCTTGAGAGATAATTTGACCTAAATATTCAATCTCTTTTAAGAAAAAATGAAATTTCTTTTGAATAATGTAAAGTTTATTGTCTCTCAGAACTTGAAATATTACCTGAAGATGTTGCAAGTAGATGATAATGTCTTCAAAATACACTCACGTGAAGCTTTGATGAGGTTTAAGGAGCCTCTCCATCATTTGATTAAAGGTAGGCACCACAATGATGAGTCCAAAAGGGAGTACATAGGCCAAAGGTTGTTCAAAAGGCCGGTTTATGAATATCTTCAGGCATTATCCCTATCTGATGATAACCACTTTTGCGATCTATTCTACTAAAGTAGGTAGACCCTTGTATCTTATCGAATAGATCTTCTATCTTGGGAACAAGAAATATATTCTTTACGGTTATCCAATTAAGCGCTTGATACTCCACACACATTCTATAAGTACCATATTTCTTTTGTACTAGTAGAACGGGTGAACATAATGGAAATGAACTAGGCCTGACCATCTCTTTTTCCACAAGCCCGTTCACTTGCCGCATAATCTCCTCTTGCTGAGCCGGTGAGACTTAATAAGGATGCTTATTAGGCGGTGAACTATTAGGTAGAAGTTTTATAAAATGACCATCTTGTCCACTTTTGGGAGGGAGCTCCCTAGGAAAGTCATCCGTAAACACATCTTGAAACTGATTTAAGAAACTAGAGGATTCAAACTTCTTTTTAGTTTCATTTGTAGCTTCATTAGGAACACATGCATCTTTCTTAGACTCCTTGACAAAAACCATGTAGCAACAAATAGAGATTTTCATTACTTTGTCTAAATTTTGAGTTACAAGCCTGGTTCCCATGCTATTTACATCAAGTGCAACATCCTTGCCTCAATAGGAAAAGAGGAATTTTCCCTCAAGGAACTTCATAGTGGCAGCCATGCAATCAAACCATGGTACCCCTAGGATAACATCTTCATGCTTGAGTGGAGAGATGAAGAAATATTCTTTATCAACATAGCTTTGCACAAGTAGCCTTAGCTTCCCAATGAATAGAGTGATTGACATCTCTTGCCCTTTGAAAGATCCATCTGCTTGTATCACATCTCCCATCTAGAAGTCATGAATTCCTAGCTTGCTAGCTAGCTCAATAGAAATGAAGTTGTGGGTAGAGCCAAGGTCAAAAATATGAAAGCATCATACTCTCTTACTTTTTTCTAAACATAAGAGAGTGGTGCTACTTTTTAATGGCCTTCCTCTTTTAGAGCTTCCACCATGGTGGCTCTAGGAGGGCATTATGTTCCTTCTCTTGGGACATGCACGGGAAATAGGACCTTGCTCTTGACACTTAAAACACTTGTTATCTTTACGATAACATTCAGACTCTTCAATAGAAAATTTATTTTTACCTTTGTAGCCTTTTTCCTTTGTCTTTCCTTTGTTGTTGTTGTTTTTAGCCTTGGGAGAATTTTGTCTCACATTGTTCTTGCCGTTCGGCTCAGTTGATTCCTTGGATTATGTTGGCTTAAAACCCTTCTTAGTCCCTTGTTGGAAATGAATCCTCTAAGTGACCTTAGTATGATGTATGACCTCCAAAATAGTTTTAGGTCTCCATGAGTTGACATACTCACTAATCTCCTCAGATAGGCCAACACAAATTTTTTGCTTTTGTTCCACAAAGTCTATGTTTTTGTTGACAGTGGCTGTGAGATGTAACTCCCAAAACTTATCCACATACTTTTGGACATACTCATATAGGGCCATCATCAAGCCTTGCTATTCTATGAGGACTTTGTCTTTGGCATCACTTGCAAGAAATTTCTTTGTAATAGCAATTCTCAAAGCTTTCCAAGCCTTTGGAGCTTCACCTTTACTATGTTGGTTTGCCCACCATTGATGGGCTGACTTTTGGAAATGCATAAAAATATTTTGGAATTTTGAAGATTCCAAGAAATCTTCATCTCCAAAACTGCATCAAATTCTTGGATAAAGGCCAACACTTTATCAGTTGCTCCAAAGGTTCCATCATAGGTAAGGAAAGTGATGTTCTTTCCTCTCTCTTTGAATTTCTTCAACTTACATGAACTCTTCCATGCTACACAGCTCCTCCGTTTACCCCTTCTCTTCTTTCTCTTGGGTGACAAGTTGTTGTCCTCCATGTCAAAAGATGGTGATATGACAAAGAGGAATAGGAGGAAGAAGGCAAAGACGGTGACCGATTTCTTTGCCTTCTCTTGCTAGGATTTCTTTCTCCCTTCTTTAGATTGGCATGGGAGGGAGTACTTGATGATTTTCTCTTCTTTTTGGGAGGAGTAGGTTTCCATTGTGCCCTCCACCTTCTTAGGGCAGCATCACTTTTAGAGGTTGGAGGGGTGTCGCTTTCATACCTCTCCTTGAAAGTTCAATGCAAACTTCTTCTTCTCAAATAGTTTGCCAGGAAGGTCCTTCCAGTATCTCCTTTTCATTACCTAAAGAGATCCTCTTTTGGAGGTATCACTAGGAGGCCTCACAAGAATTCCCTCTTCTTAGATACTTGGGGGAACTTGGGCTTGAAGAGCTTGAATTTGAATTTGAACCCCCATTTGCAAAATAGGGTTTTTCATTGCTCAACAGGGTAGTTGACGCTCTGTAACCATCATCAAATGTTATACCATGATCCAAATATGAGTTTTCAATGTTTATTACATTCTCTTGATTATGTTGGTCCATGACTGAATTTCCTTGTATGTGTATGTTAACTATTTCCTTGGCACTTCCAAAACTACTCCTCTTATCCCTTGAAAATTAGCACTCAAGTAACTACATTCGTGGTTTATAATATTGTTAATTGCAAAGAGTAGTGGAGTGGGTTTAATAGTGCAAGGCTGGCATCGGTTCCTATTCGGTGACTAATAGCTCAATAATGGTTAAGTCGTAGGCACCTCTTGAAAGACTCCAATATTAAGACCATAGATTTCAATGGTGTCCCCAGTATCTTGTAAAAAGGCATATCAACCAAGTTAATAATCCTACTTTTACTTACCTATTGCAATGAAAAACTCCAACCTTTCATAGATTACTCAAGGACCTCTCTTCTTAGGCAAGAAAAGAGAAACCTCGGCTCTGATACCAATGTCAGAGAATCTAATACTTACTTTTAGATTCATTAGAATTTAACTATGAAAAAAGAAAGCTTTCCTTAAGAGAAAGATAGCAAGTAGATTATAGCTTGTGTTGGGCTAATTTCTTTATAGAATTACACTAAAAACACTGAAATCATGCACATAATTCAAAGAGAATACACAATTAAGATCGACAACTCAATGAGGACCGGATTTGATTGAGGCCGGTCCCCCCTCCAAAAGTACTTGTATTATAATCCTCTCAAATGAGATCTTTATTACAATACATATTTGTGCTCTTGCAAAAGATTTGTCGAATCAAGAAAATGGCGTTCTTCAAGATTCCATGCTATAACACTCCATTTGCAGCTTTAAACACCCCAGCGGGGAGAAAGGAACCACGGAGAAAGAGAAAGACGAGGGTGAAAAGAAGTATTTTTCAAGCAAGAGAGTTAATCCATGTACGCTTGCTCATGGGCAAGATCTTAGCATATTTTAGTAATATAATAGTAGAGATGGAGAAGAAAAAACTTTCATTGACTTGGATTTGCATCCATAGCCAAGAGCTTGAACATAGAGTCCGTCTGTAGAGCTCCCATGAGAGAGAGAGAGAGAGAGAGAGAGAGAGAGAGAGAGAGAGAGAGAGAGAGAGCGCTTGCATTTCCTACTTGGGTACTTGAGATAAAGTGTGATAGCAAGAGAGACAAAATTTCAATGAGCCCATGATATGTGCTTGTGCAAGTGTGCAACTAGTCTTTAATTAGAATACATACAACTTGACCAATGAGGTGGGAACACCTCATAATGCAGCTCAAGCTTATACTTCACTTTTCCTAGCTTACCTTGCATGAAGAAATTTCCCCCTCTTCTTGGAACTCTTTTTGGCAAGTGGAGACAACACACACACACACACACACACACACACACACACACACACACACACACACACACACACACACACACACACACACACACACACACTTGTTACTCAAAGCAAGTGTGTGCTACTTTAGACATGTGGCCTAGCCAAGCTTAGTAAAAAAATACTAAAGTCAACTTACTAAATGAGGAAGGGCTGATCTAACATTACTCTTTAGCTTTTCTCTTTCATTTAATAAAAACCATAAACTTCCCCTTTTATTAATTAGCTCGGGTGCAAGATCTTTACACAAACCTTGGAGGCTTATGAAGCTGATCCGGAGCTACAACCTTTATGCTAATTTAGGACCTGCTAAATTAGGATAAACTTTGGTAAAAGTAAAAATCACCTTTTGGGCTTTAAAACTTTCTCCTCCTATGAAAAACCTTAGCACAGTGCGTTGGAAGTGCCACCAAATTGCTCCCAAAACTTGCTAACTTTAGACCGACTAAATTTAGACAATTTGTGGTAAGTTAGATTTTCACCCTAAGGCTTCCTAGACTTCATACTTGGAGTCTAAAAGTTATTCTAATGACTTGAGCTAAGCACAATCACTTTCTATTTTTAGACTCCTATAATTTCTCTTGATCATCTCACATGTTGTCTTTTAATTTTCCTTGGACTTAAGTGGCTAGATTAAGTTGGAAAATACTTTTGAAAGTTAGAAATTAATGTTCATGAAAAAATGTATAGCCTATGGGGGCGTTTCCTAAAATGTTATAGATCAGCGGTGTAGATGTACATGATGTATTTGATGTGGAAAGGGTTGAAAATGAAGAGGCTAGAGGTATGCCAAAACGGTTGGTGCATACTCTGCAAGACAATAAATTGGTTTAGTCTTTGTCTAGTTGTACTCGTTTAGGTTCTTGCCATGCATTATATGTGTGGAACTGTTATGATTTGGCTATTTCTAGTTTATATGATGAAGAGGAACCTCTTTCTTTTGATGAAGCACATAATTTAAAAAATTGGATGGTGGCAATGCAATCAAAATATGATACACTTATAGAGAATGACACATGGAATTTAAGTGATTTGGCTCATTGAAAAAGGCCATTGGTACAAAGTAAGTTTATAAGTTGAAATGTAAGCTAGATGGTGAGAATGATTTCTACAAGGCTAGACTTGTTGCAAAAGGATATGCACAACAAAAAGGCATTGACTATGAAGGGACTTTTGCTCCCACTTGTTGCATGAATACTGTTCATTTTCTATGTGAATTGGTAGCTTACTTTGGATGGAATCTACATCAATTTGACATTGTTACTTCTTTCTTGAATGGTGATATATTTGAGAAAGTATATATAACACAACCTCGTGGTTTTGTCAAGAAACCAAAGTGCTTGGTATAAGATTGTTGAAACTCATTTGGTTGACCAAGAATTTTGTAATAGTCCAAGTGAAAGCACTTTGTTTGTCAAACGTGAGGGTGATGTATTTCTCATCGTTGTTTTGTATGCAGATGATTTGTTGATTATTGGTCCATATGAGACACACATTGTTGAACTCAAGGATTAATCGAATGCAACTTTTAAAGATGAAAGACTTGGGGCTTTTGCATCATTACTTGGGCATATAGTTTAAGCATTGTGATGTGTGTCAAGCAAGATAGACAGAAACATTACTATGTAAGTTTGGACTTGAGGACTAGCTACTCCAATTTGCAGTCTCACACGTCAGTAGATTTATGCATAGCCCATGGCCTTAGCATTGGCAGGCTGGTAAAAGAATCTTTCACTACTGGAGTGGCACTTTACATCTTGGGTTGTTTTACCCCGAGGGGAAATCGTTTCAGCCAAGTTTGCATGCGTTTTTGGACTCAAAATGTCTTGGTTGTTATGACACATGAGTGTCCACAAGTGGTTTTTATTTCATGCTCGGTAGTTCATACATATCATGGTTGAGAAAGAAGCAACCTAATGTGGCCACATCTAGTTGTGAAGTTGAGTACAAGGTAGTCTTCACAACTACAATTGAGTGTGTATGGCTCTCGGGGGGGGGGGGGGGCGGTGTCCCCTAATAAAGATATGACTATCACATGAGTGCATCATAAGGGGTTATAAAATTTCATTTTTTTCTCACATTTTCACATGCAAAAGGGTACCATCAAATGGAATTGAGAAAAAAAATTACAGATTGAATAGCAAAAGGGTGTATTTTATCTATAAAAAATTCACAGATAAGCAGTTTTAAAAATAGTCCTTGAATGCACGTGATACATGCAATTTATTCATAGTGAACCCCTCGCTGATCGTGTGATCACGTTAATAACGCAAGTAATTACACATAAAAAAGACGTGATCACATTCATTTTTAATGTGATCTTGATGGTGACCTGCAAAAACTAATAAAGCCGGTAGGCCCATCTGGCTTTTTCATTTTCTTGGCAGGTCCACCGGGCTATAGGGTTTTCTTGGTAGGCCCGCCAGGAAAATGAAAAAGCCCGGCGGGCCCGGTTGTATATAGTAAACCTCTTCTTACTTTGGCATTAACTAGGCAAACCACTGGAGAGTGTATCCGAGCACCAGGTACAATTATCTCCTTGTGAATTGACCTAAGGTTACAGAGTCACAAGTCCTCTTTTGGGCCAAGCGTGATTCTTAATACGGTAACCACTTCTAAAAATATTTAAATCCTTCACCAAAAACAAAGGTATGAAGCCAAAAAATTAAAACTTTGGAGAGTCGTGCTCATTGTGACAAAGCCATTGGTCCATAAAAGGGCCGAAGTTGGTTTTAGAAGATGATGATATTTAAATAACGAATTGATAGTCAAGGGTCGGATGCCCTGTACTAGTTTATTGGGTATATAAAGATCCTTGAAGTCTTGCAGTTTTCACCATCATAGATTTGAATTGATATACATTGTCACTGCACAATATGAGAGCTATAATCCTTGATTGGGTGAAATTAGCTTTTAAATATTGAATTGGATGCATAAGGGGCTACAATCCTTGATTGGGTATAAGTAGTCCTCAATTGTACAAATTGTATTGAAGATTTCAATCCTTGATTGGGTGAAATTAGCTTTTAAATATTGAATTGGATGCATAAGGGGCTACAATCCTTGATTGGGTATAAGTAGTCCTCAATTGTACAAATTGTATTGAAGATTTCATTGCCTTTTTTTATGCATTGGTTTATATAGGGAGTGCATTATGTATTATATGAAAGATTGTGAGTGCATGAGATGGCCAATCATCGACATTATTTCTTTTGTGTGTGTGTTTTGCAAATAGTTGTTTCTTATTGTTTTCAAATTGCAGAGTATGTATAACTAGTTATTATATTTATAATTGCATTGACAATTTCATATCATTACTGTATGCATAATGCCATGTAGAGAGTGCATTGCAATGTGTATGTTCGCTCAAAATATATGTGGTCGATATGTGGAATTGACTAGAGTGCATTGCAAATCTCATATTGTGTAGATTTGATTGATTTCTTAGTGATTTTTTTCTAATTTAATATTGAAAAGAAGAAAATTATTTTTAAATTTGAACATCTAGTTCTTATGTCTTCAGTATTAAGTTGAAAGCAATGAAGCAAAATGTCGGCACACGTGATACGAAGAAGGCAAAGAATAAAAAATCCCCTAGCAAACATGGGTTTTGAATCTCAAATAATTAAAAAATCATCTCCCAGATTCGGCCTGATAGACAGAATTAGTATTGGAGTATAACTTGGCCTAAACAAGTTGAAGCTTTAGCCATACAATTTCTACAGAGTCCTTACAAAGTTGTCATTGGTTCATAAGCTCTGAAAGCCAATCATTCAATTCTACAGATTGTAGAAGTTTTTTTTTAGAATGAGAAATACTCAAAATTGGTAGATCTATTGAAGCAAATGATGGATGGAAGTAAAGTGATCATATTTATGCAAACAAAAAGAGGTTGTGATCAAGTTACTAGACAACTTTGAATGGATGAATTTGCGGTTTTATCTATCCATGATAATAAGAGTCAAGTTGAATGAGGTTTGCTTCTTTTTGAATTTAGATCTGACAATAGTCCTATAATGACAGCAATAGATGTTGCAACTTGGGGTTTGGATGTGAAGGACATAGAGCACAAGAAATCAAAATGACAACAAAGACCGCTGATAGTGACAATGAGGTCATGTCAAGGACAAAATGAATTTGGAGGGGGGGAGTGTTGACCCATGGATCAACAACATGACATAACTCAATTTCCATACCAAAGTCTTATTTTTTGAGAGATTTGAAATGATGCGGATTATGGTTAAAACTATCATTTATAATGAGTAATTACATAACTCAATTTCCATACCAAAGTCTTATTTTTTGAGAGATTTGAAATGATGCGGATTATGGTTAAAACTATCATTTATAATGAGTAATTATTCTAGTTGTAGAAGCCGGGGTGCAATGGCACTTCGAGATTGTAAATACAAATCCATTTGGCCCCTTGAAATCTATTTTGGTTTAACCTATGGTAGCCTTACTATATAAGGTACCTAGGTCATTTTGTAAAGAGAACTTAATCATAATCAAAGTTTTAAGATGTCATTGATCGCGTGTGAGAGAGAAAGAGAGAGAGAGAGAGTGTGTGTGAGCTTCATCCTAACACTACTTCCTATTCGCTCATCGCATTGGAGATTCAACTTCACCATCATAATTGGCTCGAAGAGAGCTACACAACAATGCCAAGCATTCCTCTCGTGAACCAGAGCACATGTTCTAACACATCTACCAGCTATTTGTGGTTGTAAGTGTATCAAACGATGTTTGTTTTGTGCATGAAAGTAGTCATTATAATCATGGCAACACTAGGTACCTCCCGCAACAAAGGCAGTCGTTGATCTCTCTCTCTCTCTCTCTCTCTCTCTCTCTCTCTCTCTCTCTCTCTCTCTCTCTCTCTCTCTCTCTCTCTCTCTCTCTCTCTCTCTCTCTCTCTCTATGTGTGTGTGTGTGTGTGTGTGTGTGTGTGTGTGTGGCTCAACAAAAAACACCCAGAAGGCCCGATTAGGGCCCTCTTTATATTAAGCTGGAGGCCCATCAGGCTTTAGGGTTTTCCCAGCGGGCCTACAGGGAAAATGCAAAAGCCCGATAGGCTTTTTGTGGGTTTCCAAGACGCTATGAACCAGCTTGTTTGTGATCATGTTAACTGTGATTATGTAAATATGTCAACAAGACCTTGTGATCACACAATTTTTTTGGTAATTATGTAAATACGAAATCCTTGCGGGGCCCTCCATGTATGGCTTAGATGGCTTATCGCTAATTTGGGTGTTGGATATGACGCTCTCAACATCATCTACACTAACAATTAGAGTGCATTGACAGCTTCCAGGAACCTAGTTTGCATGCTCACACGAAGTACATTGAGGTGATTATCGCTTTGTAAGGGAGAAACTCTTAGTAGGAGAGATCATCTTGGTTTATGTGCCAACACAAGATTATCGCTTTGTAAGGGAGAGACTCTTAGTAGGAGAGATCATCTTGGTTTATGTGCCAACACAAGACAACCTTGACGATCTATTATTGAATCACTAAGACATTGCCTTGTGAGAAGTTCAAAGCTTTCCACAAAGTTTTTGGCATGCTTCCCTTTGTGGATTGATAATGTCCTTAGGGCATGGCACTTCCCTCTACACTATGTGCCAGCTCTCATTCATTGCGTCACTCCCAGGTGCAATTTTCCACCATATATATGGTAGTGATATGTGTGAGCACACTTAGGATTGTTGGGGCAATTTTTCCCTCACTATAATTTTTTTTCTCTTGTGCATTGCATATACACCCATCACTCTAGAGCTAACTTATCTTTGTATTTGTGCATTAAGCAATATACTCTTTATTGTGTGCCTTGAGTTTCTTTATCTTCTCCAAGTTGTGTGCGCATCCGTGCAACCCTAACTCTAGCAATCACTTAATTTTTATCAAGGTGAGTGATTCATTTTTCAATGGTAATTTGCTCCACATTTATGGCAACCATCAGTCCTTGGCCTTTGATTAGGCTATGACTGTTGTCTTACCATTGGTAGTGTAGCCTCTGAGTCTAAAAAAAAGTACACAAACGTGGCCTTTTGTTTTCCATAGTAGGGTAGGTTCTACCATTGGTATAGGTCATGGCACATGCCATCGCTCTTCCATTGATTAAGATGATCTACCCTTTTCATATGCAATTATTGGCACTAAGGATTGTTCATCCACTGTCTCCTCATGATACATTAGTTCGATTGGAATTTCATTACCGCTTGGTAATGGAGGTTTTGACCTAAAACAAGTTGAGATCTCTCTAAACCCATTGCCAATTTTTGCATTTGAGCCATGCTTGGTGGATACCTATACATTGGTTGCCCTTGTGGTCTCAATGGCACATGTTCCACATTTCCCTCATACTTTGGCCTATAGTAGTACTCATGGGTCTCATGGTTAGTCCATTCCCCTTCCATGGCACTCCATTTTTCTTTTGTTGGATCGTTTGTTAACTTGCTAGTGGCCATTGTCCTACCACTCTTAATGGTAGTTGCTTTTTTAGACTTGTTAACATTTGATTCAAGTTCTTCATGAGTTCCTCACAATCAAATATACGACATTGAGGTGTAACTACTATTTGTCCCACTTATCAAGGCAAGATAGCTAATGTCCTATCACTCTTTGAGTCATTTTTAAGCTCTTCCTCACCATAGATCTTGCAATTGTCTCCTAAGGAAATGTTGGAATTAGGGTTGCAGAGAAATGCGCACAGCTTGGAGAAGATGAAGGAAGCTCAAGGAACACAATAGAGAGAGTGTTACTTAGTATGCAATGGAAAGACAGATAGCCCTAGAGTGATGGGCGTATATACAATGCTTGGGGGGAAAAACCTCCTAAAGAGGGAAAAAATGCCCTAGCGGTCCTAGTGTGTTCGCACACATCACTACCACATGTATATGGTAACAAATCCCCCTTGGAGTGATGCGGTGAACGAGAGCTGGCACATGAGTAAAGGGAAGTGCCATGCCCTGAGGACATGATCAGTCCACAAAGGGGAGTAAGCCCAAAGCTTTGCGGAAAGCTTTAAGATTCTCACGAGACAATGCCTTTGTGAAAAGATCTGCAAGGTTGTCCTGTGTTGGCACATAAGCCAAGATGATCTCTCCTGCCGAGAGCCTCTCCCTGACATAGTGGTAATGCACCTCAATGTGCTTTGAGCGAGCATGAAAAATTGGGTTCCTTGCAACTGCCAATGCGCTCTGACTATCAGTGTAGATAGTGTTGGCAGTGTCCTGTCCAACACCCAAATCAGCCATAAGGCGTCTGAGCCATACACACTCAACCGTAGCTGTGAAGACTGCCCTGTACTCAGCCTCACAACTCGAAGTGACCACAGTAGGTTGCTTCTTGCTCAACCATGATATACATGAACTTCCAAGCATGAAACAAAAACCACTTGTGGACACTCGCGTGTCAAAACAACCAGCCCAATCTGAGTCCAAAAAAGCATGTAAGTCTGGCGGCAATGATCCCCCCTTGGGATAAAACAAGCCAAGATGTAAAGTGCCAGTAAGGTAGCGGAAAATCCTCTTGACAGCCTGCCAATGCTTAGACCCTGGGCTATGCATAAATCTGTTAACCTGTGAGACTGCAAACTGAATATCTGGCCTCGTGTTGCATACATAAATGAGGTAGCCAACAGCAGTTTGGTAAAGAGTGACATTAGCAGGATCGCCAGCATCATGTAGACTCAACTTCAAACCTGTTTCCATGGGAGTGGCAATAGGTTTGCAATCCTCAAGTCCAAACTTACATAGCAATGTTTCTATGTAACTTTTCTGACACAAGGCAATACCACCATCACACTGCTTAAACTGTATACCCAAGTAATGATGCAACAGCCCCAAATCTTTCATCTTGAAAGTAGCATTCAAATCAGCCTTAAATTCAGCAATATGTCTCTCATTTGGTCCAGTGATCAGCAAATCATCAACATAAAGAACCACAATGAGAAGTACATCGTCCTCACGCTTTGCATACAATGTGCTTTCTGTTGTACTATTACGAAAGCCTCGTTTGACCAAATGAGTGTCAGCTTTCTCATACCAAGCATGAGGAGATTGCTTCAACCCATACAAAGCCTTCTTACATCTGCACACTTTGTCCTCTTGTCCTTTTATGACAAAACCGCGAGGTTGTGTTACATAAACTTCAAGAAAGCAGTAACAATGTTTGATTGATGTACATCCCAACCAAAATGAGCTGCCAATGCACATAGAAAACACACAGTAGTCATACGACAAGTGGGAGCAAAAGTCTCTTCATAATCAATGCCTTTTTGCTATGCATAAGCCTTTGCAACAAGTCGAGCCTTATGGCGATCGATATCACCATCCGGCTTACGTTTCAACTTGTAAACCCACTTCGTACCAATGGCCTTTTTTCCAGGAGGAAAATCACATAAAGTCCATGTGTCATTTTCTATAAGTGCATCATATTCTGATTGCATGGCAGCCATCCAATATTCTGAATTTTGTGCTTCATCAAAAGACAGAGGCTCCTCAACATCATGTAAGCTAGACACAGCCAAAGCATAACAATCCAATGCATAAGATGCATGGCGAGAGCCTGAACGAGTATGGCTAGACAAAGGTGTATCCAATTTACTGTCACGCAAAGTGTGCACCAGCCATTTTGGCATACCTCTAGCCTGCTCATTTTCAGCCCTTTCCTCATCAAGTACATCATGTACATCTCCATCAGTAATAGGCTGATCTATAACATTTTCAGAAACCCCCATAGGGTGTACATTTGCCTCATTGGAACTTACAGTCGTATTCCACCATTGAAAAGAGGCAACAAAGTGTCATAAATGTTATGTGAGCTTACATTACTGTCTCTAGTACATGACAGCAAGCGTTGAACAAAGAGGAAAGCACAGATCAAAGAGGAATCGTAGGGACGAACGGTTAGCTCTTGTACACAGTGATCTATGCGGACCAATGCCTAGTTTGTCACTAGGGGGAGCAGCGTACTTTTGTACATTCATAGATGACTATTCTCGCAAAGTATGGGTTTACTTCTTGAAGCACAAGGATGAGGTGCTCAAGGTCTTTAAGACATTCTTGCAGCTGGTGGAGAATCAGAGTGGTCAGAAGCTGAAGTGCTTGAGAACTGACAATGGTGGAGAGTACGTTTCCAAAGCTTTTCAAGACTTTTGTGAAACAAAAGGGATTAAGCGGGAACTTACTGCACCATATAATCCTTCACAAAATGGGGTTGCAGAACGTATGAATAGGACCATACAAGAGAAGGTCAGAAGCATGTTGTCAAATGCTGAGTTGCCTGATGGATTTTGGGCAGAAGCAGTGGCTACAGCAGTCCATTTGATCAACAGGTCTCCTAGTAGGGTTCTGGATAAGAGTGCAGTGGCCGAGATGCTATGGACAGGCAAGGCACCTTCGTATAAGCATCTCAGAGTCTTTGGTTGTGAAGCTTATAGCCATATTCCTAAGGAGTTCAGAAATAAGTTAGAACCAAAGAGCAAGAAGTGTATATTTCTTGGCTACGGAGAATCGGGCGAGATGGGTTACCGGCTTTGGGATCCTGAGTCCAGAAAGCTTATTCGTAGCAATGATGTGCATTTCAATGAAGCCAAGTTTCACGCTAAGCTAGAGAAGACAGAGGAGATCAGAAGAGTTGTCTTCAGGGAAGATGGACCTAGTGCTAGCACATCAAGACAGCATGGTCAGGCTCAGGAACAGCCTATAGTGGCTAGAGAGGCAGAATCAGTTGTGGTGAGACGTTCTGAGCGTGTCTCCAAACCACCTGATCGTTATGTGCCATCTCTAAATTATGTCATGCTCACAGATTGCGGAGAACCATCTTGTTACAAGGAAGCATTACAAGTGGTTGACTCGAAAAAATGGCAGTTGGCCATGCAGTCAGAGATGACAGCTCTGCATAAAAACCAGACATGGAAGTTGGTTAAATTACCACAGGGCAAAAAGGCTCTACCTTGTAAATGGGTTTACAGGTATAAGATCACCGCTCATGATAGTCAACCAAAGTACAAAGCAAGGCTTGTTGCCAAGGGCTTTAAGCAAGAACAAGGCATTGACTTTGATGAAGTCTTCTCTCCAGTGGTCAAGATGACTACATTGAGATGCTTTCTTGCATTGGTTGCTATATTGGATTTGGTGTTGCACCAAATGGATGTCAAGACAACGTTCTTGCATGGTGATTTAGATGTGGAAATTTACATGCAGCAGCCAGAAGGGTTTGTTGAGAAAGGCATGGAACATTTGGTATGCCAGTTGTTAAAGAGTCTTTATGGCTTAAAACAATCACCGAGGGCATGGTACCATAAGTTCCACCAGTTTATGCTTTCTCAAGGCTACAAACGTAGTGAGTTCGATCACTGTCTATATACAGAGAAGGCTAAGGATGGCAGTTGGCTGATCCTTATTTTGTATGTGGATGACATGTTGATTGCTGGCAAACACTTGGAAGAAATTTCAGCTTTGAAGTCAAAGATGGCAAAATCGTTTGACATGAAAGACATGGGTGAGGCAAGTCATATACTTGGTATGCGCATTGAGAGAGACAGATCAAAGAAGTTGATTTGGTTATCTCAAACAGAGTATATTGACAAGGTTTTGCAACGTTTCAATATGGAGAAGGGAAAGGCATTGAGTGTTCCATTGCCACCATATGTGAAACTTAGCAAACAAGATTGTCCTGTGTCTGAGGAAGAAAAGGCTGAAATGGATAAGATTCCATTTGCGTCTGCAGTGGGTAGTTTGATGTATGCAATGATTGCTACACGTCCGGATATTGCATTTGCAGTGGGAGTGGTTAGCAGATATATGTCAAATCCCGGCAAGAAACATTGGGAGGCAGTGAAAGGTATCATGAGATACTTAAAACATACAAAAAGTATGCGCATATGCTATGGTAGTCAGGATTTGAGTGTCAGAGGATACACTGACTCAGATTATGCAGGAGACTTGGATAAGAGGAGATCTACATCAGGCTATGTCTTTACATTGGCTCGAGGTGCCATATCATGGCGATCTCGATTACAAGATTGTGTTACGCAGTCTACTACAGAAGCTGAGTATGTTGCAGCAAATGAGGCATGCAAAGAAGCTATTTGGCTTGGTAGATTGGTTGCAAACTTGGGAATCAATGCAGATATGCCAGAGTTATATTATGATAGTCAAAGTGCTATACAATTGGCAAAGAATCCAGTGTTCCATTCGAAGACTAAGCATATTGATGTGAAGTATCACTTCATTAGGGAAGTACTTGAAGACAAGCAGATACAACTGCTGAAGATCCACACCAAGGACAATCCTGCTGATCTACTCACAAAGGGACTTCCAGGAGAGGGCTTTGTGCATTGTCGTGAGCTATTGGGCATTGGATAGATGGCAGCCATGTAAATCTTTGTACATTTATGTTCATAGATTTACAGTTACTTAAAGTGCCACATTGGACTTTAAGTGGGAGGTTGTTGGGATTAAAGCCCAAGTGGCCTCTTATGCGGATATGGCCGGCCGCCCGCCTAACTCACTTGCCTCTAACTCTTTGTATATACTAACTTATACTTTGTGAATACTAAGGAATTGGGAGATAACCCTTCTAACAGTTCTCTGCGTACTGTACTGTGTAAGCTCACTGTGTGTGTGTGTGTGTGTGAGAGAGTCGACCCACGCTCCGCTCCGCGACTTCAAACACTACATCCCGTGAAACCAGAATACGTTTTGTTTGCGGATGATACAACTTGTAACCTTTGCTTTCAGCACTATAACCAACAAAAATACATTTGACAGCCTTATCATCCAATTTTTTGCGATGTGTTTGTGGCACCAAAGCATATGCCAAACAACCAAAAACACGCATGTGCTCAATAGAAGGCTTTTTGTCATGCCATGCTTCATATGGAGTAATAGACTGCAAAGCTTTCATAGGACACCTGTTAAGTACATAAGTGGCACACATGATGGCCTCAAGCCAAAAAGAATTCGGGAAATCTTGACTTTTGACCATACATCGTGCCATTTTCGTTAGTGACCTGTTTTTCCTCTTAGCAACACCATTTTGCTGAGGTGTATAAGGCATTGTACATTGGTGTTTCATCCCACGACTAGCCAGAAATGCATTGAATTCATGAAACATATACTCTCCCCCTCAATCGGAACGGAGGGTGCCCATAGTACATTTCGAGACATTTTCAGCCATAGCCAGCAATTGTTTGAAGCACATAAAAACTTCGGACTTCGCTTTAAGCGGAAATACCCATGCATGCCTGGAGTAATCATCAATAAAAGTCACGAAGTAAAGGTAATTGCCCAAGGATGGAGTTTGCATGGGCCCACAAACATCACTATGCATAGCTGCAACTTGCATGTGGCCCGAACTGAACCATGCTTTGGAAACTTAGAACGCTGCATCTTACCCAAAATATAGCCTTCACAAACATGTTTGGCAGGTGCTTCAACAGGCGGCAAAGAAGCAACCATATCAGATTTTTGCAAACGCAGCAAACTGGCAAAATTCAGATGACCAAAACGTGCTTGCCAAAGTTTTGCATCAGCCCTTGAATCTGCAACAACATTTGCAAAATTTTGTCCACACTTGTCATACAAAGTGAGCTTATACAGCCCACAGCACAAAAGGCCAGGTGCAACAATTTCATCACCAAAACTGAGATCATGAACTGTACATCTGTCATCCACAAATTTGACTACAAGTCCAAGTCTAGCAAGTACGGATACAGACAAGAGATTCTTCTTGATCCCAAGTACATAAAGTGCATCAACAAGTGTGAAGGAACTGCCATTTGTAGCAGTGAGCACAATCTTTCCAACACCCTGAACCGGATAAGAGGCATTGTTGGCACAAGTGACTGAATTCCCATGACAGACAGACTCGAGAGAGGTGAACAATTCACGATGTGAGGTAATGTGTTGTGTAGCACCACTGTCGAAATACCACACATGTGAATCTGCAGCAGCTGACAAGCATGCATCATAAATAGCAGGATTGTAAGTGCACTCTGCGCTAAAAGCCCATTCTGCATCGACATCAGCATCACAGTCTCCTTTCACAAAAGACTCAACAATGACTGCATTTGTAGTGGAACCAGCATTTGCAGTGGAACCACCCTCTTTCTTCTTAGCCTCTTTGGCCTTCAACTTAGGACACTGCTTAATCAAGTGATCATTAGCTTTACAATAATGGCAACGCATCTTCTTTTTGCCATTATCACCAGAATTGCCAGACAAAGTGCTGCCAGCAGAAGCATTAAACAGAAGTTTTGCCACTCGCAGCAGAACCATAAAAAGTGGCTGCATTGCTATTACCACCCTTTCTTTGAGAAGCAATAAAAGCCTGTTCAACTGCACTCTATCTAGTCCTGTTTTTTTTGGAAAGTGACTCTTGCAACAGCAATGTGCATAATGCATCAAACTTGACAACTTCTGGATTTCCTTGGGTCATATGTCTCCAAGTACTAGCAAAAGTCTGGTAAGAATCTGGTAAGGCATCGAGAACAGTCTGCACAAGGGAACTGTATGAAATGACTTCTCCTGTAGAAATAAGTTGCTCATTGATATCCTTGACACTAGCAAGGAAAGTGTCCATATCATCTTTCTCATGCATAATCTTCGACTTCAGCTCTTTACGCAACAAAGCAATTTTATCCTCATTGCGACTTGCATAAAGACCAGCCAAAATATCCCAAGCCTGTTTTGCAGATTTTGTTGAACGGATGTGAGAAACAATGGTGCGCTTCACAGACAACGCAATCAATGCATGAGCCTGTGCATCCTTAACATCCCCACGAGCTTGTTCTGTTGTAGGCAAAACAACTCTAATAGCAGCAAGACTTGCAACATCCTCAACATCGCCTACATCCTCAGAACCAGGACGTACATCAATGCCCTGCACAATAGTCCAGACGCCCTCATCCAACCTGTCCTCAGCAACAAACATGTTGAACACATCTGTGTTGTTGTTGTCAGCCATGGTAAATGCTGCACCTGATGTGAAAACTGCCCGAAAATAGGAGAAACTGAGTGGGAACAACATGTGCTATATAGAACAAACGGTAGAAGACTGTAAGGCACCTGTTATGCAGAAAACAGCACTGACAGAAACTATGCACAAAATGACAAAATAGCCTATGCAGCACTGCCTGTAGTGGAAACGGAGGCCGAAATGAGCCCAAATCAAAAATCTGAGCAAAGATAGCTCTACGAGTATATCTAAAATATTTGTTGACCTGCGAACACTCGCCAAACCTCACTGTAATCAAAGAAAGTGAGCAGGCGTGTGCTGGAGCAGCTGGCGACTAAGCCCGGGAGGATGTGACCTGCTCTTATACCAATTGTTGGAATTAGGGTTGTAGAGAAATGTGTATAGCTTGGAGAAGATGAAGGAAGCTCAAGGCATACAATAGAGAGAGTGTTACTTAGTATGCAATGGAAAGATAGATAGCCCTAGAGTGATGGGTGTATATACAATGCTCGGGGAAAAAAACCTCCTAAAGAGGGAAAAATTGCCCCGGCGGTCCTAGTGTGTTCACACACATCACTACCACATGTATATGGTAACAAGAAATTGCATCTAAAATGCAAGATCCCAAGTCATATGTTTCATGCTTTACAAATTAGCATGCAATGTATGATTAAAGAACCATTCCAAGAATAAGTAAATCAATCTTTCCTCTTCTAACTTTTCTCTCTCAAGGACCTAGTGACATATTGTCTCATACCGCTACCACGATCTCTAACCATTTCCCCTTGTTTTTGTTTACATTTTAAATTTGACCTACAATATTATGCTTGATCCATGTCTTGGAAAATGTAGCCACAAATCTCTTTGAGAGCTTTTGGAGATCTGTGTCCCGCTTCCCGTTCCCAATGCTTGAAACCAAGTTAGTGCTTTTCCCTCAAGGGTCATTCCAAAACCCTCATATTACCTATGAAATCAAGCACTCTCTCTCCTCCCAACACTCGGTAAATGCTAGCTAGATGATCTTTGTTTCCATTATAAATTTTAACACACTTTTAGAAATCCATGGGTCTAACCCTTCTCGCATCTGCTACTTGTTTCTAGTCTCTCTTGGTGATCAAGAGATCCAAATTTTGTTTTACCTTCATGTATGCCTTAATTTTTTCATGTGTATACATTGTGTACCAAAAATGTTGCAAAAGTGTACAATTTTGGCCCCAATGACTAGTACCATGATATTGCACTACTAGCCTAGATTTTGTCTAAACTTATCAAAGTGATTGTAATTGATTGACAATTCCAATGAAGTCCTTATGTGCAATGAAATTCAATTTCAAGAAATTTTCTCAATTTATTGTTTTGTTTTGCGTTTTTTGATTGGTTTTCTCTATTGATCTCAAATTTGAAGTGAAAATTAATCAAAATTTGGTATGCACTATGTATATAATAAATAAAAGCTAAGTGCAAGGTCAACGCCTAGTTTTAGCTTTATAGTCTAGTACCATGTTACTCAACATCAATATAAATTTTTGATTTTTGATTATTTCATGCATACCTCGAGTGATTTAGCAACTTTGTCTACCCTCAAATTTTCAATCAAATTTGCACAACAAACTTCAAAGCCACTTCTAAAGATGGAGCTCTAAATTGTACTATCACTATTTTGTATGATTAAGACTAGAATTAGGGGGTGGTTTGCACCTCTTTTGGAATGCTTACTTTACCTATTTCTATGCAAAAAGCTAAAAATGGAGACATTCAAAACTCAGAGCACCTCACACACTACATGGTAATATTATGAATTTTGACTCTGCTAATTTGCTTCAATACTTGCATAAGTTGCTAAAAAAAAATTATCTTTTTTTTTTGCAACACATTATCTACAATCATACTCCTTGGTTTGTGAAGAAATATGGAAGCTTGTCAATTTGGTCTACTCAAGGTATGGAGAAGTCCCACTATCAGGCAAGAAACAAGTTTTTCAAACACACGAGATATGGTGGAGGAGCTCAAAAAGCTAATAGCTTGCTTGAAGTATCCAGTGGTTTTACAGACAAGTGTGGCACAGAACAAGATCACAAGAGATTAAAAAAATATTAGACAATTTTGATATTGCTACAACTATACAAGTGAGTATACAAAAAAAGAAGGATGCATAGAGTAGATCATCTGCAAGTGAAAGGTTTTTACAATGGCTTTCCACTAGAGAGAGGCAAGGAAGAAAATGGGGAGTAATACAAGGATCAATTCTGGCTACTTGAGCCAACATGAGGATTTTCATTTTTCCTCCTCCACTTCAATTACTCCTACTTCTTATAACCACCCTACAAATGCAATTTCTTCAAGTCACCAAAAGAGGGAAGGATATAACTGGTCATAGTGACAAAGTATGCACTTCTTGAGCCCATAAATCTTGGAGAAAGTCCAAAATCTCTAATGGCTTCTTGCTTCTCAAGACGTATGATTTTGTCCACTCCAACTCTTATAATTGATGTGAACCTACCACCCTTGACAGAGCCACTAGTCCGAGTATGGGGAGAGTGGGTGATTGGGACAACTTCATGTGGTAGATAGCTATTGTCTCCTTGTTAAGCTTCCCAATGTAATGGCCCAAACTATGATCTCTCCTCACATCCAAGGTTGGGAGCCCTTCCCTCTCCCTAGAAACTTTTTCAAGATCTACAATATCAACCTGTGCAGAAAAACCCCTCAAATCAGTTAATAGAAATAAAGTTTCACTAAAATTTCAATGGCCTAAATAATATGTTTGCATACGAACAACACAATATGTGGAGCCAGGATGAAAAGCAGTCACAACTTTGGTGTGGAGATCAGTCTCCAAGTGGGAGATTGTTAAGTATGGAACCTGATTTACCCCTTTTAATTTTTTGTATTAAAAACGCACATTTGTAAGGTCCCCGCTATGAGGAGAAGCCATCGTGCGTGAAGAAAAATTACTCATCGAAAACCAAAATTTCACAGCCAGTCTCGAGATTTTCTCGAGGTTGGCTTCACCGAAATATTCCTTTTCGTCGGAATATTATGGTTGGATGGCAGCCAAAAAGTGGTCAAAAAATGGCCGATCAGTTGGTCGATGGCCGGTAGTCAATGGATGGTGGCTGATGGTCGCAAGTCAATGGCCGATGGGCGGTGGCCAAATTCAATGGCCGGTGGCCGATTTCAAGATGGACTTGTCTTCTCAAGGGTGGCCACACATGGGCGCATTGGAGAGTCCAAGTCAAACTTGTCAACACAAGGGCGACTACACACGGCTACCTCTCATGAGAGAGAACATCCATTTTGGCCTATAAAAGGACCTCTTCTACACAAAAAATAAAATTGTGAAGCATTGTGGTGCATTGTGAAGTTGATGTGAGGTAGTGAGTGAAGTAAGGCGGAGCTCCAAAAGGGTATAATCCCTTTGTAATCTACTTCTTGTTTTGAAGTACTAAAGCCATTGAGTGGTTGTTTTCCCATGGACGTAGCCTACATTGGGTGAACCACGTATATTGTGTGTGCTCTCTCTCTCTCTCTCTCTCTCTCTATGTGTGTGTGTGTGTGTGTGTGTGTGTGTGTGTGTGTGTGTCTACTCTATGATCTCTCATGTGTGAAAATTATCTCTCTCCATTAAGTAAACTACTCAATTATCTACTTAGCTACGTCATATTTTCTAACAATTGGTATCAGAGCAAGGTTTGCTTTTAGCTAAAGTATCTCAAGGAAAGAAGTCCTTGAGTTGAGTGGCAGTAATGGCGGAGGAAAAGAAGCTCAAGATCGAAAAGTTCAACGGCAAAAACTACCAACATTGGAAGATGCAGATTGAAGACTATCTCTACCAGAAGGACCTTTATTTTCCACTAGGAGGACTTGCAAAGAAGCCCGCAACAATGGCACATGAAGCATGGATTGTCCTTGACCAAAAGGCATTAGAAACAATCCGGCTAAGCTTGGCATCAAAGGTGGCCTTCAACAGTTTGGAGATGAAGACCATGAAGGACTTGATGAAGTCACTTGACGGCCTCTCTGAGAAACTATCGACATCCAATAAGGTATTTCTCATTAAGCTCTTGTTGAATCTAAAGATGACAGAGAATGGTTGAGTTGCACAACACCTAAATGACTTTTAACACCAACATAAGTCAACTTCGATCGGTGAAAATAAATTTTGATGAAGATGTGAGAGCTCTCTCGGATAGTTGGGATGGCCTTGTAATGGATATAAGTAACTCTATCTCTAGAACAAATACTCTTAAGTTTGATGACATTGTGGGTGTTCTCTTAAGCGAGGAAATGCAAAGGAGAAGCACATGTGAATCATCAAGTGTTGCATTGTCAGTAGAAATAAGAGAAAGGCCTAAGGAGAGGTTCAAAAACCAAAAGGGTCGTGATCACTCAAAGCTGGAGCAAATCATGCACAAAGTGAGTTCTTGAATGTTGAAATTGCGGCAAGAAGGGCCATGTCAAGAAGAATTTCTGGTCCAAGAAGAAGAAGGAGTCAGAGTCTCAAGACAACAATCCAACATCGAAGGTCAATGTGGTAGGTAAAGTAGAGCAAGACGCTCTAATTCTCTCATTAGACAATGTGTAATTCCTGGATAGTAGATTTCGGGGCTTCATTCCATGCAACACCACACAAGCAGCATTTTCATAATTACACCAAAGGTAATTTTGGGTATGTATACTTGGGAGATGATGAAGCTTGTGAAATTGTCGATAAAGGTATAGTTTGTGTCAAAATTGTTAATGAAAATGAATGAAGCGCTTAAAGATGTTAAGCATGTTCCTTCTCTTTGCAAGAATTTTCTCTACAAGACAATTGGATGATGAAGGTCACAACATTGCATTCAAAAACAAACGGTGGAAGATCTCAAAGGGATCTTTGGTGGTTGCCAAAGGAGAAAAGGTTGGTACACGTTACTTATGTACTATCAACACGTAATCTTCAACTTGTGCAATAGGTACAAAAGTCAACAGTGTTGGTGTGGTGCCACCGGGTTGGGTATATGAGTGCCAATGCAAATCCTTCAATCAAAGAAGCTCTCACCAGGTTTGAAAGAAGTGGACATAGAGTTCTGTGAAGATTGTGTTTACGGTAAACAATAGAAGGTAAAATTTCAAAAGTCAAGAAATGAAAGAAAAATAAAAAACTTGAGCTGGTTCATTTTAATGTTTGGGTTCCTGCAAGTACATCATCACTTGGTGGTTCATTGTACTATGTAACATTCATAGACGATGCGACTACAAAAACATGGGTTTATGTAATGAAGAATAAATCCGATGTATTTTCCATATTTCAAAGGTGGAAAACCTTTGTGGAGAATGAAGCAGGTACTACGGTTAAATGCCTCAAAACCGACAATGGAGGCGAATATTGCAGCCAAGCTTTTGTGCTAGCAATGGTATTCGGAGGCAAAAACAACCCCATGGACACCTCAACAAAATGGGATTTTGGAAAGGATGAACAGGACAATCATGGACTGAGCACAAAACATGCGGCTACATGTAGGCCTACTGCTTGAGCTTTGGGTGAAAGTTGTAAGTACGTCTATGTACTTAATCAACCGATCGTCCTCAACGGCATTCGATGGGGGAGTTCCAGAAGAGGCATGGACAGGTAAATCGGTGAATTATGCATTTCTCAAAGTGTTTGGGTGTGAGGCTTTCATGCACATAGATAGAAGACTAAGGTCAAAGCTAGATGCAAAGTCCAAAGTGTTTCTTCATTGGCTATGGAAAATGTGACTTTGGGTATCACCTACGGAATCCTGAAGATGGTAAAATATTTAGAAGTAGGGATGCAATTTTCAATGAACAAAAGAAACAGGTGATGAGTACATGGAGCTTCAAGACGGTGAAGACTCAAGGAGTGCAAATGGTGACAACATGCAACAACATCAACCAAATGAGGAGTCTCAACCTATTCCTTGAAGATCCACAAGAGCAAGTAGACCTCCAAAAAGGTTTGTTCCTTCCTTCAACCATCTCTTGATCTCAGATTATGGAGATCTAGAATCATACAAAGAAGCTATGCATCACAAATCCAAATAAGAATAGATGAAGAGCATGCAAGTGGAGATGGACTCATTACATAAGAACCAAACATGGGAGCCGGTTGAGTTGCCTAAAGGTAAGCATGCACTGCATGACAAATGCAAGTGCATGCAAGTGGACATCTGTGTCTTGGTGGTGGACAATTTCAAAGACATGCACTACTTATTTGTACTCAATTGTCAGATATTGCTTCTTCAGTAACATCTAAAAGGCCAAGAGTTGCCATGTGTTTGATAAAGACCTCTCAGTGGCTAGCTTCTCAGAGATTGTACAAGAAAGCAAGGAGATAATATATGTGGTGGTAAGTAAAAGGTATAGCTCGGCTGATTGGTTTAGGGTATCCCTTGCCATCCAATCGTGCCCTGCGTATTAGTTATCTACTAAGTACTTATAATTAGGCTTGGTTGTAACCCTCTGTCCCTCAAGGCTCGGCATGATCTTGAAGCTGATTTGTAACTATTGGTGACTTTATAATTCAATCGCTCACAATTGTGAGTTTTGTAAAAATAAAAATACAATCTATTGTAATTGAGGAGTTGGCTATGCATTATTGAAACTAACAAATGATTTCAAAGTCGTGTTCATTTTTGTAGTTTATAACTCTCGTGAAAAATGAAAATATTTAGTGAGTGCAGTTTTGAAACACAAGAATATATCACGCCTATAGCTTACATAAACAACTATATTTTTTTGCTAATATATTACTTGAATGGTGTTCATATCTATATAAAATGAAGACTCTATAAATCATATGATTAAACTTTAGAACTTCGTATATGATCTCATGCATGAAACTTGTGTATTGGACCCTAGATAACTCAATATGGCTTAATACAACATTAACTGAGTAAAACATAGACAACCATGTGAACATAGAATAGATAAAGTACCTACATTTTTTTCAAAGCCCATTGTACCTATGCGTTGTATTCATTACATGTAGTTTTTAGTGATGACTCTTTATGAGCCAAACTATCTATCGTGATAAGCTCAAAAATATAAGGAGACAATTTTTAAAAAACTCTATGATTATTGTATAAAAGGCCCTAAAAAAGTAACTTTGGAGATACTTAGATCGACATGGCATGTTATTCCAACCCTTGAGAAAAAGACACTTAGGTGTTCTATTTGGGTACCAAACTAGTGTTATAGAGGATCTATAAATGGCATGCTAATATTAAAGAGGATATGAAATTGGCATAATTTATTATTTCTCCAACAAGATGATAAGTTTCATGACCATTGTCGCATGTTGAAACTCTTTGGAGAGATTGCAACGTTGTCAAACATGCATGGCCTATAGTTTCCAACCCTTTTTTTGACTATTTTTAATCCTTATAATAATAATAATTTTGAAACAATAATAATCACCACTAATAAATAACTATTCCTTTATGATCTTCCACTTTTCGAAGTGGAGAAGTATAAGGAAACCATGTTTCAAATATGGACAAAAAATAAGCCATACCAAAAGTATAGTCAATAGTGTTCTTGCAAGAAATTGTACATATATAGACACAAAATTGTATTGGCATCTTTTTGTCGCTTGCAAGAGACATTCTGCATCTTCTAATTGCTAATGGACTTCTATAGAAGTTGCGCAATGTTTGCAACACTTCCAATTGGTACTCTTGAACAAATGCAAAGTTGTCTAAATATGAGAGAGAGAGAGAGAGAGAGAGAGAGAGAGAGAGAGAGAGGTTTTAACGTCATAGGATTGTTCCTAAAAGACCTCAAACATCTATTTGATAGGTCTTGAACTCAAGACATGTTACTCAAGAGGGGACTCATATAACCAATCTACGACACTTGGGTGATACAACAGCAAAGGCATACCCACAGGCTCGACCTAATCAGAGACGCCAGCTTAGGCGCATGTCTCTTGAACAGAGACTCAGGACTGAGGAAAGGCTTGGCGTCTCTTTCATGAGCACTCCCCTCCCCCAATGATTACTTCCCCCGATGTATGGGGTCAGTATGAAACATCCTTATATATGGTGCCTGGACAAACACCCCTTCCAAATCCTCCTAAGACATGCCCATCTACAAGTACCTTCTTTACCACTAAAATGGTAAAGATGGCCATTGATAGGATGAGAATTAGGAGGGCATATAATCATGATTTTCTAGTAGCAGAGCACTTTATACATGCTAGAGATATGTTGGTGAAGGTTAGTGTAGTCCTGTTCAATTGTGTGTGTGAGTGTCTACCTGAGACTTAGAGACTGTCTATTATTGTGCCTATCTTCAAGGTAGATAATGCCACGGAGCCTAGAAATTACCGTACTCTTATGATTGGACACACATTGGCATGGTTGTATGCATTGATTCTTGAGCAGCAGTTGAGCAAATGGGTAGACAGTGAGGGTGTACGGGTTTTTGGGGTCAGCTAAACTTGGGGCGGCCGCCTATGTGTAAATCTCTTTGTAAAGCCTTATAAGGATCACTACAGTCTAATTCAAACCTCTCTTTCATTTTTCTCCATTGATGTGTTATCACATCCACCTTGTCTCTCATCTACTCTCTTCTGCTCGCCATGTCTGTGAGAGAAGCAATTCCCTTCCAGCTGCAAGCTCAACAAGTGGTATCAGAGCTTGGGCAACATTGCTTTGATTCGAAGGGCATGGAACACCTCCGAGCAACCCTAAGGTTCAAGAAACTAGGCCTCGATTATGGGTCTGTAGAGATCGGTCCTGTAGCAAAACCCCAAAAGCCAACCCTGGTGAAAGGCGACAACAGTAGCCCATCCTAGTGCTCCATAGCCAGCAACAACTACAATGGGCCTGTGAGAGTGGCTTTTGGTGCACCACATCCACGCATTCACAATTCATGTTACTGCACTAATATTATTGAAAGGCATCTTATTTGCACGCAGCCCTCGACTAATACCCGACAAAGCAAATCTTGCTTTTCGCTTTCCTTGCAACGGCCTCGGAATGGGGGGGCACTTGCCAGGTATCTGCTTGGGATCACGTATTCTTGGAAGTTGGGGCTGTTGTGGCCACCATAGCCAATTCCAAGCAACGCTCCCAAGCAGTTTGAAAAGGAGGTTCTTCATATGGGTTTTGTTCGCTTGCAGGGAAAGGACTCGTGGCAGCTTGCCTTTATGCCGCATTGGGTTCTCTTCATCAAGCCCTTGCCACAGAGTTCAACCTCCTCAATGACGGCTCCCCAAAGACTACCTGTTTTGCAGCAAAGCTGCCATTGTTTTCACCTCAGTGAGCGCAGAGCAGCTCGAACGGGATCGAGGTCAGTGATGACGACGGTGTTGACCAGCATGATAATTGTTGGAATTATCATATGAGTATTTTTTAAAAATTCTTCATGTTTCTTTGTTTAAGAGGTGATTCACACAATTGGTCAGTACTCCTACGGGTGTGTACGCATTTGGCACTTGCACAAACTTCTGGAGCCAAAGAACTATATCTTGTGTACAATCTCTATGTCTCGGAAACTAAGTTGTCATGTATGCGATTGCTAGCCACCATATGATGTAGGCTTGTATGTAATTATTGTTCAAGGACTAGACACTGCCACGCCGATATGATAATGAAGCTGTAGGTAAGACCTATCCGATGCAAAGCCCCATCCCTTGTACATCGCTCATCATGAGGTTAACGGGTGAACCAAATCCCAAGGTTAGCTAGAGTATACCAAAAACTCTAAGGTTTGGGCATAAACCAAAAACCCCACACATGATGGTAGCTCGGTAATAACACCAAGTTATGAGAAAACCTAAAACTCACAGTTTACACCAAAAACTCGTGGTTGAGAATAAACCTAAACCTTTGTGTGTCATTAAAGTGTGAGTCAAGTTCTAGGGGGTGTCGAGACAAAGATTATGCCAAATTTGGATGAAGGGAATGATTGTTGGGGTCAGCCCAACTTGGGCAGCCGCTTATGTGTAAATCTCTTTGTAAAGCCTTATAGGGCTCACTACAATCTAATTGAAACCTCTCTTTCATTTTTCTCCATTGGTGTGTTATCCCATCCACCTTCTCTCTCGTCTACTCTCTTTTGCTCGCCATGTCTATGAGAGAAGCAATTCGCTTCCTGCTGGCAAGCTAAACACGGGCAACGGGACATGCCAATTTCAGGAGAGGATTCTCCACTCTTGACAGTATTTGGACACCGAGAGAAATCATTAAGGAGGGTAGGACACATGGGAGACAAATTTATTGTAGCTTTGTGGATTTCCAAAAAGCATTTAACATGGTGCCCAAAGCGAGATTGATGTGCAGACTACAGGAGATGGGGGTGCCCAATGAGTTGATTTGGGGGATCATGGCTCTATACAAATCAGTGGTGGGACATGTACGCACCCTAGAGGGGATATATAATTTAGTGCACTCCACTATTGGAGTGAAACAAGATTGTCCACTGTCCCCTCCTCTATTTGATATGTGTGTAAATGAGGTGTGTGACTACATTAACAAAGAGGGTGACAGAGGTGCCCAGCTAGCAAGGAAATGGATTCCATTGTTGTTATATGCATATGATATTGTGTTGATATATTGACTCACCTAAGGGTATGCAACAACAATTGGATACATTACATACCTTTGCAGGATAGTGGATTGTTTGTAAACCTTGGTAAAACCAAGGTTATGGTGTTTAACACCACGCCGCAGTGGATCAAGAGATCAACACCTACATTCGCTTATGGTCAAGAGACTGTGGAGTACATAGATGCATATACTTATCTTGGGGTAGTCTTCACTAGACCAAGATTTTCTTTGAAGAGAGCAACAACAACTAGACTAACCCCGAGCGAATGCGGACTTGGGAGGATTAGAGAGGATGTGTTCGCAAGTTCAATTCTAGGAGCCCGAAACAAAACTCAAGCTCTTTGATACCTTAGTAGCTTCAGCTATGCTATATGGGGTTCAGGTTTGGGAACCCTCTGTAGGTCAGGATGGTTGGAGAGTTATGGAGAGACCCTTGATATCTATGATTTCTCGGCCAATTAGAGCCAAGGCTTCCGTGCCACATGAGATCATTAGAGTGGAGTAAGACCAAGATTTTCTTTGAAGAGAGCAACAACAACTAGACTAACCCCGAGCGAATGCGGACTTGGGAGGATTAGAGAGGATGTGTTCGCAAGCTCAATTCTAGGAGCCCGAAACAAAACTCAAGCTCTTTGATACCTTAGTAGCTCCAGCTATGCTATATGGGGTTCAGGTTTGGGAACCCTCTGTAGGTCAGGATGGTTGGAGAGTTATGGAGAGGCCCTTGATATCTATGATTTCTCGGCCAATTAGAGCCAAGGCTTCTGTGCCACATGAGATCATTAGAGTGGTGTAGCCCCCCCCCCCCCAATTGAGATAGAGGTTGCTTACTAGATCAATCTCCTTTATACACAGCTTATGGGATACCACTAGAGATAGATATGCTAGATTGACCCTTGAGTCCTCGAGACAATTAAATTTAGAGGGGGACACATCATGCTAGTATGCATAGATATCATCATGGTTCCAAATACATGGCTTTTACATGGACATCTTAGCCCTCTTCTAGTACTCCCTTGATGCACCATCACTGTCTCTCTTTTACGGGTGGAGATTACTAGATTCATTTGCCAAGACTTGACCAGTTGGACACCATGAGGACATGGATAGAACTGACACAAGAATTAGGTATGAAGATGGCTTTCTATAAAGAGCATCTTCTCCAACTCACAGGGGATGGGTTTATGATTCGACCCAACTGTATGGATATACATCTATCTCATGGGTTACAGTGTTCCATTGGTCAAATACAAACATCTTCCCACCAACTTGAGATTGAGACTGGTAGATTCAAAGGGATACTAGCAGCCAGTAGGAAATGCTGCATATGCCATACAAAGCCAGAGACGGAGATGCATTATATATGTCAATGCACAATGTACTACGATATACGGCGTCGCTTTCACTGTCTATTCAGAGACGACTTCGGACCCTTCTCTAGAGCCATGAACTATTAGGACTAGAGATGCTTTGGACTGTATCGACTTGAGTTACACAAACATAGAGACCGTTTAATAAGGAGATTTGAAGAGAGACAATCTCGAAGACAAATTACCGATTTCTTCACACCAAACACTGGACAGATAGAGGAACATCCACCATTGCAAAGCTAAGCTCATACTCACACCCACGGAACTCTCATCGATCGAGCATTGAAGCTAGGGAGATCGAGATGCACGCGACTAAGGAGAGTAGCTTCACAACATTGACAGAGACTGTAGTAGAGGATTCGAGCCATACTATCTCGACATCCGGCCGTAGCAATAAAACCAGCAAGGATATGGAGGTTGCACTTATGTTGTTGTGATTGCAGAGGCATGCCTAGACTCCCTTGATTAAGTAGAAGTTTTATTGCTGGTTTTATTTACCTACGGCCTCAGCTGCTCCCTCTCATGTCAATACTTCCTTTGCTTTTGTATGACAAGCTCCACATGCATAGAGGGAACACTTATTACTGACCTTCTATACTACATGGTTGAGCTGTTATGATTTAAAGATCTACTATTAATGTTGCTAATGATTCTGGTTGATATTTACTTTTTGATTTTTGGGAGCTCTCTTCAACATGATTTGACCTTAAAGACTAGAATCACAGGCATCTATTCAGCTGCAAGTTGCATCCCTTTAATAATGACTAATTTGTACAGATTCTACTACCTTCATCATCGACCCTCACCACAGTTTACCTAGTACTGCTGCTAATGAATTTGTCCTTTGCCTCGTCATCTCCTCAACTGAATCAAAGATGTACTAAATTCATTCCCGAGGATTGCGTCGATATCACTACTTTGTTCGGCATAATTTCCTAAACACACAGTTGGATTGAATTACAGGTCCTATTTGACTGCATGCTACATTGGTGTAAAAACAACTATTTTGTATAGTTTCTACAAATTTCATCATCCACTTTGCGTTTTTAATGCCCCTTGCTGGCAAGCTATAAACATACATAAGTTCGATGGTTTTGTTTCTACATCAATGAAGCTTTTGTAGCTTGTGATGATATTGATTTCCTATAGTTCGAGTGATTTGGGATGGATTCACCGGAAGTTTTAAGTTAATAGCACAATAACAAGTGGGAAAGGGTGTCTTATCTGGAAGGCTTATGCTTGCACACACACTAACGGGAAGTCTCAGATGCAATCTCATACACGGATGCTATGCTGACATACACCGTCACGGAAAAGCAACTGAAAAGCATCGTGCTTTGCTTTGCAACTGCTTTTCCGAAAAGCTTTCTAAGAACCCACACACACATACACTCACCCCATGAATGCGTGAGAGAGAGAAATGAAATGAAATGAAATGTTATATTAACGTCTTCGAAAGGCCATAGTGACCTATGAGACCAGAAAGTTACAAGGTGGTGGATCTGATACGAAGTCAGAGTAACAAAATAACCTAATCAACAGTACAAAACAAAGATATATATTATGGGATTCTAGATAGGTCGATGTGAGCTAAGCCGAAAAACTAAGCAAAAATGGGCGGCTAGTTGGGATAGCTGAATCACAAAAGCTCTAGCATCGGTCGTTGGCAGATCTCATCAATTTCCTCCATGGTTAGTAGTCTGACCGAGCGTCGTGCATGCCTGGCCAGCGTGCTCTGAATCTTTTCATGTAGCCTCCGTCGATGCTGTGTAGCCCTTCGTAGTCGTGGGCGCCTGGATTTCCCCAGTTCAATCGCTCGGTCAATCAATGTGCCTCTCGTGTGAGACGGGGGGAGCTCTACTGTGGGAGTGGCTCTTGCAGCTGTCCCGTGTCTGCTCTGAAGAAGTCTGTAATCCGTCTTTGAGACTGGTTAGCCTCACCATTCATCAGGCTCTCTCTGTGTCTGCGCAGCTCGAGCAAGAACAAACCTAGGCATCTTTGATCTTCGTATCTCATTACTCTTGAAAGTGGTCCAAAACCCTCTCTGAACAAGCAATGGAAGCGGCCTCGTATCTCGTAGTAGACGGGGCAGCGGCATGTATAATGCAGCTCTGTCTCAGGTTCCATGTCACACAAGGGGCATGTCCTGGCCTCTACTGGTACTCCGCTATATCTCCCGGTTTCAATCCGCAGCTGGTGAGACGATGTGCGTAACTGGCCAATAGCACACCGTACCCCATGAGACAGGTGGGTATCCATGTATCTGGGTCTCATCACAAAACCATCTTCCGTAAGCTGGAGAAGGTGGTCTCTGTAGCAAGCCATCTTCGTGCCCAGTTCTTGTGCTGGTTGTATCCATGTCCTCCTGGTGTCTAGCTGGGTCAGGTCTTGGCGGATGAGCTTGGTGATTTCCGACTGTGTAAGAATGAGAGATGGTGCGTCCAATGAGTCCTGGAATGGTAGCAGCCTGTCTATGCTGAACCCATGCGCCTGAAACCATGATGTTCCGATGTGCGGTTTATGAAGGAGACGGATCTGGTGAGCGCCTCTACCACTAGTGGGGGGGCCGCCAGCTCTGCTCGGATAATGGCCCGTGCTACTGATGCCTTGGCTCTAATGAGCCGCGAGATCATAGAGACGAGAGGCTTCTCCATGTTCCCCCATCCGTCTGTGCGACCCGGCCTCCCGTGGTGATCCAATGAAGGTCCCCATATCACAGCCCCATAGAGCAATGCTGAGGCCACAAAGGTGTCAAAGAGCCAGCGCTTCGTGCCGGGGTTCCTGAAACTGAACCTGTGAACACATCCTCTCCAATCTACCCAATGCTGCGTGGGCTCTAGTCAGTCTGGTCTCTGCTGCTCTTCTGAGTGAGAATGTGGGTCCAGTAAAAACCACTCCAAGGTAAGTGTAAGCGTCTGTGTACTCCACAATCTCCTGGCCGTATGTGAATGTAGGTGCCGATCTCCTGATCCATTGTGGGGTGGTATTAAACACCATAACCTTGGTTTTACCAAGGTTGACAGACAAACCACTTTCGTGGGCAAACGTATGCAAAGCATCCAATTGACATTGCATTCCCTCTGGGGATTCGGAGATATAACAGAAGTGGAATCCATGTCCCTGCCAACTGTGCACCTTTATCCCCGTCCCTGTCAATGTAGTCAGAAACCTCATCCACATACATACCGAAAAGAGTAGGAGAGAGCGGGCAACCCTGCTTCACCCCAATAGTGGAGTGAACCGGTATTGAGAGTCCCTCCGGGGTGCGTACATGCCCTACTACTGATCTGTATAATGCCATGATCCCCCAAATGAGCTCTGTGGGTACTCCCATTTCCTGTAATCTGTGCATCAATCTAGCTCTGGGTACCGTGCCGAAAGCTTTGCGGAAGTCCACAAAGCTACAATAGATCCGTCTCCCATGAGATCTTCCTTCCTCGATGATGGCCCTGAGTGTTAGGATATGGTCAAGAGTAGAGAAGCCTCTCCTGAATCCTGCCTGCCCAGTTGCACGCATTCCTTCCCTCTCTGCCCATCTACTCAGCTGTTGCTCAGGAATGGATGCATACAACCGTGCCACTGTGTGCCTGATCATAATAGTGCGATAATTCCCAGGCTCCATGGGGTCTCCTGATTTGAAGATAGGTACAATCGTAGATAGGCTCCAAGTGTCCGGTAAGCCCTCAAACATGGCACGGTTAAACATAACTGCTAGAAGCTCTGCGAGTAGGTCTTTGGCATGCATGAAATGCTCCGCTACTAGGCCCTCATGATCATATGCTCTCCCAATCTTCATCCTGTCAATAGCTTTCTTCACCATCTCAGCGGTGAAAAAGACACATGTATGTGGGCATGGGTCGGGGGGTTGGGGAGGGGCGGCTGTTCAGGTACTGTGTACAGAGATGATGCGTACTGACCCCAGGTCTCTGTGGAGGAAATAGCAGGGGGGGGGGGGGACTGCTCATGAAAGAGCCGCCACGCCTCACGCGAGTCTTGACTCATGAATAGCTGATAGAGATCCTGCTCGAGTCGGGCCAAAAAAGCCCTCTTCTTCCGCCGCACCAGGCGTCGAAAGTCCATCTGTGACTGTCTGTGAGTGACGTCCCCCAACAGCACCTCCCTCTGAAGTTTGGCTCTAGTCTGGCGGCACTCCTCATCATACCAGCTGTTCTGAGGCCTGCTCCCAGATCGACGGCTCTGCTCAGGCTGGGTGTGTGAGTATGCTTCTGCTGCTGCCTCATGTAATGTCTGTGTCAGTATAGTAGTTAGCTCCTCCAGAGGTCGCCCCGGGTCCTCAGTGCATAGGCGTCTAAGATTCCGTCCATGTATACAGAGTCCGTCTCCCTTGTGAATGTGTAGCGAGTAGGGGCTGCTACTCGTGGCCTGTGCTACACTGAATTGGAAAGAGATAGTCATTGACACCAGAGCATGATCCACTGCCACCCTAACCGGTCTGGGCCCAACTGTGAGATCCAGGATACTAGAGATGAGATTCGGTTGTGCCATGACATAGTCCACCGTGTTGGCTCCATGTCTGTGTGGGAAGCATGTGAAACCTCCCGCAGCCGGGAATCTTTGTAGGCCGTTCAAGATGGTCAATCCATGTGCAGTGCCCATGTCTATCAGGTGTCGCCCATACTCGGTATATTCCATATCGTGTGATAGTCTGGAAAGGCCCGTATCTGCCACATCTAGAAGTATCATAGAACACTACCTGGTGATGGGCAGTCCTAGCATTGAAGTCCTCGAGGATGATAATGTCACCGTCCCTAGAGAACTCCCATATGTCATCATCCAAAATAGAGAAAGGGGATTGTCCCCTAGGTGGTGCATAAACTGATGTACTCGGGGGAAAGTAACAAATAGCTAGATAGAGGTATTTGCCTGTCTCTGCTTTCAGTCTCACCCACATGTACCTGGCCTGCTTGTCCCTACGGGCTATATGTATCAGCGGCTGCAGATCCTCTCTAAATACCACTACCACTCCTCCCGAGCCCTGCCCTCTGTGCTCTGAGCGTGTCTCTTGTCTGTAGGCTGTCTCCCACCTATATCCACTGATGTGAGGCATGGATTGCCCCAGGGCCTGGTGTGTCTCAGAGTAGAAGATGATGTCTCTTCCAGTAAAGCTATCCTCAAAAGCACCCACATCAAGACGCATAGATCCATTGCAATTCCAAGCAGCTACTTTGAGTGTGGTCCCATAAGTCTCGCACCGTCATGTGGAGCGTCGCTCCAGTATTACTACTTTTCCGTCTCGGTAGAAAGCAATCTTGCCTTTCCCCCTTGCCGCTCTAATCTCCGGCATTACTTCCTGCATATGGGCGATCTGCGAGAGGGTGAGATCGTCCCCAAGAAAGATGCCAGTCTCCTTAAGAGTTGGTCTTTTCTTCAAGAAAGACTTCTTTGCTTCCATGGAGGGAAAACGGAGGATGAGTGCTCTTTCTTTTGAGGTTTCTCCACTGCCTCCATTTTTCTTTATGTTGCCCACCCTCCATGCCCTTGTGTGTGTTGGCTCATGAATCCCCATCAAGGCTATGAGTTCTTTTACTTCTTCGTCCACATTGCCTTTGTCTTTAAGACCGCAAATTCTCACATGTAAAGCGCGCACCCTTCTCCTCTGCTCCTCCTCTAGTGTCTAGTTAATGATGTTGTTGGGTGTGGACATGGGCGTTATCTCCTTGTCTTTCCCTTTCTTGGCCACCTTGATCAATTTCTCGGCTTCGTCCGCCTTTTGTTGGGTTTTGGTAAGAACATCCACCCAAGAAGTCGTCATTTCTTTGTGATGTTCTTCTCCCTCTTTGATGGCCCGTACTTGTTCCTTGATCGTGTTGATTTCTTCAATTACTGAGGGTTGCAGTTCGCCCTCTTCCAGTGTGTTTCTTGATCGGGCTTCGACGAGTTCTTTCTTGAGTGACGCGATCTCTTCCTCTTGGGTCGTCACTCGATCTTCTAGCGTGCTTATCTTGCTCTCTTGGATCAGCACACGTCCTTCGAGAATATTTATTGTGTCCCAGAGATGGCGGTTCAACTTGGTGATGGTCTCCGTCATTTCCTCTTTGCATTTTCGAATGGCATCCTCTAAGGGGTCGGCTTTATCGTTTGTCTTCCTCATGCTTGATCGCTGTCCGCAAGAAGGGGGGGGGGGGGGGGGGGGGGGGGGGGGGGGGGGGGGGGGGGGGGGGGGGGGGGGGGGTTAGATCCACGTATGCACCCACACTAGCAACGGTCTCGGCGAGTGGTAGAGCAGAGGCGGTATGGCCCGGGGGTGAAAACGTTAGTTACGAGAGAGAGAGAGAGAGAGAGAGAGAGAGAGAGAGAGAGAGAGAGAGAGAGAGAGAGAGAGAGAGGGGGGGGGGGGGGGGGGGAGGGGGGGGGGGAATAAGTATGAGTGGGGGGAACGGGGGCGCAAATAAAAAAAATTTGACGTCCTACGCGTGAAAGAAAAAAAGGGAGGTGCGGGGGAGGAAATACATGCTACGCGTAGGAAAGGGGGGGGGGGAGACATTCTACGTGTAGAGGTTGGGGGGCTAGGGCAGCGCAGCAGGGGTGCAGGACGACGGGCGCGCGGGGCAGAGGCGGGGGTGCAGGGCGGCGGGCGCGAGGGCAAAGGCGGGGGGGGGGGGGGGGGGGGGCGGGGGGGGCGCAAGCAGCGAGCAGCACAGAGAGAGGCTCAGCAGCGCGCGGGGCTGCAGTCGGGCACAGTGGCGCGCGGGCAGGGGCAGGGGCAGGGGCGTGGGGCAGCGAGCAGGGCGAGGGGGCAGCGAGCGAGCAGGGCCAGCGGGGGGCAGAGAGAGAGAGAGAGAGAGAGAGAGAGAGAGAGAGAGAGAGAGAGAGAAGAACAAGAAGAAGAAGAAGAGAATTTTAACATCGTAGGAATCTATCCCGAGAGAGAGAGAAATGAAATGAAATGATATATTAACGTCTACAAAAGGCCAAAATGACCTATGAGACCAACTGATTACAATGATGAGTCTAGTACCAAGTCTGGGTACAAACAAAGAAACTGATAGGAGTGCTACCGACTCCTATGGGTGGCTGGTAGGCTGATCAATGGTATCATGCCATAAAGGTACAAAGTGGGGATAAGTGTCACCATGATACAATATAGCAGTAGCATGAAGCCTATCCAGATAGACACTCTGGGTGTCGTGCTAGAATCCTGTGGATCCTCTGCCGCAATCTCCGTCGGTGCTGCGTGGCTCCCCTCCTCAGTCGCGGTCGTCTCGATCAATGAGAGTACCGCTGGTGTGTGTATGGGTGGGAACCGAGCTCTGTGATGGTGGTGTCCCCTCTGCCTCTGTGGTACTCAGGCTGAAGAAATCTGGGATGCGTCTCTGAGACTGTCTCTGTCTTTGCCCACTCAATAGAGTGTCTCTATGTCTCTGTATCTCAAGTAGGAATAATCCGAGACATCTTTGATCATGATATCTCATGACTCTATCTAACGAGTCAAAACCATCTCTGAATAAACAATGTGAGAGAGAGAGAGAGAGAGAGAGAGAGAGAGAGAGAGAGAGAGAGCACATTTCTTGAATAATAAATAACAATGTGTCCATGTTGAACATTAAATGTCATAAGAGCTCAATGCAGCTACTACCGACCCTGTAGTCGGGAAGGTGGAGCTCACATCTGGAAGGCTTTGCCAAGCATTAGTCAGCTTGATGGAAGGGTATAACCACTTGCTAATTGCTTCAGTGAAAAGGCTCACATTTGGAGACAAAATTGCCTCCCAGTCCACCTGAGGTGAAACAAATTTCTCTTTAGTTGTAATTGTTGTATGTGGTGAAATAATTTCTCTGTTTGTGCAGCAATTATACAAACCTGCACACCCTCTGGAATACTGGCGGTTATCTCCATACCCACAGCAAGAAACAGGCCCAAAAGTGTTATGTACCCAACTGCAGCCGTTCCCCGTGCAAGAGGCATAAAGTTGTACCTGAACACACAGGAAGAAGCCAGTAGCAAACTTCACTTCCTTTTAACAGTTTACAAAAGCATTGGCAACTTCTTAGCACATGAGACCAAAGACTTGACACTCCCCTACAAGCCAGATGAAAGCATGAAGTGGCATAGCTCTTTCCCAGTGTTTCCATACGGCAATCCCATAAAAAGTATGGAGGTATGATTGGAGTAAGTTCAACCTTTGAAATTGAAACATACGTGACCCTAATTTTGTTTGGAAAAACACAAGCGATTATACATGGTAAGCACTTTCAGTTCCATAAAAATATGGAGCTTTCATATCTTACTTTAGTCTTGAAACTACTAGAGAAATTCAATAATCATTACTGCCCCATCAACCTCACTAAATTGAATTTTGTAGCCAATTTTGGCTGCATAGGCCCTCCCAGTGCATTGTTCCCATAAAGCATGCTGCAATGGTGGCCTATTAGCACTGGGAAGGCCAGATGGTCATCACATCCTTGTGGAGGTCATTGCTTTGCAGGGTACAACCTTGTATAGTAGGGGACCATATGCTGCAAGGTCATCATGTGCTTGTAGAGGTCAGCACGTCAGAGGGGCTGATAATATACACCTTGGCATAGTAGGGTACCAAAAGTGGCAAAAAACCTGATGCTGTGTATCTAGCAGTCAATCTTAACAAGGTGATAAACAGTTACGGCATCAACATATATGAGAAACCCTCTTAGAGAGGAAAACGAAGCAAAGAGGACCAAGTGCAGGTGTAGAAGATGGAAGTAAAATACAATAATGAACAAACAATATGCTACTATGTGTATCATAACTACTAAGGATAGAAATGTTCAAGATATCCTATTTGTGAAAAGAATTAAATACTGTAAGTTCAATATACAGAACCCATGTGTCCAAGGTCCATCTTTGAGGACATTCTATTACAGCCTAATGATGTTAGGACCTATGCCTTGGCACACCATGTAGCCAGCCGCGTGGGAAGCCTTTATCCACTCGTGATCCCCATCAGGACAATGGCCAGATAGCATAACAAAAGAGTTTTGCCATAGGATTCCTAGTTCACATCTTTTTATTACCAAGACGCTAACTCCATATCAGACGTGCATAAACTTAACAACCATGTATAATTATGCGCTTGATCTACTTTTCACATACACCTAGTGAACATTCTGAACTATCTTCTAAGCAATGTCAGTCATGCCTCCCCTCGCACAAGTACGATATTTATGAGACAATTTGTGATGAAAATTACCAGTAATATGTCAACTTCAATATGCAGTTCTGAACTTTCCCAAGTAGCTTTGCATCTGTTGAACCAGACGCCTCCCAGCAAAATGTATCGCAAAGGTTCTGCAGAGATAGATAAGACATTTCAACCTCAAAATAATGTACAAACTTCACAATAATGCGCGGAGCGTAATTGTTATTCTTATTTGTACCTCCCATGCAGCTGACAATTCATGATCAAAGTCGGCCCAACGTGGAGGCGTGCCAGGGGTTCTTATCGAGAAGTCAAAACCATTTTCACCCCTGACAAGGCCAAATATAAACATGTAAGCGAACACCCGCTGAAGAGCTATGTAGGCAGCAACATAACAAGCTACAATACATTTTCTGCAGGGTGAGCCGTGTGCCATCCAAAACTTTCCTGCATTGTCAAGATTGTTATCTCACAATCTCTGGTGAATGTGAACATCATTGTTGAAAATCGGCATTTAACACTTACCCTCCTGAGGCGACACTGTGACAAGGAGTTACCACCCAGAAGTCTTCACCAATAACTTCATACATCTGATTACATGATTCTGCAGCTTCAATCTGAGAAGCGAAAAAGGTTTTGCAACAATTCAAGTGCTCATAAGAGGACAATAAAGATCAAAGACTTGCTGTTCCTCACAACTTTCTCTGGTGAAAATAGCATAACACATAATGAGATGCCAAAAAAATGGGACGCTCAATCCATGTCATCCACGACAGACACCATATATTTATGTATGTGTTCACATGGCTGTTAAGTGTGTTCATGCAAGTCAGACCCCACAAAGTAAGAAGCACTCACAGCTTGTAACTGCAATTTTGAAAGTAGAACTGGACCATTTGAGGCGTCATACACACACCTTTTGCTTATTATCATGTCCTTTAAAATAGCAAATGCCCTTACATAATACCAAGCAATTGATGATAAGCACAACCATACTAAAGCGACTTGAAGTAAAGAACACTCTTCAGGGAAAATTGCTTTCAAAGTTGAATCCTACCGAGGGAAGTTCGGATAATATCGTACAACTCGCGCTTGGCCCAGCACCATGGGAGTATGTGATCCAAACCCAGCTTTGAATTCCTTTTCACTGCACAGCTAAGATTTACTAACTGTGCCGAGGGCTAGGTACACTAGAACGTCAACTTTTGGGCCTACCTTAATTTATCGACCCAAACAACTGGATCACAAGGTTCAGATATCTGCCTCCATTTGACAGCAATTGAGTAAACGTCGTGCCAATTTAAGATGAGCCTCCCAGAAGTGGACTTATCCTCATAGCAACCACAGAACCCATCTCCATTACTACTACTGCTGCTACAAACTCCTCCACGATTACTGCTGCTACAAACTCCTCCACGATTGTGACTAATAACCCCTACAGAGTCCCTTCTTCTGGCCCTTTTTCCAGATTTAACACCACTGGGCTTTTCCTGAGCAGCCAAAGGATCTCTCATGGCTTTCCATGTATTGAGCACCTTCTGTGCAATTTCAAGAGCAGCTAATCCTGCCATGCGATGCTGCAGCCAACCAGGGTAATCCTTCAATTTACAGAAAACCTGTACAGGAACATCAATATTGTATTACAGGGAGAATACCTGACGCCTGTTTCTTGGAAAACCCTGGCAGTTGTACTGCATTCTAACTCCTATCTGGTCAGCAGCCTCTAAAAGAGACCTTTTAGCTCTTGATATGACAAAATCCTGCCCTCTAACACGTCCACTTCTCAATGATTCCTTTACGGGTGGCTGGCAGCAATATGGGAATATCTCTGATGAAGGACGTACTCTCTTGCACCATGCTTCCTGAAACGTGAACAACCAATGTGATATATTTGTGTGACAGTTTCATAATCAACAGGGTTTCTCAGTTGTATCACCTTCAACAATGGGTGGAGATCTTGGTCAATGTCAAAACAGCTGAATGGATAGTTGGCTCTGGATGCTGTGTATAGCGCAATAACGCGCTACAAAGAAGGTGATTCAATCAGGAAACTTCAGCTAAACAGCTCTTCCTCAATACACATTTTTGGCATACCTGATAAAAAGCCAAGTATTGCAGTACACACTTCTCAATACTGTCAACCTCCATGTCCAAAACTCCTTCATAATCCTTCACCTGTATAATCGACCAGAATATTGTAACTTAAATTTCAATATAAAGAAAAAGAAGCTTAAGTCATTGCTAGGAGCATTCCACACATACAGCATCTGCATACTCTCCAAGTGCATGCCGACAAGATCCTCGCAAATATTTGCATTCCATATTATCAGAATCTATCTGCAAGCCTGATGTCAGTTCCTTGACAGAACCCCTGCCACATAAGCGAACAATTGTGAAGTCAAGAAATAACGACTAGACAGACACATCCTAATTGCAAACATTCACCCACAGAATCTTGTTTCATAGATCTCTGATAACCTTCTACTAAACTAGCTTTTCAACCTTGGCTATATGCATACAAATTGCAACACTGATGCTATAACCCTGTCTTCCTTGTAGAAAGTCTAGGTTGCACTCCCAACATAAATAAGTAAGAGTGCGCTGAGTCTGAAAGCTTGCTTTAAGTGTCATCTAAACCTCCAAGACTCGTTTCCCATACAGCTGAGACACTCATATTAAACTAGATAATTTGGACCATCATCTTTATCAAATAAGGGTCTACATTAGAGAAAAACGAGTAGAAAAACTTACATCAGAGAGTACTATAACATACCTGTGATCTCCAAGTCCTTGTCGCAATGAGCCTAGTAATCGATATGCATTTACGTATCTACAAGGTGAACCACCAAGCGCATTATGAAAATGACCACACTTTGAGCTGTATGTACTTGGTGAACTGAGCTTACTTATCATCTATGAGGAGAGCCTTCTGCAGACACTCCAATGCTTTATCAGTCTTCCCAAGCTCTGAGAAAGTCTACAAACAAAGCATGCAAAGGACACTTGGCGCACTTTTTTTATCAAGGCTCAAGTCACAACCAGAAAGTACTAGACATACCCAAAACAGGAAAATGTAATGCCAAACAGCTAAAACTTAAAACCTGAGCTAGTTGAGTCCACCCTTCCTTAAAATCTGGGTCTATCTCCACTGCCTTGTAATGGGCATCGATTCCTTCTGTATGATAACCAGTCGCAAGAAGAGCAGGTCCCTTCAAAAACAAGCGTCAGTTAGGTTTGAGTCAGTGGGGAAGACAAAAATAGCTTCAGCAGTTAAGTCTCACCAAATAGTTATAGGCAAGTTTGTTGGAGGCATCCACTGCTACACACTCCTGCAGATCGTTTACAGCAGCTTCATAGTCTTTAGATCTGTAGAGCAGAGTACCTGCATTGCACCATTGGAGATGGTTCAAAGTGGAAGTTACACAGACCTTGAAGATCTTTCCTAATAGATATTACGAGTCACCATGGCACCTCTTTCATGAAGAACGTCTGGAGACTTTGGTTCAAACTCTAGAGCCTTCGAAAGATCTGAAATAGCCTGCCACAAGATAATAGATCGATATATTGTCAATAATACTGATGAATGTGCAGATGTCTTTCCTTGCTTCTGAGAGATATATAGGAAACTACTGGTGCTACTCAGTCAGGAAATCCAACTACATATCGGTCACAAAATTGCAAGATGCTTTTAGCATACATGTACCTCCATAACATCAGAAAAGGTCTGACTTGTACAAAACAAACAATCATGAGAAAGAGAAAAGAAAGAAGATTCCAATAGATAGCGCAGAAGAGTGTTTGACCCTCTTCAAGATTAATCTGGACATATTTGGCCCACATTTGGGCCTAATAAAACTGCACAACAGACGTACAAGTTCAAGAAACAGAATACTTAACATCATTTTCTACGAGTAAGATTAAGCATTTTGAGACTTACATTTCACCAAGTCTATTATGCTCTCTAGTGTGGCCAGAAATGTATGATCATGATCAAGTAGACAAGGATAAGTGACAAGCTAAGCTAGATCTGATAGTGGTTCAGATCTTCATATATCAGATGGTCAGATTAAGCAGAATCAGAAAAGACAGATCTCAAACTACTGATACATAATCAGAGACATGGAGTACCAGAATACTGAAATAGCAACCTCGATAAATACAAGGAAAACCCAGATTCACCTATGAAGGGTAGTGCAAATCTTAAAGAAAGGACAGGAAAATTATCAATCGCAAGATATTATGATTTTCAGCTCCATCCTGCCTAGTGTTTAGCCCCAGTAACATGATTGAAACCCAATATCAGGAGTAGATCTAGATATCATGACACCCCCAAGTTTCATGCGCACACGCATGCATGAGCGCACATATGAGCATACATTCATTTACATCTCTGCATACTAGGTTTTTTCATGGCTCCGAAGATAGACAGTAGACTCACTGAAGCTTGACGTTCACAACAACATTGCCACTAACATTGTCAGTGTCCTTCAATCATTTCAGGACCACACCCCCACCCAACTGCCCTCAAGTCTCACACACCCCACATTCACTAATAGAGACCCATGCCACCCCCACCTCCATACTTACCCTCAATAGATTGCTTGCCCTCTCTTCTCTTACCAGTGATGGACGAAATGAAGAGTCCTCCCGGCAGAAAACTGTTGTATCTGCTGTATTGAAAGATTACAGGTTGCCAAGAATCCCATGGCCATGCCACAAAATGTCACAGAAATAGCAGATTCTCGACAGAGAAAACAGCATCTGAACCTGACAATGAATGCACAATACTCCAAAAGGCAACAAGCGACTATGCCCAAAAAGCCAAAATGGCTTACCAAAGTGAGGTTGAATGAAACGATAAAACCTCTAGAACATGACCAACACCAAAGCGCTACAGAGGTGAAAAGGGGAAGGGGAGAGAGGAAGAGAGGAGGGGGGGGGGGGGGGGGGGTAACGGGACAGGTACCACTTGCCAACAAAAAAGGAGCAGATTGAACAACTTTAAGCACTTCAAATAACAACTAAACTAAAAGAGATGCACGACACATGAGACGGGGAGTGACAGAGTTCCATCTCGAGGGAGCACTGGCCCCAAACCCTCGCGCCCCTTTCGGTATTTCTTTATATTGCTTCAACAAGGTACAACTCCCATGGCTCTGCTCTGCATCTCCTGCGGGTAGATTGCCACAGTGAGAGCCCATGGGTCTCATTTAAAGGCCCTAGGCCCAAAAGCAGCTTACATGAAAAGCATTCAAGTTCTAAAAGCTTATGGACTCCCCAAGAGTTGCCAGCAAATTTAAACGCAAAAATCCATACACCTGCCACATCATCACTAGTCAGTGTGTTTTGTGGAAATATGTACAGTGCCACGTGGCAGTCAACGCAAAACACGGAGCGTCCGTACAACTGCCACGTCATCAGTTTTTACGCCAGAGATTGAGTGTGTGAGTGTTGGTCCTGCTTTATTGAAGTATCTTGTGTCACTAGGGCCCCATCGGACGAGGTCCCATAAGTTGGTAAGAATTCTTCTTCTGCTGCTTCTTCTTAGGGTTTAGGCCCCTCGGCCGGGATCTTCAAGATGGCTCGGATCTTCAGTGGCTTGACAAGTCAGCATTTTCTGACATCCCCCCTTCTTGAAAGAGAGAAATCGTCCGCGGTTATGCAAAACAACTAAAGTTAGCTCAAAAATTTCCGAGGGTCGTTCTGAGGGACATTCCGAGGAGTTTTCTCATTCCAAATCAGAGCTCTTGATATGCTGGGTCGTTGGCTTCCCAGAAAAATCTCATCCAATGAGGAGTATATTCTCATTCCACATCGGAGCTCTTGATTATCTGGCGTAGCAAAATTAGCCATAACAACTAGACCGCGTTGATCTCTAACGGGTGTCTTGATGCACTAAGATTACATATCCAGGTAATCTCACCCAATTAGGAATTGTCACAAATTGCTGACGTGTCAAGTCACTGAAAAAAGGCGCCAACCTTCAGATTCCGGCCGAGGGGCCTAAACCCTAAAAGAAAGTAACAGACGAAGTAAAACTAAGTTCCACCAACTTTTGGGACCCCATCTGATGGGACCTAGAGGACATAAAGGCATTAAAATAAAGCTGGACCCACACACACACATACACACACAAAGAATAGCGTAGAAATCGATGACCTGACAGCCTGTGCAGATCTCCGAATTTCGCATTGCCTGATGACATGGCAACCTGTACGGATTTCGCTCACGTGGCAGCCTGTACGTATTTCCGCTTTTTGTGCTGGCTTGCTGACGTGGCAGCCTGTACGGATTTCCGTGATTTATGTTGGCAGCTTTTGAGCTTTTGAACTATATTCAATAGAATGTGAGACCCTCCTCCAGCTAGTCAAGTGCTCCAATGGGCGAGCCTCTCTTTGTGCTATCAGAATGTGTCGCCCCAAACGCGTTGTTGGGGTATAAAGCCCAATGTGGTCACCCAGGTAAGTGGGCGGGCCGCCAGGTATGTACACATATTCTTTTGTAAAAACCTAATAAGAACTCACTATGCTCTACACATTATAGTAGAACGAGATCACCATATCGTCGTGCTCTTCTTCTCGCACTCTCCCTCGCGTCGCACTTCCGCTCGTACTCCTTCAACTGGTATCAGAGCTCAGATCGAGGCTCGGGGCAGCACTGCAGGAGGCTAGAGTCACCAACTCAGATTGGAGTGAAATTTGACAGGCGAAGACACGGCCCCAAATCTCGTGGGTGAGCCCAAAGGGCTCGATGTTGTCAGAATTTCATTCTGAGGTCATCCTGGCCACCGTTCGGCTTTGACAAAGGTCTCCGCAGGCCATTTTCGACTACGTGGTCTCGACGGGTGCAGATCCGACTCTGTAAATTTGGGGTTTTTGGCCTACGATTGCAGGTGCTGAGGATATCGACACTCCCAGAGTGTTAATTTGTGGCTGTCTACACATCGAAGGACGGCTCACAGTTCTTGGAGGCGTGTCACATACAACACGGACGCATCTACACACAGACTGTAGGCGACATCCACTAGTTCATCAGGTAGCTTGTGTTTGCTGCTTGATATTCCAGATTTCATCGTGACATTGCAGGTACTTCCACATGGGATGTATTGTCAGAGATGATGTATGTCTGTTGAGGGTTTGCTGGTTGTGAGTCACGCAGCAAACAACCGCCGCAGCGGTTACAACATAGAGTGGGAAATTTGTGGATGTATGACTTTGTGGGAAGTCTATGTACTGTCAGATTTACTGCAGCCTTTGTTGAGGGTCGAGTGAGGTTTTATTGACCTGGGGGATTCTTGAATGTTGAGATCCTTTCGGTGATACAGGTCTTGGAGCGATCCCTCGAGCACCCTTAGATAGGCAGCTAGGATGTATTGACTGTGAGTTAGACAGTTGGGATTGCATCTTTGCTTTACTGCCGTTGAGGCATTGTCGCAGTCTATGCTTATAGGACAGTGAGAGACAGTACAGGTACAAGACAAGTTTATCCGCAGCTTACAGTGTCAGAGAGACAGTGTTTTTTGAGCTGTTTTTTGGTCTGTTTTTAGTACACCAGAGCCATTTTACAAAGGAGACTCTGCCAAAATTTCTGCAGAATCTGAAGCTTTCTTGGTTCATTTGACAGGTTGATATTGGTTAAGAGGTCAGTTTACAGGGGAAACTCTGCCGAATTTTTCCCAGAAAAGCAAACTACTGTGAAGCGTAACTATGGCTGGATCACAGGACACTGCTCTTTACAATATCAAGAAGCTGGATGGAATCAATTTCCCATTGTGGAAGAAGCAGATTTGGCACGTGTTGGTACAAAAGAAGCAGATAAAACCTATAAAGCTCAAGGGGATAAAACCAGAAGATATGGACGAAGATGAATGGAGCGAAATGGATGAATTGGCACTTTCTACCATTATGCTGACTTTGGCAGAAAGCGTTTACTTCAATGTAGCAGACGAGATGTCGGCTTATCAAGCATGGTTAAAGCTAAGTGATCTTTATGAGAAGCAGAGTGCAGCTTCACAGGTATACTGGCTTAAGAAGCTTGTTGACTTGAAGATGAAAGAAGGGACACCTATGTCCAATCATCTGAATGAATTCAACACAATCTATAGTCAGTTGTCAGCTCAAGGTGTCAAGTTTGATGAACCTGTTAGAGCTATGTTCTTGTTGATCACATTGCCGGAAATTTGGGACACTTTTCGCACAGCTTTGAGTAATTCTGCACCTCCAGATGGTTTGAACATAGCAGGTGTAGAAGGAAGTCTGCTTACTGAAGAAACCAATAGAAAGACAATGGACAAAGGCAAAGGAACAGCCTTAGTTGTCAGGGGAAGGACCAAAGAAAAGTACAAAGGTGGAAAGAGGAATCAGTCTCGTAGCAAGTCCCGCAGTGCTAAAGGCAAGAGTGACATAGAATGCTACCATTGTGGCAAGAAGGGTCACATGAAAAGAGACTGCAGAGAATGGAAAGCAGAAAAAGGCAAAGAGAAAGCTGAAGACCATGGTGAGAAGAACAAGTCCTCAGTGAAGATTCAAGAAATAAATGTGACAAACACTGTTGCAGAGGATGACAGTCTAGTGTCAGGAGACATCTACTTCTTGAAGAATACAATGGACTCAGCTCTTCTTACAGCATCTGATGGAAATGCACTGAGTGACTGGATTATAGACTCAGGGACATCACTTCATGTGTCTCCAAACAAGGAGTGGTTTACTTCTTATGTGACCACTAAAGATCATGTTCGGCTAGGCAATGGGCAGACATGTGAGATCTTAGGTGTTGGAGATGTTCAATTGAAGTTTCAGAATGGCTCTTCTTTCACGCTGAAGAATGTGAGACATGTTCCCGCAATTACAAAGAGCTTGATCAGCACAGGTTTACTTGATGATGCTGGCTACGTCACCACTTTTGGACAGAACATGTGGAAGATATCCAAGGGTTCTATGACAGTAGCACATGGAGTAAAGTCTGGAGGACTTTACATGATTTATGTATCAAATGTCTCTTAAAAATGTAATCAATGTAACCGAGCAGCCGAACGTTTCTTTGTGGCATAGCCGGTTAGGACATATGTCCAAGAAGGGAATGGAAATCTTGTCTCGTTCTGGTTATTTGCCTGGCTTTTCATTTAATGATTTTGAATTCTGTGAACATTGTTTGTATGGTAAGCAAACACAGCAGCCACATAAGCATAGAAGCAGTAGAAGAGATACACAGTTGGCACTTGTTCATAGTGATTTGTGTGGACCTATGCCTAACCTATCTCTAGGGGGAGCTTCTTACTTTATGACATTTATAGATGATTACTCGAGGAAAGTATGGATTTACTTTCTCAAGCACAAGGATGAAGCGTTTAGTGTTTTCAAAACGTTTGTGACACTTGTGGAGAATCAAAGTGGCAAGAAGCTTAAATGCTTACGCACTGACAATGGTGGAGAGTATGTTTCAAAGGCCTTTCAGGACTTTTGTGAGTCAAAAGGTATAAAACGTGAACTTACTGCTCCTTACAATCCTCCTCAAAATGGTGTTGCTGAGAGGATGAATAGGACCATACAAGAGAAGGTCAGAAGTATGTTGTCTAATGCACAGCTGCCAAATAGGTTTTGGACTGAAGCTGTATCAACAGTTGTTCATCTTGTAAATAGATCTCCTAGCAAGGTTTTGCAGAAGGATTCAGTGCCAGAGATGGTATGGTCAGGCAAAATACCCTCATACAAGCATCTCAGAGTGTTTGGCTGTGAGGCATATACTCACGTTCCAAAGGAATTTAGGAACAAACTTGAGCCAAAGAGTAGAAAGTGCATCTTTCTAGGCTATGGTAATTCTGGTGAGATGGGGTACAGACTTTGGGATCCCGAATCCAGAAAGGTTGTCCGCAGCAATGATGTTCACTTTAATGAATCCAAATATCATTAGAGAGGGTTGAGGAGATTAGAAGAGTTGTCTTCCAAGAAGATGGACCTGCACGTGCAAGACAAAATGTAAGAGCTGAAGAGGAGCAAGGACAGGATAGAGTGGAACCACAGGTTGTGGCTGAGCCTGAGCCACCTATTGTGCGTAGATCTGGACGTGTCACGCGACCTCCTGATAGGTTTGTTCCATCTATGAATTATGTCATGTTGACTGATTGCAATGAGCCTTCATGTTACAAGGAAGCAGTGCAAATGAAGGACTCCGGGAATTGGCAATTGGCCATGCAGTCAGAGATGACAGCTCTGCATAAAAACAAGACATGGAAGCTAGTTAAATTACCACAGGGCAAAAAGGCTCTACCTTGTAAATGGGTTTACAGGTATAAAATCACCGCTCATGATAGTCAGTCAAAGTACAAAGCAAGCTTGTTGCCAAGGGCTTTAAGCAAGAACAAGGCATTGACTTTGATGAAGTCTTCTCTCCGGTGGTCAAGATGACTACATTGAGATGCTTTCTTGCATTGGTTGCCATATTAGATTTGGTGTTGCACCAAATGGATGTCAAGACAGCGTTCTTGCATGGTGATTTAGATGTGGAAATTTACATGCAGCAGCCAGAAGGGTTTGTTGAGAAAGGCAAGGAAGATTGGGTATGCCAGTTGTTAAAGAGTCTTTATGGCTTAAAACAATCACCAGGGCATGGTACCATAAATTCCACAAGTTTATGCTTTCTCAAGGCTACAAACGTAGTGAGTTCGATCACTGTCTATATACAAAGAAGGCTAAGGATGGCAGTTGGCTGATCCTTATTTTGTATGTGGATGACATGTTGATTGCTGGCAAGCACTTGGAAGAAATTTCAGCTTTGAAGTCAAAGATGGCAAAATCGTTTGACATGAAAGACATGGGTGAGGCAAGTCATATACTTGGTATGCGCATTGAGAGAGACAGATCAAAGAAGTTGATTTGGTTATCTCAAACAGAGTATATCGACAAGGTTTTGCAACGTTTCAATATGGAGAAGGGAAAGGCATTGAGTGTTCCATTGCCACCATATGTGAAACTTAGCAAACAAGATTGTCCTGTGTCTGAGGAAGAACAGGCTGAAATGGATAAGATTCCGTATGCGTCTGCAGTGGGTAGTTTGATGTATGCAATGATTGCTACTCGCCCAGACATTGCATCTGCAGTGGGAGTAGTAAGTCGATACATGTCAAACCCAGGCAAGAAACATTGGGAGGCAGTGAAAGGAATATTGAGATACCTGAAAGCTACAAAGAGTATGCGTATATGCTATGGGAGTCAGGAGCTAAGTGTAAAGGGTTTTACAGACTCAGATTATGCAGGTGACTTAGACAACCGAAGGTCTACGTCAGGGTATGTATTTACATTGGCTGGTGGAGCAGTATCATGGCGTTCTAGATTACAAGATTGTGTTACTCAGTCTACTACAGAGGCTGAATATGTTGCAGCATCAGAGGCATGCAAAGAATCAATTTGGCTTAATCGACTAGTAACAGATTTGGGAATCAAAGAAGAGATGCCTGTGTTATATTGTGATAGTCAAAGTGCTATACAATTGGCTCGCAATCCACTTTATCACTCAAAGACAAAGCATGTGGATGTGAAGTATCATTTCATCAGGGAAATGCTCGAGGATAAGCAACTTCAGCTTGTCAACGTTCACACCACAGAAAATCCTGCTGATCTACTTACAAAAGGACTTCCCTCAGAGAGCTTTGCGCATTTTCGCAAGCAGTTAGGTGTAGGGTAGTACATCACTTCTCTACATCTCTTGTATATTAGCTTGTATAGTAGCTTCTCTCACACTTAAAGTACCACATTGGACTTTAAGTGGGAGGTTGTTGGGGTATAAAGCCCAATGTGGTCGCCCAAGTAAGTGGGCGGGCCGCCAAGTATGTACACATATTCTTTTGTAAAAACCTAATAAGAACTCACTATGCTCTACACATTACAGTAGAGCGAGTTCACCATATCGTCGTGCTCTTCTTCTCGCACTCTCTCTCGCGTCGCACTTCCGCTCGTACTCTTTCATGCGCTGTGTACTGGAAAAAAGGAACCCCTAGGTGATCGGCTGAAGCGAAGGGATCCCGCCAGAACCACTCTCTTGGGTCCCATTGTACTCGTACCAAAGGGCTGCTCTCCCAGGCCCAAAGCCACCAATGTCCTAACTCAAGATCTGATATGTCAGGATCCATGACGTAGGTGCTTCCACAGATGCCCACAACTCTAATCCTCTGAAAACAGCACTCTGCAACCTGTTGTGCCTCTACTAAGACTCTCTAAAGCCACCCCTCCTCATAAATCTCAATAAACATGTGGGGCACTGTCTTTGAGCTCCAAGCGTGTGAAGGCCCCCGTCCATCTCGGAGCTGCTACCTCAAGAGCAATGTGCATCTGTAATATCCTGACACATGCTCTGCACAAACCCCCCCCCCCCCCCCCCCCCCCGCCCCATGCCTAGCAACTGGATGCTCTGAACCTCCTCGGGAAGGTCTGAAAACTATAGCCAGTCACCGAACGTGGACCCTCTGCCATGGGACCCCAAGAAACATGAGGCCTACTGCCAACCAAGTGGCCTCTCTGTGTGCTAACCACGGGGTTCCAAACAAGAGGCTGTCACAAGCGCTCCTCCATGCAAGTGTGCTCGTGTTGCTCTAGGCCACTCCTCAGCTGCTCCCAGTCCCAGCACCTAAGCAGACTCATGGCAAAGTGGTCCTCCCATCCCTGCTCAAGCTGACCCGGCGCATCTCTGTAAAAACCCACCTAATGGACGGACTCCATGGGCCACCTGTACGAGGGACTTGAGCACAAATCCGATGTAGCAACAACTCCTTCCAGGGCTCCTCTCCTGGAAGACCTCTGACCACCAGCTTCCCAAGGAGGGTTCTGCTCTGCCATGCTGGGTCGATGATCCCTAACCCTCCCTGAGAACATGGTAAGCTGATGACCTGCCAGGACACCTCAACCCTGGCTGACTGGGTGCCGCACCAAGGTAGCTAGGTATGTAGTGTTTGGTACAAATTCGGTACGTAAGGTACGTAGTACAGAATGGATTGAGTTTTTAGGTACGTAAAAATTCGTCCTTTTGTTCGCAAAGCCTAAAAAACTGAGAGTACTGTATACATTTACTTATGCATTCACCAAGAATTCAAATAAAGACTAGAGTCCACGACTCTAACCAAACAGTGAGAACACAAAGCTGATCAATGTCTACAACCAAAGAGTGTCAAATGTCTCATGTCATGGTCTCATAAAACTAAGAGCATTAAAAAAAAAGTACATAATGATAATCCAAAACTGAGTATGAAGTCCTAACTCTAATAAGTTTTGCAAACCTCACAATGCCACAAATTTTTTTCTTTGAAAAAAAGTATCCGTACAGATCCCTATCCATACGTACGGATCTGTACTATACGATTGTACTGTACGGATCTTATCCGTACGTCGTACGGATGCAACCCCCTAACCACATAAAATTCTTGATGAGCCTCTCCAGCTGGCTGATACAGGAACTCAAGAAGATCCAACAAGACGTCATGTACTACATAGTAGCCAAAAGCACTTGGTTGCCCACTACCACTCTACCAGCCAAAGAGAGTCATGCAAAGCTCCAATGTAACAGCTTCCTCCTAATGGATAGGAGGAGGGGGGCAATCTGCAGCTCTCGGGACAAACCTAGGCCTACCTGACAGCCCAGATATTGTACAGAAGTCCTTGGGGGGATCCACCTGAAGCCCTCGCCTCACTACCAATCAGGCATAGGAGCATTGCCAACCCAAAAAGCCACTCTCTTTCTGTAGTTGATCAGTGCCCCTGATGCACAACAAAACAACTCAAGAGCATGCTCACAACTGTGCAAATTGACCTCATGGCCCTCCAAGTATGTGCCTGATTCGTCAGCAAACTTAGCCTTAAGCAACTCGTCTCCCCTAATAGGGAGCTCTAAGCCGCACAAACGAACCTCCTGTGAAGTCAAAAATCTATTGATCGCCTCAACATAGAAGAGAAAGAGGAAGGGGACAAGAGGGCAACCCTGTCTAACCGAATGCGTGAGCATGAAGCGTTCCCCTCTTTCCCCTCCCAAGAGCACATGACTGTGCGCACATCTGTAGAGAGCAGACACCCCTCTGATCCAAGCGTCTCAGAAGCCCATCTTGCGTAGAGTGCCCTCCAAGAAATCCCAGTCGACTCTGTCGTAAGCCTTCTCAAAGTCGAGAAGGAGTATCACAAGATCCTCTCCTCGGAGATGTGCGAGGGCAGATGCCTCCCAGAAGGTAAAGATGTTATCAATTTGACAAAACCTACCTGAGTCTCATGTATAATGCTCTCAAGTAGTGGCTGAATTCTCAAACTTAGAGCCTTCGCTAAGATTTTGTAGGCTGAGTTGAGAATAGTAATGGGTTGCCACTGTCGAATCTCATCCAAGGAGCCCCCTCCTTGGGAATAAGGTAAATCAACCCCTCATCAAGCTTCCAGGCAACTCTCAAGTGTGCAAGATGTGTTGATAGGTGCTACATAGATCCAAACCGAGCAGCTCCCAGTACTCCAAGAAAAAATTGGGTGTCAAACCATCCTCCCCTGAGCAACTACTTGAGGAAGTGCTCTGAGGGCCTCATGTATCTCCTCTAGCTCGAGAGGCATCTCTAGTCTCTGACGCATCTCCTCAGTAACTAGGCAAGGCATCTGTGCCCAAGCCTGCTCTCTGACGCTCTAACTAAGGCTCAGCTGAAAGCAACTCACGGTCGAAGTCAGTAGCAACCGCATGCATATCCTTTGGCTCTGAAGCAACTGACCCATCAAGTCTCCTCAAATCACTAACACTGGTACGCGCATGGCGAGGCCCCACAGTCTCAAAGAACTCACTAGTAACTCTGTTGCCCACCTCAGTCCACTAAGATGCATGTCGATGAAAAGCAAACTCATGGCGCCGCTCCTCAATGGTGGTTGCGGACTTCCTTCAGAGATCCGAGATTACTGCTTAGAACAAATGTCAAATTTTATTCAAGAATTGATGGGTCATGCGAAACGGGGTTTTGCCATATACTCCAATTTGACTTACCCCACTGATGAGATCTTGACTTAGAGAACCCAACAGACTTCTAATAATGAAAGTAGAAAGAAAAAGAGTTCCCAAGAAATGAAAGACAAGGATTCACGACCCCGGCTCACTCTTCGAGAGAGGGCCAACTACATCAAAGAGGGGAAGTGTTTTGGATGCGGGGAACATGGGCACATCTCCACAAAGTGCCCTACAGAGCAAGAACAGAATGAAGACACGCCAGAGAGTTCGAGAGCCACTGAGGAACGTGGACGAAAAGGCAATGAAAGCAGGACTGGTTCCAGATTGCATGGGTACTGACCCAAGCACGATTGATGAAAGTACAGAACTTTGCCGAGCTTGGGGCAAAGTGAAAGATCAAGAAGCCCCAATTTTCTTTGATGGAGGAGCCAAGGCCAACTTCATTTCACATGAATTGGTGGCGCGGCTCGAGATTACACTTGATCGGATGGACCACAAGCAAAGGCAGTTCTAGCAGCACCCGGACAGGACGTGGCCATTACACCTGCCATTGGCAAACTTCGGTTGCATTGTCAGGGGTATTTGGGGCACGAGGACTTCTACATAATGCCCTTGGAAGGTTGTGATGTCCTCCTTGGAGTCCCTTGGTACCATAAGAACAACGCCGTGGTCGATTATCGAGTGAAGAAAGCGACATTGACAAATGAAATTGTCTCAAAAATTGTACTAGATGTGAAATTGAAGGGCGAGTCTGTCCCTATTGTATCGGCTTCGGACGAGCTTCGGTTTATATGAATTTTTGGTGATGCCTTTTGGCCTTACCAATGCTCCAGCGACTTTTAACCAAATGATGGACATGATTTTCAGAGAGTACAGATCTTTTGTTGGCACTTTCTTTGATGACATTATAGTCTTCTCCAAGGATGAGGCAGAACATAGACAACATCTGCTACAGGTCTTTCAGGCATTGCGAGATCACACGTTGGTGATCAATGCCGTCTCAACAACAGGAGTACAGATGAACCGGGCCAACATTGAGACTATACGTGATTGGCCCGATTTGAAGAATGTCCATGAAGTTAGAAGCTTTTTGGGCCTATGTTCTTACTACCGGCGGCTCATTAGAAAATTTGCAAAGGTTGCTTCCCCTTTGCATATCTTGACTCAGAAAGCAGTCCCTTTCATAGAGGTGAATGCCTTTCAGACTTTGAAAGAGAAATTGACTACAGGACCAGTTTTGACTTTGCCGGATTAGCAAAAGTCATTCGAAGTATATTGTGATCCTTGTGGTCGTAGTCTGGGTGCGGTCTTAATGCAAGAAGGCCATGTCATTGCCTATGAGAGCCAATATCTTACCTCCCATATTGGTCAGTGTAGGAATGCCTATGAGAGCCGATTGTTGTCAAGGCCGGAATTGACAGCACAGATATATGAGAAAGAGCTTTTGGCAGTTATCCATGCTCTTACTCAGTGGCAACATTACCTACTCGGAGCCGATTTTACGATCTTCACTGCTGATCAGAGTTTACGCTACTTCTTGTCACAGAAGCAGCTATCGGAAAAGCAGATGTAGTGGGCTAACATCTTGTCATAGTTTCACTTCCAGATTGTCCATGTGCAGGGACAAAAGAACTTTGTCCCGGAAGCCGTTACTCTTGGATATTTCCGCGATTCATCATAGAAGCTTCGAGGACATGGTCAATCAGTACGCCACATATCCAGATTTTTCAGATATATTCAGTCGAATACAGAATGGGGAGGTAGTAGCGGGATATTCCATTCGAGATGGCTACTTGATGAAGAAAACTATGTTGTGTTACACAGCCTTTGAAGGAAACGGTTCTAACTGAATGCCATTGTGCACCATTTACGGGTCACCGCGGCATTGACACCACCTTAAAAGGTGTGGAGCGATACTTCTTTTGGCTGAGACTCAAGAAGGACGTGGACGATTTTGTATGCAGTGGCTTGGTATGCCAGAAGGTCAAGTTTGACAGGCGTAAAGCACAGGGATTGTTACAGCCTTTAGTATTTACCCATTCCCACCCGCCCCTGGGAAAGTATTGCTATGGATTTCATTTTTGATCTCCCGAAGACACAGAGTGGGCACAATGGTCGTGAAGAAAACAGTCAAGCCGGATCATTTAGCGAGATTGTTCATTGCCCAGATATTCAGATAACATGGCATGCCTGAGACAACTGTCTCTGATAGAGATCCCCGATTCACGAGTTTGTTTTGGAAGGCGATTTGGGAGAGCATTGGCACACGGTTGCAGTTCTCGTCATCTTTCCACCCGCAGACAGATGGGCAATTTGAGATTGCAAATTCAGTCGTACTGAATTTATTGAAGTCTTACATTTCTGATCAGAAGACTCAATGGGAAAAGTTTTTGCCCTTGGTGGAATTTGCCTACAATAACACGATCCACTCTTCGACGGGGAAGGCGCCATTTGAGATCATTGAAGGTGCTCCAAAGGTTCACCCTTCTTAAGCACGAAAGAAAAGATTTTTGAAGCTGACCAATACACAAGGACCTAGACATTGCTTTTGCCAAGGTCCGAGAGGCTTTAGTGAAATCTCATGAAAGACACAAGAAGGCAGCAGATCGACACCGTCGCGATTTGAAATTAAAGGAAGACGATTGGGTGCTCTTACGTTTTGAGAAGGCACGCATGAGAAAGAAAAAGGCAAAGGAGCGGCTTTTTCCAAAGCTTAGCATGAGATACTATAGATCTTTCCAGATAAAAGAAAAGATAAAGGATGTCTCCTTTAGACTGAAGCTACCCGATACTAGGAGAATTCACAATGCTTTTCATGTGAGTCTCTTGAAGCCTTTTAAATGCGATGTGCCCGATGATGGGGATCCAGATGAGCAACCCGAAGTGGAGGAAAGCGAGGAGATACTCGTTCCAAAACGGATACTGGCACATAAAGATAGAAAGATTAAAGGTAAAGTGATTAGGCGGTTCTTGGTTAAATTCAAGAGCTATCCTGCATTGGATCTGAAGTGGATGGAGGAGAAGGACCTAGCAAATTGTGAACCTTTACCTTGAAGCATTCGGTTTAGCATAGTCTACTCCGATAGAACCCCGATTTCAGCATGGGTGAATCTACTGCAGCGCGTTTGCACAAGAGGGGAGTCACTCCGCTCCTTTGTCGACAGATTACCTCGATTTTTGATATAGAGTCACTGATGTCCCTTTGGGTTTCAGGGATACTGCTGAGCGGACACTATTCTACTGTGTGACTCTATGAACTGGAATTCCCGAAAATGAAAATAATACTCATTAATTTGTACTTGACTTGTTTGAGTGCAAGAACTGAAAGACGAAATGACTGCAGCATTTCGGTCTCATAAATCTCTATAGACATGATTGCAATATGGATTAGTGAATCGGGCATCTGTGAGGTCCCGACTGGATCTAGATGCGATTGCTAAATACGTTGCCGATTAATCATGGTCAGAGATTTGGAATGAATTTGAACGTGATTTGTCATGTGATATCCTGTGATGTGACTGTCGATTGGTACACGTTGCCCGGATAGTGACACGTGGCAGGATGGTACGGAAATCTCGGAAAAAGCGGCGCAAAACGCGCTGACTGGCTAACGTGGCCGTGTACGGATCTCTGCAAATTATGGAGGCTGCTTTTTGCGCTGGCTGAATTCGCTAGCTGATTTTAGCAGTGCTTTTGGGCTATTGCTTTTGAATATTAAAAGCTTTTCACTTACTGCTTTTGGGTATCCCTTGTATCTATAAAATAGTGGGCATGGCCTCACTTCTCAGAGCATCTGGACGCAGAGTCTGAGAGTGAGCACCTACTCACTCTCTTGTAATTTGAACACAAATTAATACAAAAAGAAATACCGAAAGGGGTGCTAGTCTTTGGGGCCAATATCTCTAGGCACGGAACTCTACCGGGCCGTGTCGACTTAAACTGTGAAGTGTGAACTGTTTTGAAGTGAATCTCTGTTGTGTCGCGATAGAATCTTGACTTGGGGTGTCCAAGTTTGTTACGAAAGGACTGCACGAGCATCTTGGGCATGGTTGGGACATGTGATGAGGACTTGTTTATTGCGGGGTCAATCGGATACAGATTACTCCCCATTCAAACCGGCCTCAAAGATTGCCCGTCTTTCTGTTACAGCAACATCGGTTTTCTCTCACTGGCCCCATAAAGACTGTCTCATGGCATATCCAGGGCCTTGGAGGACCACAGTTTGTGCACCATCAGGGTTCCTTTAAGAAGAGAGTTCCAGACATGCCTTGTGGGTAGAACTATTGATATACTTATGCTACACAAGCATCATCTATGTGAGAGCCGCATTCAGCGCTGTGGACATGTTATGTGAGGTAGATGAGAGACATTTTGGTCAGTTGCTTTTGGACCTCACGGCATTTAGGAAGATGTATGTATGACTATTGCAGACTCATGGCAACAGACCATTGTGGGCACAGAGATCATTGTGCAAGGCAGGGCCCATTGGGTCACCATGTAAGTTCAAGGTAGCCTTGTGGGCTTCTTGAACATCTATGCGGCCAACCATGCAAGTGCACAGGTTGAGTTTTGGTCACATATTGTGGAGTCCTTGCCTCACGCAGAGCAGTGGTGCATTGGGGGGGACTTTGACATGCTGGAGGACCCCTTGAATAGGATTGGAGGCAGCCATGCTATTGTTCACGGGGCTAGGCTGGCTGCTTGGGAGTGTCTATGTATGATTGCGGATTTCAGATGTATGGCGCCATATAGGCTTTGTACGGACCTTAGATAGCCTCTCTTTCTCTTAGTTTGACCGTTGAGTAGGGGGTGTGAATCTATCCCAGATAGATCGTTTCTATGCTAGTGACCACATTTATGACATGGACGGTTCAATAGGCATCTTGGGGCTTCCTTGAGGGCACTAATCTGTTGGAGGAAGACCCCAAGCCACACTTGTAAAGATTACACAAGGGCCCAAAAACAGGGCACCCCCAAAAGCTTCCCAAGCTAAAAGCAGATCCCCAAAAGCTTGAACACAAAAAGCTCTCCCTGTTGGGCCGTACGGCTGTGCCACATCAACAAATCGTTTTACGACACGATTCACAAAAGCTGCCATGTTTCATTACGTAGGGGTTTTGCGTCAATTTTTTTAGGTTTTTGGTCCGCCTTCTCTAGAGGCCCTTTGAGTGGCCATTAGGACCATGCCACGTTCGCCCCTCTGTGTGTGTGTGTGTGTGTGTGTGTGTGTGTGTGTGTGTGTGTGTGTGTGTGTGTGTGTGAGAGAGAGAGAGAGAGAGAGAGAGAGAGAGTTGATATTTCTGGCTTTTAGGAGTGCTTCCGCCATTTCTTTGGCCGTATGCTTACTTTTTTGCTTGGGTTTGATTTTGGGTGCTCTGGACAGTTTGGAGAGCATGTACTCTTCTCATCTTTCAGCAAGTTCAGGTGGACTATGTATTCCTCTTCAAAACCTCTCTTCCTCAATCTCTGAAATTTGCCCATGACTTAGATGAGCTCTCCTCCCTTCACTATGAGCCTTACTTTGAATGTTTCTGATTTCCCACATGTAATGTTTGCTATGGGTTTTCATCGTTTTGGGGTTTCCCATTAGTAATTCAATCCGGCATCACTAAAAGAAAAAATGTGTGTGTGTGTGTGTGTTTTTGAGAGAGAGAGAGAGAGAGAGAGAGAGAGAGAGAGAGAGAGAGAGAGAGAGAGAGAGAGATGAAATATTATATTAACGTCTTCAAGAGGCCAAAGTGACCTATGAGACCAAAAAGTTACAATTGGTGAATCTGATATAATGTCTGAGTATAGAAAGTACAAAAAGCTGAAAAAATTGAAGCTGAAACAAAATGGGTGGGGAGGGGTGATGGGGTGAGGGCTGATAGAATGGGTTAGCTAATGGATACACATCACTAGTGATACAAATGCAAACGAGAACAAATCGTCAGAGGTAGGCGAGTCAAGCTCAGATGAGATCCAAATCATCGATCGCTGCCGAATCTCCTCATGGTCAATACTCTGACCGGTCGTCTCGCATGTCGAGCTAGGATGATCTAGATCCTCTGTTGCCACCTCCGTCGATGAGAGAGAGAGAGAGAGAGAGAGAGAGAGAGAGAGAGAGAGATGAAATGAAATAATATGCTATACTAACGTCTCAAAAGGCCAAAATGATCTATGAGACCACAAAGTTACAACATGGTGGAATCTAGTACAATGTCTGGGGACAAAAGATAAAAAGTGGGGTGCTGAAAAGAATATCCAAAATCCCTACCTACTAGATGGTAAGTGTGTGTGTGTGTGTGTGTGTGTGTGGGGGGGGGGGGGGGGGGGGGGGGGGGGGGGGGGGGGGGGGGGGGGGGGGGGGGGCATACAACATCTGATACAAAGGCTCACACAGGGCTGAGACAAAAGTGATACAAAGGCAGATACAAGCGTGAGCATGTCATCAGGATCATAGGAAGTCCATCATCGGTCGCTGGCGAATCTCATCAGTCTCCTCCATTGTCAATAGTCTGACTGGGCGTCATGCATCTCGGGCAAGGGTGAACACAGAGAGAGAGAGAGAGAGAGAGAGAGAGAGAGAGAGAGAGAGAGAGAGAGAGAGAGAGAGAGAGAGAGAGAGAGAGAGAGAGAGAGAGAGAGAGAGAGAGAGAGAGAGAGAGAGAGAGAGAGAAATGAAATGAAATGAAATGAAATGAAATGAAATCGTCTACAAAAGGCCAAAATGACCTATGAGACCAACTGATTACAATGATGAGTCTAGTACCAAGTCTGGGTACAAACAAAGAACTGAGATAGGAGTGCTACCGACTCCTATGGGTGGCTGGTAGGCTGAGCAATGGTATCATGCCACAAAGGTACAAAGTGGGGATCAGTGTCACCATGATATAATAAAGCACTGGCATGGAGCCCATCCTGGTCGACACTCAGGGTGTCGTGCTAGAATCATGTGGATCCTCTGCCGCAATCTCCGCCGGTGTTGCATGGCTCCCTTCCTCAGTCGCGGTCGTCTCGATCTCCCCACCTCTATAGCTCGGTCAATGAGAGTACCGCTGGTGTGTGTATGGGTGGGAGCCGAGCTCTGTGATGGTGGTGTCCCCTCTGCCTCTGTGGTACTCAGACTGAAGAAATCTGAGATGCGTCTTTGGGACTGTCTCTGTCTTTGCCCTCTCAATAGAGCGTCTTTATGTCTCTGTATCTCAAGTAGAAATAATCCGAGACACCTTTGATCCTGATATCTCATGACTCTATCTAACGAGTCAAAACCATCTCTGAATAAACAATGAAAGCGTCCCCGTATCTCATAGTAGACTGTGCAGTGACATATGTAGTGAAACTCTGTCTCTGGCTCTGCATGGCATAGCTGACAAATCCTACTGTCTGCTGGTATGCCTCTGAATCTACCTGTCTCAATCCCAAGCTGGTGTGAAGATGTGCGAATCTGGCCTATGGCACATCGCAACCCATGAGATAGATGTGTGTCCATGTAGCTGGGCCGTGTGACAAATCCATCTATCGTGAGTTGGAGAAGATGCTCTCTATAGAAAGCCCTCTTCGTACCCAACTCCCGTGATGGCTCTATCCATGTCCTCTTGCTATCAAGTTGGATAAGATCCTGCCGAATGAATCTAGCACTCTCCATCTGTGTAAGAGCCAAAGATGGTGCATCAACAGAATACTCGAAAGGGAGAAGCCTGTCCATGCTGAAACCATGAGCTCATATGTGCATACCAACATGATGTATCTCCCTGCAATGCCGGCTGTCTGGATGACTCAAGAGCAAGTCTAGCATACCTGTCCCTGGTGGTGTCCCATAAGCTGTGTACAAATGATACTGATCTGGTGAGTTCCTCAACCTCCATAGGTGGGACAGCCAGCTCCGCTCATATGATGTCATGTGGAACTGAGGCCTTGGCTCTAATCAGCCTAGAAATCATAAGTATCAAGGGTCTCTCCATATTACTCCATCCAACACTGTCAACAGACAGTCCCCAAACCTGAACCCCGTAGTGCATAACTGGAGCGACCAAAGTGTCGAAAAGCCAGAGCTTTGTTCGAGGTTTCTGGAACTGAACCTGCGAATAAATCCTCTCCAAACAGCCTAGGGCTGCATAGGCACGAGTCAATCTAGTGTCCGCTGCCCCTTTCAGTGTGAACCTCGATCCACTAAAGACCACCCCAAGATATGTGTATGCATCAGTGTACTCCATATTGTCCTGCCCATATGTGAATGTAGGTGCTGATCTCCTAACCCATTGTGGCGTGGTATTAAATACCATGACCTTGGTTTTACCAAGGTTGACAGACAATCCACCATCCGCTGCAAAACTATGCAATGCGTCCAAATGTCTCTGCATACCCTCTGGTGAGTCTAATATCAACACGATATCGTCAGCATACAATAACAGAGGGATCCATGTCCCCGCAAGCTGAGCACCTCTATCTCCTCCTCTGTCAATATAATCAGAGACCTCATCAGAGACCAGAGAGAGAATGAAATGAAATGCTATGTTAACTTCAGAAGGCCAAAATGACCTATGAGACCACAAAGTTACAACATGGTGGAATCTAGTACAATGTCTGGGTACAAAAGATAAAAAGTCGGGTGCTGAAAAAAATATCAAAAATCTCTACCTACTAGATGGAGAGAGGCTTCGACGGTCGAAATGCTTGACACATGGTTTGCTTAGGTAGCAACTTCAATAGCCAAGAAGAAACAACTGAAGAGGGCTGCAATGCATAATTCATTACTAATAGCAATGGTTCCTCAGATCATCCCACCTATGAAAGAATTCTACCAAGAGGTTATCCCACAACCATACCCACACCATCCCCATCTGCATCCCTAGCCCACTCATGGGTGAGTGCCTAAGCATATGTTCTTCCAAAAGTTTGCATATTGTGTCTCTCACGTGCTACACTTTCTACCTGGAGGTAAGGAATTCGATTGATCACATGTCTGCCATGTACAGTTTGGCTATGGATATGATTTAGAACACATTTATCCATAATAAGCTTACCGCTAAATAATAGCATTAAATTGCAAGTTTCGTAGAATCAAATCGTGTATAGTTTAAGCAGTATTAAGCGGTTGCACATCAGGAGAAAACTTCAAGACATGAAAACTGCTATGGTAAGCTTAAGTCATGAGTAGCGCATGGATCTCTTCTCCTACACAGAATTTTGTTATCAGAAAACAGACCATAACGGCATCAAGTTTCAGCTCAGCCAAACGAATTAAGAGGGATGGAGTGTAGGAAGTTCAAAACAATTACACCTTCCATTTACACTACATACCAAATGTTTATAAAGGCAGCTCCCAAAACTAGAAACCAAAATAAACCAATGATCTTTAGAACTACACAGAAAGTTTAAAAATTTCAAAAACTACACTTGTTAGAATTGGCACATGCATGTAGGGAAATCGTGAAAAAGAGAATAAAAACATGCGAGATTTTCTCCAGAGATACCTCTGCATTTGCTCCCAAAGCTGCCTTTGCTTGACCTCGGCGTTTCCAAGCCTCTCCTGTTTCTGGATTTATTTCCAATGCCTAGGCCAATAATCCAAAGTTCTTCCAAATTAGCACCAAAAGACTGCTGACATAGGAAGAAAAAGAAAGAAAACTATGTAACCTTGGAGAAGTCTGAGATTGCTGCATCTAAGTTTCTCTGAAAAGCATAGGCAGTACCTCGGCCTATTAGGGCCTCTACTGAGTCTGGTGAATCACGAACGACCTGCAAAGCACATATTGTGGAAACACTAAGCTGTCTGATAATGGAACAAAACCATGCCATTAAATTCTGACAATGCAAACAACCTGGTCAAAAATACTAACAGCTTGTTCGTATTTGCCATTGTTTACCTGCAAAGAAAATTGATCAGTTAAAACAAATGCAAATGGCAGATTCCAAATTTGAATTACTTTAGCAAAACAAGATAAGGCTCTAAATCACGAATCCAAAAAATAAAATCAGACAAACAATTTCTGGTGATTAAGCACAATCTGTGATGGTCATGAAGACCACTTTCTCAATGCTTGGCTGCCTCACATAGATACCATCGAAACAAGTCTATCCCAAATCTTTAATTAAAATGTTTCATCAAAACATTTTTTGCAGTAACTCTTATCTTGGTAATGACATAAGACCAAAAGTTCCAACCGTCATTTGTTTGAAACAACCATCCCAGACAAAAATTGAATAAAAAGTGACCTAAGACTAGAAAAGATGCTATCCATGTGTCAATGGAAATCGAAATGGTAAAGGGAGGTACCATACAAGGAATTGAACTGTACGTGGGAGGGTACAATACAAGAGGTCTTTGTCCCTCCATAGTAGAAAGAAAGAAAGAAAGATTTAATTAACATTTTCTAGAGGCACTATGAGACGAATCAATCCACAACTGTCAATCTCCTCTGATATCCCTAAACAAGGGTAAAACAAACAGAACTAAAACTGAAACTGAAACTGAGAGCTAAAGCTGTTTTTTTTTTTGTTTTTTCTTTTTCTTTTTCTTGTTTTTTTTTTTGGGGGTGGTGGGGGGGGTGGGGGGGGGGGCGCTTTTCTGAAGATTATGCCTGGATCTGATCAGAGCTGAGCCAGTCTCTCTTCGATCTCTCATTGATATTGGGCTCTGATCTCTATCATCTCTCTATAGTAGAGCCTGTGTACCCCATAGCCTCATGCTCTCTGTCTTCTGCTCATGTGAAGACTCTCTGCCCACTAACGTGTGATTCCATGTTGTGTATGCACAAGTGGTTCAGGAGTGGATCTCTGAAAAAAGGCGGTGCCCTGTAACTTCTGTCCTCCCTGCTCTAGCTACATCGCGTCCAAGATTTTTACAAGACATCCATAGTGTTTTGTATATGTCACGTTGGCTCCTTGCCATATGCATGTGCCTTCCTTCAGGGGAGGGGGTAAGAGGGGGGGGGGGGGGGGGGGGGGGGGGACTAGCCCATCTTCTGGTCAGAGCTATGTCATTTTCTTGCACTATTTTCTCAACGTTTATGTCGTGCAGAATCCTACGTGAAATAGTAAATTAACCTTAAAGTATTAAGTGCAAGCTTCCGTTTCTGTGACAATGGTATCCGTGCAAGGTCTTCTCTTTTCTTTTCCTAAGGAGAGATGGTCCCTGTCATGGCAGGATAAGCAAAAGAGCTTGAGCGACTCAGGCAACAGATGGCAGAATGACAAGCCGTTCTTGCTCAGCCAGAAGTGCAGAAAGTGCTCAAGACCCTTGAAAAAGAGAAAGCAAAGATGGTGGAAGTGCCAGCTCAGGGGATACCTTAGACTGGGGCTCCAACACAACCTCAGAGGGATCCTACAGTGGCAACCTCCCAATAGCAAGAAGAAGATTCAATCCCTTCGCCGAATTAGTTTTTTTTATAAGGATCTCCAGTTGCATCGAGATGAGGTTGTAGAACAACCACTGCAAGTACAAAAGAAAGACGAGGATCAAAGGAATAGTCGACACAGCCTCCCTATGCACAAAGATTCCAAAACCATCTCCAAGAAGCGGTTTCGACACCACAAGAAGAAGAAGACGTTCAAAGCTGGAGATAAAGATGTCAAATTTGAATGATAACGGAAGGAGGGTTGTTACTAAGGCTCTCGCTTTCATTCGACAATTCGAAGTGGCCTTTGCAGAAGGTAACTTCTCAGAACGCTTGAAATTGCGCCATGTTAGCATGTATCTAAAGGATACAGCTACCAATTGGTGGCTTACCACCATTCCGGAAAAACGCAAACCCAAAGACTGCAAAGAGTTCAAAAAAAAGTTACATGCTCAGTTCCTTCCCCCCAACTTCGACACACATGTGAAGAAAGAATGGGATTGGCTCTCCCAAAAAGATTCGAAAGGAACTCATTGCAAGCAGGAGTTCATACCATTCATGCAAAACAACAGGCTCACTCTACTGAAACAGAGACCCCCACACGAAAGCGACCTTCAAATCAGGCCAAAGGCCCAGAAAAGAAGCCAAAAGAGCCCTCTCAGAAGGACTGTATGGAAGAGGGAAAATGTTTCTTTTGTGGCGAGAAAGGCCACAAGAAACCAGATTGCCCACAGCTTAAGAAATATTCTCTTCCTCCTGCATCAAATTCAGTACCTGACATACAAGCTAATTCCAAGAAGAAGAAAGGTAAAAGACAGCTCTTGAAAGGATGAGGCAGCTTAAATGCGCAGAGAGTATTGATCTTGTTTGGTCTAGGCTCAACAAGCAATTTCATTTTATTGGATACCTCACAATCTCTTGGACTTACACCCAAGAGATTGGGAACTCCAATCAATTCAAGATCAGCCTTTGAAGGTCCAATACAAGGACATTTGAATCTAAAGATTGGGACTCCGATCGAGAATCTTTCCTAGCTGCTCCAATACAAGGATGCTATGTTATTTTGGGAACGCCTTGGCATTACAAAATTCATCCTATCCCAAATTATATAAATAAGAAACTGTCCTTTTCCTTCAAAGGGCAGCAATATGATGTAGATGCAAGCCCTAGTGATTGGCCTATACCCATGGTCAGTCACATTACTGTCAAAAAAGAAATGAAAAAGTGTCTTTCTGCTTACTTGTTTTTTGTCAAAGACAGAGAGATGAGTGGTGAAAATGTCTTGTCCAATCTAGATACAGATCGTCTAACCTTTCTTAATCAGTATGAGGATTGTTTTACTAATACTCTCCTAGATGAATTACCTCTTGAAATATCGGAAGATCACGTATTGATCTAATTCCGGGCAGCTCATCCCCAAATCAGCTACCTTACAGAGGTATTCTATTACAACAAGAAGAAATCCTTACACAAATAAATAAACTTCTAGAGAAGTGTCTTGTTTGACCTAGTACTTCTCCTTATTGTTCACCACTTTTGCTTGTTCAGAAGAAAGACGGCACTTTCGAATGTGCATCGACTATCCTTCTCTAAACAAGATTACGCTCAAGAATAGATCTCCGATTCCTTGAATCAATAATATCTTAGACAAGTTCCAAGGGGCACGAATGTTTAGCCATATAGATCTCAAGAGACGCTACCATCAGATTCATATTGTTTCAAAGGATATACATAAGACTACATTCTGTACAACCTTCCGATTGTAATAGTTTCTAGTAATGCCTTTCGGCCTTACTAACGCTCCAGCAACTTTCAATCAAATGATAGATCGAATCTTTCAACCTCATTATTGACAATTCACAGGAATTTTCTTTGATGACATTTTGGTCTTCTCTCACAAAGAGGAAGAGCATAAATGACACTTGCGACTCTGTCTTCCAAGAATTGCAGCAACATAAACTTCAAGTTAATGCTAAGAAGAGTGAATTTATCTTGCCAAAGATTCACTATTTGGGACACATCGTCTCTTAATTAAGTACACATGGAACCGGCAAAGGTTCAAGCTAGTTCAGATTGGCTAAGCCTGCTTCGGTTCATGATGTCCGAAGTTTCCTTGGCCTCTGTTCCTACTACAAACGCTTTATTCGCCATTTTGCACATGTTGTTGCACCTCTCCACAATCTTACAAAGAAAAAGATATCCTTTATGTAGGGGACTAAAAAGAAGGAAGCTTTTGAAAAGCTTAAGTACCTTCTCACCCATGGACTAATACCTGATCTCCGAAAACCATTTAAAGTACATTGTGATGCTTCAGGCAATTGCATTGGCTCAGTTCTTAATCAAGAAGGCCACGCAAAAGCTTATGAAAGTAGATGACTACGTGATGCGGAGCTTCATGCTTCAATCTACGAAAAGGAACTCATGGCAGTTTTTCATGCTCTCTCAGTTTGGAAATACTAACTTTTGGGAGCCAATTTTACAATCAAGACAGATCATCAAAGTCTTCGTTATTTTCTCTCTCAACGTAAGTTGTCTGAGAAACAGATGAGGTGGGCCAATTTCCTCTCCATGTTTCACTTTCAAATACTACAGACCTCAGAAGCAAGAATGTAGTTGCAGATGCTCTTTCTCGAGGGCCCTAAGAAATGCTATAACGAGCATACATCATCAAGAGTTGGAATCTCTATCCGAGAGGTATCTTGACTACTCCGACTTCGGTGAAATCTGGTAGCAGCTACAAACTGGTATTGAAATCTTTCCCTACTCTACTAAAGATGGATATCTTTATTTTCATCGGGCTCTTTGTGTGGCACGACCACTTAAAATAAAGGCGATGAATGAAGCACATGCTTCTCCTTATGCAGGACACAGAGGCATAATGTCCACAACACAGGCCTTAGAAAGATATTTTTATTGGCCAACACTACGAGCTGACATAGACAAATATGTCGAAGAATGTGTACCATGCCAAAAAGCCAAGTATGATCGCCATAAAACTCCTCTCTTGCTTCAGCCCCTATCGGTACCTCAAGTACCCTACCCTGGGAAAGTATTAGCATGGATTTTACAATGGGTTGGCCACGATCTCCGAATAGAAATGATGCAATCTGGACTATTATAGACAAATTCAATAACCAAGCTCATTTCATTCCGGTAAGAAAGACCATCAAAGTTGATCACATGGCCAAGATCTTTCAGGCCCAGATTCTTAAGCATCATGGTATCGTAGTCACATGGGGACGTGACAGGTCCCGGGGACGGGGACGGGGACGGGGACGGGGACGGGGACGGGGACGGGGGGGACGAGTCAGGGGACGCATGTCAAAAAACACTTGTTCTATACTAGACAACACTAGGAGCACAAGATTGCAAAGAAAAAGTGGGGTTTGCACTCATAAATACCAAAATATAACATGCGGTAAGAAAGCGGCGAGCACGCGCCGCACATGTTGATGTGATGATCAATCATCATACTCAAAGGGGAAAAAGTAATGATGTACAAGTGAAGAGTGGGCTAGAAGAGTTTGGTGGGAGACATTGAAACGTAGCTCAAGACTCTGAAAAGCCTAAAAAAAGGCTGTGGGGTCCCCTTTCCACGTCCAGCTTGCAAGTGTCACCGAGGACCCGCGTCCCGGGACGCGTCCCCTCTGCGTCCTATGTGAGGGACCCGTCCCCGTCGCGTCCCCCCGTCTCGTCCCGCGTCCCCCGTTGCGTCCCTACCAAAAAGGGCCACGTCCCCGGGTCCCCTGTTTCTATGCATGGTATACCCAAAACGATTATCAATGATTGCGACCCACGAATGATCTTAGGAAATAAGCAAAATTTTTCTTCAGCTTATCATTCTTAGACAAATAAACAAAGCAAAATCGTTGATTCTACAGTCCTAGATATTTTAAAGTGCTATGTCTCGTATAACCAACGAGAATGGGAGAAGTATCTACCTCTCGCAAAATTTGCCTGTAATAACATTGTACATTCCTCTATAGGAAAAACTCCTTTTGAGGTTATTTATGGAAAACCACATCTTCCCCCAATCCTTTTCACCAAGGATAAGATATTCGCAAAGCTGATGAATTTGTTCGAGACCTAGATACCGCTTACACGCAAGTGAAACAAGCTATCCTTAGATCTCAACAAAAGCATAAGAAAGCAGCCCATAGACATTGTCGTCATCTCAAGCTAGCTGAAGGACAATTTGTTCTTCTCAAGTTTGATAAACCAAGACTTAAGAAACAGGCCAATCAGAAAGGGAAAGTTGTAAAACTTTCCAAGCAACAGTGGGTTCCCATGGGGAACCGTTTTCGTCCTCTAGAGCAGGACAAGGTCCCTTCCCCAGCTTCACCTTCGACAGCCCCTCCCCCCCCTAGAGTTCCCTCCATCTTCCTCAACCTCCCCCCCGCCTCCTGCTCCCACCGCCTCTTCCCCTCGCCCTTCTTCCTCTGTCGCTCCTTCCCGCCCCTCTTCTCCACCGCTCCCCCATCTCCTTCCCCCCCCCCCCCCCCTCCTACTACAGTTCCACATTCGACCCAGGGGACACGGCCTTCTCCTGCGGCTAGGAGATCTCTTGGCAGCGCCTTTGCCACGAGTCGCTTAGCGAGAGAGAGACAGCCTTTCCTGCGGTCCCCCTCTGCAGGTACAAACATCTTCCCTTGCAGCTATCCCTCGTGGTCTGACAAGCATTGACATCCGGCGCCGATGGGACTTCTTCGATTACGGCTTTACTCGTTTTCTCGGCGACCCCTCAGCAGACCATGAGGCAACCTGCTTCAAGACCCATGTTTTGTTCCTTGCCGCTAGGGGGACAGAGGCCTTGGACTCAGCAGTTGGCTTCTCCTTCCCCCTCTACAGCAGAGACCAGGCAGAGTGGACTCTCGACTCAGTGTTGGGATGGTTGCACACACAGGTACTAGAGTTCTCTCACCACATGGGAGAACTAGGAGTTACAGATCTGCTCCAGACTTTGTGGCCATTGGCCAAGTTTGCATTGACACCTCCAGACTCAGCACGATGTAGACACATTGTGGTTTACTTCTTTGCCGATACGCAGTGCTTGCCATGCTATGTATACATTCGTGAGGACTCCTGGACAGAGGAGGTTTCTTTACGTACGGCTCGCTCTGCTTGGGCTTGGGCCAGGCACTCTTTGCAGTCACGTCTATCTAGAGGACGCTCGGATGCAAATTACTCCCCATCCAAGCCAGCCTCAAAGATAGCCCGTCTTGCTGCTGCGTCTGTTCTCTCTCGTTCTCCATGAGGATCGTCTCATGGAACGTGCAGGGACTAGGTGGGCCCCAGTTTCAGCACCAGCGGGGCCAACTGCGTCAGGAGCTTCAACGTTGTCTTGTGGGAGGAGAGATTGATCTCCTTATGCTTAAGGAGCACCATCTGTGTGAGAGCCGCATCAAACGTTGTGGTCAGCTCTTGGGTGGACGATATGATACTTTTTGGTCAGCTGCTTTTGGACCTGGAGGCATCCAAGGTGGGCTATGTATGACTATTGCGGACTCTTTCCAGCACGCCATAGTGGGCAGAGGGATAATTGTGCCAGGCAAGGCTCAGTCGATTACCATGCAGGTTCAGGGTAGCCTAGTGGGTTTCCTGAACATCTATGCGCCCAATATGGCGAGTGCTCATGCAGTGTTTTGGTCACAGATAGTTGAGTCTCTACCGCAGGCAAAGCATTGGTGCATAGGGGGGGACATCAACATGCTAGAGGACCCTTCTGACAGGATTGGTGGTAGCCATGCTACTGTGCATGGAGTTGAGTTGGTAGCTTGGGAGAGGCTTTGTATGACTTTGAGGGTCTCGGATGCATGACAGCACTCTGGTTTTGTGAGGCCCCCAGACAGCCTTGCCTTCTCTCGATCGGACCGCAGAGTGGGAGGAGTGAATATATCGCGGATAGATCGCTTCTACACTAGTGACCACTTCAGTGACTTGGGAGGGACAGTGGGCATCCTGGCAGGGACCTCCTTCTCAGACCATGCACCAGTGATCCTCACAGTAGCAGACAGGCAGAGGAGTGGGAGCACGATGCTTCGCATCCCAGAGAGGGTCTTGTTGGACTCAGCGCTCAAAGAGAGGGTAGAGGCTCTCTGGACAGAGGGCTTGGACAAGCAGGATTCTCCTGTTGGGGTATAAAGCCCAATGTGGTCGCCCAGGTAAGTGGACGGGCCGCCAGGTATGTACACATATTCTTTTGTAAAAACCTAATAATAACTCACTATGCTCTACACATTACAGTAGAGCGAGTTCACCATATCGTCGTGCTATTCCGCTCGCACTCTCTCTCGCGTCGCACTTCCGCTCGTACTCCTTCAACTGGTATCAGAGCTCAGATCGAGGCTCGGGGCAGCACTGCAAGAGGCTAGAGTCACCAACTCAGATTGGAGTGAAATTCGACAGGCGAAGACAGGGCCCCAAATCTCGTGGGCGAGCCCAAAGAGCTCGGTGTTGTCAGAATTTCATTCTGAGGTCATCTCGGTCACCGTTCGGCTTCGACAAAGTTTTGCGCAGGCCATTTTCGACTACGGGGTCTCAGCGGGTGCAGATCCCCGACTCTGCAAATTTGGGGTTTTCGGCCTACGAATGTAGGTGCTGAGAATATCGACACTCCCAAAGTGTTGATTTGTGGCTGTCTACACATCGAAGGACGGCTCACAGTTCTTGGAGGCGTGTCACATACAACACGGACGCATCTACACACAGACTGTAGGCGACATCCACTAGTTCATCAGGTAGCTTGTGTTTGCTGCTTGATATTCCAGATTTCATCGTGACATTGCAGGTACTTCCACATGGGATGTATTGTCAGAGATGATGTATGTCTGTTGAGGGTTTGCTGGTTGTGAGTCACGCAGCAAACAACCGCCGCAGCGGTTACAACATAGAGTGGGAAATTTGTGGATGTATGACTTTGTGGGAAGTCTATGTACTGTCAGATTTACTGCAGCCTTTGTTGAGGGTCGAGTGAGGTTTTATTGACCTGGGGGATTCTCGAATGTTGAGATCCTTTCGGTGATACAGGTCTTGGAGCGATCCCTCGAGCACCCTTAGATAGGCAGCTAGGATGTATTGACTGTGAGTTAGACAGTTGGGATTGCATCTTTGCTTTACTGCCGTTGAGGCATTGTCGCAGTCTATGCTTATAGGACAGTTACAGGACAGTCAGAGACAGTACAGGTGCAGGACAGGTTTATTCGCAGCTTACAGTGTCGAAGAGACAGTGTTTTTTGAGCTGTTTTTTAGTCTTTTTTTTTAGTACACCAGAGCCATTTTACAAAGGAGACTCTGCCAAAATTTCTGCAGAATCTGAAGCTTTCTTGGTTCATTTGACAAGTTGATATTGGTTCAGAGATCGGTTTACAGTGGAAACTCTGCCGAATTTTTCCCAGAAAAGTAAACTACTGTGAAGCGTAGCTATGGCTGGATCACAGGACACTGCTCTTTACAATATCAAGAAGCTGGATGGAACCAATTTCCCATTGTGGAAGAAGCAGATTTGGCACGTGTTGGTACAAAAGAAGCAGATAAAACCTATAAAGCTCAAGGGGATAAAACTAGAAGATATGGACGAAGATGAATGGAGCGAAATGGATGAATTGGCACTTTCTACCATTATGCTAACTTTGGCAGAAAGCGTTTACTTCAATGTAGCAGACGAGATGTCGGCTTATCAAGCATGGTTAAAGCTAAGTGATCTTTATGAGAAGCAGAGTGCAGCTTCACAGGTATACTGGCTTAAGAAGCTTGTTGACTTGAAGATGAAAGAAGGGACACCTATGTCCAATCATCTCAATGAATTCAACACAATCTATAGTCAGTTGTCAGCTCAAGGTGTCAAGTTTGATGAACCTGTTAGAGCTATGTTCCTGTTGATCACATTGCCGGAAATTTGGGACACTTTTCGCACAGCTTTGAGTGATTCTGCACCTCCAGATGGTTTGAACATAGCAGGTGTAGAAGAAAGTCTGCTTACTAAAGAAACCAATAGAAAGACAATGGACAAAGGCAAAGGAACAGCCTTAGTTGTCAAGGGAAGGACCAAAGAAAAGTACAAAGGTGGAAAGAGGAATCAGTCTCGTAGCAAGTCCCGCAGTGCTAAAGGCAAGAGTGACATAGAATGCTACCATTGTGGCAAGAAGGGTCACATGAAAAGAGACAGTAGAGAATGGAAAGCAGAAAAAGGCAAAGAGAAAGCTGGAGACCATGGTGAGAAGAACAAGTCCTCAGTGAAGATTCAAGAAATAAATGTGACAAACACTGTTGCAGAGGATGACAGTCTAGTGTCTGGAGACATCTACTTCTTGAAGAATACAATGGACTCAGCTCTTCTTACAGCATCTGATGGAAATGCACTGAGTGACTGGATTATAGACTCAGGGACATCACTTCATGTGTCTCCAAACAAGGAGTGGTTTACTTCTTATGTGACCACTAAAGATCATGTTCAGCTAGGCAATGGGCAGACATGTGAGATCTTAGGCGTTGGAGATGTTCAATTGAAGTTTCAGAATGGCTCTTCTTTCACGCTGAAGAATGTGAGACATGTTCCCGCAATTACAAAGAGCTTGATCAGCACAGGTTTACTTGATGCTGCTGGCTACGTCACCACTTTTGGACAGAACATGTGGAAGATATCCAAGGGTTCTATGACAGTAGCACATGGAGTAAAGTCTGGAGGACTTTACATGATTTATGTATCAAATGTCTCTTAAAATGTAATCAATGTAACCGAGCAGCCGAACGTTTCTTTGTGGCATAGCCGGTTAGGACATATGTCCAAGAAGAGAATGGAAATCTTGTCTCGTTCTGGTTATTTGCCTCGCTTTTCATTTAATGATTTTGAATTCTATGAACATTGTCTGTATGGTAAGCAAACACAGCAGCCACATAAGCATAGAAGCAGTAGAAGAGATACACAGTTGGCACTTATTCATACTGATTTGTGTGGACCTATGCCTAACATATCTCTAGGGGGAGCTTCTTACTTTATGACATTTATAGATGATTACTCGAGGAAAGTATGGATTTACTTTCTCAAGCACAAGGATGAAGCGTTTAGTGTTTTCAAAACGTTTGTGACACTTGTGGAGAATCAAAGTGGCAAGAAGCTTAAATGCTTACGCACTGACAATGGTGGAGAGTATGTTTCAAAGGCCTTTCAGGACTTTTGTGAGTCAAAAGGTATAAAACGTGAACTTACTGCTCCTTACAATCCTCCTCAAAATGGTGTTGCTGAGAGGATGAATAGGACCATACAAGAGAAGGTCAGAAGTATGTTGTCTAATGCACAGCTGCCAAATGGGTTTTGGGCTGAAGCTGTATCAACAGCTGTTCATCTTGTAAATAGATCTCCTAGCAAGGTTTTGCAGAAGGATTCAGTGTCAGAGATGGTATGGTCAGGCAAAATGCTCTCATACAAGCATCTCAGAGTCTTCGGCTGTGAGGCATATACTCACGTTCCAAAGGAATTTAGGAAAAAACTTGAGCCAAAGAGTAGAAAGTGCATCTTTCTAGGCTATGGTAATTCTGGTGAGATGGGGTACAGACTTTGGGATCCCGAATCCAGAAAGGTTGTCCGCAGCAATGATGTTCACTTTAATAAATCCAAATATCATTCTAAACCAGAGAGGGTTGAGGAGATTAGAAGAGTTGTCTTCCAAGAAGATGGACCTGCACGTGCAAGACAAAATGTCAGGGCTCAACAGGAGCAAGGACAGGATAGATTGGAACCACAGGTTGTGGCTGAGCCTGAGCGACCTATTGTGCGTAGATCTGGACGTGTCACGCGACCTCCTGATAGGTTTGTTCCATCTATGAACTATCTCATGTTGACTGATTGCAATGAGCCTTCACGTTACAAGGAAGCAGTGCAAATGAAGGACTCCGGGAATTGGCAATTGGCCATGCAGTCAGAGATGACATCTCTGCATAAAAACAAGACATGGAAGCTAGTTAAATTACCACAGGGCAAAAAGGCTCTACCTTGTAAATGGATTTACAGGTATAAGATCACCGCTCCTGATAGTCAGCCAAAGTACAAAGAAGGGCTTGTTGCCAAGGGCTTTAAGCAAGAACAAGGCATTGACTTTGATGAAGTCTTCTCTCCGGTGGTCAAGATGACTACATTGAGATGCTTTCTTGCATTGGTTGTCATATTAGATTTGGTGTTCCACAAAATGGATGTCAGTTGTTAAAGAGTCTTTATAGCTTAAAACAATCAGCGAGGGCATGGTACCATAAATTCCACAAGTTTATGCTTTCTCAAGGCTACAAACGTAGTGAGTTCGATCACTGTCTATATACAAAGAAGGCTAAGGATGGCAGTTGGCTGATCCTTATTTTGTATGTGGATGACATGTTGATTGCTGGCAAGCACTTGGAAGAAATTTCAGCTTTGAAGTCAAAGATGGCAAAATCGTTTGACATGAAAGACATGGGTGAGGCAAGTCATATAATTGGTATGCGCATTGAGAGAGACAGATCAAAGAAGTTGATTTGGTTATCTCAAACAGAGTATATCGACAAGGTTTTGCAACGTTTCAATATGGAGAAGGGAAAGGCACTGAGTGTTCCATTGGCACCATATGTGAAACTTAGCAAACAAGATTGACCTGTGTCTGAGGAAGAACAGGCTGAAATGGATAAGATTCCGTATGCGTCTGCAGTGGGTAGTTTGATGTATGCAATGATTGCTACTCGCCCAGACATTGCATTTGCAGTGGGAGTAGTAAGTCGATACATGTCAAACCCAGGCAAGAAACATTGGGAGGCAGTGAAAGGAATATTGAGATACCTGAAAGCTACAAAGAGTATGCGTATATGCTATGGGAGTCAGGAGCTAAGTGTAAAGGGTTTTACAGACTCAGATTATGCAGGTGACTTAGACAACCGAAGGTCTACGTCAGGGTATGTATTTACATTGGCTGGTGGAGCAGTATCATGGCGTTCTAGATTACAAGATTGTGTTACTCAGTCTACTACAGAGGCTGAATATGTTGCAGCATCAGAGGCATGCAAAGAATCAATTTGGCTTAATCGACTAGTAACAGATTTGGGAATCAAAGAAGAGATGCCTGTGTTATATTGTGATAGTCAAAGTGCTATACAATTGGCTCGCAATCCACTTTATCACTCAAAGACAAAGCATGTGGATGTGAAGTATCATTTCATAAGGGAAATGCTCGAGGATAAGCAACTTCAGCTTGTCAACGTTCACACCACAGAAAATCCTGCTGATCTACTTACAAAAGGACTTCCCTCAGAGAGCTTTGCGCATTTTCGCAAGCAGTTAGGTGTAGGGTAGTACATCACTTCTCTACATCTCTTGTATATTAGCTTGTATAGTAGCTTCTCTCACACTTAAAGTACCACATTGGACTTTAAGTGGGAGGTTGTTGGGGTATAAAGCCCAATGTGGTCGCCCAAGTAAGTGGGCGGGCCGCCAAGTATGTACACATATTCTTTTGTAAAAACCTAATAAGAACTCACTATGCTCTACACATTACAGTAGAGCGAGTTCACCATATCGTCGTGCTCTTCTTCTCGCACTCTCTCTCGCGTCGCACTTCCGCTCGTACTCCCTTATCTCCTGCTGACAAAGTGGCCGCAGGCCTAGCACAGATTAGTCGTTTTTTTCTCGAGAAGTCTTTGGCCCGCGCTGCGGAGAGGAGGAGCAACGTCTCAAACAGGGCATTGCTTCGTTAAAGAGGATGCAGGAGCAGCATCCAGACAACCCCTCTTTAGAGGAGCAGTTACAGCAGGCTTGACAGGAGCTTGCTAGCACAGAGGAGACGCGACATGAGTTTGCTTTCTATCAACAGGCATCTCAGTGGTCCCAGGTGGGTGACAAAGTGACTGGTGCTTTCTTTGAGGCAGTGGGACCTCGACACTCGCATGCCAAGGTCAGTCAATTGAGGAGGCCCAATGGGTTAGTTGCTTCTGAGCCCGAGGATATGCGAGCAGTTGCTACTAATTTTTACCATGAGTTACTGTCTGCAGAGTCCTAGTCAGTGCGTCAGGATGCATGCAAGGAGCAGGTTTGGGCACAGATGCCTTGTCTTGTGACTAAGGAGATGTGTCAGAGGCTTGAGCTGCCACTTCAGCTTGAAGAGCTGCACACGGCTCTTAGGGCCCTCCCCGTGGTAGTTGTCTAGGTGAGGATGGGCTGACTCCCAATTTTTTCTTGGAGTACTAAGACCGGCTTGGCCCAGATCTCTGCAGTGCTTTTCAGTACATTTTGCACACAGGAGAGAGGCCTGACAGCATGAGTGAGGGCCTGATCTACCTCATTCCCAAGGAGGGTGGCTCCTTGGATGAGATTCAACAGTGGTGCCCCATCACCATGCTCAACTCAGCCTACAAAATTCTTGCCAAGGCTCTGAGTTTGAGGATTCATCCACTTCTGGAGAGTCTGGTACATGGGACTCATACAGGTTTTGTCAAGGAACGCAGTATCCTTGACAACATCTTAACCTTTTGGGAGGCCTCTGCCCTGGCACGGCTCCGTGGTGAGGACCTCGTGATCCTTCTTCTCGATTTTGAGAAGACATATGACAAAGTTGACTGGGACTTTCTAGAGGGCACTCTACGCAGGATGGGCTTCTCAGATGCTTGGATCAGAGGGGTGTCAACTTTGTACAGACAAGCTCATAGTCAGGTACTCTTGGCAGGAGGGAGACAGGGTTGTCCTCTTGCCCCCTTTCTTTTTCTGTTCTATGCAGAGGCGATGAGCAGATTTTTTGTGTCACAGCAGGTTGGTCTTCGGGGCTTAGCACTCCCTATTCGGGGAGATGAGCTATTGGACGCTGAGTTTGCCAATGACTCAGCCTTGTACATAGATGGCCAGGAGGCCAATCTTCCCAGATGTGAGCAGGCTTTGGAGACCTTCTATTGTGCATCGGGCGCACTGATCAACTGGAGAAAGACAGTGGCTTTCTCGGTTGGTAGTGCTCCTGTGCCAGATTGGATGCCAGGAGAGGGTTTCAAGTGGATCCCCCCAGGGACTGCAGTTCGATACTTGGGCTGTCAGGTTGTTCTGGACTTGTCTCCCAAGCAACAGATTGCTCCCCTTCTCCTGTCTATCAAGAGAAAGCTGTTACACTGGAGCTCAGCACGACTTTCTTTGGCTGGCAGAGTAGTAGTTGCCAACCAGGTGTTGTTGGCGACTATGTGGTACATCACTTCCTACTGGATCTTCTCGAGTTCTTGTATCAGCCAGGTAGAGAGGCTGATCAGGAACTTCCTTTGGTCAGGACGTGACACTCAGATAGCCCAAGCCAAGGTGGCTTGGCAAGTCATCACTCTTCCTTGTACACAAGGAGGGCTTGGGATCATTGATCCACCACAGCAAAGCAGAGCCCTTCTAGGGAAGTTCATCGTTAGAGGACTTCTGCCAGGTGAGGAGCCTTGGAAGGAGTTCTTGCTACAGCGGCTACGTGCTAGGGTGCCTCAGGCAGGAGGCCCTTGGCAGCCTTCGACCAGATGGATCTTTACAGAGATGCGTAGAGTTGGTCTGAGCAGGAGACTGGAAGACCGCTTCGCTGTGAGTCTGCTTCGATCTTGGGAGCACTTGCGGCGTGGCCTGGAGCAGAGACAGCCTACATGCACGGAGGAGCGCCTACGGCAACCCCTCGTCTGGAACCCCATGGTTAGCACTCAAAGAGGCCACTTGGTTGGTAGTCGGCCTCATGTTTCCTGGGGTCCCATGGCAGCAGGTCCAGCGCGATCTTTAGGTGACTGGCTAGAGTTCACAAGTTTGTCAGAGGAGGTCCATGGCCTTCAGTTACAGGGCATGAGAGGGGTGCAGAGCATGTGCCAGGACATCTCAGAGTCAGTTCCAGCTGAATTGTTCACACCCATCGAGCCAGTAGCACCCCGGTGGATGGGAGCCTTCACACGACTGGAGGTTCTCATCTCAGTCAAGGCCTACTCAATGACTGTCCCAGCTTTTTTCTTCGAGCTTCAGGGTGGGGGACGCCTTAGCGAGTTGCAGTAGAGGCTCCGCAGGTAGCAGAGTGTTGTTTTCAGAGGATCCGAGTAGTGGGCATCTGTGGGAGGACCGTTGTCATAGACCCTCACCCAGCAGCTCTTGCAACTGGACACTGGAGGCTGTGGGCTTGGGAGTGTTGTCCACTGGCACGAGTACAGTGGGATCCTGGTGAGTGGCTATGGAGGGATCCCTTCTCTTCTGTAGACCACCCAGGAGTCCCATTCTTTCAGTATACTGTTCGACTGGGACGTCATATACTAGCAGCACAGAGAGAGACCCGGCCCGCTGCAGCACCCCATTGGCAGGAGGAGGGGCTCACAGCTGAGTTCTTGACACTTTTCTGGGAGAGGCTGTGGGACTCCAGACAGCCGAGGCGAGTCACCTTGTTTGAGCGGCTGGTCGCACACAGAGCTACAGAAGTCGGGAGCTGGCTACTGCATAGTGGTCTCTCGGCCGCACGTGCAGCTTGTGATCACCTTGTGGAGAGTCAGTGTCACTGTCTTTGGGACTGTCCCTCGGCCCAGCAGGTGTGGCTACGAGTTCTTCGGCTCATGCCTGCTCTCTCCACGGCTCGACAGTACACTTGGGGAGCAGCGGCTTGGTCCACCCTCTCAGGCCCGGCACTTCAGTTTGAGCTATCTTCCACCACTAGCAAGATGATAGTGATGCAGGAGGGGCGACCTACACTCCAGCCTGCTACAGAGCTTACTCCACAGGAGTGGTGCAGTGAGAGAGAGGAGTGTTGGGAGCTCATCAGTGGCCTGGCACTCTCGTTATCTGGCGGGCCCGCTGCTTCTGCATCTTTGAGGCTCGCCCCGTGCCAACAGCAGAGACTGTTCGTGACTTCTGGCTAGAGCTGATCCACACTCTCAGAGGACAGTTCGAGGGACTACAGGGCAGCTCTGACCACATGCGAGAGCGCAGAGAGGCTTTCCTTCGACTCTGGCGCCCTGGGCCTTTCTACACCATGGTCCAGGGTGTACTCCGATGGCATTACCGACCACCTGTGTGGCTTTTCCCTCCCCCCATTTCTTGATTTAGCCCCATTGTACATATGCTGGTTTTTTCATTTGGAGAGTCTCCCACCATGGTTGTTGTAGCCCTCTCTTGAGGTGGTTGTAGCCCTATGGGCAGTTTCAGTAACTAATAGAAGGATCTTTTTCGAGGAAAAAAAAAAAAAACAGCAACCAGCGTGGGTTTTAGAAAGAGAGCAACGTTGGCAGTTTGAAAGCATTTTTCTCTCTCTCTCCGACGTCATTTCACAAGCAAAGATCATACGCTAGGCTTAAAAGGAGGTAGCGCTACCAGTTTAACCCTCTTTGCAGTAGTCTACACACACACACAGATCCTCCTCTCTCCACTCTCAATTCAGCCCTCTTTCTCTCTTCTCAACGATTTCCTCTCAAACAAGTGCCAACTGGCCCCCACACAAATCTCAGCACTCCGACGAAGTCCAGAAGCAGTTTTCAGCCAAGAAGTACTCGTGTGGATACCCCCTATGCAAGCTGATAACAATAGAAGCTTCTCCCACAGCAGACATAACCGTTCCCGGCTGCAGGTATAATGAATTTTAGCCAATAGGCTTATGAACCCATGCATTTTTATGCATCACTTTGGGACATGAGCAATGAATATTGTTTCGGGTTCTCGTGCTTGTAACAGTTTAGAAAATAATACAAATCTCCTTCAAGGCAGGGACCAGCCTATCTTCCGGTCTCTAGTGCTGTGTCGTTTTTCTGCATTGCTTTCTCAATTTTTATGTCGTGCAGAATCCTACGTGAAATAGTAAATTAACCTTAAAGTATTAAGTGCACGCTTCCATTTCTGCGATAGGAGGTGCATGAGATCTACCAGCGCTAGCCTCCCACATGCATTGAGGTTCTCCTCGCCCATTCCCTCGCCGCATTGAGTGCTCCCATTGCTTTCCATCATCGGCATCATCGAGATTTGCGTTTTCAGCCCTTCATTCAATAGTGAAGTGTGTAGTAGGTATAGGAGATGCATGGGAGATAGTGGCTCCAATGAAAGAAAGAGAGAGGTAGGCATGGTCCATTCTAAAGAGGATGGGTGAGATGGGTGGGATGGTGAAAGACCTAATGAGATGTATAGCCTCCTGAGGTGCCATAATATAATCCATTGTACTCCCCCTCCCGTCTGCCACTCCATGTGGCATGCATGTCAGACCTCCAGACGTAGACCAAAGTGCCATCCCATTATATATATTGAGACGGTATTGAGAGCCTAATTTGAGTAAATGGCATCCATAGACAATGGGGTGGGCTGTGTCTGCTTAGACAGCAATGAGATCTATAACCAGCCTGTACAACGTAGAGGGCGGTACTATTTCAATTACCTATTAACTTTACACAGAGCATTGAGAAGGGCAGAGAACACAGTTGCATCCAGCGAATAGAACGTCACTGCGCACACGAGACCGACACCCTGTAGGCCCCAAAGACTGGCGCCCCTTTCGGTATTTCTTTATTCAAATTAAGGTAGACGATCCGACCACTTCGCACAAGCTTTCACAAAGCTGTCCAAACCTGGCGAGGGCTGAAAACGCAGGTTTTCGACCTGATTTTGGCAGCATAACGGCGCAAAAACCCCTGTAGATCGAAAGTACCTGTCTAGGACGGATTCCCTCGCTATCTGGAAGCTTTCTGGTGAGCTGTCACAGAATTTCAGCGGGCTGTAATTCGCTGTTTTTCATTGCCGGGTGCCCAAAAGCCTGTACACGCATCCCAAGGCTCTCACGAGGCTCCCCCGGTGTTCCCTTGCAGTTTAGGTGCGAAACCCTAAACCTGCAGAAAAACACAGTAGGCTGTAATTCGCTGTTTCGGACCGTTTTGAGCGGAGCGAACACGCCTACGCGTGTCCCAAGGGCTCCCGCACGCAATGGGACAGTTCCCCTGTGAATTGGACAAGTTTTCACGCGAGAAAACTCTCCAAACTCGCAATCTTTCGCGATGGAACTGTGCGTACCTGTGGGGGATTAGCAATTAGCTAATCCGGTTCCTGTTCAGAAGGCTCTTGCCTTGGCAAACGCACATAAACCCCCAGAACTGTACATGTTCAACTGAGTAGCCCAACTAGTGGAGCATTACCATATGTGCCAAAGGGGAGAGAGAGATGCATGAGAGCAAATCATCGCGCTACATGAGACAGAGGAGAAGGCAAGCTTTCCATTAAAGCTGTAGACCTGCACCCACTACTCACACACACGCTGTAGCTCACTTATGATCAAAAATCAGCCTCCTCTCTCAAATTGAGCGCCCCCTCTTCATCTGGAAGTGGCAAAACTGCCTGGAACCGCCATGTGTCCAGTTTGCCCCTTTTGAGTTAATTCTCTAGTTCCCACTGACTTACAAAGTTATAAGTGACTTTCTGAGTGGCCCAGACTTCATTTGGCGCACACAGGCTTCCATACTCATAAGAATTTAGTGCTAACTGGCCCGACCAGCCCCAGTTTGACCGACCCAGACTCCCGCTGTGAGAAACCTATTCGGCCGCAGCCATTTCACACTGGCCATGCAATGTCCACTTGCACCTTTTCAAGGGTTCTGGGGAAAACAAGTAAAAATAAAATAAATAAAAATATCTAGTACTTATTTACGGAAGGCAACAGGAAAAATACACCTCCTGGTGACACACCCGACCCTTGAAATACTGCAAGCGACCTCGCTTGCATGCCAATAATACATGCGGTATCTCCTGATATCACATATATTCTATGATGGGAATCCAAGATATACATGCTTCCGGAAATGTAGCGTTGGACGATTAAACAATCCCACCAACCTGGCTACGACACATATATCAAGCATAGAAGTCTTCTAGCGTACTCTCAAGCACAAACTTCTCTAGCTAAATTCTGTATGGAAAGAGTAGATACAATTGCTTAACCACTCTCTTGAGCATCATGAACCATGCTCTTGCCTTGCTCCAAAAAGTCTACATCAAGTCACTGTGGGTTCCATCGGAAAGGCTTCAAGATACAATTGCAATAGCTGAGGTGAATCAACCAATTCAGACTCTTCCATCCATTTGGCATCCAACGATGGATAGTTCTTGAACTTCACCAAATAGCGTCTTGCAACCTTTCCTCTAACCTTTCTTTCTTAATGTGCCAATATCTGTTCAGGAACAAGGATTTCATCCAATTCTTCCACTTCGGGTTGTTCCTCATCAAGCATATTCTCTGGCACATCACCAACAAAGGGTCTTAGAAGGCTGACATGAAAAGCATTATGTATTTTCCAGCCTTCTGGTAGCTTTAACCTGTAAGCTACATCGCTGATCTTTTCTGAAATCTGAAAAGGACCATAATATCACATACTGAGCTTAGGAAACAAGCGTTCCTTGCCTTTCCTTTTCCTTAACCTGGCCTTTTCAAAGCGCAAAAGCACCCAATCACCAAGTGAAAATACAAGTTCACGACGGTGACGATCAGCAGCTTTCTTTTGCTTAGCCTGAGTCTTCTCAAGAGCAATCTTTATCTTCCTGTATGTTTCATCCATATCTTGCACATACTTGTCTGCCTCAAAAATCTTGTCCTTAGTCTGCAAAATGGGCGGGACTTTCTTCCCTCCTTCCACTATCTCAAATGGTGCCTTACCTGTTGACGTATGCACAGTGTTATTGTAAGCATATTCAACCAATGGAAGACGGTGTTCCCAAGTTGCCTTGTGCTCTGACACATAACATTTGAGCAGGTCCAGAACAGTAGAATTTGCCTCTTCTGACTGTCCATCAGTTTGCGGATGAAACGAAGAAGAGAACTTTAGCGTAGTGCCCATGTTCTCAAACAATGCCTTCCACAAAAGACTCGTCATACGTGGATCCCTGTCACTGACAATTGACTGAGGCATCTCATGATATTTAAAGATATTGCTCATGAATATCTTGACCATGTGTTCTGGCTTTATCTTCTTCCTCACAAGAATGAAATGGGCCTGCTTACTGAACCTACAAATGATAGTCCAAATCCCATCATTGCCTATTTGCGTCCTTGGAAGATCAAAGATAAAGTCCATTGCTATGCTTTCCCATGGCCTATCTGGGATCGGCAATGGCTGCAACAATCCCAGTTGCTTTTGTCTATTAAATTTGACTTTTTGGCATACTAAGCATAATCTTACAAATGTGTCAACATCTTGACGCAAAGCTGGCCAATAGAAGAATGCCTCAACCCCTTTCACTGTCGCATCAATTCCACGATGCCCGGCATAAGGTGGAGCATGACTTTCCATCAAAATCTTTGGCCGTAACTGTTTAGTAACGCATAACTTTCCATGCATCATGAGAAAGTCATTCAAAAGCATATAGTTGCCCATCAACAAGCTGGTCATAGATCCTTGCAAAATCTGAATCTTCAGCATATTGTGTCTTCATTTCGTCTAGTTCACAATGGTACGGAATTGACACTGCTGAAATTTGGGGCTTTCGTGACAACGCATCAGCCACCACGTTCTTTTTCCCTTGCACATGCACAATCTGAAAATGGAACATTGACAAGATGTTTGCCCATCGCATGTGCTTCTCAGACAACTTCGTCTGTGTGAGAAAATATCGCAAGGTTTGATGATCCGTTTGGACAACAAAATCAGCCCCTAGCAAATAGTGTTTCCAACTAGTGAGAGCATGAATTACTGCCAACAATTCTTTTTCATAGACTTGCAAGTTCCTTTCAGTCTTCAAAAGAATTCTGCTCTCATATGCGACTACTCGGCCATTCTGCATTAGAACTGCACCAAGACTATGGCCACACGCATCACACTGAACCACAAAAGGTTTTGAAAGATCTGGCAAAATGATTACCGGATCTGAAGTCAACTTCTCTTTCAAGTGTTTGAACGCTAAAATTTCCTTAGTTGTCCACTTGAAAGTAACTCCTTTTCCTTGTAGTGCATGGAGTGGAGAAGCAATCTCAGCAAAATTTCGGATAGACCTCCTGTAGTAAGAACATAAGCCTAGAAAGCTTCGAATGTCGTGTACGGACTTAAGTCTGGCCATGACCTAATTGCTTCCACTTTAGCGGGATCCATGCGTACCCCATCCTTTGAAACAATGTGCCCAAGGAAGTGAATCTCTTGCAAAAAGAATTCACTCTTCTTCGCATTAATGAGTAGTTTGTTCTTACGTAACTCATTGAAAACTGCAGTCAAGTGATCCCTATTGCTCCTCTTCAGACTTCGAATAGACAATCATGTCGTCAAAGAAGGTACCCACGAAGTTTCTATGTGGTCTAAAAATTATGTCCATCATTCTATTAAACGTGGCAGGAGCATTTGTGAGACCAAATGGCATAACAAGAAACTCATAGAGACCAAATATTGTCCTGAACGCAGTCTTATGGACATCTTCTGGCCTAATGCGTATCTGATGGTACCCACTCTTTAGGTCTATTCTTGTAAACAATGACACTCCCTCAAGCCGATCAAGAATGTCATCTATCCTCGGTATGGGGAACCTGTTCTTGATGGTATTCTTATTCAAGGCACCATAGTCAATGCACATGCGCCATGAACATGAACCATCCTTCTTCTGCACTAAGAGTACAGGCGAACAAAAAGGGGATGAACTGGGCTGAATCAGCCCCTTCTCTAATAGCTCGTTGACCTGACTCATAATCTCTTTCTGCTGGGTTGCACTAACCCTGTATGGTGGTCTATTCGGTGGACTAGAACCTGGCACAAGATCTATGGTATGATCCTCAGGTCTCTCAGGAGGTAACTCCCCTGGCAAAGAGTCCCAAAAACAATCACTGAAACCACTCAAAAACCTGTCTTTATCTAAGGTAGACAAATTAGATACAACTTGAGGTACTTCTTTTGCAAAGATCAAGTATGCAGAAAGATGATTCTTTATTACAGATGAAATAGCAGAAGTAGAAACAACTGGAACAGACTCGCCTTTAAGCTTTACATCAAGGACATGAGTCTTTCCTCTATGTACAAGGGTAATCTTTTTGTTGTAAGTATCTACCATAGCATGCAGCTTGTAACACCATGGGATACCCAGTAACACATCACAGCCCTCAAGTGGCATAATATGAAATTCTTCCGCATCCACATAACTCTGAATGTGCAGACGAAGCTTTCCCAAAATGGGAGTAACGGGCTCTGAATGACCTGGGCATGCCAAACCTGCTTCCCCTGTCATACCCATCTCCTCTGCACGAATGCCCAACTTTTATGCCAATTCTGGTGATATGAAATTTGCACGGGCTCCTGGATCAAAGAAAACCAGCACTGTCTGGTCTCTAACTTTGCCCCAAGCTCTGCACAGCTCCGTAGCATCTGTGTTTGGCTGGTCTCCAACCAAATCTGGAACAAGTCCTGCACTTGGCTTTGGCTTCTTCCCTTTATGGTCTGACTTGTCATCCTTATCCTATGACTTCTTCTGTGGGCATTCATTTGCAAAATGTCCTTCCTGTTCACAAATGTAGCATTTCTTGGCCTCCCTAAGAGCTTTCCGTTCTTCAAAAGTTTTGCCAGAAAAATGCCTCTTTTGTCCTTGTCCTCGTCCCGAAGAAGACTTAGACTGCTTCTTGGACGTATCACCTTCTTCAGTGGAGGGCTTCTTTGTGGGAGGCTCAGAAGGCTTTGCTGCAACATTGCCCTTGGCTGAAAACTGTTTGCCCTGGGACCCTTTCTTGTGGCTATTAAATCCATCGGAATCTCCCTTCGACAGATTGCTGGCCACTCTTGCATTCTCTATCAACTGAAACATATTCATGACAGTAGTCTTTGTGCAATAGTCCCTCATTTTCTTGGACAATCCGCAACAGTACTTCTCAATCTGTTCTGACAATGGCACAAACCTGTAAGAGGTGACTGGCAACAGTGCGGCCCAAAACTTTTTATTGTACTCTTCCAAGTTCGCACACTGTTTAGCATTCAACTCGTGCCATTCTGTCATCACATCCACTTCAAAAGTGTTCGTCAACCATGCAGGCGCAAAAAGCTGTTTGAATTGGACCCACGTTGTTGGGGCTTGACCCTGATTCAACAATGCAGTCCACCATTGAAGCGCATTCCCTTTCAAGAAAGTGGCAGCCTTGCGTATCTTTGAAGATTCCGTGAAGTTTCCTCCAGCATAAGCTGCATCGAACTGCTGTATGAAGGTCAAAGCCTTCAATTGATCCTCAGTTCCTCTAAAAGTTTCAAACTTCACTCCCTGCCCACCTTCCTTGTAATCCTTAAGCTGACTCAAAGGAGCCACATTATCATAAACAGGTGCCTGTAACAGTGGTGCTCCATGATTGTTCATTCCAACACTCGCATCAACTGTTTTACCTGTCATATCTGCATTTTGTACGTATGGCTGCGAAAAACCAGCCATACCAAATTGTGTTCCAGGCACTCGAAACTGGCCATAGGCACCCTCAAAACCTAGTTGGACACCCATGTTCGCGTACATAGGGTTACCCATGCCTGTTTGCATTGTCCCGAACACATTCCCTGACATATAACCTGTGGAAGGTCCAGCCATAGCTTGAAACACTGAACCACCTCCAAAATAACCAGGATAAGTATTAGGTAATGGAAGGGTCTGACGCATAGCGTGTTCATTACTCCCTTGACCATTCACAAACGGTTCCTGTCCAGCTAAAGCAAGTTGCTTTGGATCATTGGACACCACTAGTTGCTCAACCACATAGGCTTTCCCTCGAGCATCATGAGTCCTCTGCGCATTGGAAATCTCCGTTTCCTGCAACGGCTCAGTCGTGCCCTGTGTAGGAGGCTGAAAACCCTGTGTCGGAGCCTGTAAGAACTCCTGCATCCTTGGGTTGTTAGCCAACTGCTGAAACATGTCCATGCAGCAACGCAGTTCAGTTCTAAACAACATGTCCTCTTCTTGAAGAGTTGAAGGAACTTTCTCTGTGCCATGTGAGGAAGATCCCTCTTCAGGTACTTGGTCTCTCTTCTCTGCCATAACAACAAGCTCTGTGTTGCTTTCACCCACAACAATCCACGCTGCACTTTTTGAAGAAAAAGTGACCATCCCGTCGATGGAACCATATAACCGGCCTGTACAACGTAGAGGGCGGTACTATTTCAATTACTTGTTAACTTTACACAGAGCACTGAGAAGGGAAGAGAACACAGTTGCGTCCAGCGACTAGAATGTCACTGCGCACACGAGACCGACACCCTGCAGGCCCCAAAGACTGGCGCCCCTTTCAGTATTTCTTTATTCAAATTAAGGTAGACGATCCGACCACTTCGCACAAACTTTCACAAAGCTGTCCAAACCTGGCGAGGGTTGAAAACGCAGGTTTTCAACCTGATTTTGGCAGCATAACGACGCAAAAACCCCTGTAGGTCAAAAGCACCTGTCTAGGACGGATTCCCTCGCTATCTGGAAGCTTTCTGGTGAGCTGTCACAGAATTTCAGCGGGCTGTAATTCCCTGTTTTTCACTGCCGGGTGCCCAAAAGCCTGTACACGCATCCCAAGGCTCTCACGAGGCTCCCCCGGTGTTCCCTTGCAGTTTAGGTGCGAAACCCTAAACCTGCAGAAAAACACAGCAGGCTGTAATTCGCTGTTTCGGATCGTTTTTAGCGGAGCGAACACGCCTACGCGTGTCCCAAGGGCTCCCACACGCAATGGGACAGTTCCCCTGTGAATCGGACGAGTTTTCACACGAGAAAACTCTCCAAACTCGCAATCTTTCGCGATGGAACTGTGCGTACCTGTGGGGGATTAGCAATTAGCTAATCCGGTTCCTTTCAGAAGGCTCTTGCCTTGGCAAACGCACATAAACCCCCAGAGCTGTACATGTTCAACTGAGTAGCCCAACTAGTGGGGCATTACCATATGTGCCAAAGGGGAGAGAGAGATGCACGAGAGCAAATCATCGCGCTACATGAGATAGAGGAGAAGGCAAGCTTTCCATTAAAGCTGTAGACCTACACCCACTACTCACACACACACTGTAGCTCACTTATGATCAAAAATCAGCCTCCTCTCTCAAATTGGGCGCCCCCTCTTCATGCTGGAAGTGGCAAAACTGCCTGGAGCCGCCATGTGTCCAGTTTGCCCCTCTTGAGTTAATTCTCTAGTTCCCACTGACTTATAAAGTTACAAGTGACTTTCCGAGTGGCCCAGACTTTATTTGGCGCCCACAGGCTTCCATACTCATCAGAATTCAGTGTTAATTGGCCCGACCAGTCCCAGACTAACCGACCCAGACTCCCGCTGTGAGAAACCTATTCGGCCGCAACCGTTTCACACTGGCTATGCAATGTCCACTTGCACCTTTTCAAGGGTTCTGGGGAAAACAAGTAAACATAAAAAAAATAAAAATATATAGTACTTATTTACGGAAGGCAACAGGAAAAATACACCTCCTGGTGACAAGATCCTCCTCCTTTATAGTATGTAGTATTTCTTGGTCCTCGAAAGCATATGTCTCACACTCCTCGCTACATGTCCGGGAATTGAAGTCCCCCGTGAGAAAAACTTCCCCGAGTGTAAAGTACTCCATAATCCCGATTCCCCTCCATCAAACATGTGTATGGTGACTCCCCTCCTCCACCTTCCTTCTGCAATGGTAGAAAATATGGAGCCTATGGGTGCAAAGTAACATACGGCGATGTGTATAATCTCCTCGTGTAATCTCTTAGCCGATCCAAATGAAACGGGCCTTTGGATCTCATGCTACATTCGTACCCTACTCTTACCACTCGTGTCTGAAGAGAAGAGAACGGCCACTCCTCCAAACCCTCGAGAAGTACTCTGGCGTGATGACATGGCCATTGCGGTATGATGCCTTCTTCACGTGCTTTGAGCACCCTAGGTGTAACAGACTTGGACACTCCAAGTCAAGAATCAATCACGACAGCACCAAATAACCACTTCAAAACAGTCCACAGTTCACAATAGATTTGCAGTGGCCTGGCGGAGTTCCGTGCCTAGAGATATTGGCCCCAAAGACCGGCGCCCCTATCGGTATTTCTTTTTGTATTAATCAGTGTTCAAAGTACAAGAGTGGTTCGGGTCTCACTCTCAGACTCTGCGTCCAGATGCTTTTCAAAGTGGGAGCCCAAACCACATTTATTTTACAAGGGTTGCCAAAAGCAGAGACCCAAAAGCTTAAAAATAAAGCGGAGTTTCTTTCTCTCTCACAAGCTCTATGGAGCTTCGAAAAAAATAAAGCAAAAGATTCTCTCTCTCTCTCTCTCTCTCTCTCTCTCTCTCTCTCTCTCTCTCTCTCTCTCTCTCTCTCTCTCTCTCTCTCTCTCTCTCTCTCTCTCTCTCTCTCTCTCTCTCTCTCTCTCTCTCTCTCTCTCTCAAATTGCGTGGAGAAAAGCACTTACCGTAGATTGCGCCGCAAAAAGCGGATTCTGTCGTACGGTGCCACGTCATCAGATTCTCTACAAATTCCGAGTTCAGCTTTGCTGCCCCCGGGTTAGGGTTAGGGTTAGGATTAGGGTTTTTGGCAAATTTTAGGGTTTGCACGTTTTAGGGTTAGTGTTTCCAGAATTAGGGTTTTCAGCAGTAGTTAGGGTTTTGGCTCTCGGGTAGACACGTCATCACTTTGTGACATACCCCCCTCTTGAAAGAATTGTAATCGCCCTCGATTACGCCTACCAAACAAATAGAGGGCATAAGCCGTCTTAGCAAACACTGACTGTTAGTACGTACGTACTAGGAACACACATCTAGCACATGTACCAATCGACAGTCACATCACACGACATCACAGGACATCACTAGACATCACAGGACATCACATGACATTCAACATTCATTCGGATCTTAGACCATGATTTATCAGCAATGTAGCTAGCAATCGCATCTAGATCCAATCGGGACCTCATCCATGTCCGATTGACTAACCCCTATTGCAACCATGTCTATTCGAGATCAATCAGACCAAAATGCTACAGTCATTTCGTCTATCAGTTCCTGCACTTAAAAGAAGTGAACAAATCAGCATCATAATCACGAATTCCATTTCATAAAGTCATACAGCAGAATATTGTCAGCTTTCAGTATCCCTGAAGCTCAAAGAGACGTCAATGACTCTAGTATCAATCAAGGCATCTGTTGACAAAGGAGCGGAGTAACTCCCCTCTTGTGCATCCCATTGCATCAGATCTCCGGCCAAGCTGAATTCTGGGTTCCATTTGGAGTAGACTATGATAAACCAAAAGCCTCGAGGTAAAGTTTCACAATCTGACAAGTATCTGCCAGGTCCTCCTCCTCCTCCATCCACTTCGCATCCAATGCAGGATAGTTCTTGAACTTAACCAAGAACCGCCTTCGGACTTTACCTTTATTCTTCGTATGCTTATGTGCCAAAATCTGTTCAGGAAGAAGGATCTCCTCGTTTTCGTCCACATCGGGTTGCTCATCAGGCTCCCCATCATCAGGCACATCACCTTTAAAAGGTTTCAAGAGACTCGCATGAAATGCATTGTGAATCCTCCAAGTATCATGCAGTTTTAGTTGGAGGGAGACATCATTTATCTTTTCAGAGATCTGGAAAGGTCTGTAGTATCGCATACTAAGCTTTGGAAAAAGCCTCTCCTTTCCCTTTTTCTTTTTCAGGCATGCCTTCTCAAAACGTAAGAGCACCCAATCATCCTCCTTCAATTTCAAGTTGCGACGATGGTGATCCGCTGCCTTTTTTTGTCGTTCTTGAGATTATGCAAAGCGTCACGAACTTTGGCAAAAGCCGTATCCAAGTCTCGCGTATATTCATCCGCTTTAGAAATCTTATCTTTCGTGCTTAGGAAGGGTGGAACCTTCGCAGCACCTTCAACAATCTGAAATGGCACCTTCCCCGTCGAAGAGTGTATCGTGTTATTGTAGGAAAATTCCACCAAAGGTAGATACTTTTCCCATTGAGCCTTCTGATCCGAGATATAAGACTTCAATAAATCTAGAACCACTGAATTGGCAATCTCAGATTGCCCGTCAGTCTGCGGGTGGAACGATGATGAAAACTGCAACCGAGTGCCAATGTTCTCCCAAATTGCCTTCCAATACAAACCCGTAAATCTAGGGTCTCTATCGAAGACAATCGTCTCAGGCATGCCATGTAATCTGAAAATCTGGGCCACAAACAGTCTCGCTAAGTGATCCGGCTTGACTATTTTCTTCACTGGAATGAAATGAGCCTGTTTGCTAAATCTATCAATAACAGTCTAAATACAGTCGTGACCACTCTGTGTTCTCGGGAGATCAAAAATGAAATCTATTGCAATACTTTCCTAGGGGCCTGTCAAACTTGACTTCTGGCATACTAAGCAACTGCGCACAAACTCTTCCACATCCTTCTTGAGTCTCGGCCAAAAGAAGTATCTCTCTACTCCTTTCATGGTGGTAGCAATGCCGCGGTGACCCGTAAAAGGTGGACAGTGGCATTCAGTCATAACCTTTTTCCTCAACGGCTGTGTAACGCACAACATGGTTTTTCTCATCAAGTAGCCATCCTGAATGGAATATCCCGCTAATGTCTCCCCATCCCGTATCGGTGTGAAAACGTTTACAAAATCTGTATCTGTGGCATACTGGTCGACCATATCCTCGCAGCTCCTATGATGTACCGCGGAAATAGCCAGAACCAACGGCTTCCGAGACAAAACATCTGCCACCACATTCTTCTGTCCCTGCACATGAACAATCTCGAAGTGAAACTGTGACAAGATGTTCGCCCACCGCATCTGCTTCTCCGAAAGCTGCTTCTGTGACAAGAAGTAGCACAAACTCTGATGGTCTGTAAAGACAATAAAATCTGCTCCGAGAAGGTAATGCCGCCACTAAGTAAGAGCATGGATAACCGCCAAAAGCTCTTTCTCATAAATCTGTGCTGTCATTTCCGGCCTTGAGAACAATCGGCTCTCGTAAGCAATGACATGGCCTTCTTGCATTAAGACCGCACCCAGACTACAACCACAAGCATCACAATATACTTCAAATGACTTCTGCAAGTCAGGCAAAGTCAAAACCAGTCCCGTAGTCAATTTCTCTTTCAAAGTCTGAAAGGCAGTCACCTCTGTGGGTCCCGGGACTCCTTTCTATGTCAAGATATGCAAAGGGGAAGCAACCTCTGCAAACTTTCGAATGAACCGCCTGTAGTGCGAACACAGTCCCAAGAAGCTTCTAACTTCATGCACATTCTTCAAATCGGGCCAATCGCAGAGTCTCTATCTTGGCCGGATCCATTTGCACTCCTGCTGCTAAGACAGTGTGTCCCAAAAAGTGTATCTCTGGAAGGAAAGATTCACTTTTCTTTGCATTAATCACTAGCTTGTGATCGCCTAATGCCTGAAAGACCTGAAGCAGATGATCTTTGTGTTCTGCCTCATTCTTGGAGAAAACAATGATATCGTCAAAGAAAGTGCCAATAAATAGCCTGTACTCTCGAAAAATCCTGTCCATCATCCGGTTAAATGTCGCACGAGCATTGGTTAAGCCAAAAGGCATCACCAAAAACTCAAATAACCCAAAAGTCATCCGAAAAGCTGTCTTGTAGACGTCTCCCAGTGCGATTCTGATCTAATGACATCCACTCTTCAAATCAATCCTGCTAAAGCACGAGGATCCTTGTAATCTGTCGAGTATATCATCGATCCTAGGAATCAAAAATTTGTTCTTGATGGTGATTTTGTTGAGAGCTCTATAATCGATGCACATTCTCCAAGATCCGTCTTTCTTCAAAACCAACAACACTGGAGAGCAATACAGTGAAGTACTAGGCTGGACAAGACCCTTTTCCAAGAGGTCTTTCACTTGGTTCATAATCTCTTCATTCTGTGCTCGGCTCACAAGGTAAGGTGGCCAATTCGGTGGTGTGCTTCCACGTATCAGATCAATGGTATGATCTTCAGAACGAGCAGGTGGTAACTCGCCTGGTAGGCCCTCTGAGAAGCAATCGGCGTGAGAGTGGAGGAAAATCTTAACGTTCTTTATCAAGTTTAGACATATTTGTCCTATCCTTATCGCTCAATTCTTTCATAAAGATCGAGTAAACAAACAGACTGGATTTCATTAATTTAGAAATGGCTGAAGCCCTTCAGTTTAATATCAAGTACAATGGTTCTGCCCTTCTCTGTAGTCAATGTCGCTTTCCTCGCCCGATAATCGACCACAGCATTTTGTTCTTGTGGTACCACGGAATCCCTAAGAGAACATCACAACCTTCCAAAGGCATTATGTAAAAGTCCTCATGCCCCAAATACCACTGACAATGCAACCGAAGTTTGCCAATGATACGTGTAAGGGCTACGTCCCTGCTGGGTGCCGCTAGAACTGCCTCCGCAAGTGGTCTCATCCGATCGGGAGTGATCTCGAGCCGCACCGCCAATTCCGGTGAAATGAAGTTGGCCTTTGCTCCTCCATCAAAGAAGATCACGGCCTCTTTGTCTTTCACTTTGCCACAAGCTCGGCAAAGTTTTGTACTCTCGTCCATGGTGTTGGGATCGGTACCCACACAATCTGGAACCAGTCCTGTTTTCATCTTGCCTTTTCTTCCACGTTCCTCAGCTGCTCTTGAACTCTCAAGCCTTTTGTTGTCCTTGTCATTCTGTTCTTTCTGTGCCTTTTTAGGGCACTTCGCAGAGATATGTCCATGTTCCCCGCATCCAAAGCACTTCTCCTCTCCGATGAAGCGAGCTCTCTCCTGAGGAGTAAAGCTTGGGTCGTGCATCCTTCCTTTCTGGGTTGCTCTTTCTCTTTCTACTTTCATTCGCTGAAGTCTGTTCGGCTCGTTGTGTCATGACCTCATCGGTGGGGTAGGTCAGACTGCCAAAGTAAATGGCAAAACCCCGCTTCGCATGACTCATCAACTCCTGAATAGAAGTTGACTTCTGTTCCAAGCAATGATCTCGGATCTCTGTAGGTAGACCCAAGGTAAACCGCTCAATCTGTTCTCTGAACGAGATCTTCTTGAATGAAGAGGCGGGTAGAAAAGAGCTCCAGAATCTCTCGCAGTAAGCGTCCACTGTATCTCTCTTGGTCATCCAAAGATGGTTCCAAGCAACTCGTATATCGCGTTCATATTCTTGAGTCAACAAAGAAGAAATAAAAAGCTTCTTAAATTTCAGTCATTTCACTGGCGCAGTCTGTTTAAAAGAAGAGTGGACCACCAAGTTCGAGCATTCCCCTTAAAGTAAGAGGCAGCTCTTCGAATCTTGAAGTGCTCTGAGTAGCGTCCTCCCGCGAAAGCGATGTCAAACTGCTGTATAAAAGACAAAGCCTTCGAAGCATCTTTATATCGTAAAAAAGTGTCAAATTTGATCGACTGTCCACCTTCCTTAAACTCTCGGACTTTCTTGCTTTTATCTTCCAGAAAGTCATACTGGTTGGCTTTATAAAAATTCTTCTTGTTCGCATAAAAGTTGCCGTCATCAGAGTCTGAACTGTCTGTAGACGAGTCCTTTGTAGAATTGTCACTCACTGGGCGAGATTTAGACTTGTTTGCCTTTTTCTTGCCCTTTCCGAAGCGTTGTTTCTTGCTCGCTTTTTGCCTTTTCTGTCTTCTTCGCTCGAATCTGAAGAGCTAGAAGAACTATCAGAAGCAGAAAAAGAAGAAGAACTGGGTACTCCTTCAAATCGAACACGCTTCTTCTGTTTCTTTGCCTTATCAAATGTCGACTGACGACCCAAATAACCCGGGAAGTCGGTGCCTTTCTTCTGCTTTTCGCCGTGCTTTTTAGCTTTGTTCTGCGCGCCAAAAAGCTGAACAATCCGTGCATCAACCACCTCTTCTAATTCCTTCTCTGAATATGTCTTGTGAGCAGAAGGTTTCTTGAGAGCGGGTTTCGGGGGTGGTGTTGTGGTTTCCTGCCACTGCTCGTGCACTTCCTGAAAAGAAGTCTCGCTCATATATTTTGCCAATTTTGGGTCCTTCGCAAAATTGAGCATCAACTTTGCTACATCACGGATCAATTGACGACGCTTCATCTCTCGTTGCTCCGCCTGAGTAGGCCGAGGCGGGCCATACTCTCTGCCGGAATCTTCGTTGTGATCCCTGCCCGCATCTCCGGATGCAGAGGGAGTCGACTGATCCTTGTGTGAAGCCATAGGTGCCGCGGAAAAAAAAAATGGGATCACATTTCCCGTAGAAGAGAAATCGGCCGTACTCTGTTACCACTGTAACAGACTTGGACACTCCAAGTCAAGAATCAATCACGACAGCACCAAATAACCACTTCAAAACAGTTCACAATAGATTTGCATTGGCCCGGTGGAGTTCCGTGCCTAGAGATATTGGCCCCAAAGACTGGCGCCCCTTTCGGTATTTCTTTTTGTATTAATCAGTGTTCAAAGTACAAGAGTGGTTCGGGTCTCACTCTCAGACTCTGCGTCCAGATGCTTTTCAGAGTGGGAGCCTAGACCACATATTTATTTTACAAGGGTTGCCAAAAACGGAGCCCCAAAAGCTTAAAAATAAAGCAGTGTTTCTTTCTCTCTCACAAGCTCTATGGAGCTTCAAAAAAATAAAGCAAAAGATTCTCTCTCTCTTTCTCTCTCAAATTGCGTGGAGAAAAGCAGCTGCCATAGATTGCGCCGCAAAAAGCGGATTCCGCCGTACGGTGCCACGTCATCAGATTCTCCGGAAATTCCGGGTTCAGCCTTGCTGCCCTAGGTTAGGATTAGGGTTTCTGGCAGATTTTAGGGTTTGCAGGTTTTAGGGTTAGGATTTCCAGAATTAGGGTTTTCAGCAGCAGTCAGGGTTTCGGCTCTCGGGTAGACACGTCAACACTTTGTGACACTAGGCATGCATGCCTGTCTATGTTCTATTTGTATTGGTGTGAGGTCGTCATCTAGATTTGGGGGGGGCGCGGTGGAGTTCTCCTTGCCTCTTCGGAGGAGAATTGAGGATGAGGGCCCTCTCTCTCATTAGGTCTTTGCCAGCTCTCCACATCTTGTTGAAGGGGGGTGGCCCTTCTTCTTTGTAAATTGTACCCAAGTTTGGTCCATAGTTCTCTACCATCCATGTCGGGTGTGAAGTCTTTCTTCTCCGCTATGTCGATGGGTATGTTGCATCTTCTCCTCCTCAAGGGTAGTGTGTACGAGAAGGAATTTCGTCGTCCTTGCATCCACTACAGCCTCTTACTCCGCCTCCTTCTTGACCTCTTTCTTGATAATCCCCTTCACTACCTCCACCCATCCTTCTTTGGTGGCCTCCGTTTTGCGATGGCTTCTTTGTTCGCCTCGACAACCTCCCCTTGCTCACATGATGGGCGGTCTCGAAGGCAGGCGATCTTCGTCTTGAATATATCCATCTCTTCCTTCATTAAGTCTCTCTCATTATTCCATTCCTCTCTATCGTTCATCCACTCTTTGAGCAACGTTGCTTTCTCTTTCCTCCATTCTTTCATCTCCGTCTCGAATGTGGAGAGGCGTGTGTTAGTGGTTCCAAATGTGGAGAGTTTGCTTGCCACAAGAGAAGCCAGAGAGAGAGAGAGAGAGAGAGAGAGAGAGAGAGAGAGAGAGAGAGAGAGAGAGAGAGAGAGATCGCAATCCATGTACGTTCACCTTTTCAAAAACTAATTACACCAGCTTGTAGGATACTTTATTGTGAGTATGTGGTAGTGTTGCCTTGCTGTAGCTGCACTTGCCCTGCATGTTGAGAGAGAGAGAGAGAGAGAGAGAGAGAGAGGCCCTTGCAAGTGGTGTAAAAGAACAAGAAGCAAAACAAACGAACAGACTGTGGAGGGATTGTAGCCAGCAAGGGAAACAGTAACCGAACAGAAACCCTAGAATGCATACTTCAACCCATTTGGATACCGTCTTGTTAGTAGGCAGGTATCTCACTGTCTTTAAATTGTGCATGAGAGCTTGTCAATACTTGGGTCTGCATACGATGGGAAACACACAAACACAAACGTCAATTGGAAGACACATGATATTATGCATAAAGACGCACAAGTTGGCCATGTACCTCACAAACCTTCACAAGAGACGTAAGATGGAATGCCTCTAGTTCTTTAGATGTAAGAGACTGTTTTGACAAAAACAAAACAAAAACTTACCATGCCTATTCCTCTGGAAAGCCTCAAATCTAGGCTAATTACGTGTGTTGTTCGCTTTGTTTTAAAACTCTGATAATCCTTGTCCCTTCTTGATGAAGCTTTTGGTTGTTCCTCTGACCGCATGGGCTGCCTCGGAGGTGTTTTTGGCGGTGAGCAAGAAGCAGATTTATTCACTGCAGGTACAGCTATATCTGCATTATTCTCTTTTCCACTTTTAGTCATTGGACTGTCCTTGTGTATGCTCATCATCAGCATGTGAAGCTCTAACAAAAGTTCAACACTTCCTGCATTTGCAACTGCGGTCTCATACCCCTTTTTCCATACCTGCAGCGCATCTTGGTCCTTCCCTAATCCAACCAGGGCATGACCTGCATTGACAGATTCGTGTTAAACAAGGGTCTCGGAATAGACACACTTATTTGAAAAACTACGGAGAACTGGATCATTGACCTAACTATGAAGATTGAATCTCATCGCTAACATGCTGTAAAAGAAACACAAATTGCTAACAGGACAAAATCTAATTTTAAATCTGTTCAAGAGTTCAAGTTTGCATAGTAATCTCTCTCTCTCTCTCTCTCTCTCTCTCTCTCTCTCTCTCTCTCTCTCTCTCTCTCTCTCTCTCTCTCTCTCTCTCTCTCTCTCTCTCTCTCTCTCGCGCGCGCGCGGTTCAGTCGTACGATTAAGACCCATCCCTTGTAAGGTTAAAGTTTAAGCCAAAGCGGTAGGCTGCTTGAAGCAGAGGCCTCGCTTGAAATAGGGCCCCTGCTTGAAGCAGCGGGGGAAGCTCTCTCTCTTGCGCACACCCTCCATCATGAAAATATATACATCACATAAATAACTTGAGAGGTATGAACCGGACTTAAAGGACGATCTACCATAAGATTTTTTTGAACGCGTCAAACAATTGAGATCTTTTATGGAAGTACTTGTGTAATGAGTGCTGACAAAGACATTCTTAAAGACAGCCCGACTTATAAGATCAGCACCAAAATCATGCAAATTCTTCACATCAAACCTAAATAAAAACTTAAACCTTTCCTGATACAAATTATGACTACTTCTAGCTACTGAAAAGAAAGAAGGGTCGAAAGAACATACTTGAGAGTCATTAAGTTTATTGGTTGAAGCTGTAAAAGAAGTAAAAGAGTTTTTTATTTTTGTTGTAAGGTCAATGTTTCATATCAACGGCCACCTCAAGGCTAAAGATCCCAAGGCTAGATAGGTGCTAACCACACTCCTCATTTGTATAGCAAGGCTGTTGCAAAGCAATGAGGTCCTTAAATAAGCCTGCTTGTATACTCAAAAGATCATCGACAATAGCGTGCAATCGAGCGCCGATGATCCCTTGCTAGAATCACTACTTAACCTCTCCTCTCACAAGAGATATTTCATGAAACAACACAAGAAACCCTTGATCCAAAGGACCCACATTAAGATGTTATTTGCATTTTTAAGATTTTGAAGTAACACAATTATGAATTTAAAACACATACAATCTATTTTATAATTTTATCCCAAAAAAACAAAAAAACAAACAAACAAACCATGACAAAGCAAAAAAAAAATCACGCTCGTAACAAAAGAAAACCAAAGTTGAGGCAAAAAGAAACTCTACACAATTGAGCATAATAAAGCCAATATTACAAAAGGAACAAAATATTTATCTTTATTTAAGACAAAATGAAACAAGTAAATCAAATACACACACATAAAATCAAATTGACACATGAGTATAAGATCAATAGTTGTTGGGGTATCCACACCCTCCCTTTATATCTCCATGAAGCTCAATAGCAACAAGTCACCTCTTGAAAGAAAATAAAAAAGATTTGCATGTCCGCTAGATGACTTAACAATATACCTTCATAATGTCAAAATAGTCTTAACATACAAATTTTAAGAGCGGATAAAACACTCACAAAAATACAAAAGCAAGGGACACAAGAAAACAGAAAAAAGAAAAACTAAATCACTTTATTTGTTACTAAACAAAACTAGATAAAACAAACCATTAATCACTTTAAAATGCTTTTAGAAAAGGCATAAGAAAAATAAGTTTAAGAAGCTTACTTGACTAAAACTTGAAAAAAGTAAGAACCATAGCACTCCCAGACGCGCTCGCTGCTGCTGTGCTAACCCCATCGCTCCCACCCTCCCCCCAGCGCTGCCGCTGCCGCTGCCGCTGCTGTCCCCCCCCCCCCCCCCCCCCCCCCCCCCCCCCCCCCCCCCCCAGTCCCCTGCTGCCCCCCCTCGCGCTGCCCTTATCCCTGCCCGCCCGCTCGCCCCCAGCCCAGCTGCCGCCTCAGTCCCCCGCTGCCCCCCCCTCGCGCTACCCTTATCCATACCTGCCCGTTGCACACGCACCCCCCCCCCCCCCCCCTCGGCCTTGGCGCGCTAGCCCGCCCGTGGGGTTCCTCCGCATCGACAACTCTCTGCAAATCGACACCTTCGGCACCTGTTTCATTTCTTTGGAGCAGTGGTTGGCGCGCCGAATTGCACCGCCCTCCCGTCGTCGCCACCTTCTTACGCCTCAGCAGTAGACACAGATGGAGACTCCAGCTTCACCACAGAGGGACTCGCCAGAAGCCCCCTCGCCCGACCCCGCTGAGTCCACCATTCGACTTGCTCTATCGCCTACAGAGCAAGCGAGCCTTGTCACAGAGGTAGAGAGATTGCAGGCGACTTCGGTCATCTGCAAGGTTCTCGGCACCCGACCTAGCAAAGGAGAGCTGCGAGACCTTCTCCAGGCCCGCCTTCTCGCAGAGGTGGGCAAGATCTTGGATGTCCAGATTCTCGGACGGGGGTACTACCAGATCGAGTTCGAGACCTCCGAGATGGCTTCCAAGGTCATTGCTATGAGTCCACTGGCCATCCGAGCATCACGCGCACATTTTCAACAGCGGCGACATGGTTTTGACCCGACTTCGGACGTGCTAGTACAGGAGGCAGACATCCCCATCTCAGTTTGCTTTCCGGGTTTACGGAGGGAGTACCTACCACTTCTCTCCAAGATTGGCTCCGCCATCGGGACTGTCCTGGAGTCACCTCGCACGGCGGCATCAGTTGCTGCCAAGGCGACTGGCATTCCCTCAGTTCGAGTTTTGGTCAGAGATACCCACACGCTCCCGAAGGCCATCCTTCTGCCTCGGGTGAGTGGGGGTTGGTTTAGACAGAGTGTTGAGTACTCGGGTCTCCCAAACCAGTGCTTCATTTGTAGACAGATGGGCCACTTAGCGAAGGCCTGTCCACAGAGGAGGCCTCGACCTACACCTCAGCCTCAGCCCCAGCCTGCCAAGGCTGGGCCGCAGCCACAGCCAGCGGCGCAGCGCACAGATTCAAAGCCACCCTCCGAGCATGGGGCTCTAGCGGAGGAGAGGTGGCAGCAGGCCCATGGCCGTCGACACCAGGGGCCACAGCGACAGCCTGGCCCTCAGAGTGGCCCGCAGGTACCTACTCAGCAGCAGTGGGTTCCCACGGGGAACCGTTTTGGCCCTCTTGAGCAGGAGGAGCCCCCTACGCCAACCTCCACCTCCACTTCACCCTCGCCAGCTGCCCCACCTTTAGAGTTCCCCTCCTCCTCCTCATCCTCCCCCCGCCATCTACTCCCGCCCACTCCTCTCCTCGCCCATCTACTTCTACCGCCCCACCCAGCTTCTCTTCCCCTCCGCCCCCCCCTACTCCTTCTCCCCCCCCTCCTGCTCCAGTTCCACAGTTGACTCGGGAGACTGGTCCCTCGCCGGCGGCTAGGAGATCTCTTGGCAGCGCCTTTACCACGAGTCGCCTAGCGAGAGAGGGTCTACCCTTCTTGCGACCCCCTCTACAGATTCAGACTTCTTCCCTTACAGCCATCCCCCGTGGTCTGACGAGCATTAACCTACGACGCCACTGGGATTTCTTCGACTACGGGTTCACTCACTTTCTCGGCGATTCCGCAGCAGACCACGAGGCAGCCTGCTTCAGGGTCCACGCTTTGTTCCTCGCAGCTAGGGGGGCAAAGGCCTTGGACTCGGCAGTTGGTTTCTCCTTCCCCCTCTGTGGTAGGACCGAGACAGAGTGGTCCCTCGACTCAATGGTGGGATGGTTGCATACACAGGTTCTCGAGTTCTCTCACCACATGGGTGAACTTGGAGTTACAGATTTGCTGCAGACTTTGTGACCACTGGCCAAGTTTGCGGTGACACCCCCAGACTCAGCAGGATGTAGGCACATTGTGGTGTACTTTTTTGCTGATACGCAGTGTTTGCCTTGCTATGTATACATTCATGAGGACTCCTAGACAGAGAAGGTTGCTTTACGCACGGCTCGCTCTACCTGGGCTTGGGCTAGGCACTCACTGCAGTCTCGCCTATATAGAGGACGCTCGGATGCGGATTACTCCCCATCCAAGCCAGCCTCGAAGATATCTCGTCTTGCTGCTGCTGCAGCATCTGTTCTCTCTCGTTCCCCATGAGGATCGTCTCATGGAACGTGCAGGGACTAGGTGGGCCCCAGTTTCAGCGACAGCGGGGCCGATTGCGTCAGGAGCTTCAGCGCTGCCTTGTGGGTGGAGAGATTGATCTCCTCATGCTTCAGGAGCACCATTTGTCTGAGAGCTGCATTCGGCGTTGTGGTCAGATTTTGCATGGACGATATGACACCTTTTGGTCAGCTGCTTTTGGACCTGGAGGTATCCAGGGTAGGGTATGTATGACTATTGCGGACTCATTACAGCAGGCCATTGTGGGCAGAGGGATTATTGTGCCAGGTAGGGCCCAGTGGATCACTATGCACGTTCAGGGTGGCCTTGTGGGCTTCCTGAACATCTATGCACCCAATGCGACGAGTGCTCGTGCAGAGTTTTGGTCGCAAATTGTTGAGTCTTTGCCACAGGCTGACCATTGGTGTGTAGGAGGGGACTTCAACATGTTGGAGGACCCTTCTGACAGGATTGGAGGCAACCATGCTACTGTGCATGGAGTGGAGTTAGCAACTTGGGAGAGGTTTTGTTTGACTTTGAGGGTCTCGGATACATGGCAGCACTCTGGCTTTGTGAGGCCTCCAAAGAGTCTTGCTTTCTCTAGATCGGACCGCAAAGTGGGAGGAGTAAATGTATCGCGGATAGATCGCTTCTACACTAGTGATCACTTCAGTGACTTGGGAGGATCAGTGGGCATCCTGGCAGGGACATCCTTCTCGGACCATTCACCCGTGATCCTCACAGTGGCAGACAGGCAGAGGAGTGGGAGCACGATGCTTCGCATCCCAGAGCGGGTCTTGTTGGACTCAGCACTCAGAGAGCGGGTAGAGGCTCTCTGGACAGAGGGCATGGACAGCCAGGCTCTTCCTGCAGACAGAGTGGCCTCAGGCCTAGCTCAGCCTAGCCATTTTGTTCTCCAGGAGTCTTTGGCTCGACGGGCTGCAGCGAGAGAGGAGAAGCAACGCCTCAGACGAGGCATTGCTTCACTACAGAGGATACAGGAGCAGCATCCAGACAGTCCATGGTTGGAGGAGCAGTTACAGCAGGCTTGACAGGAGCTTGCTTGCACAGAGGAGAGGCGTCATGAGTTTGCCTTTCACCGACAGGCATCTCAGTGGACTCAGGTGGGTGACAGAGTGACAGGTGCTTTCTTTGAGACAGTGGGACCTCAGCACTCGCATGCCAAGGTCAATCAATTGAGGAGACCTGATGGGTCAGTCGTTTGTGAGCCCGAGGATATGCATGCAGTTGCTACTGACTTTTACAGTGAGTTACTGTCGGCTGAGCCCCAGTCAGAGCGGCACGATGCATGGAGGGAGCAGGTTTGGGCACAGATGCCTTGTCTTGTGACAGAGGAGATGCGCCAAAGGCTAGAGCTGCCACTTCAGCTTGAGGAGATGCACACGGCTCTTAGGGCCCTTCCTCGTGGTAGCTGTCCAGGTGAGGATGGGTTGACTCCCAGCTTTTTCTTGGAGTACTGGGACCTGCTTGGCCCTGATCTTTGCAGTGCCTTTCAGTACATTTTGCACACAGGAGTGATGCCTGATAGCATGAGTGAGGGCCTGATTTACCTCATTCCTAAGGAGGGTGGCATAGGTGGCTCCTTGGATGAGATTCGAAATTGGCGCCCCATCACCATCCTCAACTCAGCCTACAAAATTCTTGCCAAGGCTCTGAGTTTGAGGATTCAGCCACTTTTGGAGAGCCTTATACATGGGACTCAGACAGGTTTTGTCAAGGAACGCAGTATCCTTGACAACATCTTCACTTTTTGGGAGGCTTCTGCCTTGGCACGGCTCCGTGGGGAGGACCTTGTGCTTCTTCTTCTCGATTTTGAGAAGGCATACGACAGAGTTGACTGGGACTTTCTAGAGGGCACTTTACGCAGGATGGGCTTCTCTGATGCTTGGATCATAGGGGTGTCAGCTTTCTACAGACAGGCTCACAGTCAGGTGCTTTTGGCAGGAGGTAGAGGTGAGCGTTTCATGCTCACACGATCGGTCAGACAGGGTTTTCCTCTTGCCCCCTTCCTCTTTTTGTTCCATGCGGAGACGATGAGCAGATTTTTGGTGTCACAGCAAGTTGGTCTGAGGGGCTTAGCACTCCCTATACGGGGAGATGAGCTTCTGGACACTGAGTTTGCCGACGAGTCAGCCTTGTACTTATAGGGCCAGGAGGCCAATCTTCACAGATGTGAGCAGGCTTTAGAGACCTTCTGCTATGCATCGGGCGCACTGATCAACAGGAGAAAGACAGTGGCTTTCTCGGTTGGCAGTGCTCCCGTGCCAGATTGCATGCTAGGAGAGGGTTTTAGATGGATTCCCCCATGGACTGCAGTTCGATACTTGGGTTGTCAGGTTGGCCTGGACTTGTCCCCCGAGCAGCAGATTGCTCCGCTTCTCCTGTCCATCAGGAGAAAGCTGTTACATTGGAGCTCAACACGCCTTTCGCTGGCTGGCAGAGTAGTAGTTGCCAATCAGGTGCTGTTGGCGACTATGTGGTACATCACTTCGTGCTGGATCTTCTCGAGTTCTTGTAACAGTCAGGTAGAGAGGCTGATCAGGAACTTCCTTTGGTCAGGTCGTGACACTCAGATTGCCCGAGCCAAGGTGGCTTGGTCGGTCATCACACTTCCTTGTTCTCAGGGAGGGCTTGGGATCATTGATCCAGCACAGTAGAGCAGAGCCCTTCTTGGGAAGTTCGTTGTCAAAGGACTTCTTCCAGGCGAGGAGCCCTGGAAGGAATTCTTGCTGCAGAGGCTTCGTGCCAGGGTGCCTCAGTCAGGAGGCCCTTGGCAACCTTCGACCAGATAGATCTTTACAGAGATGCGCCGAGTTGGTTTGAGCAGGAGACTGGAGGACCGCTTCGCTGTGAGTTTGCTTCGATCTTGGGAGCTCTTACGGCGTGGCTTGGAGCAAAGACAGCCGACGTGCACGGAGGAGCGCCTACGACAGCCCCTCGTCTGGAACCCCATGGTTAGCACTCAGAGAGGCCACTTGGTTGGGAGCCGGCCTCATGTTTCTTGGGGTCCCATGGCAGCAGGTCCAGCGCGCTCTCTAGGTGACTGGCTAGAGTTCACAAGCTTGTCAGAGGAGGTGCAGGGTCTCCAGCTGCAGGGCATGAGAGGGGTACAGAGCATGTGTCAGGACATCTCAGAGTCAGTTCGAGCTGAGTGGCTCACGCCTCTCAAGCCAGTAGCACCCAGGTGGATGGGAGCCTTCACTCGACTGGAGGTTCTCATTTCAGTCAGAGCCTGCTCAGAGACTGTCCCAGCCCTGTTCTTTGAGCTCCAGGGTGGGGGACGATTACAGCGAGTTGCAGTAGAGGCCCCGCAGGTAGCAGAGTGCTGTTTCCAGAGGATTTGAGTTGTGGGCATCTGTGGGAGGACTTGCGTCATAGTCCCTGACCCAGCATCTCTTGAGACTGGACACTGGAGGCTTTGGGCTTGGGAGTGTTGTCCACTGGCACGAGTACAGTGGGATCCTGGTGAGTGGCTATGGAGGGACCCCTTCTCTTCTGTAGACCGCCCTGGAGTCCCTTTCTTTCAGTACACTGTTCGGCTTGGACGTCATATACTTGCCGCACAGAGAGAGGCCCGCCCCGCTGCAGCACGTCATTGGCAAGAGGAGGGCCTCACAGTCGATTTCTTGGCAGCCTTTTGGCAGAGGCTGTGGGACTCAAGACAGCCGAGGCGCGTCACTTTGTTTCAGTGGCTGGTTGCACACAGAGCCACAGAAGTAGGGAGCTGGCTTGTACATAGTGGTCTCTCGGCCACATGTGCAGCCTGTGACTAGTTGGTGGAGAGTCAGCGGCATTGTCTTTGGGACTGTCCCTCGGCCCAGCAGGTGTGGCTACGAGTTCTTCGGCTCATGCCTGCCCTCTCCACAGCTCGACAGTACACTTGGGGGGCAGCGGCTTGGTCCACCCTCACGGGCCTGGCACTCCAGTTTGAGCTATCTTCCACCAGCAAGATGATAGCGATGCAGGGGGGGCGACCTACACTCCAGCCTGCTACAGAGCTTACTCCACAGAGTGGTGCAGTGAGAGAGATGAGTGTTGGGAGCTCATCAGTGGCCTGACTCTTTGGTTCATCTGGCGGGCCCGCTGTTTTCGCATCTTTGAGGCTCGCCCTGTACCACCAACAGAGACTGTTCGTGACTTTTGGCTAGAGCTGATTCATACTCTTAAAGGACAGCTTGAGGGACTACAGGGTAGCTCCGACCGCATGCGAGAGCGCCGCGAGGCTTTCCTTGGACTCTGGCGCCCTGGGCCTTTCTTCACCATAGTCCAGGGGGTGCTCAAATGGCACTACTGTCCACCTGTGTGGCTCTTCCCTCCTCCCATTTCTTGATTTAGCCTCATTGTACATATGCTGCTCTTTTTCACTGGGAGAGTCTCCCCATCATTCTTGTTGTAGCCCTCTCTTGGAGAGGTGGATGTAGCCCTACGGGCAGTTCTCATTAGCTAATAGAAGGATCTTTTTCTCGGAAAAAAAAAACTTGAAAAAAGTACTGAACTTTAAACTAGCAAGGATAAGACAACTCAAAGACTTAATCCTAGAAATCAAACTCCAAACAACAACTCCTAGAAGGACAAATTTTTAAATCCTAATGTAAGCTAAATACTAGAAATGAATACTACTACGAACCTGCCTAGAGGCAAGCATAACCAAAGTAGAAAAAGATCAAAACTTGGCAATATGCAGCCTTAACTTCACTACTTGTCCAAACAGGAAGAATAAGATTATCACCTCTATCATGAATAGCCTAGATAGCAAGTATGACATCCCTACTCGCGTCATCAGTGCCCAAATGTAGGTGCAAGTTTGTATAGAGTTCATTCACGCTTTGAACATACTCTATAAAACCAACGAATTGAGATTCTATCACCCTCCGGAGGTGATGGGCATACTCAACCATGATTAAGGCTAGCATTTGTCAAGTAAGAGCAAGAATACCAAAAGCAATAAAGATTTGAACAACTTAATGTGTTACCAAGTCGAACAATAAGTCGTCTTTTAAGCTCCCCACTTTCATTGAATTTAATACTGATTATCTTATACATTCCAAAGGAAGAAACCTGGAAAATAAATTTACAACGGCATAGAAATGAACTACAAACACAAAAGCGACTTTCAAAGCCTTCGTTGTTGAAAGAACATCAGCACCATACCAACAGCAATGCAAGTTTTTGTTTATTCCCAGGTAAGGTGACCACTTGTATAACTGGCCTGTACATCGTAGAGGGCGGTACTAATTCAGTTACCTGTTAACTTTACACAAAGCACTCAGAAGAAAAGAGAACATAGAGGAGTCCAGCGACTAGAATGTCACTGCGCACACGCAAAGTTCAAACCGACACCCAATAGGCCCCAAAGATTGGCGCCCCTTTCGGTATTTCTTTATTCAATTAAGAACATACAATCCGGACACATAGATCAAAGTCTCACAAAGCTGTTCAAACCTAGCGAGTGCTGAGATTGCAGGTTTTCGACCCAATTTCGGAAACATAACGACGCCAAATCCCCTCAAAAGTACCTGTCTAGGACAGATTCCCTCGCAATTTAGAAGATTTCCAGTGAGCTGTAACAGAATTTCAGCATGATGTACTTCCCTGTTTTGTCACTGCTATGTGCCCAAAGGGCTGCCTACGCATCCCAAGGCCTTCTCGAGGCACCCCTGGTGCTCTCTGTTTTGGATCGTTTCGAACACGTCTACGCATGTCCCAAGGGCTCCCGCACACAATGAGACACTCCCCCTGTGATTTGGACAAATTTTCTCGCGAGAAAACTTTCCAATCTTTCGCAATGGAATTGTGCGTACCTGTGGGGGATTAGCAATTAGCTAATCCGGTTCTTGTTCAAAAGGCTCTTGCCTTGGCAAACGCGCATAAAACCCCCAAAATTGTACATAGTCAACTGAGAAGCCCAACTAGTGGGGCATTACCATATGTGCAAAGGGGAGAGAGAGATACGCGAGAGCAAATCATCGCGCTACATGAGACAAAGGAGAAGGCAAACTCTCCATTAAAGCTGTGAACCTGCACCCACTACTCACACACACTCTGTAAATGCACAATGAGCAAAATCAGCCTCCTCTCTCACTTTTGGGCGCCCCCAGCTGGGATGGACTGAGTGTTGACCTGCAGGTTGCCCTCCTACAGCCAAGTGTCCAGTTTGCACCTTTGGTTTAATTCCCTAATTCCACAACTTATAAAGTCGTAAATGACTTGCCGAATGGCCCAAATTCTCTGATGGCGCACACAAGCTTCCATACTCATCAGAATTCAGTGCTAACTGGCCCCACCAATCCCAGAGTGATCGACCTAGACTCCTGATGTGAAAAACATGTTCGGCCGCAACCGTTTCACACTGGCCATGCAATGTCTACTTGCATCTTTTCAAGGGTTCTAAGGGGGGAAAAAAAAAAGTAAAAATAAAATAAATAAAAATATGAAGTACATATTTAAAGAAGGCAACAAGAAAAATACACCTCCTGGTGACATACCCCACCCTTGAAATACTCCTAGTGACCTTGCTTGCATGCCAATAATACATGTTGATATCTCTTGATATCACATATATTCTATGATGGGAATCCAAGATATACATGCTTCCAGAAATGTCGGGTTCGACAATTAGACAATCCCACCAACCTGGCTACCACACATATATCAAGCATACAAGTCTTCTAGTGTACTCTCAAGCACAAACTTCTCTGCCAAATTCTGTATGGAAAGAGAATACAATTGCTAAACTACTCCTTTGAGCATCATGAACCATGTTGTTAACTTGCTGCAAAGGGCTAGATCAAGTCACTGTGGGTTCCATCTGAAAGGCTTCAAGATATAGTTGCAATAGCCGAGGTGCATCAAGTTTCAACCAATCCAGACTCTTCTAACCATTTAGCATCCAAAGATGGATAATTCTTGAGCTTCACCACACAACGTCTTGCAACCTCTCCTCTAATCTTCCTCTCCTTATGTGCCAATTTATGTTCAAGAACAAGAATCTCATCCAATTCTTCCACTTCGGGTTCTTCCTCATCAAGCATATTCTCTAGCACATCACCAATACCAACAAAGGGCCTTAGAAGGTTGACATGAAAAGCATTATGTATTTTCCCACCTTCTGGTCGCTTCAACCAGTAAAAGCTACATCGCTGATCTTTTTTGAAATTTGAAAAGGACCATAATATCGCATATAGAGCTTTGGAAACAAACATTCCTTGCCTTTCCTTTTCCTTAATTTGGCCTTTTCAAAGCGCAAAAGTACACAATCACCAACTGAAAATACAAGTTCATGACCGTGACGATCAGCAGCTTTCTTTTGCTTAGCCCGAGTCTTTTCAAGAGCAATCTTTATCTTCTTGTAAATTTATCTTTTTGTATGTTTCATCCATATCTTGCACATACTTGTCAGCCTCAAATATCTTGTCCTTAGTTTGCAAAATGGAAGGGACTTTCTTCCCTCCTTCCACCATCTCAAATGGTGCCTTACCTGTTGACATATGCACAGTGTTATTGTAAGCATATTCAACCAAAAGGAGATGGTGTTCCCAGGTTGCCTTATGCTCGAACACATAACATTTGAGTAGATCTAGGACAATAGAATTTTCCTCTTCTGACTGTCCATCAGTTTGTGAACGAAATGAAGATGAGAACTTTAGTGTAGTGCGCATGTTCTCAAACAATGCCTTCCAGAAAGGACTCGTCATACATGGATCCATGTCACTGACAATTGACTGAGCCATTCCGAAATATTTAAAAATATTGCTCATGAATATCTTGATCATGTGTTCTGTCTTTATCTTCTTCCTAGCAGGAATGAAATGGGCCTGCTTACTGAACCTACAAATGATAGTCCAAAACCCATCATTGCTTGTTTGCGTTCTTGGAAGATCAAAGATAAAGTCCATCGCTATGCTTTCCCATGGCCTATCAAGCATAAGCAATGGCTGCAACAATCCCGGTTGCATTTTCCTATCACATCTGACTTTTTGGCATACCAAGCATGATCTCACAAATGTGTCAACATCTTGACGTAAAACTGGCCAATAGAAGAATGCCTCATCCCCTTTTACTATGGCATCAATTCCACGATGCCCAGCATATGGTGGAGCATGACTTTCCATCAAAACTTTTGGCCTTAACTCATTAGTAACACATAACTTTCCGTGCATCATGAGAAAGTCATTCTTAAGCATTTAGTGCTCATGATGTTACCCATCAACAAGCTGATCATAAATCCTTGCAAAATTCCAATCTTCACCATATTGTGTCTTCGTTTCGTCTAGTTCACAATGATACGGAATTGAAGCTGCCGAAATTTGGGGCTTTTGTGACAACGCATCAGCCAACACGTTCTTTTTCCCTTGCACATGCACAATCTGAAAATGGAACATTGACAAGATGTTTGCCCTTCGCATGTGTTTCTCAGACAACTTCATTTGTGTGAGAAAGTATTGCAAGGTTTGATGATCTGTTTGGACAAGAAAATCAGCCCCTAGTAGATAGTGTTTCCAACTAGTGAGAGCGTGTCACGATTGTGACTATGTTGCAATATTACATACACTCCTAGTTGCAGATACGCGAAGTGCCATGCCAAGGAGGATCCCTGCGCTTGGATGGTCACGACCCTTCGCTCAAGAGACGTGCCCCTTCGCCAAAAGCCACCCTCCTTCGACAACTAGTCACACCCCTTCGCTCTACAGGGCGACTCTTCGCCCAATGGTTGCAGCTATTCGCCGAAAGGATGTGTCTTTACGTCTAAAGTCATGTCTCTTCACCAGGAGACGTGTCTTTTCATTTGTGTCTCTTCGTCTCCTATATAAGGAGCCCATTGTACTCAGTTTCAAGCAATCATCAATCAATCAAACACAGAGTCTTCTAAGTCTTGTTTCTGAGTTCGGTTCAAGTTTCTTAAGTCTTAATCATTGGTTTAAGTACTTAATTAAAGATTAGCACCTAGAATCCTTACAATGGTATCAGAGCCAATTTTTTTCTCGGGACACAAAGGTTGTGAGCCTCTCACCCTCGCCGCTACCCTCTCCCCCCCTTCCCGGAGTTGCATGGAAGCAGAAGAAAGGTGGTCCTTCCTAATGGAGTATAACCGGCGTATGTAACCCTCCCCGCTCCCGAAACAAACGCTATCAAAAGAAAGATGGAATTCCACTTCTTTGTTGATGGTATGAGGTAACATGAATTTATCCGTTCCAATTACATAAAATAAAGGACAAAGACGTAGATGTGTGTGTGCGGCGTGCCACGTACCCGGTGATTTTTTGGGAAAATTTTCTGCTGGTGACTCTTCATGTGGCATTTCGTGGGGATGTGACTCTTTGCGTACCCTTTCCTCGGATGGTGCCCACTGCCTCTTCGAACCCATGTGTTTGCACCCCTTCACACGAAAGGCACTCAACCGGTAGGCAACCACCCCTTTCCACTCCTAGATTGTGCACGTGTGAACCTTTTTCCTAGCACTGGCTTCTCCAATCACTTGGCGGGCTGCTTCACTGAAACGTTGCCACATAAACCTCTTCACTAGTTTGTTTTTACGCTAATAACCAGCAGCGCGTAAAGTTTATTAAACCCAGCAAAAAGCTTTTTTTTAAACGTGACCGGCCAGCCTCAATTTTTTTATTAAAAAAAACCTCATATGAACACACCCAGCCTGCATTTTATAAAAAACATCAGCCAGCCAACGTTTAACAAAAACATCAGCAGCCAGCATTTAACAAAAAAAATGTCAGTCAGCCAGCCCTCTTGTTCGCACTCCCACACTGGCGAGATTCTCTCAGTACAAGTGCAGTGTATTGATGAGCGCGCGGCGGTGTGTGCAAGTGATAGAGCACGCGAGGAAGTGCAATGTGTGTGCTCCTCAACCTCTTCAAGATCCATTACCAGCACCAGAAGCAGACCCCTTATAGCAGGAGTATTGTGGGTATGTGACATATCGTCATGCCACACAGTTCAGTTACTCTTGCTGAGCAATCACATGGCCGGATCACAAGATGGAAACGATCATATTATGCCGGAGGACCCGATAGCAGTTCTCAAAGCGCAAATGGCAGCACTTTCCAGGAGCCTCGAATCAATTCACTCTCGCTTCAAGCATATGCAGACGCAAAACACTTCTCAGAGTCGTCCTACTACTTCTCGAACGATTAATGCTACTTATCTGCCATCTTCTTCCGACACTTCAGTGGTCGACCAAGAAGAACCACTCAAACTAAAGGCTTCGAAACTCAAATTTTCTCACCCAAAGCATGGTTTCTCAGAGACAACTAGACACAAAGTATCTTCGTGCGAGCAACAAAAGTCTCAGCATGAATATTCTTGGAAATGCTACAATTCTAAGCAACCAACTTCTTATTCAAATCATCAGCAATATAAAGCTTCCAAAGGATCATCAGCAATACAAGATGGGCTTACTTAGTGACACATATATCCGACCCTAGTCAAGTACTCGGTCGTGAATGCCGCAACGCTGGACAAGTTCCCCCTCGCGAGCCATGCCCTACATTTAAGTCTTTCTTATTGGATGGTAGTAAAGTCGAAGATTTATTGATCCTTTCCTTGTACAAGAGGATTCTGCAGAGGTCTAAGAGGCAATAACTCCCTCTACCTCCCCCTTCTCAATTGGAAGCCTTAATACCCGCTGAGAAAGCTAAAGATTCAGAAGATTTCAATGCTTATGTGACAACCAACAAGCACACAACCCCTTCTTTGGCCGTGATCCAGGCAGGAAAATTCGCCTCGTCACCGCCCTTGCAGAATACACTCTTTGTCTCTAAACAGATACCAGATGCTATGGTGAATGATAATTCTTCAAACTTGAAGATACCAGTTCTTACCTTCAATCGTGCAAAGGATAAAGCAGATACAGATTCTTGTAGCACGACTTTAGTCGCTGCAAATGAATCTTTGGACACGGCTTATTCTATTGATAAACCTTTACAGATGGAAATACCTCCAAATACTACTCTCTCTCACGACTTTCTTCAGGAGGAGTTTACTGTTCCAGATAAACCAATGGAATACCTTACAGATTTCCAACCAGTGGTCATCACTCAACAGAAAACTCAAGTCAGTTTACCAATAATTTCACTCGAAGCAGATACAAATTCAATCTTTTATTGGACAAAGCTCTAAGTTACAAACAACTTTGACAAAGGCACTTATCAAGTTGCAGATATGATCAGTTTTCAGTTTGGCAAAATAGTCATGGTCAATAACAGTGTCATGACGTGGGACTTAACAGAAAGAGCTTTGGATGCAGAATCACTACAACAATACATTTCCTTCTTCTCGGAGTTTCTACAACTACCCTGGGTTTTATTTAAAGAGGGAGGGAATGTCACGATTGTGACTATGTTGCAGTATTACATACACTCCTAGTTGTAGATACGCGAAGTGCTATGCCAAGGAGGACCCCTACGCTTGGATGGTCACGACCCTTCGCTCAAGAGACGTGCCTCTTCGCTAAAAGCCACACTCCTTCGACGACTAGTCACACCCCTTCGCTCTACGGGAGCGACTCTTCGCCCAATGGTTGCAGCTATTCGCCGAAAGGATGTGTCTTTACGTCTTAAGTCATGTCTCTTCACCAGGAGACGTGTCTTTTCATTTGTGTCTCTTCGTCTCCTATATAAGGAGCCCATTGTACTCAATTTCAAGCAATCATCAATCAATCAAACACAGAGTCTTTTGAGTCTTGTTTCTGAGTTCAGTTCAAGTTTCTTAAGTCTTAATCATGAGTTTAAGTACTTAATTAAAGATTAGCACCTAGAATCCTTACAGAGCGTGAATTACTGCCAGCAATTCTTTCTCATAAACTTGCAAGTTCCTTTCCATCTTCACAAGAATTCTTCTCTCTTATGCGACTACTCAGCCATTCTCCATTAGAACTGCACCAAGGTTGTAGCCACATACATCACACTGAACCACAAAACGTTTCCAAAGATCTGGCAAAATGGTAACCGAACCTGAAATTAGCTTTTCTTTCAAGTGTTTGAAGGCTAGAATTTCCTTGGCTGTCCACTTGAAAGTAACTGCTTTCCCTTATAGTGCATGGAATGGAGGAGCAATCTAAGTAAAATTTCGGATAAACCTCTTGTAGTACGAACATAAGCCTAGAAAGCTTCGAATGTCATGAACGGACTTCAAGTCTAGCCATGACCTAATTGCTTCCACTTTGGCGAGATCCATGCATACCCCATCCTTTGAAACAATGTGCCCGAGGAAGTGAATCTCTTCCAAAAAGAATTCACTCTTTTTCGCATTAATGAGTAGCCTATTCTTGCGTAGCTCATTGAAAACTACGGTCAAGTGATCCCTATGCTCCTCTTCAGACTTTGAATAGACAATCATCTCATCGAAGAATGTACCCACGAAGTCTCTATGTGGTCTAAATATTTTGTCCATCATTCTATTGAATGTGGCAGGAGCATTTGTGAGGCCGAATGGCATGACAAGAAAGGCATAGAGACCAAATGTTGCCCTCAACGCAATCTTATGGACATCTTCTGGCCTAATGCGTATCTGGTGGTCCCCACTATTTAGGTCTATCCTGGTAAACAGTGACGCTCCATCAAGCCAATAAAGGATGTCATCTATCCTCGGTATAGGGAACCTGTTCTTGATGGTACCTTCTTCTGCACTAGGAGTACAAGCGAACAAAAAGGGGATGAACTGGGTTGAATCAGCCCCTTCTCTAAAAGCTCGTTGACCTGACTCGTAATCACTTTCTGTTGGGCTGCACTAACCTTGTACGGTGGTCTATTCGGTGGACTAGAACCTGGCACAAGATCTATGCTATGATCCTCAAGTCTCTCAGGAGGTAACTCCCCTGGCAAAGAGTCCGAAAAACAATCACTGAAACCACTCACAAAAGTTGACCTGTCTTTACCTAAGGTATTCAAATTAGATACAACTTCAGGTACTTCTTTTGCAAAGATCAAGTACGCAGAAAGATGATTCTTTATTACAGATGAAATAGCAGAAGCATAAACAATTGGAACAAACTCGCCTTTAAGCTTTACATCAAGGACATGAGTCTTTCCTCTATGTACAAGGGTAATCTTTTTGTAAGTATCCACCATAGCATGAAACCTGTAACACCATGGATACCCAATAACACATCAGAGCCCTCAAGTGGCATAATATGAAATTCTTCCGCATCCACATAACCCAAAATGGAGGTTACAAGCTATAAATGACCTAGGCATGCCATTAGGAAGAGGATGAGGTCTAGGAGGGCCTCTTTATTTGCCATGAGATTATAAAGGTGATTGACATTTTAACGAATACGTGCATGCCATGTGTGCAAGAATGGTGGGTGTGTAAGAGAGGTGTAAGAATTGTCAAAGGATGCACTTTTTCCCCCAAAAAAGGGGGGGACAACTTTATGATTTTCGGCCTTCCATAACTCCTACAAACGATCTGCGATTTGAGCGGAGATTATAGATCCGTAATCTACACGCCGAGCTCTTTCCGTAGATATATTACATGATATAGTTTTTCCCACTAGATTTTATTTGATTTTGGGGGGAAAATTTGAATTCAAATAAACTAGTCGTTTTGCCTTCTTGAATTCAAAACATGTCCTTTGATTGCTTTCTTAATACTAGTGTCACGTGACACATCCCAACCCCATGTGTCCGTGGACAAGCTACACTACAGCAGGGTTCAGTTAGTCAAGTCAAGTTTAGAATAGCAGTGATCTGGCACTTTTGTGAGTCTATTCGTAGACCGTGCATGCCCAGTCACTTAGCATAGATGCATATCCTCCGGTTGCACACAGCATGATCATCGGAATTCCCATCAGAATCCATTAGCATCAATTAGGGGAATTTTCCAGTGCATTTAGCCTATTTTCCTATTTTTGGTTATTTTCACTTATTATTTTTAAGTGACTTTCCAACAAAAGTAGGTAGGGCAATTTTGCTAAGTTTCTATATAAGCAAACCCAAGTTAGCAGTAATTGGCAGAAGAGGCAGCAGGAGCTTCCCGCTCAACAGGCAACTTCTCAGCAGAACCTCCCTCGCGCAGTACATCATCGCCATCTCCATCCCTTGCCTTGGCGATTCCTACCACAGAAGTTCCCCCGCTTCCCTTCCCTTGCATGATCGCCCAAGATTAGCCTCAAAAAACGCAGCCAAAACAGTCCATTTTCAGCCTTGAAACAGTACAAGAATTTCAACATCTAGAAGATCTCAGATTTCAGCCCAAGTCGCCGTCGTCATCGGCATAGTCCCATTGCATCAGTCCATTGCATTCGCATTGTACACCGTTGTGCAATCAAGTAGACCACTCTCGCCGACGAGAGTGGGGCCTTCGGAGGAGGGTTTTACAAACCTCTCGGTGTCGTATCTCTTCTCTCTCCTTCTCTCAGTCTCATTCATTTGCACGCACAACATCCACTCACTTTGTTCGTGATCATAGCACTCTCCATAAGACGGAAATCTCTCTCTTTCCCTAAGAACTAAAAGGAACCTCGAGCAATAAAGATCACTAATCTTGAGAAAATACAACATTCATTCCACTCCACCTTACATTGGTATCAGAGCTTTGGAAGTGTTCTGCATTACTCAAGGGAAGAACCACAAGAACCACAAGAATTTTTTTGCTTGTTGCGATCGCACGAACCCAAGTTTACTTGGGCATGGCGATTCCTAATCGTGTTTTGTTGAAGAGTGACAGGAATCCCAAGAAAGAAGGGCTTGTCCAGCCTCCCCTTGTGTCTCTTTTCACTCATTGAGAGCGGACCGTGCACTTAGCGGCCGGCCAATCGACGTGAGGTGGGAAAAAGCAACCTTGGTGTGAGCGCAAGCCGCCAAGGGGTGGGTGCGTCCGCAGAAAGGAGTAGAACTCGGGTGAAGAGAAGATCCTTCTCCAACGCGATTTGCAAGAGCGAAAGAAAACCTCAAGAACCCCAAGAACTCAAGGACCTCAAGAACATCAAGAACCCACGATTCTCACGAATCAAGGACCGCAAGAACCTCAAGACCCTCAAGAACCCAAGTTCCTCGCGAGCTTAAGACCCCAAGATCATAGTGCATGGTCGTCACCCGAAGCGGAATGGATACTTCGCATACAGGTGATGAGCATGAGAGAGGCGGCGAAGATTTTTCCCCACCAGGAGACTTTTTCGACCCTCCCCCTTCGCCATCTATGCCACGAGTTGCACTCACTCCTATGGAGATGATGGTCAAGTCGATGTTGGACATGATGGCACAACAACAAGAAACGAATCGAGTTGCATTGGCACAACTCGCAAGCAAAGCAAAAGCACAAGGAGCCAAGGACCACTAGCGCGATGAAAATCGCCTTGCTCAGGAGCGTAAGCGCATTGCTCTTGCCGCAAAACAAGAAGAAAATCGGCTTGCTTTCGAACGCGAGCGCGATGAACGAGAAGCTCGAAGGGAGATTCATCATCAAGAGTTTATTTCCCACATCCTAGCCTCGAAGACCGAACCACCCAAAGATCGTGGGAGTTCGTCAAGTGGCACAAGCCACGACGTGGATTCCAACCATCCAGTCACAGAAAAGTTCAGTAAGTATGACGGTAAGATGGATGCTACAGTTATTCATTCTTGGTTGCATCAATTTAATGCTTATTTTGCGACAACTAAGAAGACAAGCAATAGCAAAGTTTTGACGGCAGCTATGTACCTTGCCGGTGATGCCATTAATTGGTACCACGCATGGCAAGAGGCACAGCTAGCCACGCACCTAGAGACAGCCGACGATTTCACGCCCCTCTATTTTAGTTGGGTTGATTTCCAAGACAAGCTCAAAGCGCGGTTTATGCCACCTCAATACCTCGCACGATTGAAGGACGATCGGCGCGCTCTCAAGCAAAATGGTATGCCGGTTATGTCTTTTTCTAATCGTGTTTTGCAGCTAGGTACCCAACTACGCATGTCGGATGATGAGCGCAAAGAGGCTTTTCTCTTTGGATTGGACGAGTATATCAAGTACGATGTCGAGGTACTCGATCCAATAGATCTCAACAAGGCGGTAGCGATTGCTCTCGCGCAGGAGATGAAGCACAATAAGGGAAAGCCTAAGGAGAACAAGACTTCCACAAGTACCTCGCAGACTCCTCAGAACGGTAAGAACGGTAAGAACGGTAAGATTGGTAAGAATGATAACTCTTCTAACCAATCTACCAACAGTCTCTCATCAAAGAATTCTTCCAATGAATCTAAGGGTAAGGCTAACACACCTGCTAAACCTAAGCTTACTCCAGATGAAAAGGTAGCAAAAGGAATTGTAGGAGGATACATCACTTCGGAAGAACAAAGCACGTATTCTAAGGAAGGTCGTTGTTTTCATTGTCACATTAAGGGTCACATAAAACGAACATGTCCTAAGCTTGAATCGAATGAATCTAAAGAAACCACAGCACCCACTACATCTGTCAATGCAATGAATGATAACACGATTGTGCCCAAAGTTTCTCAGGACCCTCCCATTGATGATTCTCTCATTAAATGTTACGGTCGTACGTCGAGGCACCGTTTTGTCATATTGTTTGACCCAGGTAGTATGCATGATGTGATCAGCCCCTCTCTTGTTGAGAGAGCCCGCCTCGAAGTTAGTCCGAGATCTCCTATCGAGGTCTTAGGCTTTCGTCCTGGTATGGACGCTCTCATCACAAAGGAGTGCCTTGATGTGTTGTTTGCAATTCAACAGACTGCCTTCACTAGAAGATTTGTTGTTTCTCCTCTCTCAGGATGTGATATGATTTTAGGCATGAAATGGTTTCGTGAAATCAACCCTCTCGTTGATTGGGAGGCTAGCACTTTAACTATCAATGCCAAAAGTGATTCTCCTACTGTCTTTCATGGAGTGGACATTGATCATTCTCCATCTCTCATTGCTAATATGCAGGACAAGGTTGAAAGGATTCGGGATATGGAGACTCTCTAAGTCTCTTTGTCTCCACAGCACGACACACAGAATTTGCATGATTATGAGAAGCATGATGATTTGAATGATAGTGATTTGCATGATGATTTGGATGGAAAAGACAAGCATGATGAATTGCACGAAGAAGATGTGATTGTTCACAAGGATGATGTGTTAGTAGATGCTTTTTCTAGCGAAGCTAACCTCATTGTAGATTCGATCAATCACGAAGATCCGATCTTGGCTTTCGAGTCGAGGTCCAAAGAACCTCCACAGGACTATTCGATCATTCAGGACGAACCGATCTTGGCTCTCGAGCCTTGGTCCAAAGAACCCTCACAGGTAGTATTATGTGTTCGCATGATTGATACGCACGCATTGTTCGAGTGTTTCATCCGTGAAGGTTTCCTGTATTTTAGTCAGCATCGTTATGTGATCCCTTTTACTAGGTATGACATATTGCATCAACATAGTTAAAGCCGGTACTCCAGACTCTGCACCTTCTCCAGGAAGCATGCCAGAGAATGAGCCCTAACCTCATATTTAAAGGCCCTAGGCCCCAAAAGCAATTTTACATAAAAAGCCTTCAAACTTAAAAGCTTTTGGTCCAAAAGCAATGCCAAAAAGCTGCCAGCGTAAATCACGGAAAGCCGTACAGCAGTCAGCGCAAAACGCGGAAATCAGTACAACCTACCACGTCATCATGTCTGCGCAATTTTCGGAAATCTGCCACGTCATCAGCAGCTACGTAATTTTTCGAACATCTGTTATTGCTTTTTCTGTTGCTTCTGCTTCTTCTAGGGTTTAGGCCCCTCCGCCGGTAGCTCCGTTCTTCAGTAGGTCGACACGTCAGCAGTTTGTTACATCTCCCCTTCTTGAAAGAGAGTAATCGTCCTCGATTACGCATATCTGCAAAACAACTCAAGTTAGCTCAAATATTTCCGAGGACATTCCGAGGGACAATCAGTTTACTCTTTTTATTAAGGAGTTAGCTTCTCCTTTTGGCTGTTTTGATCAAGGAGTTAGCTTCTCCTTTCGTCTAGATCGGAACTCTTGATATTTCAGCGTAGTAAAATTAGCCATCACACCTAGACCGTACTGATCTTCCACGGGTGTCTTGATGCATTAAAATACCTACCCAGGCAATCTCATCCAATTAGGAATATTCAGTAAAATTGGCACATCACAATGCAACACAAATGCTCACATATGCATGTTACAAGACATAGAAACATAAAGTGCCGATGAACACTCCTCCCGCATAACCTAACAAGGTCCGGGCTGGGAGATATTCAACGACTCCCTCATCACTCCTCCCGCATAACCTAAAAAGGTCCGGGCCGGGAGATATAGAGGCCTTTTACAACCAAACGCCCCCCAGACCGCAGCCTGCGTCATTTGGAGGTGCTAAGAGTAACCACTGCTCAGACTTCTTAATACTCCTCCCGCATAACCATCCAAGTCCGGGCCGGGAGTCACAACAACAATACTCCTCCCGCAAATAACCACAAGGGTCCAAGCCATGAGTAAAAAACACAGCACTTTTCAATCATTCAATACTCCCCCCGCAAATAACCACAAGGGTCCGGGCCATGAGTATGAACAAGCATTCTCAAACATAATTTCTCACTACTCCAACCGGGAGTAAAATCACCAATCATTGAAACCAGTATTAAAACCAGAGTCAAACAATTCAAATCGGCATCAAGACAGGTTTAAAACAGATACCATCCATTTCAAACAAATTCCAAACAGGATCGCCAAACAAGTTCTCAAATAGATTTCAAACTTAAAAAGCAATCTCGACATCAGCCGAGTTCGAAAAGTCAATTGACTTTCCACCCTAAATCCTGCACCAAAAATTAGGGTTAGATTCCTTCCATAAGGTGGTAGCCGAGCACAGCAGGGTCCATCAACTCTTGGACAAACACAACTCTTGGACAAACACTGTTTCTTTGGCGGCGATGATTCCCAAGATAGCAATCGCACTGGACCTCCAAGGTTATCTGCTCGTGAAGAGACATCTACTGAGAGATGTCGAGAACTTTCAAGTTATAATCTGCTAGGGTTTCCATGGCAAGCATTTCAGGATACCCCACTCTGCCAGAAGTTGCACTCCGAAGGAAAATGTCAGAAACCATATAACTTCGGGAAAAATTTTTCTTGAAAGCTTGCCAAGTCCTTAGAGTGTGCTACTTGGTAGCTGTAGACATCAACATCTGCATGGCACTGCTTTTGAGAAAAACAATGACTCTTAAATAAATCTTGGATCCTTCTTTTGCAAGTGATCTTAATGGCTTATGCCCTGTAAGACATGAGCGGTGAAGACGGGAGCGCGCCCGATGCGCGATGAAGTAAGGGTGGGAGTGGCTAACAAGTCCGGGTTGGAGGGCGACAATACCTCAAATACAATTCCAATAGCTCTACCGGCTCTTTTGTAGGACCGGTGTGCTTTCAGAAAAGCACACGTCTAATGCTCTGATACCACTGTCACAAGACGGGCACCACGTGCCAATAGAAAAGAAGAGACTGAACAAACTTTTAGCACTTCAATAAATACAGAACTGAGAGAGAGAGAGAGAGAGAGAGAGAGAGAGAGAGAGAGAGAGACGACATGCGACACGGAGTGGCGGAATTCCACCCCAGAGAGTATTGGCCCCAAACCTTGGTGCCCCTTTCGGTATTTCTTTATATTGCATCAACATAGTACAAGCCGGTACTCCAGACTCTGCACCTTCTCCAAGAAGCATGCCAGAGAATGAGCCCTAACCTCATATTTAAAGGCCCTAGGCCCCAAAAGCAGTTTTACATGAAAAGCCTTCAAACTTAAAAGCTTCTGGTCCAAAAGCAATGCCAAAAAGCTGCCAACGTAAATCACGGAAATCTGTACAACAGTCACCGCAAAACGCGGAAATCTGTACAATCTGCCACGTCATCATGCCATGGCAATTTTCGGAAATCTGCCACGTCATCAGCAACTACGTAATTTTTCAAAAATCTGTTCTTGCTTTTTTTGTTGCTTCTGCTTCTTCTAGCTTTTAGGCCCCTCCGCCGGTAGCTCCGTTCTTCAGTAGGTCGGCACGTCAGCAGTTTGTTACATGCGCAATATTCACGAAAGTAGTCTTTGTGCAGTAGTCCCTGAATTTCTTGGGCAATCCGCAACAATACTTCTCAATCTGTTCTGATAATGGCACAAACCTATAGGAGGTTACTGGCAACAGTGCGGCCCAAAACTGTTTATTGTACTATTCAAGATTTGCACACTGTTTAGCATTCAACTCGTGCTGTGAGAGACTTTTTTTTTTTCCGAGAAAAAGATCCTTCTATTAGTTAATGAAAACTGTCCGTAGGGCTACAACCACCTCTGCAAGAGAGGGCTACAACAAACATGGTGGGGAGACTCCCAATGAAAAAACAACATATATACAATGAGGCTAAATCAAGAGATGGAAGGAAGGAAGAGCCACACAGGTGGTCGGTAGTGCCATCTGAGCACCCCCTGAACAATCATGTAGAAAGGCCCAGGGCGCCAGAGTCGAAGGAAAGCCTTGCGGCGCTCCCGCATGCGGTCGGAGCTGCCCTGTAGTCCCGCAAGCTGTCCTCTAAAAGTATGGATCAGCTCTAGCCAAAAGTCACGAACAATCTCTGCCGGTGGCACAGAGCGAGCCTCAAAAATGCGAAAACAGCGGGCCCGCCACATGAACCAGAGTGACAGGCCACTGATGAGCTCCCAACACTCCTCTCTCTCACTGCACCACTCCTGTGGAGTAACCTCTGTAGCAGGCTCGAGTGTAGGTTGCCCCCCTTGAACCACTATCATCCTGCTGGTGGAAGATAGCTCAAACTGAAGTGTCGGGCCCGTGAGAGTGGACCAAGCCGCTGCCCCCCAAGTGTACTGTCTAGCCGTGGAGAGACTAGGCATCAGCCGAAGAACTCGTAGCCACACCTGCTGGGCCGAGGGACAGTCCCAAAGACAATGGCACTGACTCTCCACCAACTGGTCACAGGCTGCACATGCGGCCGAGAGACCACTATGCACAAGCCAGCTCCCTACTGATGTAGCTCTGTGTACAACCAGCCACTGAAACAAAGTGACGCGCCTCGGCTGTCTGGAGTCCCACAACCTCTGCCAATAGGCTGCCAAGAACTCGACTGAGGCCCTCCTCCTGCCAATGACGTGTTGCAGCGGGGCGGGCCTCTCTCTATGCTGCAAGTATATGACGTCCAAGCCGAACAGTGTACTGAAAGAAGGGAACTCCTGAGTGGTCTGCAGAAGAGATGGGTCCCTCCATAGCCACTCACCAGGATCCCACGGTACTCGTGCCAGTGGACAACACTCCCAAGCCCAAAGCCTCCAGTGTCCAGTCTCAAGAGATGCTGGGTCAGGGTCTATGACGCAAGTCCTCCCACAGATGCCCACAACTCGGATCTGCTGGAAACAACACTCTGCTACCTGCGGGGCCTCTACTGCAACTCGCTGTAATCGTCCCCCACCTTGAAGCTCGAAGAACATGGCTGGGACAGTCTCTGAGCAGGCCCTCACTGAAATGAGAACCTCCAGTCGTGTGAAGGCTCCCATCCACCGAGGTGCTACTGGCTAGAGAGGCGTGAGCCACTCAGCTGGAACTGACTCTCAGATGTCCTGACACATGCTCTGCACCCATCTCATGCCCTCTAGCTGGAAACCCTGCACCTCCTCTGACAAACCTGTGAACTCTAGCCAGTCACCTAGAGAGCGCGCTGGACCTGCTGCCATGGGACCCCAGGAAACATGAGGCCGGCTACCAACCAAGTGGCCTCTCTGAGTGCTAACCATGGGGTTCCAGACGAGGGGCTGCCGTAGGCGCTCCTCCGTGCACGTCGGCTGTCTTTGCTCCAAGCCACGCCGTAAGAGCTCCCAAGATCGAAGCAAACTCACAGCGAAGCGGTCCTCCAATCTCCTGCTCAAACCAACTCCGCGCATCTCTGTAAAGATCCATCTAGTCGAAGGTTGCCAAGGGCCTCCTGACTGAGGCACCTGGCTCGCAGCCTCTGCAGCAAGAACTCCTTCCAGGGCTCCTCACCTCGAAGAAGGCCTCTGACTATGAACTTCCCAAGAAGAGCTCTGCTCTGCTGTGTTGGATCAATGATCCCAAGCCCTCCCTGAGAACAAGGAAGCGTGATGACCGACCAAGCCACCTTGGCTCGGGCTATCTGAGTGTCACGTCCTGACCAAAGAAAGTTCCTGATCAGCCTCTCTACGTGGCTGATACAAGAACTCGAGAAGATCCAGCAGGAAGTGATGTACCACATAGTCGCCAACAGCACCTGGCTGGCAACTACTACTCTACTAGCCAGCGAAAGTCGTGTTGAGCTCCAATGTAACAGCTTTCTCCTGATGGACAAGAGAAGAGGAGCCATCTGGTGCTTGGGAGACAAGTCCAAACCAACGTGACAACCCATGTATCGAACTGCAGTCCCTGGGGGATCCACCTGAAACCCTCTCCTGGCATCCAATCTAGCACAAGAGCACTACCAACCGAGAAAGCCATTGTCTTTCTCCAGTTGATCAGTGCGTCCGATGCACAACAGAAGGTCTCCAAAGCCTGCTCACATCTGTGAAGATTGGCCTCCTGGCCATCTAAGTACAAGGCTGAGTCATCGGCAAACTCAGCGTCCAATAGCTCATCTCCCCGAATAGGGAGTGCTAAGCCCCGAAGACCAACCTGCTGTGACACCAAAAATCTGCTCATCGCCTCTGCATAGAACAGAAAGAGAAAGGGGGCAAGAGGACAACCCTGTCTGACCGAGCGTGTGAGCATGAAGCGCTCACCTCTCCCTACTGCCAAAAGCACCTGACTGTGAGCCTGTCTGTACAAAGCTGACACCCCTCTGATCCAAGCATCTGAGAAGCCCATCCTGCATAGAGTGCCCTCTAGAAAGTCCCAGTCAACCCTGTCGTATGCCTCTCAAAAGCGAGAAGAAGAATCACAAGGTCCTCACCACGGAGCCGTGCCAGGGCAGAAGCCTCCCAGAAAGTAAAGATGTTGTCAAGGATGCTGCGTTCCTTGACAAAACCTGTCTGAGTCCCATGTATAAGGCTCTCTAAAAGTGGCTGAATCCTCAAACTCAAAGCCTTGGCAAGAATTTTGTAGGCTGAGTTGAGGATGGTGATGGGGCGCCACTGTCGAATCTCATCCAAGGAGCCACCCTCCTTGGGAATGAGGTAGATCAGGCCCTCACTCATGCTGTCAGGCATCACTCGTGTGCAAAATGTACTGAAAAGTACTACAAAGATCTGTTGTGACAGACTTGGACACTCCAAGTCAAGAATCAATCACGACAGCACCAAATAACTACTTCAAAACAGTTCACAATTCACAATAGATTTGCACTGGCCCGGCAGAGTTCCGTGCCTAGAGATATTGGCCCCAAAGACCAGCGCCCCTTTCGGTATTTCTTTATGTATTAATCAGTGTTCAAAGTACAAGAGTAGTTCGGGTCTCACTCTCAGACTCTGCATCCACATGCTTTGAAGAGTGGGAGCCCAACTCACATATTTAATTTACAAGGGATGCCAAAAGCAGAGCCCCGAAGAGCTTCAAATCAAAAGCCTAAAAATAAAAGCAAAGGCTCTTTCCTCTCTCAAGCTCTCTTGAGCTTTAGAAAATAAAGCAAAGGTATTCTCTCTCTCTATCTCCAATTGCGTAGAGCAAAAGCTGCTTTCCCCAGCGCGTGATTTCCGGGCATTGCCTTACGGTGCCACGTCATCATGTCAGCGCTTTTTCCAGGTTCAACCTTGCTGCCGAGGGTTAGGGTTAGGGTTTCTAGCAGGTTTTAGGGTTAGGGTTAGGGTTTTTGGCAGATTTTAGGGTTTGCAGGTTTTAGGGTTAGGGTTTCCAAAATTCAGGTTTTCAACAACAGTTAGGGTTTCGGCTCTCGGGCAGACACGTCATCACTTTGTGACACGTGCCATTCTGTCATCACACCCACTTCAAAAGTGTTTGTAAGCCATGCAGGTGCAAAAAGCTGTTTGAACTGGACCCATGTTGTAGGAGCTTGACCCTGATTCAACAATGCGGCCACCATTGAAGCGCATTCCCTTACAAGAAAGTAGCAACCTTGCGTATCTTCGAAGACTCTGTGAAGTTTTCTCCCGCGTAAGCTACATCAAACTGTTGTATAAAGGTCAAAGCCTTCAATTTATCCTCAGTTCCCCTGAAAGTTTCAAACTTTACTGCTTGCCCACCTTCCTTGTAATCTTTAGGCTGACTCAAAGGAGCCAAATCGTCATCAATAGGTGCCTGTAAAAGTGGTGCTCCAGGATTGACCATTCTAGCACTCGCATCACCTATTTTACATGTCATATCTACATTTTGGGCATATGGCTGCGAAAAACCAGCCATACCAAATTGTGTTCCAGGCATTCAAAATTGACCATAGGCACCCTAATAACCTGGTTGGATACCCATGTTCCCATACATAGGGTTAACCATGCCTGTTTGCATTGTCCCAAACACATTCTGTCACAAAATGATGACGTGGCTATACTGCCCGGACACACTCTACAAACTGCTTGCAAATTGCGCTGACACGCTGATGACGTGGCAACTCCGGAAATTGCACTGACAAGCTAATGACTTGGCAGCTCTGCAAAAAGTGTTGGCAAATTGTACGGAATTCCGCAAATCACACTGATGCTTTTTGGGCCAGTTTTTGGGGATTATTGCTTTTGGAACACATTGCTTCTGAGTTTAACTGCTTTTGGGGCTCTGCTTTTGGCATCCCTTGTAAGAATAAAAGGACCCTTAGGGACCTCATTCTTTAGAGCATCTGGACGCAGAGTCTGAGAGTAGAGGACCTCTCGGATGTTGTACTTTGCTCAACATTAATATAAAAGAAATACATAAAGGGGCGCCAGTCTTTGGGACCAATCTCTTTGGGCACAAAACTTCGCCAGGCCGTGTCGACCAAAATTGAACTGTGATTTTAAAGATTTGAAGTATTTTAAGTGATTCTCTCGCGTGTCGCGATAGATTCCAGACTTGGGGTGCCCAAGCTAGTGACACATCCCCGGCATATAATATGTGGAAGGTCCAGCCATAGCTTGAAATACTGAACCACCTCCAAAATAACCAGGATATGAAGTAGGCAACGGAAGGGTCTAACGCATAGCCTGCTCATTACTCCCTTGACCATTCACAAACGGTTCCTGTCGAGGTAAAGCAGGGATCAATGACACCGTTGGTTGCTCAATCACATGGGCTTTCCCTCGAGCGTAACGAGTCCTCTGTGCATTGGAAATCTTTTTTACTGCAACGGCTCACTCGTGCCTTATGTCGGATCCTGAAAACCCTATGCCGGAGCCTGTAAGAACTCTTGCATCCTTGGGTTGTTAGCCAACTGCTTAAACATTTCCATGCAGCTATGCAGTTGACCTCTCAACAACTTGTCCTCTTCTTGAAGAGTTGAAGAAACTTTCTCTGTGCCATGTGAGGAAGATCCCTCTTCAGGTCCTGGTCTCTCTTCTCTGCCATAACGACAAGCTCTGTGTAGCTTTCACCCACAACAATCCGCTGCACTTTTTGAAGAAAAAGTGACTATCCCGTCAATGGAACCATATAACCGGCATGTACACCATAGAGGGCGGTACTAATTCAATTACCTGTTAACTTTACACAGAGTACTGAGAAGAAAAGAGAACATAGAGACGTTCAGCGACTAGAATGTCAACGCGCACATTGAGACCAACACCTTGTAGGTCCCAAAGATTGGCGCCCGTTTCGGTATTTCTTTATTCAATTAAGAACAGACGATCCGGACACGTAGATCAAAGTCTCACAAAGCTGTCCAAACTTGGCGAGGGCTGAAATTGCAGGTTTGCGACCCAATTTCGGCATCATAACGACGCGCCAAATCCCCTAAAGGTCAAAAGTATCTGTCTAGGACAGATTCCCTCGCAATTTAGAAGCTTTCTAGTGAGCTGTAACAAAATTTCAGCATGTTGTAATTCCCAATTTTGTCACTGCCAGGTGCCCAAAGCCCTGTCTAGCATCCCAAGGCCTTCCCGAGGCACCCCTAGTGCTCTCTTGCAGTATAGGTGTGAAACCTTAAACCTGCAGAAACACATCGCAAGCTGTAATTCTCTGTTTTGGATCGTTTTTAGCGGAGCGAACACGTCTACGCCTGTCCCAAAGGCTCCCGCACGCAATGGGACACTCCCCATGTGATTTGGATGAGTTTTCACGCGAGAAAACTCTCCAAATTTGCAATCTTTCGTGATGGAACTGTGCGAACCTGTGGGGGATTAGCAATTAGCTAATCCGGTTCTTGTTCAAAAGGCTCTTGCCTTGGCAAACGCGCATAAAAACCCCATAACTCTACATAGTCAATTGAGAAGCCTAACTAGTGGGGCATTACCATATGTGCAAAGGGGAGAGAGAGATGTGCAAGAGCAAATCATCGCGCTACATGAGACAAAGAAGAAGGCAAGCTTTCCATTAAAGTTGTGAACCTGCATCCACTACTCACACACACTCTCTAAATGCACAATGAACAAAATCAGCCTTCTCTTTCACTTTTGGGCGCCCCCAGCTGGGATGGACTGAGTGTTGACCTGTAGGTTGCTCTCCTACTGCCAAGTGTCCAGTTTGCCCCTTTGGTTTAATTCCCTAGTTCCCACCAACTTATAAAGTTGTAATTGCCAAGTAGCACAGATTCTCTTATGGCGCACATAGGCTTCCATACTCATCAGAATTCAATGCCAACTGGCCCAACCAGTCCCATACTAACCGACCTAGACTCCCGATGTGAGAAACCTGTTCGGCCACAATCGTTTCACACTGGCCATGCAATGTCCACTTGCACCTTTTCAAGGGTTACAGGGAAAACAAGTAAAAATAAAATAAATAAAAATATATAATACATATTTAAAGAAGGCAACAAGAAAAATACATCTCCTGGTGACACCTTACCCTTTGGCTTGGGCAAGGGCTGCCCACCGAAGGGTATGTAACTTAAAAAACAATATCGGCGCACTTAAGTGATGTTAGGAATTTTTCCAAGGATTTGATTGCCCCACCTCCCTTACATATAGAGAAACCCTCACCATGGGACAAGCACCGGCTTGGCCTAGTACAACAAATGCAATGGAAAAGGGATCAACTCTTGAAGGAGCTCAAAAGAAGCAAAGGAAAGGAGGCATAAGTTAGAAAACCGAATGAAAGAACAGAATCATAGGTACACAGCAACGCCAACATCAACAAAAACCGATCAAACATCAAATCCATTGACTATTTAAGGCAACCATATCCAAGAAGTCATTGGAAAGATCAAAGAGGAACAGCTTCAAGAAGACAATGCCTACTTCATTCAGATAGGTGATCTTCCTGAAAGATGGGAGGAAGTGAAGGTGATTGAGCAAGAGGAATTAGAAAAAGATAACTACATACTGGAGTATGAGATAATGTCCAGGAAATTGTGTAGAGCCATCCCATTTGTGAGCAGTACACCCTGCTTTTGGGTACTTAGGACAGTGCAATGTCATGGTATCTAATCAACAAACATATGATGGAGCTGGTGGTTACATGGGGTTGTCTTAGACATAGTCTCCTTTTACATATGATAAAAACACAGTATGCTTCATACATACATTGGATTTCCAGAGCTAGGTATCAATATAGGCTCTATACATGCACGCTAGCCCACACATAGGAGTATACATCAACATAAAAGACGTGCAAGGAGTTCTTATCATGTGTAAAGGGAGCATATGTCTAAATGAGTATCAAAACATACCTTTATGGATGTAAGCCTGAAAAGCAGCAGAATTGACCTTCAATGCCTTCTCACAATCCTTGATTGCATGCTTGTGAAGCTCCAACTTATTATGACAAAAAGCCCGGTTGCTACAGCAGCAAGCACATTCGCAAATTAGGATAAAATTCAAAGACGACATATTGAAATGCACACCTATAGGCAGACAGATATATTTTGCAGTGCTTCAAAATACGTGAGCTGTGAATTACAATACGTATCCTCAAGGCAATAAGCACATATAGTCCTTCAATTGTGGAGCATTTTCAGAGATGTTTAATATGTGGCTTCTGTTGGAATTGTTCATCCTGATGGTTGTCTTTACTTATCTGGTGCCATTTTACAGCAGTCCACAGATATATACACAAACATAGTAAAAAAATTTAATGAAGACATCACTCCCTTCTTTACAGGAAAGAAAAATACTAAATTTTAGACGATCACTGATCCATCCAGAAGGAAAACAAAAGCTCCAATTGTGTATTATGTTTAAGGTTTTCCAATCATTGTAAATGTCAAACAATTAGATACATAGTTGAAAAAACGAGCTCACATAATTACAATGTCAACTCGTGGACAGGAGACAATAGCACATCTAAGTTCCACAAAAGAATCCTATTGCTGACAACACGGAAACTGGATCCAGAGCTACCCCCTCATACAGTCATCTGAGGACCCACAAACTATGAAGGTCACTAGACTAGCCAAAAATGACAAAGCCACCATAAAGCTGAGCTCGAGCAAAGATATAGTGTGTGGGGCAGTCGACATACCTATAAACAATTATTCACTGACTCTGAAACATGGCAATGCCATTGCAATTATGTTGGGTCATGTCGAACACGTGTGAAGACCACATGCACACAAGAAAGCCCAACCACAAACTAGGAAATTTCGTCCTTTTGTGTAGGTTTTCCGAAAAAGCAGATTTCTACAAAACAGGCACTTTGTAGTCTGTTGTGGCCTTCTGACTCAGCCCGTGGGTTGTGCCGTATAGCACATGTTGGTTTTATGCAATTTCTCTTTGATACAGGCAGTTCTTGCATCAGGTGCAATCACCGTCCGTGGCTAGCGAGAGATGGGGAGACTCACCCCCCTAAAAGGCCGACTTTTGGAAAGACATAGTAGCTGAAAATGTATCATTTTTTCTTGAGTAGAGATAGCTCCAGCCTCCATGTCAAGGCAAAGCTTCAGGGAGCCACGGATCGTGACACACACCACTGACCCGCATACTTGGCACAATGCTCAGGGATTGTACCATGTGCCCCAGTAGCCACCCATACCACAACCACAGGAGCCTCACGCACCACCACGACATGGGCGAGCACCGACCACATGGACTTACAAAGGGAGCTTCTTTACCCAATCGATGGTAAAGGAAGCTATCCACCGCCTTCGACATGGGCGAGCAACCGACCACATGGACTTACAAGGGGAGCATCCTATCTACGATGCGGACATACTTGCCCTTTTCATTGTACACCTGTTCAATAAGGCACTAGCAAAGGGTTTGCCTGCTGAGTGGACGATGCACACCATTGTGCTGATCCACAAAGCAAGGGATATGCTCAATCCGAGCAACTACAGGCCGATCATGGTTAGCCACATCTTGGCCAGCCTATATGGAGCAGTGATAAAGCGCGAGCTCATTTTATATGCTGAGCAGGAGGGCTTGAGATCACCATGGAACGCAGGCTTCAGGAGAGCTTTCTCTACCATTGACTTTGTATATACTTTGAAGTGTTTAATTGATCAGACCAAGGTGAGGAAGAGAAAGCTATACTTCCACAAAGCCTTTGATAAAGTGCCACGAGACACGCTTTTCAAGTGCTTATAGTCACTGGGTATACCATTAGATATGACATGGGGCATTTACGCATTATATGTATTTGGGAGAGTTTCAATGTCCGTGAGGTATGTCAGATCAAAGAACGCCACGCATGCAGGTGAAAAGGATAAATTTCATTACCCCTACTTATGTTTCCTCATCTTCTCATGAACCAAGAGTTAGCCACACTAACATCGATTCTACAATGCCTTCGACTTGAGACACGAGATTTTCAGACTTTGATTCTACATAATGGACGAATTTCCCTCAGTATTGCAGATATTCTTGTAAAATATGGTGTTGCTACAAGCACTTATCTTGTGGAGGTGGCTTGGTGTGGCACTACTTCTCCATCAGTTGTGTATACCACCACTACTTCTCCATCAGTTCTTTCATGAGCCTTGGACAGCTACACAAGGCTTTGGTGAGAGCCCAATAAGAGGGCATACAAGTAACACATGAGGAGTTGTGAGTTTTCTCAAGAATGCAACGCTAAGGTACCTCTCTAACATCAGACTCTTAGAAGGTTTTTACTTCGCTACTTGACTGATTATCTTGTAACAATCTTAGCGTGCTGAAAGCCGTACACAGGCGCTTGGGCTAAATACAGACACTTCAGGGTAGAGCAGCTGACACAAACCACTGCACGTTTGATTGTGGGGTCATGGCTAAATTTGAGTAGGCTAGTCCATGACAATCATCACGTGCGGAGCCGATTGTGGAAAAAAATGTGTATTTCTGGACGTTGCAAGAGATATTAAAGGTGGATTATAGAGGGTTTGATGTGGATATATTTGATGCGCAAGCCATGAATTTGAGCAAGCTAAGCTTCAATTGTGGCCAAGGCCGCAGATTTACCTATTGTGCGGGTTCTTGTTCGAAACACGCATTCCCTCCCCAAGGCGGTACTGCTGCCTCGGGTGAGTGGGGGATGGATCAGATAGAGTGTGGAGTATTCGGGTCTCCCAAATCAGTGTTTCATTTGTAGACAGATGGGCCATTTGGCAAATGCCTGTCCTCGCAGGAGACCTCGACCCACAGCGCATGCGATGCCAGCAGCCGAATACCCAAGACGCACAGGCTGGTACCTCGACTAAGACCAGTGATCAGACAGCTGACGATTGGCAGCAGGTGCATGGCCGCCGTCGACAGGGGCGGGCTCGCCCCACTGCTCCCCCCGGTGGCAGACCTTCAGCAGCACTGGTTCCGACTGGGAACCGTTTTGACCCCCTTCAGCAGGACCCTCCCAAGGAGGCCCTATCCACTTCAGTTCCTCCACCTCCTCCTCCCTCAGATGCTGCCGCTCCGCCTCCCTCGCCTTCTCCCCCTCCCCCACCTCCACCCCCGTCTCCCGTCCCTCCTCTCTCCCCGGTGGGGCCCACAGCCTCATCTCCCGACCCCTCCTCCATTCCTCCTCAAACGCAAGGGACTGGACACGCGTCTGCCGCAAGGCGATCTCTTGGTAGTGCTTTCGCTACGAGCCATGGGGCTCGAGAGGGACAGCCCCACCCGAGGCCGCCTTTTTTGGTGCAGACTTCTCCTTTTGCAACAGTCCCTAGAGGTTTTACTAGCTTTGACATTCGCAGACGCTAGGACTTCTTCGACTACAGCTTCACACGGGTGACTCTTCTCCTGACCTGGAGGAGGCTTGCTTTCGAGTCCACGTCCTCTTTCTTGCAGGTAGAGGCATTGAGGCTTTGGACCATAGAAACAGGGGACGGGGGGACGTGGCCCTTTTATGCGAGGACGGGACAGGGGACGTCGGGACGCAGACGGGGACCCGTTTTTGGGACGTGGGGACGTCCCTCACAGGGGACGGGGCAGGGGACGGGTCCCGGGACACGGGTCCCCGGTGACCAACACGGATGGGACGCGGGTAGGGGGCAGGGCTGCAACTTTCAAAACGTTTTTAAGCGCCCACTTTTGGGGGGGGTTTCAAATTTCAAAAGCACCCTTTTGGAGGGGATTTCAAAAGCACCCTTTTGGGGGGGAATTCAAATTTCAAAATCCCACTTTTGGGGGGCCTTTCAAATTTCAAATTTAAAGTTCAAACCCCCATTTCGGGGGGAGCTCTTTCTACTTAAGAGCACCCACTTCCAAGCCTCAAGGCTCATAGCCTCATAGTATCTACTATCATACCCAAGCCTCAAGGCTCAAGGCCACTTCCTTGAAGACTTGAAGTTCCTCTCTCTCTCTCTCTCTCTCTCTCTCTCTCTCTCTCTCTCTCATCAAGCTTTCTCCTACTCCTCTTCCTTCTCTTCAACCCTTCTCTAATATCTATCATCAATGGCATCTCAAGATGGATCCCAAGCTTCTCTAAGCCCTCCTCCTTCTCCTTCCTCCGGCCCCGCCCCCGCTTCTCAACAAACTTCCTCCGCCGACTTCACATGGACGTGGTGGAGTGAGGTGATTGCTCCCAAGTCCGGTGTTGGAGGTGCACCAAGCCGTGGAAGTGCCGCCGTTGTGGCTACGAGCGCAATGGTTCCGGGAGGAAGTTGCGCGCCCACTTCCTTCACGAAAAAGGACATCAAGTTCAATTTTGCCCGCAAACCGGCTCGGAAGAGGAGAAGCAAAAGCTCCTAAATCTTGAGAAGACTCTTGCGGATATAAAAGAAGCCAAGAAGAATCGTACCAAGCGTCGCACGGTGAATCCGAGGGAGATGGCCACGGCGGCTTTCATCCGAGCATCGGCATCCCCTTCTTCGGCATCATTTTGTGCATCAACCGGCACCAACGGTGACCGCCCACCTCCACTCTCTACCAACCCTTCATCGTCATCTGTCCCTCATTTTCGTCCACCCAAGCGGCAAGCAACTCTTGGAGATAGTTGGAAACCGGCCTTGAAAGAGGAGGTAGATGTCGCCGTAGCAAGATTTTTCTACCACGACCATATTGCTTTCAATGCAGCACGGTAAGCCAAGCTAAGCTTTAATCTTTAGTTTATACAATGTATATCACTCAAGTCTCATTTACACTTTTTTTTTGACATAAAAGATCTCCATATTGGCACGGAAGATTGGAGAGTTTGGACCCACATATGTCCCTCCCTCTTCGGAGAGCTTGCGCACCACTCTTCTTGACAGGGAGAAAGTCATGGTGGAGGCGGCATGTGCATCCACAAGGGCTTCATGGAAGAAGAATGGGGTATCCCTGATTGTGGATGGGTGGAGTGATACCCGTCGCCCCTCCATTCATGGCGTGGTGGCATATTCTCGGGGGGAGATGTATTTCATTGACTCCCATGATGCATCGGGGACCGGGAAGAGTGCGCAAGTACTTGCATCGGAGTGGGCGCTTACCATTGAGAAGGTGGGAAAGCATGATGTCATTGCCATCGTCACCGATGGAGAAAATAGCAATCGTGCCGCCGGAGCCATCATTGAATCCCTTTATCCACAAACCACGGTCACATATTGCATGGCTCATTGCCTCAACAATCTTCTCAAAGATATAGGCGCCTTGGAATGGATTTCCCCGTCATTGAGCATGCGAATTCAATGGTGACTTTTGTCAATAATCATCAAAAGGTAACCATTAAGTGTTAACCAATCTTATTTCAATTCGAATCTAATTTCAATATGGAAGGCCAATTCTCGTTTTAAATGTTGAAACTTGATTTTTCTAAATAGGTGAGGGCTGAATTTTCAAAGAGGTCAAAGCTAGCTCTTCTCAAATACTTGGAGACTCGCTTCGCCTACAACTTTATTATGCTCCATCGCTTGAGTTCATGTAGTGGGGCATTGAGGGGACTCTTCATTAGTGATGAGTTCTTGGCAATGCCCGAGTCAAAAAGTGTCAACAGAGTGGCATGCCAAGCACGGGCCGACATGCCGGAATGGTGGGAGGAAGTAAAGACAATCTCCAAAATGGTGAAGCCTATCATCCACCTCTTCCAGGTGTTGGATTCCATGAAGCCTTGCATCGGCAAGATATATGAGGCCATGGACACCATGATTGACTCTCTTGAAAAACTTGTGACCGACCCCGATAGGTATTCACGTCGCACGAGTCACTTTTAAGTTTTCCCTATGCTTTACAAGTTTACTCGCTTGAGTTTTAACTTTGTTTTGAATCTTCATAACATAGGTACGAGGAGATCCAAGAATTGTGTGTGTCAAGGTCGAATGCCTACCATTCTCCTCTTCATGCAGCCGCTTATGTAGTGGATCCACAATTCCAACAAGGGAACCAATGGAAGGACAACCCGCCTTGTGCCCGACCCAAAGGAAAGGACCGAGATTCGGAGGCAAATCAATGTCTACAGGAATGGAAAGGGAGAAATTTTTCACATGCCCGATGCACAAGCATCTCGCTTTGAGATGGGGAGTGCTCTTTGGTGGGAGGAGTTTGGGGCGGGATTGGGCGGTTTACAGGATTTGGCTATTTGCATTCTTAGCCAAGCATGCACTACGAGTTGCTTGGAGCAACTTTGGAGTGTGTATGCTCATGTAGCCTCAAAGAAGAGGAATCGTCTTGATGTACAGAGAGCCAATGATCTCATATATGTCTCATCAAATTTGAAGATGCTTTCCAAGTCATATCAAAGTGATGATTTCGCGGAGTGGGCACTTGCTGAGGATGATCCTATCCCAGAGACAAAGATAGATGCAGAGGTGCCAGAGGCAGAGATTGAGACAACACCACTTGAGGATGATTTTTTTGGATCAAATGGACTATGCAGAGCCAGTTGACATTCAATTAGAGTCTAGACCTCTTGAGTCTCGAGTCCTTCCCTTTTTGACTCTCAATTATGCTAAACTCTACTTATCCACTCTTCACTTGTACATCATTATGTTTTGCCCCTTGGCGAGGATGATTGATGCTTGATCACCACACCAATGGTGTACTGTGTCGCGCACGCCGCACGCCCTTTGTTATATTTTGGTGTTATGTAATATGAATGCAAAAACCACTTTTTCTTTGCAATCTTGTGCTCTAAGTGTTCACTATTGTCTCAGTATTAAATTTGCAAAGAATTAGTGTTTTTTTAAAGCGCGTCCCCTGTCGCGTCCCCTGTTTTGCCACGTCCCCGTCCCCGAGACCCGCCACGTCCCCATGTGACTATGCTTTGGACACAACGGTGGGTTTCTCCTTTCCACTGTGCGGTAGGGATCCCACGAAGTGGACCTTGCACATAGTTCTTGACTGGCTCCAGATTCAGGCTACTGAGTTCTCACACAACACACGGGACTTAGGGGTGACAGATCTAGTGCAGACACTTTGGCCTCTTGCCAAGTTTAGCGTGACACCTCCGGATGCAACGGGTTGCAGGCACATTGTGGTGCATTTGTTTGCTGACACTAGAGCCCTCCTTGTTATGTATTTGTACATGAGGATTCTTGGACATAGGATGTGGCCCTTGGGGCTGCACGCTCGGCTTGGACCTAGGCGGGACAGTCACTCCTTTCGCGCTTGTCTTGAGGTTGTTCGGATGCGGATTACTCCCCATCCAAACCGGCCTCAAAAATAGCGAGGTTGGTTGCCATTGCAGCATTTGTTTTCTCTCACTGACTCCATGAGGATCATCTCATGGAATGTGCATGGATTAGGAGGGCCCCAGTTTCAGCGTCAGAGGGTCGACTGCGATAGGAGCTTCAGAGATGCCTTGTGGGTGGTGAGATTGACATTCTTATGCTACAAGAGCATCATCTTTGTGAGAGCCGCATTAGACTGTGTGGTCAGATTTTGTGTGGTCGCTATTAGACGTTTTGGTCAGCTACATTTGGACCTGGAGGCATCCTGTAAGGTGCAGCAGAAGTGAATGTTGAACTTTGCTCAAGATGAGTGCTCCGAACTGCGCTCAAGGTTCCTTTTACTTAGGGAAGGGAGAGCCTTCCGTTCTTTAATGAGAGAGTGCAATGGACACAAACAAAGTGAATGGACCCTGTGAATGAAGGTGCATGAGACTGAGAGATAGAGAGAGAAGAGAATACGACACCAGAGATGCTGTCAAACCCTCCTCCAAGGGCTCCACTCTCGATGGCGAGATTGATTGCACAATCTGGTAAAGTGCTCATGCAATTCTAAGTGATGCTAAACACGATGTCCTTGCCGTCTACAAACGCTGAATCTGCTGCCTGTTAAAAACGCTGCCTTGCTGATGGTGAAACGCTGGCTTCAAGCTGCAAAAGGAAACGCTACTTCACCTGCTGAAAAACGCTGAATACCCTGCTGTAAAACGCTGATTTTTCTGCTGTGAAACGCTGTCTAACATGCAGAGAAAATGCTGGTTTGCCGGTCCTGGTAAACGCAGATCTGCTGGTCCTTGAAGGCGCAAATCTGATGGTCTTGAACTGTTGAAGTGTTGGCCCAAAAACGTTGGCAAGCCAGGCTGAAAATGCTGATGGTGTAGGCTGAAATCGCTGGCTTTGTCATGAAGAAAACGCCAGGTCCTTGGTTGGTCTTGCTTGAGGAGGTGCTTGTTGAGCAATGCTCCTATTGCCTCTTCTGCCAAAAAGTGCTAGCTCTGGTTTGCTTATATATTATCTTAGTAAAATTGCCCGACCTAGTTCCCAACAAAAGTCACTTAATAAATAAGTGAAAAATGTCAAAATAAGAAAAATAGGTCTAATGCACTGGAAAATTCTCTTGATGGATTCTGATGGTAATGTTGATGATCATGCTGTGTGCAACCGGAGGATATGCATCTAATCTAAGTATCTGGGCATGCACGGTCTACAAACAGACTCACAAAAGTGCCAGAACACTTCCTATTCTATACTGACTTGACTGAACTGAACCCTGGTTGTGATGTAGCTTGTCCACGAACACAGGGTTGGATGTGTCACGTGACATCCCCTCCTTTTCAAAGTGAGTTATTGGTATTGAACTCTATGGCATCGAGGGAGATCGCCAATAGCATCCGGAATCCTGGAAGGGACTCTTAGCCGGCCCACTCTGATGCGTGGGTTGTGCGATACTTGAACTTCATAAAGGTCTGCAATGCTTGCTTCTTTGGGCCGCGCCGAAAGCAACACAAAGGCTTATGTAGCTCCTTCAATGCTTCAACTTTGTCTATGGACATAGATCCACCTTCTTTAAGAATCTCCAAGGCTGAAAATTCCTGAAACCACTTCCAACACAAAAACATGAACATACCTATTCCATGTAAAGTGACTAGAAAAACTCTCGTCTTTTCTAAAGATTGGGCATGCAATGTAGATGAACAAATAGACGGAGTGTCAAACCGTTCACCATACACACGCAAACAATGAGATCAAATCTTGTCTTGCTGATCTATCAATCAACTGTGGCAATTCACAACGAAAATTCCCATGCTTGGTGCTCATACTTTCTTGTGCTCTTTCTACAACTGTGTCGTGCCAAGGGAGAGACATGAAATGTGACTTCCTTGAATGCATACTTTTCAGCTTTTCATGAATAATCTGCATACATCCGTGCTCATTCATGAGTGAAACGTGCTCAACGTACAATATGTCATGCCTAGGAAAAAGGATCACATAAAGACGCTGATTAAAATACAAGAAACGATCACGAATGAAACACTCGAACAATGTGTGCTGACAAATCATTCGAACACATAGTACTTCCTGTAAGGGTTCTTTGGACCTAGGCTCGAGAACCAAAATCGGTTCGTCGTGTTTGATCGAATCTACCTGGGGGGGGGGGGGGGGGGGTGCTGTGTACCTCGACTCGAAAGCCAAGATCGATTCTTTGTGATTCATCGAATCTACAACGAGGTTGGCTTCGCTAGAAAAAGCATCAACTAAACCATCATCCTTGTGAACAATAACGTCATCTTCGTTCAAATCATCATGCTCGTGAGGAATCACATCTTGATCATGCAAATCATCATGCTTGTCATTGTCATCCAAATCATCATTCTTATCATTATCATTCAATTCATCATGCTTATCATCATGCAAATCCTATGTGTCATGCTTTGGAGAAGAAGAGACTGAGAGAGTCTCCTTCTCGTGAATCCGTTCAATCTTCGCCTGCACATTAGAAATGAGAGATGGAGAATGAACAACTTGCTCTCCACGAATGACAAGAGGAGAGTCACTTTTGGCATTGAAAGTGAACGTATTTTCTGCCCAATCAATGAGAGGGTTATGCTCACAAAACCATCAAATGCCCAAAATCATATCATATCTCGAAAGAGGAGAGACTAAAAATTTTCTACGGAAAGCAGCTTGTTGAACTGTAAACAACACATCAAGGCACTCCTTTGTGATGAGAGAGTCCATACTGGGAGTGAAGCCAGAGACCTCGAGAGGAGATTTCGTACTAACCTCTAGGCGGGGTCTCTCAACAAGAGAGGGACTAATCACATCATGCATACTGCTTGAGTCAAACAATATGACAAAACGCTGCCCCGTCATATGACCATAACATTTAATGAGAATCATGAGAAACTTGGGACACACTCGTGTTGTCATTTATTGCATTGACAAAGAAAGTGGGTTTTGTGGATTCTTTAGATTCATTAGAGTCAAACTTAGGACATGTTCTTTTTATGTGACCCTTAATGTGACAATCAAAACAACCACCTTCCTTAGAATAAGTGCTTTGCTCTTCCGACGTGATGTATCCTCCTAAAATTCCTTGTGCTACCTTTTCATCTAGAGTGATCTTAGGTTTAGCAATTGTGTTAAGTTTACCCTTAGGTTCATTTTGAGAGTTCTTTTCTGAGAGACTATTGGAAGATTGGTTAGAAGAGTTACCGTTCTTACCGTTCTGAGGGTTCTGAGAGATACTTGTCGAAGTCTTGTTTTCCTTAGGCTTTCCATTGTTGTGCTTCATCTCCTGTGCGAGAGCAATCACTACCGCCTTGTTAAGATCAATTGGATCGAGCACCTCGACATCGTACTCGATAAACTCGTCCAATCCATAAAGGAATGCCTCCTTGCGCTCCGCATCCGATTTGCGTAATTGAGTGCCGAGCTGCAAAACACGATTAGAGAAAGACAAAACTGGCATACCATTTTTCTTGAGACCACGCCAATTGTCCTTCAATCGTGCGAGATACTGAGGTGGCATAAACCGCGCCTTGAGCTTGTCTTGAAAATCGGCCCAATTGAAGGAAAGGGGCGTGAATTCGTCAGCTTCCTCTAGATGCGCGGCTAATTGTGCCTCTTGCCATGCGTGGTACCAATTGATGGCATCACCGGCAAGGTACATAGCTACCGTCAAAACCTTGCTATTTCCTGTCTTCTTAGTTGTCACAAAATAAGCATTAAATTGATGCAACCAAGAATGAATAACCGTAGCATCCATCTTACCATCATACTTATTGAACTGGATCTTCTCTGTGACTGGGTTGTTGGAGTCCGAATCTCGGCTTGCCTACCAAGATCTTTGGCTCGCTCAGACTTCGGGGCGAGAACATGTCGGACCAATTCTTGCATGCATCGTTCACTCTGTGCCACACGCTCTACCTGTCTTTCTTCGGCCGCCAAACGATTCGCTTCTTGTTGTGAGATCATGTCCAGCATTGTCTTGGACAAAGCCTCCATACGATTTGGTGCAATCCGGGGCGTAGATGGGGAAGGGGGAGGGTCGGGAAAACCTCCTGGTGGGGAAAACTCTTCTTCGCCACCTCCATGCGAAGTATCCATTCCGCTTCGGGTGATGACCATACACTGTGCTCTTGGTTCTTAAGTTCTCGAGGAACTTGGGTTCTTGTGGGTCTTTGGTTCTTGGGTTCTTGGGGGTCTTGAGTTCTTGAGGTTCTTGAGGGTCTTGAGGTTCTTTAGGTTCTTCTTTCGCTTGCAATCTGTGTTAGAGAAGGATCTTCTCTTCACCCGAGTTCTGCTCTTTTCCGCGGGCGCACCCCTTGGCGGCCTTGCGCTCACACCAAGGTTGCTTTTTCCCACCTCACGTCGATTGGCCGGCCGCTAAGTGCACGGTCCGCTCTCAATGAGTGAAAAGAGGCACAAGGGAAGGTTGGACAAGCCCTACTTTCTTGGGTTTCCTATCACTCTTCAAAAACACGATTAGGAATCGACACACCCAAGAGGTCTTGGGTTATGTGAGACCGCAACAAGCAAAAAAAATTATGTGGTTCTTGTGGTTCTTCCCTTAAGTGATATAGAACACTGCCAAAGCTCTGATACCAATGTAAGGTGCAGCGGAAGTGAATGTTGAACTTTGCTGGAGATGAGTGCTCCGAACTGTGCTCAAGGTTCCTTTTACTCAGGGAAGGGAGAGCCTTCCATTCTTTAATGAGAGAGTGCAATGGACACAAACAAAGTGAATGGACACTGTGAATGAAGGTGCATGAGACTGAGAGATAGAGAGAGAAGAGAATACGACACCAGAGATGCTGTCAAACCCTCCTCCAAGGGCCCGACTCTCGATGGCGAGAGAGGTCTACTATTGATTGCACAATCAGGTACAAGTGCTGATGCAAGTCTAAGTGATGCTATGTCGAGGTCAATGGTGGTGCCGACGATGACGAGACTATGGCTGAAAATTGAATGCTTGGAAATGCTTGGGCAATCTGCAACTGTCGAAGATGACGGGGCTTATCTGCTATTGCAAACACCATGTCCTTGCCGTCTACAAACACTGGATATGCTGCCTATTAAAAACGCTGCCTTGCTGATGGTGAAAGACTGGCTTCAAGCTGCAAAACGAAACGCTACTTCACCTACTGAAAAGCGCTGAATACCCTGCTGTAAAACGCTGTCTAACATGCAGAGAAAACGCTGGTTTGCTGGTCCTGGTAAAAGCAGATCTGCTGGTCCTTGAAGGCGCAAATCTGATGGTCTTGAACTGCTGAAGTGCTGGCCCAAAAACACTGGCAAGCCAGGCTGAAAACGCTGATGGTGTAGGCTGAAATCGCTGGCTTTGTCATGAAGAAAACGCCAGGTCCTTGGTTGGTCTTGCTTGAAAAGGTGCTTGTTGAGCATTGCTCCTGTTGCCTCTTCTGTCAGAAAGTGCTAGCTTTGGTTTGCTTATATATTATCTTAGCAAAATTGCCCTACCTAGTTCCCAACAAAAGTCACTTAATAAATAAGTGAAAAATGTCAAAAATAGGAAAATAGGTTTAATGCACTGGAAAATTCCCTGATGGATTCTGATGGTAATGCTGATGATCATGCTGTGTACAACCGGAGGATATGCATCTAATCTAAGTATCTGGGCATGCACGATCTGCGAACACACTCACGAAAGTGCCAAAACACTTCCTATTCTAAATTGACTTGACTGAACTGAACCCTGGTCGTGCTGTAGCTTGTCCACGGACACATAGGATTGGATGTGTCACGTGACACATCCAAGGAGGGGTATGTATGACTATTGCGGATTCTTTGCAGCAGGCCATTATGGGTAGAGGGATTATTGTGCCAGGCAGGGCTCAGTGGCACAGAGGAGAGGTGCCATGAGTTTGCTCTCCGTCGACAGGCATCACAGTGGACCCAGGTGGATAACAGAGTGACAGGGACTTTCTCTGAGACAGTAGGACCCCGACATACGCATGCCAAGGTCAGCCAGTTGAGGAGGCCTGATGAGTCAGTTGCTTCAAAGCCAGAGAACATGCATGCAATTGCTACTGACTTTTACCGTGACCTACTATCAACAGAGCGTCAGGATGCATGCAGAGAGAAGGTTTGGGCACAGATGCCTTGTCTTGTGGCTGAGGAGATGCGCCAGAGGCTTGAGCTGCCTCTTCAGCTAGAGGAGCTCCACGCGGCCCTCAGAGCACTTCCCTGTGGTAGGTATCCAAGTGAGGATGGTTTGACTCCCAGCTTTTCTTAAGAGTACTAGGACTTGCTTGGCTCAGATCTCTGCAGCGCTTTTCAATACACCCTACACACTGGAGAGATGCCTGACAGCATGAGTGAGGGTCTGATTTACCTCATTCCCAAAGAGGGTGGCTCCTTGGATGAGATTCGACAGCGGCGGCCCATCACCATCCTCAACTCCGCCTACAAAATTCTTGCCAAGGCTTTGAGTTTGAGGATTCAGCCACTTCTAGAGAGCATTATACATGGGACACAGACAGGTTTTGTCAAGGAGCGTAGTATCCTTGACAACATCTTTTCATTTTAGGAGGCATCCGTGGTGAGGATCTGATGATACTTCTTCTCGATTTTGAGAAGGCTTACGATAGAGTTGACTGGGACTTTTTGGAGGGCACTCTTCGTAGGATGGGCTTTTCAGATCCTTGGATCAGAGGTGTGTCAGCTCTTTACAAACGGGCACACAATCAGGTACTTTTGGCAGGTGGTAGAGGAGATCGCTTCATGCTCACACATTCGGTCAGACAGGGCTGCCCTCTTGGCCCCTTCCTCTTTTTGTTCTATGCTGAGGCGATGAGCAGATTTTTGGTTTCACAACAGGTTGGTCTACGTGGCTTAGCGCTCCCTATTCGGTGCGATGAGCTACTTGATGCTGAGTTTGCAGACGACTCAGCTTTGTACTTGGAGGGCCAGGAGGCCAACTGTTATGTCCCGCTCATAGGAGAGGGGATCTAGCCCAAACGCCGTCGAGATGGGCGTCCAATGTTCGGGCGGACGTAGTGTGAACGCAGCCAGTGTGTGTAACAAACTTGGACACTCCAAGTCAAGAATCAACCGCGACACCACCAAATAACCACTTCAAAACAATTCACAGATCACAATAGATTTGCACTGGCCCGGTGGAGTTCCGTGCCTAGAGATATTGGCCCCAAAGACTGGCGCCCCTTTCGGTATTTCTTTTTGTATTAATCAATCATCAAAGTACAAGAGAGCGGTTAGGGTTTCACTCTCAGACTCTTCAAAACAATTCACAGATCACAATAGATTTGCACTGGCCCGGTTGATTCTTGACTTGGAGTGTCCAAGTTTGTTACAGTGTGGCCAGCCATTATTATAAAAGGGAGGCCAAGGCCTCATTTGCAGTTATCGACCCCCACTGGCAGTGGCTACCCCGCGAGGCTAGGATTGCGCAAGGTCACCTCGAGGAGGTGAGGCCGGGTGGCCGGCCATTATTATAAAAGGGAGGCCAAGGCCTCATTTGCAGTTATCGACCCCCATTGGCAGAGTGCCAGTGGTTACAACGCGAGGCTAGGAGTGCGCGAGGTCTATCGACCCCCACTGGCAGAGTGCCAGTGGTTACCCTGCGAGGCCAGGAGTGCGCGAGGTCACCTCGAGGAGGTGAGGCCGGGTGGTATGGGACGCTCGGTCTTACAAGTGCACGCCTACATCCTCGGACGTTGGCCCCAGCACGAGGGAGCTGCCGGATGGTGGCTATGGTCAGGTGGTTCGTCCGACGCGTGTCTATAAGCGGTTCGTATAGCAGGGAGATCCACTCTTTGTGTTCGTTTCATAGTATCAGAGCCGGCTTGGCTACGGAATGGACCGTGTACACCTACAGGCTGCTTAGAGTCGGATAATCACTATTTCATGCAAGTTTCGATAAAATAACTGTTTGATTGATTATTTTCTTCTCATGAGCATGTTTGCATGTGAAATTTAATGTGTTTTTTGCTGATTTTTGGTAAAATTCAGCAATCTAACGAGCAGAAAGCCGGAAATCAGGAAGTTATTTGTGAATTTACTGATTTTTTTTTGTGAATTTCGATGAGAATCACTCTATGCTGTTTAATTTGCTCACTGGCCATGAAATTTAGCATAGTTTATTAAACTCCCTTTGTATTCCTCTCTGTGAAATGCTACACTGAGTAAATACACACACACACAGAGAGAGAGAGAGAGAGAGAGAGGACGCATTGATTCTCCTTGCATTCTCCAATGTGAAGCGAAGAGAAAGGCTGCTCTCAGTATGCAGCAAAGAGGAGAGAGAGAGAGAGCTGAGCTCTTGTGCTGCAGAAGAGGGAAGAGAGGTTGTGCAAGAGGACAAAGAGAGAGAGCGCACGCCACAGGTCTAGCGTAGAGTTTTTTTTAGCGTTGGCTCCTAGCTGGCGACCCCTCCGCGTGCTAGCCACGAGTGAGCACACGCTCTGGCATCCGATTTCTCTCTCCACGCGTCGTTTCCTCTCACTGTTAGCGTTTGATTTTTATCACGCTACACTTCGTTTGATTTTTTTTGTGAGTTAACTGCTTTAATTTAAGTGCTCCATTTTAAATGGCCTGGACAGAGTTTTTTTTAAGAAAGTGTGAATGAAACCGGCCTGTTCAATCCAAAAAGGGCGGTAGACTTTACTTTAAACCTTGATTTAGCTTTCACCCATTATTAGTCGTCTATTTTACCTGTACTTTCAAGACACATCAAAGGGGAGAGGGATACAGGCTGCTAGATTGCACCTGTATAAGTAGACGGACACCAGATTGGCCCCTAACTTAGGCGCCCCTTTCGGTATTTCTTTATTGTTCAAAAGAGGGAATAAACGCTGTGGTTCCTACAAGCTGCCCCGCACAAACTCGGCTGAATTTCCACTGTTCCAGCCCGATTTCGGCAGCATAACTGTACTAGAACCCTTCACGGTCAGTATTCCCACGCATTGACTGACTTTCCCGACGCATACGGGCACTTTGCAAAACCTGGCGAGAATCTGCAGCACGCTGAATTCTCTGTTTTCAGCCCTGAAAATGCGCCAGATCGCCTGTACAGCGGTCCCCTTGCGTCCCCGAACCTCCTGGGGGTATTAGGGTCCGTTTAGGGCCAAAACCCTAAACCTGCAAAAATACACAGCAGGCTGTAATTCACTGTTTCGGGCTCCGTTCCGCGTGCCGGTCGCATCCCTAGCAAGTCCTCGAGCTCCCGCACCTGTAGGGCTACTTGCCCTTTGAATCGGACGAGATTTCTGGCGTGAAACCTCTCCGAATTCACCTGTACCTGTGGGGGGATTAGCCGCTAGCTAATCCAGTACCTGTGCAAGAGGCTCTTGCCTCGGCAATCGCGCATGAACCCACACAACTGTACATTGGTCAAATGAAAAGCCCACTAGAGGGGCATAACATACTGCCAAAGGGGAGAGAGAGGGCAGTGCGTAGCGTGCAGGGCATCACTCCTGGCACCGCACTGTGCATAAGAGGGAAAGCAAGCACTCCATAGCTCTTAACCTGTGACAGGAACTTGCAGAATGAGCCTCCCAACTATAAATCACGTTTTTGCCTTCTCTATAAGTAGTAAACTGGCCTCAGAGTGCCAAGTGTCACTCATTTGTGCATTTTCCCGCTTTAGACCCTCGGGTCTAAAAATATCTCACCTGCAGCCTCTGTTGACTTGGCCACAGAGTAACAAAATGATCCCCATGTCAAACTGCACGTAATGACGCGAAGACATTTTCAGGTCCCAAAATAGCAGTTCCCTAAATTTTAGGAGATGCTGCCATTGTATCTTTCTAGGTCATCCGACCCTCTTTGTACACTGCGGCCACATCCAGAACTGAAATGTAGCCTCTGTAGCAAAGGATTCCACTTTGGCTAGTCAATGACCCCACTTGGCTAACCATAGTCCTTGTCCAACCTTAGTGCTCTCTTGCCCTCAGGCCCGGACTCCCTCTGGACAGTTCCACACTAGCTATGCAATGCAGGGCAGTTAGATTTCCCGAGGGGTGTTTCCAAAAAGTGAAAGTAAATAGATAATAAGAAAGAAATCAACAAAAAGGATAGATAGTAGTCACACGCTGGTGACATACCCCCCTCTTGAAATCTCAAACGTCCTCGTTTGCATCTATGTCGTCCATGCTTACTGTCAACACTGATGTATTCAACACCTGTCGACACATATACGACACATACATGCTCATTGTCAACCCTGGTGTATTCAACACCTCGTCGACTCATGTATTGCCTGCGTGTGAACCCTGTCCCAATGACATAGTGGTAGCTTCGCACTCTGCCATTGCTTTGAGTCACGAACTTTCCAATGACAAAATGGTAGCTGCACATTTTGCCACTGTCTTATAGTACACGTTGGATCCCGTAACACTTGCGAGCATACCCAAACCGACAGTTTAAGAATGCAGTTACACATGTACTCTTTAATAGAAGCAATCACTGTATCCTTGACAGACTGACAAGAAATACTCACTTCTATAGCACTAACCAAACTTTTGGACATTCCATAAGAGCAATTGCCAAACTGACAATCTGTACAGCTCTAACATTCATGTAACAGGTATTTGATTTGAGCTCACTTTAAATACCATGTACATCATTTGTTTCAAAAGCCATTGTCACACTGACAATCCATTTAGCTTTGAAACTCAAGGGGTCAAGGTAGGTTGCAAATCGAAGGCTTCCAGGTAAAGTGATAACACAGTTGGTGACTCTGCAAGTTCACCTTCTTCCATCCACTTAGCATCCATTGGTGGATAGTTTCTGAACTTTACCAAGTAACGCCTAGCAACCTTGCCTTTCACTTTCCTTTCTTTGTGTGCCAAAATCTGTTCAGGGACCAAGATTTCGTCAAGTTCCTCGACTTCCGGCTGATCTTCAGCTGGCATATCTTCTGGCACATCACCCACATAGGGTCTGAGAAGACTCACATGAAACGCATTGTGAATCTTCCAACTGTCAGGCAATTTCAGCCTATATGCAACATCACTGATTATGTCGCACACTTGAAAAGGCCCATAGTAACGCATGCTGAGCTTTGGAAACACTCTTTCCTTGCCCTTCATCTTCTTTAACCTTGCCTTTTCAAAGCGTAAAAGCACCCAATCACCAAGTGAATATACCACTTCACGACGGTGACGATCAGCTGCTTTCTTTTGCTTTGCCTGAGTCCTTTCTAAGGCCACTTTGACCTTCTTGTACATTTCATCCATGTCCTGAACATACTTATCTGCTTCAAATATCTTGTCCTTTGTATGCAGTATGGGAGGAACTTTCTTGCCACCTTCAACTATTTCAAAAGGTGCCTTGCCAGTTGATGAATGCACTGTATTATTGTATGCATACTCCACCAATGGCAAATACTGCTCCCACTTTCCTTTATGCTCTGACACATAGCACTTCAGCAGATCTAGGACAGTAGAATTTGCCTCTTCTGACTGCCCATCTGTTTGAGGATGAAATGACGAAGAGAATTTGAGCGTGGTACCCATATTCTCAAACAAGCCTTTCCAGAACAAACTAGTCATGCGTGGATCACGGTCGCTAACAATCGACTGTGGCATGCCATGATACTTGAAAATATTGCTCATAAACAAGCGTGCCATCTGATCTGGCTTTATCTTCTTCCTGACAGGAATAAAATGAGCCTATTTGCTAAATCTGCAAATAATGGTCCAAATACCATCGTTTCCTGTCTGCGTTCTCGGAAGATCAAAGATAAAATCCATAGCAATACTTTCCCATGGTTTATCTGGAATAGGTAGGGGTTGCAATAACCCTGGTGCCTTTTGCCTGTCAAACTTGACCTTTTGGCATATTAGGCATTCTCGCACAAAGACATCCACATCTCTTCTCAATGTAGGCCAGTAGAAGAATGTCTCAACCGCTTTAACTGTAGCATCGATACCACGATGCCCTACATACGGTGGGACATGACTCTCTTCCATAACTTTGCGTCGCAATGGCTTTGTGACACACAATCTGCCATGCATCATCATGAACCCGTCTTTAAGAAGGTAGTGTTCATGACGTTGTCCATCCATTAGTTGCTCGAAGACCCTTGCAAAATCTTCATCATTTGCATACTGTTCTCTCATATCATCAAGTTCATGATGATAAGGAATCGACACAGCTGAAATTTGTGGCTTCCTTGACAAGGCATCAGCCACAACGTTCTTCTTGCCTTCCACATGCACAATCTGAAAATGGAACATGGACAAGATATTTGCCCATCGCATATGCTTCTCAGATAACTTTGTCTGTGTCAAGAAGTATCGCAAGGTCTGATGATCCGTTTGGACAACGAAATCTGCACCTAGCAGGTAGTGTTTCCAACTTAAGAGCGCATGAATCACAGCCAGTAATTCTTTCTCATAGACCTGCATGGTCATCTCTGGCCCTTGCAAAATTCTGCTCTCATAGGCTACTACCCTGCCATCTTGCATTAGCACAGCACCAATGCTACTACCGCAGGCATCACACTGGACCACAAATGACTTCCTAAGATCTGGCAACACAATGACTGGATCTGAAGTCATCTTTTCCTTTAAGAGATTAAAAGCTGAAATCTCTTTTTGTGTCCATCTAAAGGTGACTGCCTTCTTTTGAAGAGCATGTAAAGGTGAAGCAATCTCAGCAAAATTTCGGATAAACCTTCTGTAATAGGAGCATAGTCCCAAAAAGCTTCGGACATCATGCACCGTCTTCAAATTTGGCCATGACTTGATCGCTTCGACTTTTGCAGGATCCATTCTGACACCATCCTTTGAGACAATGTGTCCCAGAAAGTGAATCTCTTCCAGAAAAAACTCACTTTTCTTTGCATTGATGAGCAACCTATGAGTGCAAGTTGTCCACCATTGTCCCGCATTCCCTGTCAAGAAAGTGGCTGCCTTGCGGACCTTTGAAGCCTCTGTAAAGTTTCCCCCTGCATAGGCCTTGTCAAACTGCTGGAGGAATGAGAGAGCCTTCTTCCTGTCATCAAACCCTGTAAAGGTCGTGAATGTCACACCTTTGCCACCTTCTTTATACGGAGTTGGCCTCTCCAGCGGCGTCAAATTGTCATATGGAAGTGACTGAAACATGGGAACACTATTAGGGTTCATCTGTGTTCCTTGGCCGCTATTAACTTGACCTGGAAATGCCATATTTGGCTGCTGATTTGTAATTCCAGCCATACCAAAATTTGCTTGTGGCATCCCAAATTGGCCCTGAGTGCTCTGAAACCCTGGTTGCATACCCATGACACCATACATGGGGTTAGGCATCATCGTTTGAGCACCCCCAAACACTGTTCCTGGCGTGTAAAACTGATTTCCATGTGCATGACCAGCCATGCTCTGGAATACGGATCCACCTCCAAAATAGCCAAGGTGTACTGAAGGTGGTGGGAAGACTTGTTGCATAGCCTGTAGGTTGCTTCCCTGCCCATTAGAACCAGCTATAGGCTGCTAAAAGGTGGCGGGCTGAACTGGTACAGCCTGAAAGATTGGCATCTCAGCCACCTGTTCTTGCACCTTAGGCACACGTTGTCGAGACTGCATGTTCTCTGTCAAGTGTACAGGTGTTTCCATTGACTGTGCGGTATGAATCACCTGTGCTCGAGCCTTAACAGGCTTTTGAATATGATCCAGTGACCCAACTTGCTGAGACGGAACAGGAGGTTGCAGAAAGGCTAAAAACCTTGGGTTCTGCATTACTTGTGTGAACATAGCCACAGCAGTAACCAACTGGGTCCTGAATATATCATCATCAGTCTGTGGTGGTCTTGAGGACTCACCCACTTCATGTGTCTGTTGACCCTGTGAAGAGGAAACCTCTTCAGTCACATCATCTGGTCTGTCAGCCATAATTGCAATTCCCTGTGTCTGGTCTATGATCCCCTGTGTCTTCAAGCCGAAAACTGCCCAAGGCTCACTTCTATGGGAAAAAGTGATTTAATCCCGTCGATGGAACCATGAAACCGGCCTGTTCAATCCAAAAAGGGCGGTAGACTTTACTTTAAACCTTGATTTAGCTTTCACCCATTATTAGTCGTCTATTTTACCTGTACTTTCAAGACACATCAAAGGGGAGAGGGATACAGGCTGCTAGATTGCACCTGTATAAGTAGACGGACACCAGATTGGCCCCTAACTTAGGCGCCCCTTTCGGTATTTCTTTATTGTTCAAAAGAGGGAATAAACGCTGTGGTTCCTACAAGCTGCCCCGCACAAACTCGGCTGAATTTCCACTGTTCCAGCCCGATTTCGGCAGCATAACTGTACTAGAACCCTTCACGGTCAGTATTCCCACGCATTGACTGACTTTCCCGACGCATACGGGCACTTTGCAAAACCTGGCGAGAATCTGCAGCACGCTGAATTCTCTGTTTTCAGCCCTGAAAATGCGCCAGATCGCCTGTACAGCGGTCCCCTTGCGTCCCCGAACCTCCTGGGGGTATTAGGGTCCGTTTAGGGCCAAAACCCTAAACCTGCAAAAATACACAGCAGGCTGTAATTCACTGTTTCGGGCTCCGTTCCGCGTGCCGGTCGCATCCCTAGCAAGTCCTCGAGCTCCCGCACCTGTAGGGCTACTTGCCCTTTGAATCGGACGAGATTTCTGGCGTGAAACCTCTCCGAATTCACCTGTACCTGTGGGGGGATTAGCCGCTAGCTAATCCAGTACCTGTGCAAGAGGCTCTTGCCTCGGCAATCGCGCATGAACCCACACAACTGTACATTGGTCAAATGAAAAGCCCACTAGAGGGGCATAACATACTGCCAAAGGGGAGAGAGAGGGCAGTGCGTAGCGTGCAGGGCATCACTCCTGGCACCGCACTGTGCATAAGAGGGAAAGCAAGCACTCCATAGCTCTTAACCTGTGACAGGAACTTGCAGAATGAGCCTCCCAACTATAAATCACGTTTTTGCCTTCTCTATAAGTAGTAAACTGGCCTCAGAGTGCCAAGTGTCACTCATTTGTGCATTTTCCCGCTTTAGACCCTCGGGTCTAAAAATATCTCACCTGCAGCCTCTGTTGACTTGGCCACAGAGTAACAAAATGATCCCCATGTCAAACTGCACGTAATGACGCGAAGACATTTTCAGGTCCCAAAATAGCAGTTCCCTAAATTTTAGGAGATGCTGCCATTGTATCTTTCTAGGTCATCCGACCCTCTTTGTACACTGCGGCCACATCCAGAACTGAAATGTAGCCTCTGTAGCAAAGGATTCCACTTTGGCTAGTCAATGACCCCACTTGGCTAACCATAGTCCTTGTCCAACCTTAGTGCTCTCTTGCCCTCAGGCCCGGACTCCCTCTGGACAGTTCCACACTAGCTATGCAATGCAGGGCAGTTAGATTTCCCGAGGGGTGTTTCCAAAAAGTGAAAGTAAATAGATAATAAGAAAGAAATCAACAAAAAGGATAGATAGTAGTCACACGCTGGTGACAGTGAAACCTACAGGCTATTAAAAAACCACTTACAAAGAGTGACTTTTCACAGAAGGACTCGGTTTTCAGCCCTCTACTTTTCTCAACCCGCTTCTCTCTCTCACCCGCTCGTGCTCCCGCGCTCCCGCCATCACCTGCTTGCCTTCGGACGCGTACACAGACGCGTAGCGCTCTTTGAAGTCCAACTTTTCGTGATCGAAAAGTGCAGAAAAGGCCCTAGTTTCGCGTGAAACCTACACTTTTTCACGGATTTCGCCATGGATTCCTCCAACTGGATGTGCAGCGTGACGACGCGCCAGGTAATGTTCAAATTCCGTTCACGCATGCTCTATACACATGGATTACAAGTACCTTCCAGAGCTTCGACCAGCATGTTACCGCTCGAACTTTCAGACAAACATTCGCTTGGCCTCTCTCGAAGGGGTCGTGCAAGGGCTTAGTTCCCGACTTACTGCTTTGGAATATACGGCTCAATCGACGACTGCGCAAATTTCCGAGGGCGAAATGTCACAGGACGGGCACCACGTGCCAATAGAAAAAAGCAGATTGAGCAGGCTTTTAGCACTTCAATAACAATTGAACTGAAAGAGAAAGAGAGACGACACGCAACATGGAGTGGCGGAATTCCACCCCAGAGTGTATTGGCCCCAAACCTTGGCGCCCCTTTCGGTTTTCTTTATATTGCATCAACATAGTACAAGCCGATACTCCAGACTCTGCACCTTCGCTAGGAAGCATGCCAGAGAATGAGTCCTAGCCTCATATTTAAAGCCCCTTGGCCTAAAAAGCAATTACAGTGAAAAGCCTTCAAAACTCAAAAGCTTCTGGTCCAAAAGCAAAGCCAAAAGTTGCCAGCGTAAATCATGGAAATCCGTACAGCCTGCCACGTCATCAGCCAGCGCAATTTTCGGAAATCTCCCTGCTACCCTTAGGGTTAGGGTTAGGGTTAGGGTTTTTGCAGTTTTAGGGTTAGGGTTTCAAAATTTAGGATCTGCAGGTTTTAGGGTTAGGGTTTCCAGAATTAGGGTTTCAATTTTTAGGGTTAGGGTTTGCAAAATTAGGGTTTCAAGTTTTAGGGTTAGGGTTTGCAAAACTAGGGTTTTCAAGTTTTAGGGTTAGGGTTTTCAGAGTTAGGGTTTCAGCAGTTAGGGTTTTTGGCACAAATTAGGGTTACGGTTTTTGCTCTCGGACAGCCACGTCATCACTTTGTGATAGTTTAGACCCCTCTGCCACATCTGTAAGTTGACTCCATTCTTTAGGTTTTGACACGTCAGCAGTTTGTTACACGAAACCCATCTCCAACAATTGCGAACGCAGATTGCTGCTTTTGGGCGTCCACAGGGTGGTCCAACTGCCACGATTCCGTACAAAACCACAAATTTCTCAGGGGAGGAGAAGGAATGTACGGAATTGGCCATAAATAACTGGCTGCATCAGTGGACCACGTATTTTGATCTCCATGGGGAGCATGATGAACTGAGGATTCAGACGATTCCTCTCTATCTGCGCAATAAGGCGCTTACCTGGTGGCACGACGTGACAGAGAAGCCTACGACATGGGTCAAAATGGATCCTTTGAAAGCTTACGCTAAATTGCAGAGTCTTTCGATGAAAGCTCTATCTTTTGATAAGTACGACAGCTTTCAAAGAGACGCTCACCTTCTGCAAGGTGGATTCTACGCACGCTGTGCACATATACCTGCTGGGATTACACGAGGATTACTGTTGGACCTTAATCAAGGACAAAGCCCCGACTGACGTCCAGGATGCAATGGCAAAAGCCAGGACGTTCCATCTAATAAATGGGACGAACTATGAGAAGAAAAGAACTTCAGACCATCAATCCGGTGACGGCGCTTCGAGGAAGCTACCCCGATTCCAACATAAGTCCAAATCACCACCGAGATCTTCTCAAGAGAAGAAGAAAGCCAAAAATGCTTCAGATGTTGATGCAGTGAAGAAGGGGGCTTGCTTCGGATGTGGCCAGACGGGTCACCAAATCAAGGATTACCCCAAGAAGAAGACAAAGAACCGCAAGTCGTCCTTCGGTTCACGAGATCTCAAGTAACTCTGATGTCATTCAAGTTGAAATCCATCATCTAACGCACAGTTCATGCACTAATTGTACTTTTAGCACCAAAGTGTTTAATAAGCACGATCTTCTTCGTTTCCCTGAGAAGATCAATGGTCACGACGTGGCCGTACTCCTTGATAATGGAAGCTCACACAATTTTGTGGATACAAAATTGGTGCAGAAACTGAGCCTGCGGACACGAGACAGTGACCATGAGTATCGCGTGAAGATGGCTCGTGGCGAGGATACGGATGTATGGAATTGGATGGTTCCAAAGTTGTCGCTAGAGCTGGCTGATTACAAAGAGAACCTGGATTTCCACATCATGCGCCTGGATAGCGCAGATGTTATTTTAAGAATCCATGGTTTTATGATAAACAAGACTCATTGTATATAGACTATGTACATCACTCTCTTGTTTTTATTAAGCAGAACATGCCTCATGTATCTGTGTCGCTTTGTGATCAAAATTCTGTAAATAATGGTTTTGCAATACCAGTTGTTACTGCTTTGGAAATGTATAAAGATACAAAGTCTTCTGATGTTGACTTTTATCAATGTGTACCATCTGCTTGGTTTGATTCATTAGTTCTTGGTACTTCTGTCACTGAATTTCTTTATGTTCTTCTGTTGAACTTGGGGATTCCGACAAATCCAACCTTATTCGAGAAATCATGACTGATTTCAAGGATGTCTTTCTTGATGACCTATCTCCTAGCTTGCCGCCTTCGAAAGGAGTAGATGATCATGGCAATGAGTTGGTGGCTGGTAGTCAGCCCTTCTCAAAGCAACCCTATCGGTTTAGTAAAACCAAGGAGGACGAGATTCAGCGACAGCTGAAAGATTATCTCGACAAGGGTTTTGTTTAGCAAGTAAATCCCCGTGGGGAGTGCTAGTGTTACTTTTTCGAAAGAAGGATAACACTATGCGCTTCTGCGTAGATTACAAGGGGTTGAATAAGCTCACTATCAAGAATAAGTATCCGCTCTCGTGTATGGACGATCTGATAGATCAGCTCCACGGAGCGCTGTATTTTACGAAGATAGACCTGCGATCAGGCTATCACCAAATACGGATCAAACATGTTTCTAAGACAGGTTTCCATACGCGTTATGGTCACTATGAGTTTTTTGTCTTGCCTTTTGGTTTGACCAATGCTCCAACTACATTTCAACAGATGATGAATGATCTGTTTAGACCATTTTTAGGCAACTTCATTGTTGTATTTCTCGATGATATCTTGATCTATAGCCGAAGTTTGTTTGAGCACTTAGCGCATATACGCGTTGTTCTCGAAGTACTGAGAACTAAGAAGCTTTATGCTAAGGCTTCAAAGTGTGAATTCTTCAAGAAAGAGCTTCTGTACTTGGGTCACATCATTACTCGATTACTCGCGATGGAATTCGCGTGGACCCTGAAAAATTGGATAAAGTGCGAAATTGGCCCATTCTTAAGAATGTGTGCCAAGCAAAGTCCTTTTTAGGCTTTACAGGATTCTTTCATAAATTCATCAAGGATTACTCTAAAGTTGCTGCTCCGCTTACGCAACTTTTAAAAGGAGGGGTGAAAGGACCGAAGACTTCGGACCCTCACCGTAAAGGTAACCTCCCTACTGTCTGGAATGAGCCTCTCGACGAGAGCTTTCGGACACTAAGCACTTGGTGACTACTGCTCCAATATTGCACATTGTGGATCCTAGCAAACCGTTTGTGGTTGAATCGGATGCTAGTGATTATGCCATTGGAGCGGCAGATACAAGTGGCGCATGTTTCTGTCTTCAAGACATCTCTTCGACAGTCTCTTCAAGTTGCCTGTGACTTGGATGAGCTCCCTGTCAGTCATTACGAGCTCTACTTTGACTGTATCTGATTTATTGTTTGTAATATTTTCTATGGGTTTTCCTCGCCTTGTTGGATCTTGTGCATCCCCACAAACACTCACACCACTGAGCGATGAGTTGACGAGTTGGCCACATTGTGCATACTAATGAGTCAACTCAATTTTTTATTTCTTTCAAGCAAGTTTAAATCAATGAAAAATATTATTTCTACCTTTGAAATAAGTAAACCGAGAACTTGGATTTGATGTCTTTTCAAAGAGTTGGAAAGGTTTGAACCGGCCATCCCTTACAAATGCAAGTATTTTTTATTGCATAGACAAAAAGGTTTTTCGTGAGCACTATTCGGAATTCTGGAGATTAGATTTTAGGTAGCAATGTTTTACAGCATGACACCTTCTAGAAGGGGCAGTCGCCACGGCTGCTCATATTCTCAACCGATCTTCACTTTGTTGAAGGTTCCATTTCAGGCTTAGTTTTAAAGAAAATGTGATGTCTCCTGTTTTTGCATCTCTGGGGATGATGCCTATGTCCATGTACTTGAGAAGTAGAGTAGTAAGTTTGATTCCAAGTCCAACGAGGTGATCTTAGTCTACTATAACTCTATTTCCAATAGCTATTGTCTTTATGACCCTAAGCGGAATAATCCTGTAGTCAGCTGAGATGTTGTTTTTGACGAGCATGTACCTTCACAAAAGGATTCTGCCCCTAAATCTCCTTCTTTATGCCCAGAATTTCCTTTTCTTAGTGACCGTCCTGAAGACTCTTCTCCTTTGGAAGAACCTTCGTCTCTAGTTTCTGATTCTAGAAAGTGAAAAGCTGATTTACACATTTCATCCTTATGATACAGAGGATGATGGTTCAATGATTACTGCTAATGATCTCCCAGTTGCTACTTCACAAGGTGAGCAACCAGTCCAGCTTCCAAGGTGGCTTTTGAATACTCTTAGTTTCCGATGTATCAGGAGTTTCCTGCAGCTTCAGACTACAAAACAGTCTCAAATTTCAATGTCTACACGAATCTGAGATGAACAGAGTCGTATCACAGGTGAACTATGCTTTGATGTATACTATCGTGCGAGACAAAGAATCTCTTATTGTTCAGGAGGCGCTTTCAAAGTGGAGAACGCTATGCACGCTGAGAGTGATTTCGTTGAGAAGAATTGTACATGGGAGTTCGTTCTGAGACCAAACAAGCGGAATGCCATTAGTGTCAATAGGTCTGTAACATCCAAGTATGAATTAGATCGTACGTTTGGAAAGGCACAAAGCCTGATTCGTGGCTAAAGGATTTTGAAATATGCTGGGATAATAGGAGTGTGAAACACGATACAACCTTACAAAATCATCATCCTTATGATCCTGAAATGAGCTCTTATGCATGTAAAAGAGTAAGCTCATGGACACAGTACTGTGTGTGTGTGTGTGTGTGTGTGTGTGTGTGTGTGTGAGAGAGAGAGAGAGAGAGAGAGAGGGGAATGGGGAAGGGGATGTCTTGCATGCGGTGTTACTGTCTAAGTATGGAAACGGAAACTGGGTGGTCACACTGTGATCCGAGCACGCCCACACATGTGCAGACACATACAGACAAGCAATGAAGGTAGATAACTCCCATGCTATTTGTACAGAGAAGGAATAGTCTCTGTATGTAAGAGAGGAGCTAAATCAAATCAAAATTTGGCATACACGAAGCGTGCATTAAAACCTTTGCCTCAAGAAGACAAACAGGGTCAAATTCCAGCTTACCAGAGCAATTCGACAGAATCGGGCAGTTGGACGAGCAGAGACGTAAGGAGTTTAATTGCTTTGGACCATTCTTTGGCAATGTAGGCTTGCGCAAGCTCGTGTTGCGTCAGAGAAGCATCAGAGGCAGCCATGGCGATCGAGATCCACGATCTACGTCGTGCGAAAACTGGCCCTCGGTGAAAATGCAAGAGAGGATGCCTTGCTTCATCTGCTGGGGCTATCTACTTTGCGTGCACTATCTCTTGCAGGTCAAATATGCTTTGCAGGCCAACAGCCAACAATAGTGCCACGACAGCCAAGAGTCCAGCTCTTGTAATACACCAATCAAGATTAGGGATGTGTTTCTGTTCATACCCTCTAGACAGCCAAGAGTCCAGCTCTTGTAATACACCAATCAAGATTAGGGATGTGTATCTGTTCATACCTTTTAGTAATATGAGCTCAAGCTCTCAATCAACAATCAATCATTCACATGATGGTAATGGTGATTGAAAGCTCGTCCAGCACCACATCATACCGATCTATGCATTGATGCGAGACTAGAGCCTCATGCACTATTACCATGATATATAGTGGTGATTTCCCTCACTAGAAGGTTTTTCGACCGTAGCTTGCATATACACCCATCATTTTAGGGCAATCGTCACCTTTGTGTTAGCACACTACTTCTTGTGTTGTGTGTCCTTGAGCTTCTACTTGTTCTTTTCCATCTTTGTGTGCATTTGTGCAACCCTATCTCCAACAATTGGTATCAGAGCAGGCTTCAACATTTCAAACAACGTCTTCAACACCCTCCTAGCTCACTTTCTTGTATTGCAATGATATCTAATGAGTGTTCGCAGGGTGACATATCCTTCGAGTGGTATCATTAGTATTTTCATTTGCAATTTGACCTCCATTTACACTACGGGGAGTATTATGTAGGCAAATTTGTACTTTTGTGCAAGTTTTTGACAATGCAATTTTCTGTACTTTATAGTCTTATATGGGTTGTGTTGTATAGTCTTATAGTCTTATAGTCTTTATATGGGTTGTGTTGTATAGCACATGTTAGTCTTGAGGAGATTTTCATCTAAACTGGCAACTTTTGCATCAATTGTAGTCACTAGCTAGGGTTGCTTTTTGTCATGCATTTTAGGTATTTTGCCCGTTTGTTACATACGAAAATGTGAGCTACCCTTCAAAAAATACATTGAATGCTAGAAAAGTCATAAAATCTTGGAAGTTTGAATAGCAAGGGTGTAATTTAATGTCAATACTCAAGGAAGCAGCTTGGATGGGACATAGAAACATCTTGGGTTGTCAATCACAAGGAAGTTAGCGATGCAAGAAGATGCACTCACAAACAATTACAAATCAACACTAAACAATCCATCAACAAGCAACTACTAAATCTTCACTTTTGCTAATCACTCAATAGTTTCTCAACCAAATGAGCTTGAAATGCTTCGAAACTCTAGGAGACCATAGGCAAGGACTAATAGAGCCTATTTGGGCCCTAAATCCTCATTTTTGAGAGATACATAAATCAGGACCTATGGTTTTGTAGGCCATCAAAACATACACAGAAGTTGTCTAATAATATCTCCTAAGACCTATCAAACTAGCCATGACTACAACAATCATGTTTTCCATATGTTGTCTTCAAGGACAAATTGGATGGGAACAATTATCCACTATGGACTTAATGATGCATCATGTTCGTGTTGCAAAGAGTGTTTACAGCATTGTGCAAGGTAATAATGTATGACTAGGTTTTGTGGATATAGAGTTTGTGGATGATGGACATTTGTTGATTGCGCATAGCCAAACAGTCACATTGAGATGCTAGAGTCACATAGGCTAATGCATTGATTGTTCTCTTTGCATCATGCACACCTTCAATCAACAAAATAGTGGTATATGCATGGGATCTTGTAGCTTATTTGTATGCACAATATAATAATGCAAAAAGTGCTTACTTACATAGGGAGTTGGTTATTGTAAGACCAAGGAAGTTCAAGCATGCTAGTAACTTCCAACCATGCTCTCTTATAGAGCCTCACGTAGCATACATGCATGTCATGTGGCAGGCCTTGTCATCATAGCCATTGTAAGACCCTTGCCCTTACACTTTTCCCCCCTTGAAGAATAGTTTTCATCCTCGAAAACAAAAGTGGATAATCATTTCTTGATCCCTTAATGCCCTTGCAAGTGGAACCTTCACTAGGTCCATCCTTCCACTTGATAAAAAAATTTGTAAACATTAGAAAGTATTCTCTTATAATAGTTATATTGATTGAGGAGATGAAATATATGAGAAATTCTTATAACCTAAACACTTCATTAGCGAGACATCTTGATGCACCTATTAAAAAAAATAGTAGGTAAAGACTACCAATATGTGCATTACTACCCTACAACCACTCATAACGTTGTCGTACTTTCTTATCTTGCCACTTTTGTAGGCAGAATCATAATCATATCTAAATAGACAACCTTGGCCACATTATTGTGTAAGTAGAGAGTGCCTTAATGATCCTCATAGATTGAGACTGATCAACACCTTAGGACCCATTGTAACACATATGAAAGTATGGTGCCAGTGTCATAGTACGTGAGAACTCATACTCTCTGCATGTGGAATATGTCTCATATAAATGTCGATATCTCGACCCCATGCCAGTCTCCTTTGCCAAAAAGAAAGATATGGCTAAACTGAACTCCATGAGTTCTTAGACAATATTATCCATCCTTTGATAGATAACAAGTGTCATTTTTAGTATCTCTACTCTTGTAGTTATGGATCCAATCTTGTCTAAAAAATGAGCATCCTATGTGATGTAGTTTCCATAAGGAAATCGTCAATTAAAGTGAGATGAGTGCACGTGCACTCCTTGTCCTACAAAAATCTTACCATAATTGTAACATGAAAAACACCATCAATCTTATAATACAACCATAGGAATTATGTTTGTAGGTTATGTCATTGTAATAGCTAGAACTTGTTTCATAATCCAGGATCCTTGCCCTTAGCATAAATTATGTTGTAGGTCTCGACATGAGGACCTTTGGTATGACGTTGAATTGTTTTTTGGGGAAAAACATGCCATGCATGTAATAGAGATCATAGCATTGGAATAATTGACTGTGAAATGTCAAAGCATTTTCAAAATAGATGTCACTTAACTGATCTGCGATGGTTTATAACCACATCATTGATAACTATAAGAATCATCTATTGTGTGAATATAAAAATGATAAGACCTTATCATAAATGAGTCACTTTTCGTTCATAGAGGCAAAATAAATGCCTTGATAAATATATTCATGGTCAAAACATACTAGAAAATTTGTATAGGGCAACATAAATGCAAATGATAAATTTTGTGTGTAGTCATATGCAGGTTCCATACGCAGAAAGTCATACCAAAAAAAACCTGTGTACATATAAACCATTGTCCATGCCTTGCAAATCCTAATCATAATTGACCTTGTTGAAAGTTGTACATGTAGTGGAAGCATTCATAAAACCCTCTTTTGTATGGAGTTAAGTCCACCAAACTAGCTTTGCCTTTGCATGGTTGTGTATAGCCTCACACATCGTATACAAAGCAGCATTCTGTCAAACTTGGATTGCCCTGCCATTCCATGTTACCCTTTTTGGGAGAGCTTTGCAGCTTTTGCAGATGTAGTGGAAACCGTGTTATGGAGGAAGACATCGTAGTGTTAGAATCAAGCCCTCGCTTGTAGATTTCATGTTCATTCACCAATCTTGCACACCTTGCATACGAGGAAATCTTGCTTACATGCATCATCTATCATTGAGCAACTGATAAAATATTGGAAGAATTTGCCTTGTTTGCCCTATATATATAGGTTGAAGCATTGTCAAACTTGCCTTGATCTTGTCCATTGTTCTGATCTTGGAGCCCTTCAACCCCAATCTAAGAAATAACATTATATGTTCTCTAGTTGTTGTTTTGTATTCAAGGAATCATAGCTGCTTAGTTAAGTTGGCTACCATCCTAGAGAGAGCCTTGAATGTGCTTAGGGAATTTCTCTTTGGTTTTCTATCGGAGGCCCTCAAAAAATTGTTCAATTTTTTTGGTGTCATGCCTTGCTAGGGTCAATCTTACAAGGCCCCTTTTTTATTGTAGTCATGTATGTGGATTTTGTAAAATGGAAACTGTGTTCCTCCTAATCTTGAATGTTGAAGCTCGACTCTTGATGAGACAGAGCACCTTATTGCCTTCCTTGTATTAGACAACATGCAATTCCTTAAAATTTGTGAGCCCTTCCTAAATTTCAACCTAAACTTGAGAAGCATCCTTTTGTGCTCTTTTGACTTCATGCTCAAAAATCAACTCATATACGTGGTTGTTAAGCTCCAATCGTTGGTTGGGCAAGTGCTTGTTGATGTCCCCATCGAGCCCAATTGTGCCATGTTTAGCGCAACTCTTCTCTCTATAAAAGTCTCGCTTTCCACGGGCTTTTCCCCTCTCAATCCTCCTCCACCTGCACTTCATTGCATGCCTTGCATGCATCTCTTCCACACCTTGCATAATCTTCATGCAATTACCCCTTTGAGAAAACATCTCCACGATTTCTCTCTAGCCTCCCCCCAAAGGGGGATGGGAACGGCACGAGCTTTTCGAGCAAGCTTCGGAGGGAGCATTTTTTATCGTTTTCATTTAATGTTGTATTCTTTAAAAATTCTTGCTTTAGAGATTATTAGAGAGAGCTTTTTTTAATTCTTAGAGAGTCTTAAACAATGCAGTAGATGGTTTAAGTTGGAAAAGCAAATGCGAAAGGTAGGCCTAGATTTGTCTCATGGTGACGGGGCAGAGAAAAAAGTGTATGGGAAGGGCTTCTTTCACTCTCCAGGTTCAATCTCTCTCTCTCTCTCTCTCTCTCTCTCTCTCTCTCTCTATATATATATATATATATGTTTATTTATTTATTTTATTTTTTACTTTCTATTTTTTTCCATATACCACAAGGCGACAAGAGCATCTCTCTCTAAACATGCTCTATTGAAACCAAATAAGTCTTTATTTAGGTGACACCATTCAATTCACAATTATGCTAATATAAGCAAACAACAACACAATTAGAAAGAAGTATTCTTGAATCTCTCAAAAAGGAATTACAAGGAAAAATTAGACCAAATGGTTAGGGTGTTATTGAGATACAATTATTATGGTTCACTCTACTTTGAAATGTTACGATGGCAATTGAAAACTCGAAGCAGATCCTCATTGGTTAGCTTTCTTTGATAAATGAACATGTCATGGTTCACATCCAAGCCAAAGTAGCGTACGAAGAGAAGATAAGTATGCTTGCAAGCCATATACGGTTTGCTATGTGCCACTCAAATCGCAAAGTCTCCACATATACACATAGGACTACTTGCGATGTGAACTTCATACATCTCGCCTGCATCTCGCTTGAATTGAAATTCCTGGGCGATAACGTGCATTGTGTGTTTTTGTAATTGCACTCTTCTTTTTTGTGAACTCTGATGACTCCAAATTCTGCAATTCAACAGCACCCAAGTTTGTTCCATGTTCCATGGGCCATATGTTAGGTACTCTTGAGTGATTGTGTTACAAATTTGCCAAGTGTGATCCACACTATTATTGCAAAACCACATGAATTGGGCCTTTGAGCCTCTACCTTGAGCATTATCTGTTCCATTTTTTCAAGTTCTGATACCCCAAAAGGATGATGCAACAACACTTGTACCGATGTTTTTTATGTTTTTTTTGCACTTTCCGACTCTAAACCCTAACCACCTTTAGGATTGAACTCTATTGCCCTTTGGTATACGACAAATTTCCCACATTGTCTTGTGTATGTCAGTATCCTCTACCACTAGTCCCCCCTCATGTTCTTCACCTTCTTCATAGGCCACTCTGCTAGCTGGTTGCACACCTCTTTGATTACACAAAATGTTTTGTGTCAGGTACTCGGGTCAATGTGAAGCATTTTCTTCCACACTGTTGACTTGCCCTGATTGTTTTTGCTTCCTAGATACTGTAATATTATCCCCTTGAACTTTTGGGTGTTGATAGAGGAGTACCTCTGATTTGATCATCAATCTCTCTAGCAATAGTTGCAGGTGTGAAGGTACGTCCTTGTTCTACTTGAAGAGCCAAACTTTTTGTAGGAGGTCCAACACCATGGTATCTGCCTTCCACAAAAGCTAGCATTTTCAAGCTTTGGAGCAAAGAATTAGACAGACCAAAGATGCATGCATCGTACAAGCTCAACATCTCTTTGTTGCCCTCACCTGCTAACCAGCTCATGTGCTTTGTTTCTACCAATTTTGTTGTGGGAATGAATGATAAGTCATCCACATTTTGCAACACAGTTGTTATCAGTGACGAAAATTGATGTTCAAAATGAAGTTTAATCAAAATATGACCAATTAATCTTTACCCCAACAAAGTGTTCCTCCAACGAGGGTAAGGAACATGCCACCAACTCAACCAACAATCCATTTGTGACAAATTACAGTTGAACACTTTACTGGCTTGTATATTTTTGTACAAGCTAGTTGCTTCATCCTCACTTCTTGCAACAACTCCATAATTCACAAAGACACTTGTGCTCATCTTGGAAATTCTTATGCACATATTGAGTTGTGTGAATTTTTAAGCTTTTCTCCCAATGAAACAAGCACGAACGCTCTCTTCGCTCCATAGCATTGTTGGGTTCTCCTTTAAATAGCTTTCAAGTTTTCTCCTTCCTCATTGACCATGATTCCTCTAAATCAATTGGACGGTGTCTGTTATCTAGAAGCACCACATTAATCATGTCCTAGAACATTACTTGTGATGGTGTGTCTTCTTCCTTCATCTCACACACAACGTGGTTTGCATTTGGACTCTACAAAGGTAAAGGACTGGTAAATGGATTTGATTCAAAGCCTACTCACAGTTACTTATACAAAGTATCGTACACTTGTGCTGCCATTATTGTCCAGCCAATAACCCGAACATTGTCAAAGCAAACCCAGCTTCTATGTAAGTCTCCATTCTCATCTTGTCTCATTCTATTAACTAGCTCAACACTTAACCTAGGACCATCATTTGACATTTTGAACACATGACATCTTTTGTTTGGATATGTGCACTGTCTTGGAAACAACATTCAATGGAAATACATATACCCACACATGTTCTTCAGCCTAAGCAACTGAGACTTCGCTCCAACTCCAATCCTTGTAGTGGTGGCTTCTTTCATCATGTGCTTAAACCTAAAGAGGAAGGCACTATTTAAATGACTGTATAGAGGAAAGTTTACATTACATTTGTATGTAGATCACTGATTGCATCTCTTCCAAGATCAAGAGGAGATCATAGCTATTTAGATGTTCACCATTTTCATGCAACGGCCGATGACAAAGGCGTGTGGTGGTTGTGTATCAAGATGATAATTATGCCTTGGTCTGTGACATCTTGGGTGTTGTTGGATGGCATGAGGACCACACAAACAGCCTACAAGACACCAATTTGTAAGAAGGAGACCAGAGTTGTGGGCTCATTGTTAGTCTCTGTAATGAGGAAAGAGCTTCCATCACTAACCCAAGACAATAGACTTGCCACAACAAGACACATGGTTTGATCTGCTAGAAGAGGCTGATTGGACAAAATAAGAAGATGGCATGCCATTGCAAGGTACAATATCACATTTTGAAACTGTAAGAGGAGTAGTTTCACAACTTTGTCTGAGCATATTTGATTTTGCAAGAGGTATGGAACGCGGGCATGACTTTGTTTGGCAGATTCTAACGTAGTACACATATGAACATGACGTTGACGTTGTGGTGTAGTACGGAGGAGACTCTGGGTCAATGGCATTGCTAGGGATCCAAATGGGTTGAATGGTTATAATTTGTGAAAACAACAAGGAATTTTCCAACAAAATTTGTCTCATCTTGGATCTGCAAGACGTACGTCTCAGAGAGGTGCAAGAGCGTGGAAAGAGGCAAGTGGATGAGTTGGATCATGCAACAGGGGAAGACTCGTTGGCGGGCCCAAACACAAGTATTGTGAAGTTATAATTTTTAGTCCATGCCTTAGAGTAGGAATGTCTACATGAGCTTAGCAACATGCAATCCCATGAACCTTTTGTAAGACAATGTCGACGATTACATTTTTATTGTGATGTAATGGAAATATATTTTTGCAAGATTGTCTATGCTAATAATTATTTGGATTTCTTTTCTTCATATGAACTATTTGCAGAGTGTGTGTGTGTGTGTGTGTGTGTGTGTGTGTGTGTGTGTGAGAGAGAGAGAGAGAGAGAGAGAGAGAGAGAGAGAGAGAGAGAGAGAGAGAGAGAGAGAGAGAGAGAGAGAGAGAGAGAGAGAGAATTTGAGAGAGGAGAGGAGAGGAATGAGGATCAAAATAGTGATGTAAAGCTTAATTTCATGAGCTGGTACAAACTTGTGGAGATTTTGTGGAAAATGTATAACGATTGAACACAATTAGAGTGACTAACATAAGAGGAAGAGAGAGAATCATAGATATATAAAAGAAAGAGCAAAAGAAGTAGGTTCGTAAAGAGGAAAAATCACAAAGATGGGGGAGCCAAGATTATGGAAAGAGCTATTCGAGAGAGCTTTTTTTCACACTTGTTTGGAGCAAGCTTTTTGGAGAAAAGCTTTTTCACAAGATTTAGTAAATAGTTTAATATGCAAAAGAAGCTCTCTCTGAAGCTCGCTCGATACCTCAACTCCCCCAAAAGACTCCACCTAGGCTCAAATACCAATGTAAGACCAAGGGAGTTCAAGCATGCTAGTAACCTCCCAACCGTGCTCTCTTATAGACCCCCAACTAGCATAGATACTTGACGTGGCAGGCCTTGCCTTCACAACCACCGTAGGACCCTCGCCCTTACAATTATGCAAGAGAAGGATGATGGACATATTCATTGTTGTGGAGATTAAAGATCTCAAAGAGAACTCAAGTGTAGTAAGTGGGTCATCTCTAAGAGCTCTTGTGTAGATGGTTCTTGATGCATTGCTAGATTCTTATCAAACTTTGCCTTCACAAAGGATACTTGTAATAGAGAACCCTATAAATTATGATAGTTTTGTCTCTATATTGATCCAAGAGGCACAATCTAGATAAAATTTAGGGCTAAGCAACATGTTGTTGAATAATCTTTTGTGGCTTCTCATAAAAGAATAACTAATGTTGCTACATCTAGTGCTCCTTCTTTGCGTGTGAAGCCTGCAATTGCTTCTTCCTCAAATAGAGCCATAATATGAGAAGTCTTGTGATAAAGGAAAAAAGAACTTGTAATGCAATTACTACATGGGAGATGATCATATCATTTAGCAATGTCCTAGGCTTAGTGCTAAAGAGCAAAAATAGGCAAATGCAGTCATTGTAGATGCTTCTTCTAACGCATATTTTGTTTATGTTGTGCAAGATACAAAAGGGAGTTTTGTGCAGAGTAGAGGTTTGGAGCGAGCTTCAAAGGGAGCTCTTTTTGGATATTGCTCTACTAACCAAATCTAGTAAAAAAGTTCGTTAAAAAAATCTCGCTCCAAATAGAGCTTTTCCCGCAAGCTTTTTTTTTCTCTCCCCCTCTCTCTCTTGTTCCCTCTCCCCTCTCTCTATCTCCTTTCTCTCACTCCCCTTTTGTCTCCCTCTACCCCTCCCAATCTCTATTTCTATCTCTCTCTCTCTCTCTCTATCTATCTATCTATCTATCTATCTATCTCTCTCTACCTCTCTCTCTCTCACTCCCTCCATGCTTCTATTTGAGAGAGAGAGAGAGAGAGAGAGAGAGAGAGAGAGAGAGAGAGAGAGAGAGAGAGAGAGAGAGATTTTATTATTGTCCTCGGATGTCAAATATGACATATGGCACCAAATTTACATATAATGTAGTATGTATGCGAGTGATGAGTGATTCTCGATGCTTCAAAATTGTGGTGATGAGAATTGCAATGGACAACCCACATTGTGGCTGGGAGACGAAAGTGTGTAGGTCTAAGTCATAGCTAAAAATGTGAGGGAAGCAAGTTCGGATGTGACAAAAAGCTAAGCACTCTAGTAGTGTGTGGATCTCAGAGTCTCAAACTTGCAGTGAGCATAATGTGCACACTCTGTGCATAATTGATTTGACTCTTCTCCATTGACCCAACGCTCTCTCTCGCATCAAAGGGAGTGGGAGCTAAGCCAAATGGCTGCGATATTGCGTATCATTGATAAGGGGATAGGCTCAAGCATGTAAGGGTGAGTTCAATATTGTCTTTCAACAAAGAACATGGTTTTGTAGTTGGGGCAATATGGGTGGTGTAATGTATGAAGCATGACGCACTGGATTCCTTCCAAGCCGTAATACATTAGTTTTGTAGAAAACCTTCATTCACTTGGGAGTCTATTGAGGCATCATGTAACAAGTGTAATGTATCCCATCTCCAAAACCACTTCTTTATGTCTTGCATCCATCCCGTGCTCAAGATCTTGCTTTTATGCATCTTTTAAACTTTTTGCTTGCTTCCCATGAAATTGTAGGAAGTCTATGTGAGCAATTTTGATGCATCTTTATCATGTACTTCACAGCCCTTTCCATGCCCATAATCTCAATTGGAAGAGATCCCGAATTAAGAAGTAGGAGCATATATGGTGTTTGTGTCTTAACTTGGAAAAAGTTTGTAAGAAAACGCTTTTGGACATTCTCAAACTCTTTCCAAGCAGACTTTGCGATGCTCCCGTCCCACACTGCAACTCCATAAAAAAGAACCGGTGTCACCAATGTGTCAAAAAAGGTACTTCTTAAAAACCCAACATTTGATATTTTGTGCATTACACATGTTCTTAAATGCATAGTATGCTCTCTTCCTAGCTTCCAAAAGATGTATAGCACATGCATGCCACTTGTGATTTGTAAGAAGCTCAAGGCCAAGGTACTAAAATCTCTCAACAACTTCAAGTGTCTCATTGTTGAACACAATGCATGAATTCTCCTTATGGTTGGTTTTCACACGTATAACCTTTGTTTTGGATTCATTCACAATTAGACCACTATGCAAGCAAAAGTTCTCAAGGACAACCATAAGCTTTTGTGCATCCTCTAAAGTGTGTGCTAGAAGCACTACATCATCCACATACAACAAAAGCATGATTACCTCATTGCAAATAGTGACCTCTTCAATGCCTTCTTCTTGCATAAAGTCAAGTACCATTTGTTCCAATTGCTCGATGCATAGACCAAAGAGAGTTGGTGACTGCTACCATATACATGTGGTAGTGACGTGTGTGAACACACTTAGGACCACCGTGGCATTTTTTACCTCTTTAGGAGGTTTTTCCCCCCGTGCATTGTATATACACCCATCATTCTAGGGCTATCTATCTTTCCATTGCGCACTAAGTAATACACTCTTTGTTGTGTGCCTTGAGCTTCCTTCGTCTTCTCCAAGTTGTGTGTATTTTCCTGCAACCCTAATTCCAACAATTGGTATCAGAGCAGGTTGCGTCCTCCTGAGCTTAGTTGTTAGTAGCTCCAGCACACGCTCGCTCACTCTCTCTGATTTCAGTGAGCTTTGCCGAGCATTCGAAGGTCAACAAAAATTTTGGGAAATCTCGAAGAGCTCAGCATGCTCAGATTTTTTATTCGGGCTCATTTCGGCCTCCGTTTCCGCTACAGACAGTACTGCGCATGCTATTTTGTGCAAAATTTTTGTCAGTGTTGTTTTTTGCATAATAGGTGCCTTACAATCTTCTATGGTTTGTGCTATATAGCACGTGTTGTTCCCTCTTCGTTTGTCCTCTTTTTGGGCAGTTCTCACATCAGGTGCAACATTTACCATGACTGACAACAACACGGATATGTTCAAGATGTTTGCTCTACTGAGGACAGATTGGATGGGGACAATTCCTCTATGTGGGCTTACATGATGCAACATGTTCTTGTGTCAAAGGGTGTCTGGAATATTGTGCAAGGCATTGATGTACATCCTAGTTCTGAGGATGTAGGCGATGTTGAGGATGTTGCAGGTCTTGCTGCAAGGATTGTTGCTGTTAGAGTTGTTTTGCCTACGACAGAACAAGCTCGTTGGGATGTAAAAGTTGGGCAGGCTCATACATTGATTGCGTTGTCTGTGAAGCGCACTATTACTTCTCATGTTCATTCAGTGAAATCTGCAAAACAGGCTTAGGATATTCTGGTTGGTCTTTATGCAAGTTGCAATGAGGCTAAAATTGTATTGTTGCATAAAGAGTTGGAATCGAAGATTATGCATGAGGAAGATGATATGGACACTTTCCTTGCTGGTGTTAAGGATATTAATGAGCAACTTATTTCTACAGGTGAAGTCATTTTAGACAGCTCCCCTGTGCAGACTGTTCTTGATACCTTGCCAGATTCTTAGCAAACTTTTGCTAGTACTTGGAGACTTATGACCCCAGGAAATCCTGAAGTTGTCAAGTTTGATGCATCATGCACATTTATGTTGCAAGAGTCGCTTTCCAAAAAAAGAAAAGGACTAAACAGCGTGCAGTTGAAGAGGCCTTTATTGCTGCTCAAAGAAAAGTTGGTAACAGTAATGCAACCACTTCTCATGGTTCTTCTGTGAGTGGAAATCACCTATTCCTAATGCTTTTGCTGGCAACAATTGGTCTAAAAATTTTGGTGATAAGGGCAAAAAGAAGATGCGTTGACATTATTGTAAAGCTAATGATCACTTGATCAAGTAGTGTCCTAAGTTGAAGGCCAAAGAGGCTAAGAAGAAAGAGGGTGGTTCCACTACAAATGCTAGTTCCACTCCAAATGCATCCATTGTTGAGTCTTTTGCGGAAGGAGACTGTGATGCTGATGTTGATGCAGAATGGGCTTTTAGTGCAGAGTGTACCTATAATCATGATGTCCATGATGCATGCATGTCAATTGCTGCAGATTCACATGTGTGGTATTTTGACAGTGGTGCTACAAAGCACATTACCTCACATCATGATTTGTTCACCTCTCTTGAGTCTATCCCTCATGGGAATTCAGTTACTTGTGCCAACAATGCCTCTTATCCGGTGCAGGGAGTTAATAAGATTGTGATTACTGCTGCAAATGGCAGTTCTTTCACACTTGTCGATGCACTTTATGTACCTGGGATTAAGAAGAATCTTTTGTCTATATTTGCACTTGCTAGAATTGGTCTTGTAGTCAAATTTGTGAATGACAGATGTACAATACATGATCTCAGTTTTGGTGATGAAATTGTTGCATCTGGCATTTTATGCCGTGGGATGTATAAGCTCACTTTGTATGACAAGTGTGGGCATTGCAAATGCAGTTTTGGATTCAAAGGCTATTTCAGATGCAAAACTTTGGCATGCAGGTTTTAGTCATCTGAATTTTGCCAGTTTGTTGCGTTTGTAGAAATCTGATATGGTTGCTTCTTTGTCGCCTCTTGAAGGACCTGTCAAACACATTTGTGAAGGCTGTATTTTGGGTAAGATGCAGCGTTCTAAGTTTCCAAAGGATGGAGCTAGGGCCACATGGAAGTTGCAGCTTGTGCATAGTGATGTTTGTGGGCCCATGCAAACTCCGTCCTTGGGCAGTTACCTTTACTTCGTGACGTTCATTGATGATTACTCTAAGCATGCATGGGTATTTTCACTTAAAGTGAAGTCCAAATTTTTTATGTGCTTCAAACAATTTCTGGCTATGGCTGAAAATGTCTCGAAATGTACTATGGGCACCTCCGTTCCGATCGAGGGGGGGAGTATATGTCTCATTAATTTAATGCATTTCTGGCTAGTCGTGGGATAAAAAACCAATGTACATTGCCTTATACGCCTCAACAAAATGGTGTTGCTAAGAGAAAAAACAAGTCACTTACGGAAATGGCATGATGTATGGTCAAGTTCAAGCTTTGTCGCATTCGTTTTGGCTTGAGGGCATCATGTGTGCCACTTATGTACTTAACAAGTGTCCTACAAAAGCTTTGCGGTCTATTACTCCATATGAAGCATGGCATGATAGAAAGCCTTCTATTGAGCACATGCGTGTTTTTGGCTGTTTGGCATATGCTTTGGTGCCACAAACACAACGCTAGAAAATTGGATGATAAGGTTGTCAAATGTATTTTTGTTGGTTATAGTGTTGAAAGCAAATGTTACAGGCTATATCATCTGCAAACAAAGCGTATCTTGGTCTCATGGGATGTTGTGTTTTTGGAAGATTCTGTTAAGCCCTTGCTATCATGTATTAGAGACAATAATGTCAACTCACAGGACATTTATGACACTTTGTTGCCTCTTTTCAGTGGTGGAAGTTTGAATGTAAATTTCAATGAGGCAAATGTACAGCCTATGGGGGTTTCTAAAAATGTTACAAATCAGCCTATTACTGATGCATATGTACATGATGAGGAAAGGGCTGAAAATGATGAGGCTAGAGGTTTGCCAAAATGGCTGGTGCATACATTGAGTGACAGTAAATTGAATGCACCTTTGTCTAGTCGGACTCGTTCACGCTCTTGCCATGCATCTTATGCATCATATTGTTATGCTTTGGCTGTGTTTAGCTTACATGATGTTGAGGAGCCTCTGTCTTTTGATGAAGCACATAATTCAAAAAAATTGGATGGCTGCCATGCAATCAAACTATGATGCACTTATAGAAAACGACACATGGAATTTGTGTGATTTGCCTCTCAGAAAAAATGCCACTGGTACGAAGTGGGTTTACAAGTTGAAACGCAAGCGGGATGGTGAGATTGATCGCTATAAGGATCGACTTGTTGCAAAGGGTTATGCAGAGCAAAAAGGCATAGATTATGAAGGGACTTTTGCTCCCACTTGTCGTATGACTATTGTGCGTTTTCTATGTGTATCGATAGCTCATTTTGGTTGGGATGTACATCAATCAGACATTGTTACTTCTTTCTTGAATGATGACATATTTGAGGAAGTTTATGTAACGCAGCCTCGTGGTTTTGTTAAGAAAGGACAAGAGGATAAGGTGTGCACATGTAACAAAGCTTTGTATGGGTTGAAGCAATATCCTCGTGTTTGGTATGAGAAGGTTGACACTCATTTGGCCAAATGAGGCTTTCATAAATAGTCCAAAAAGCACATTGTATGTAAAGCGTGAGGGTGATGTATCTCTCATTGTGGTTATTTATGTATGATTTGCTGATCACTGAACCAAATGAGAGACATATTGCTGAATTAAGGCCGATTTGAATGCTATTTTCAAGATGAAAGATTTGTGGATGTTGCATCATTACTTGGTTATACAGTTTAAGCAGTGTGATGGTGGCATTGCCTTGTGTCATAAAAGTTACATAGAGACATTGCTATGTAAGTTTGGACTTGAGGATTGCAAACATATTGCCACTCCCATGGAAACAGGTTTGAAATTGAGCCTTTATGATGCTGGTGATCTTTCAGATGTCACTCTTTACCAAAATGCTATTGGATGCCTCATTTATGTATGCAACATGAGGCCGGATATTCAATTTGTAGTTTTACAGGTCAACAGATTTATGCACAGCCCAGGGTGGGTCTAAGCATTGGCAGGCTGTCAAGAGGATTTTTTGCTACTTGAGTGGCACTTTACTTCTTGGCTTGTTTTATCCCAATGATCATTACCGCCAAACTTACATGCTTTTCTGGACTCAGATTGGGTAAGTTGTTTTGACACACGAGTGTCCACAAGTGGTTTTTGTTTCATTCTTGGCAGCTCATGCATATCATGGTTGAGCAAGAAGCAACCTACTGTGGCCACTTCCAGTTGTGAGGCTGAGTACAGGGCAGTCTTCACAGCTACGGTTGAGTGTGTATGGCTTAGACGTCTTATGGATGATTTGGGTGTTGGACAGGACACTGCCAACACTATCTACACTAACAATCAGAGCACATTGTGAGTTGCAAGGAACCCAATTTTTCATGCTCGCACAAAGCACATTGAGGCTTATTACCACTATATCAGGGAGAGGCTCTCAGCAGGAGAGATCAGCTTGGCTTATGTGCCAACATAGGACAACCTTGCAGATCTTTTCACAAAGGCATTGTCTCGTGAGAAGTTCGAAGCTTTCTGCAAAGCTTTGGGCTTACTCCCCTTTGTGGATTGATCATGTTTTCATGGCATGGCACTTCCCTTTGCATCACTCCAGGGGGGATTTCTTATCATATACATGTGGTAGTGATGTGTGTGAACACACTTAGGACCATCGAGGCCTTTTTTCCCGCTTTAGGAGGTTTTCCCCTCTGTGCATTGTATATATGCCCATCATTCTACGGCCATCTATCTTTCCATTGCACACTAAGTAATACACTCTCTGCTGTGTGCCTTGAGCTTCCTTTGTCTTCTCCAAGTTGTGTGTGTTTTCCTGCAACCCTAATTCAAGACTGACAAGGGACATCCTCTTTTAACCCTGATATGGCTTGCAAAAATTTCTAAAATTCCTCTTCCCATGGGCAATTGACACATCACCTTCTCATAGATTTGAGAAACTACAAGCATAAACTCACTTGGGACTTGGTGTTCTTCCATCCTTCTCTACAAATTGTTACGTGGAATCATATCAAAGGCTTTCTTAAAGTCCGCAAAGCAACAATACAATTGCTTGCCTTTCAACCAACTTTCCTTCATGAGAACACAAAGAGTGACAAAATGATCGATGGTGCTATGACGTCGATGACAACCCACTTATCCTTTTGCAACTTGCCATTCTCTTTAGCCCTATTACTCAATTTTATGCACCCAAACAGCTTTTCCATTTTCTCTATTATGCACCCAAACAACTTTCCTTAAGCGACCCAATCATTATAGTCCAATAGTTATCACATTCCTTACATCCCCTCCTTTATGCAAAGGCTTGACCCAATTAGTGCTCCAATCACAATGCATACCATGTTGAAGTGCACGGTTGAACATATCACACATCCACTCATGTGTAAAATCTCCCGTCCATTTAATCATTTCTTGCTTGATACCTTGAAGATCTCCCACTTTGCGAGTGGGCAAATTTTTTAGCGCGTTGCGCACATCCTCAATAGTAAAAGAAGAGGGCATACATGGGAGTGCAACATAGAATGGCTTGCCATTCTCTTCAGCCATATCACTCAATTTTATCTCCATTATGCACCCAAAAAAAATTCCATAAGAGACACAATCATTATAGTCCGATATTTATTTACATTCTTTACATCCCTTCCTTTATGCAAAGGCTTGACCCAATTAGTGCTCCAATCACAATACATACCATGTTGAAGTGCAAGGTTGAACATATCACGCATCCACTCATGTGTAAAATCTCCCGTCCATTTAATCATTTTCAACTTGATACCTTGAAGATCTCCTGCTTTGCGAGTGGCCAAGTTTTTGAGCCCGCTGCACACATCCTCAATATTAGAAGAAGAGGGCATACATGGGAGTGAACCATAAAATGGTATCTTTTCAACATTTGGTTGCTCATATAGTTGACTACAATGCGTGTACAATAGAGAGAGAGAGAGAGAGAGAGAGAGAGAGAGAGAGGGAGAGGGAGGGAGGGAGGGAGATAGATAAATAGATAGATTTTATTATCATCCTCGAAGGTCAAATATGACCCATTGGACCAAAGTTATATGTGATGTAGTACGTGTGCAGTTGATGAGTGATTCTTGATGCTCCAAAATTGTGGTGATGAGAGAGAGAGAGAGAGAGAGAGAGAGAGAGAGAGAGAGAGAGAGAGAGAGAGAGAGAGAGAGAGAGAGGGAGATAAATAGATAGATAGATTTTAATGATCATCCTCGAAGGTCAGATATGACCTATGGGCCCAAAGTTTTATGTGATGTAGTATGTATGGACTGATGAGTGATTCTCTATGCTCCAAAATTTTGGTGATGAGAGTTGAAATGGAGAGCCCACATTGTGGCTAGGAGAGGAAAGTGTGTAGGTCTAAGCCATGGCTAAAAATGTGAGGGAAACAAGTTTGGATGTGACCAAAAGCTGAGCACTCTAGTAGTGTCTGGTACTCAGACTCTGGAACTTGTACTAAGCATAATGTGCACAATCTATTTGACTCTTCTCCATTTCCCCAATGCCTTGTCTCGCATCGAAGGGAGTGTGAGCTAAGTCGAATGGTTGAGATAGTGCATATTGCTGACAAGGGGATAGGCTCAATCATATCAAAGTGAGTACGACGGTTTCCTCTTTCAGCAAAGAACTTGGTTTTGTAGTTGGGGGAAATAAAGGTGTAATGTATGAAACATGACACATTGGATTTCTCCCAAGCCGTAATACATCGGTGCATTAGAAACGATTAATTCAATTGGGAGCCTATTGAGGCATCATGAAGCAAGTGAATGCATCCCATCTTCCAAACCACTTCTTTATGTCTTGCATCCATCCTGTGCTCAAGATCTTGCTTTTATGCATCTTTTAAACCTTTTTGCTTGCTTCCTATGCAATTGTAGGAAGTCCATTGAGGGATTTTGAGGCAGCTTTATCATGTACTCCACAACCTTACCATGCCCATAATCTCAATTGGAAGAGATTCCGAATTAAGAAGTAGGAGCATATATGGTGTTTGTGTCTTAACTTGGAGAAAGTTTGTAAGAAAATGCTTTTGGACATTCTCAAACTCTTTTCAAGTAGACTTTGAAATGCTCGCACCCCGCACTTCAACTCCAGAAAGAAGAACCGATGTCACCAATGTGTCAAAAAGGTACTTCTTGAGAACCCAACATTTGATATTTCCCACATTACACATGTCATAGTACGCTCTCTTCTTGGATTTGAAAAGACTTGTACCACATTCATGCCACTTGTGATTGGTTGGAACCTCAAGGCCAAGGTACTTAAAACTCTCAACAACTTCAAGTGTCTTATTGTTGTACACAATGCATGGCTTCTCCTTATTGTTGGTTTTCACAAGCATGACCTTTGTTTTGAATTGATTCATGATCAGCCCACTATGCAAGCAAAAGGTCTCAAGGACAACCATAAGCTTTTGCACATTCTCTAAAGTGTGTGCTAGACACACTACATCATTTGCATACAACAAAAGTACGATTATCACATTGCAAATAGTACCTCTTTAATGCCTTCTTCTTGCATAAATTCAACCGTACCATTTGTTCCAATTGATCGATGCATAGACTAGAGAGAGTTGGTGACAATGGACATCCTTTCTTAACCCCAATAGTACTTGCAATTTTTTTTGAAATTCCTCTTCCCATGCACAATTGACAAATCACCTTCTCATAGATTCCAGAAACCGCAAGCATAAACTCACTTGACACTTGGAGTTTTTTAATCCTTCTCCAAAAATTGTTATGTGGAATCATATCAAAGGCTTCCGTGAGTCCACAAAGCAGCAATACAATCGCTTGTCTTTCAATCGACTTTCCTCCATGAGAACACGAAGAATGACAATATGGTCAACGGTGCTATGGCATCAATGGCACGGAAACTCGCTTATCCTCTTGCATGCTTTCCATTCTCTTTAGCCTAATCACTCAATTTTATCTCCATTATGCATCCAAACAAATTTTCCATAATAGACCCAATCATTATAGTTCTACATTCTTTACATCTCCACCTTTATACAAAGGCTTGAGCCAATCATTGCTCCAATCACAATGCATACCATGTTGAAGTGCAAGGATGAACATATCACACATCTAATCATGTGTAAAGTCTCTCATCCATTGAATCATTTTTGGCTTGATACCTTGAAGATCTCCTGCTTTGCAAGTGGTCAACTTTTTCAGCCCTCTTATAATACTTAAGTTACTAAAACTCTCAACCCACTTTCTCTTCAAAATTCTCCAAAATCTCTCACATGTGCATGCCTTTTCTTGGACTTGAAAAAATTGATGCTTGACTTTCCATGTTCTTCTTTTGTTTTGCATCAATGCCTTGTATGTATGCAAATGAGTTTGATAGTTGTCTTTTCCATAGTTGTAGCTAGCTTTATAGTATCTTGACATTATTATCAAATCACCTTTTGCGTGATCTATCTTTGTTGATATCATGGACATGCTTTATGGCAAAGCATTTTTCAGCACAAGAATAAATAACTTTCTTTTTCAATGGTGTATCATATTGAAGCTTTGTCATCCATACCTTTTGCTTAACCATTTAATACACATTGGTGTCCGCTTGAAATCCATTAAAAGAGATAACCTATGTTCCCTTTGGCTGATATTATAATGCTTTGTTGTTTCTTCACATATAACGTCAATACATAAGGTGTGATGAGTTTGATTTTGGGTTCCTCGGCCATACTTTGTTGTTTCTCCACATGTAAGGTCAATACATAAGGTCTGAGGGTCTGATTCCGAGGTGCCTTGGCCAAGCATAAAGCTCTTTATGTGATACATGATGGCTTTGGAAAGTATCATATAGTCAATCACACTATCCCCATTGTGTTTTCTACATGTAAATCCATTGGTTCCACTCCATAAAGATACACCATAGGCAATGAGCATACCCGTGGTATTGCATATGTGTAAAAGTAAATTTCCATATTGATCCGACTCTTTCTCATCCATTTACGCACAATCATACAGGCGAACTTTCTTCAACTCCTTTGAAATGTATGGCATATCAAATTATATAGTAACATGTTGAAATGTTTTTGTGCGAGCATTCATATCCCCAAAGACAATAACATCACCTTTGCCTTTAAAATAAGAATGTCCTCCTCTAAATCAACAAATGGCTGATCTCTATGCAAGCATAAAAGGGGAAATCATGATGAGGAATGTAGCAACCGGTTACAAAAATGGGTGCTCTTTTTGGTGTCATAATATTTAGCCATAGATAATGTTTGTGCTTTTCATCTTTTACAATCGATACAAAATCTTCCAATCGTTTCTTAATCATGCATGCTATTCCTCCTTGCCCTCTTCTTTGTTTGAGATTCTTTGACCACATTAATGAATGTACAGTGTAATCCTCCAACCTGTTAATCCTTTTTGTATCATGCTCCCAAGTTTCTACAAGAAGTACAACATCGGCATTGCTTGTTAGTTCACCTATGCCAGCCCTCGCATTCCATGGGCATCCATTGCAATTCCAAAATCATACTTTCAATTGTCACTCGGCCTCATAGGTCACACATTCCTATTTTCTAGAGGGACTTGCCTCCTCCTTGGGCAAGTTTTCTTCATGAGAGATCTCCTTGTTTTTCTTATTCTTATCCTCGTATGCCTTGCGATGCACATTTTTTTTCTCAATAGTGCAATCTTCACATACAAAAGATACTGTATCCTTCAAATAAATCCAACTATTATCAAGGAAAATATTTTGTTTGGTCTTATCCGACGTGCTGCATACAATTGGCCGTTCTTCTCAAGAGAGGAACTCCTTACTTACCCACTCTATGTTCTCTATAAACCATAATTTTTGACATGCCAATGTGGAATTTGAGGAAATCTTTGATAACAATGGAGAGTTTTAGAGTAGGGCTTTCAATCAACCTTAGGGGCATAATTTAGATTCTCAATTTCAAAAGGTTGATCCATTCTAATGTTTTTGAAACATCATTCACGTTCCTTTAACTCCTCTACATCCATATTCTCGACATTCTTTGTTTGGGCCATAGCTTGCATGAGAGAGGAATTGGGAACCACATTGCTACCATATACATCAACCCAAGACTTTTTACTGCATAAATTTCTCATGTCATATACATCACAACTCATGGTGTCAAATTTCTCCTCTTTAAACACATGGTAATACTCCACTTTGCTCATGCGCTCCTTCAAAGCATTCAAGTCCACAAGAGAGCATTTATATCCTTCGACTTTCTCTTCAAGTTGCATCAAAACAGATTGTTTGGATTTAAAATGTCCTCTTGAGATGCTCATTCTCAACAACAAGAATCCTTACTATGCCATTCTCCATTGCAAGTGCCCGTAAGTCTTCACCTTGATTGTTTATGGTCTCTTGCAACGATACCAAGTATGCCATAATCATGGTTTTTGATGTCGTTGGTGGATTGGCTGTGTTGCTATCTCCATAATTGATTTTGGATCATTGTCTAAACTAATCGTGGACCTTGTTGAAGAAGAAAAACCCTTGCAAAAGCCAGAAGACATTGTATGTAAAATAAGAGATAAGAGCCAATTTCCTCGAGCCCATTCACTTTAGAAAATCTGTTGCAAAAAAGCCTTCCATAACTCAAAAAAAATCTATTTTTGCATTAATGCATAGAGGGCATCGTGTTCTTTGATTGATGCTATAGATCACCCAAATCGGATTTTGGATAAAGAACTTATGTTGTTGTCTACTAGGTCAAAAATGGTTGCACAAGAGAGAGAGAGAGAGAGAGAGAGAGAGAGAGAGAGAGAGAGAGAGAGAGAGAGAGAGAGAGAGAGAGAGAGAGAGAGAGAGAGAGAGAGAGATAGGAAAAAGTGCGAGAGAGAAGGGGGGAGAGAGATAGAGATAGAGATAGATAGATCGATGGAGAGAGAGAGAGAGAGAGAGAGAGAGAGAGAGAGAGAGAGAGAGAGAAGGGAGAGTGATAGAAAGGGAGGGGGGAGAGAGAAGGAGAGATTTAGAGAGAGATGGATTACAATAACAAAAGCTTTCTCTTAAAAGCTTGCTCCAATCACTCCAATTGCCTCTTGAGCGAGCATTTACCTAGAATCTAAGCCAAAAGAGAAGAAAAGGTCACTCAAAAATCTCACTCCATTCCAATCCTCTTTTGTGCATATTGTTAGTATAACCCTTCTATTAATAACGTACGTATGGAAATGACTACAAATTAATATGTATAATACTTTGACATGGGTGCTATAAAAACACATTATATTTGAATGACACCATGATAACTTCCCTTTGGGCCACCACTAACAAGAATATTGTCATGGTGGTGCAGCCAAAGTGTGTCGACCATAGGAGATGGCACAAGTAGGTATGGATGGGCAAGTAGGTGCAGGCCTTGACAATGAAGCAGGTATGAACTGCAAAGACTAGCGAGGGAGGTTTTGAAGTGTATGTCTGAAGAGCTTGAAGTGTGGAGCTTGTTGGTCTTTATGGATTGATATAATCAAAGTCGTGGTTGCCAAGTTACAAGGCTTTGAAGTTTTGCCAAGGGCCAATTCTAAGCTAGTTTGGTCGCATTGGAAAATGTGCCATCATGCATTTTTCGAAGCTCGATGGGGTTTGCAAAGTTGGTGGATAGTGTATGGAGCTAACACGAAGAAACAACTCATCAAACGAAGATCGAAGGACAAAATTATAGTCAGTTGAAGTTTGACAACCGTGGCGATCGCAATGGATCTAGTGTTTTTGGGTCGATTTGATGCTCGCTGTTTGAGGTCATTGGGTTGTCAAAGTGCAAAGCAGATGGAGGGAAGCATAGTCTGGGATGCTGGCTTTGAGCTGATTTTACAGGTTGGTCATTGGGGGGAAGAGCACCAAATGCAAGTTCTTGGAAAGAGGGAAAAAAAAAGACTTTTTTGAAATTTTTTGTGAAGTTTTTTCATTGCGATCTGCCATGAGGCACTTGATATAAACCCATATGCAAAGCTTGGAGCATGGAGCTCACAATATTATAAAGCCTGAGTTGGGTGCCTTATATGGACAATGGAGTGGAGAAAGAGACCTTTCAGGTCCTTGTCTATGGTGGCCATCTCTTGGCACTGCTCGCATGGGTGTTGGTGGTGCTCTATGTCAAAAATGGTTTGAAGCACATGAATGATTTAGACTTTTTATTAAATAGATATTTCCATCCATGCCTAGAGAAATAATCATTAAAAGTCATGAAGTATAAATGGCACCTAGAAGTCAAAGTGTGCATGGGACCATAAATGTCACTATGAACAAGTTTTGGCAAGTAGCTCACACAAATTCTCCCAAAGAAACCTACAATGTTGCATTTTTTTCAAAATTTGGCTTTTGGATAAATTTTTTGGATGCAGCCTCAAAGGGGGCATTTGAGCAACCATATCATACTCTTACAAATGCAACAAACTTTCAAATTTTAGATAAAAAACGTGTATTCCACTGTTTTTCATTTGAAATAGTGTTAGAATAAAGGATTGAGCATCTAAATCTTTTTGCACATTTCTTGTAAATATTGAGTTTATACACCTTATTAAACCAAGTGCCAAATGCCACATGCATCTCATCAAAAGTGAGATAATGCACAATCCATTTTTCACCCCAAATTTGACTATAAGACCAAGCCTCACAAGTTCACATATAGACAAAAGATTCTTGTTAATCATGAATACATATATAGCATTGACAAGTGGAAAAGAACCATTGCCTACAACATTAAGCATAACCTTACCAACTCTCTTTACTAGATAAGGGGAACTTGTTGGCACATGTGACAATATTCTTGTCAGGGATAGTCCCAAGAGACATGAACAAATCACAATGAGATGTCTTTTGTTTGGTTGGCACCATTGGCAAAGTACCAAACATTATTCATAGACTCTACAATACATGCATCATGAAACAAATAGGTCATGTTCACACTGGGAACTAACAACCCATTTTGCACCTTACATAATATTTTCCAAATGTATATTTGAAAAGGAATCTAGAATGGGTGCATCTGCCTATTTTTGTGAGTCTTTATAGACTTATATATAGGAAATTGTTTGATAAGATGATCATTTGCCTTACAATAATTGAATTTTTTATTCTTCATGCCTTTATCATTAGTCTTCTCAAGCTTATTGTATAAGGAGCACCGATTAATGTGGTCTTTTTATTTGAAGGAGCATTATGGGTGACAATGTTATCATTCTTCCTTAGAGCAACCAAAAATTTCTATTCAATATCATGGTGCTTAGCCTTAGCTTTTTTAGAGTGGAATTTTCCAAGTGGAGGCAAAAGTCTGACAATGCAACAAGAACTATCTGCACAAGGGGTGTCAAGAATGATCTCACCAACAACAATATGATTTTTGAAATCTTCAATCTCTATAAGAAATACATCCATATCATCCTCATCATGCATAATCTTTGATTCTTAGGTAAGAATCTTTTGCCTCATAATGTCCTGCATTTGAAGATATTAATCTATCCCAAGACAATTTGTTGTTTTTGTGCGATGAAAATTTGTGGAGTGATGGAATGCTTAATAGAGAGAGTAATCAATGCATCAATATGTGCACCTCTAGTGTCCCAATGTGTGCACGCTCAACAATGGGCAAAAAAGCTATAGTAGTAGAGCTACTAGAATTTGCATCATCCACAAAACATGTATTGAAAGAACCTTGTTTTGCATCATGACCTTACATAATGTTTCAAACACCCTTTGAAACGAGAAGATGCTGCATAATATTTACCAATAATGACTAGTTTTCCCCACACAATTTGTACTCAAAAGACAACATGCAAAACATCATTATTGTTAGCCATGATTGATGACTACGCTTGATGCAAAAGTTACTACTTAGAGAAACATTGCACAAAACTAACATGTAGTACATGACACAACCAATGGGACTACAAATTGTATGTTTGGCAAAAGTATGCAAAGTCCAAAAACCTACACAAAGGTATATAAGTGGATATACAATATTGCCATTTATAAAAACATAGGCCAAAATGAGATTGAATCAAAATTTTGAATTAAAAATTTCCACCAAAAATCACCTTAATTAGAGACAATGAGCCAAGAGTGTGCTAGCAATGCTAATCAAGATGTTAAAGCCTGGTCAAATACCAATTGGCATTTAAAGTCACCATTGACTTCAAGAATCCCAAAATAGAAATTTCACTTATTAAAAAGTAGCAATCTCATAAAACTACAAGTTTTTGCTTCAATTGGACAAGTGTTAAATAAATTCAATCCTTATCAATATAATATAGAAACTTGAAAATCCTTTTACACACTACAAAAAGATGTCTCAAAGAATTTTGAGCTTGCCAAAAAATTACTTGACATTTATTTGAGATGATTTGATATAATTTTGTGCAGCATGAAGGGATGCACAAATGTGGTGCATGTGCGCACACACACACACACACACACACACACACACACACACACACACACACACACACACAGAGAGAGAGAGAGAGAGAGAGAGAGAGAGAGAGAGAGAGAGAGAGAGAGAGAGAGAGAGAGAGAGAGAGAGAGAGAGAGAGAGAGAGAGAGAGAACATACAAAGTGGGGTGCAGAAAAGTGACAAGAAGTAGCACTCGCTCCTTATTCTTCTATATATATAAAAAATAAGTGAGTGGGTTTAGTGAGTAAGTGGGCAAGGGACAGTGAACAGCCATCCTGGGGCATCCAGTGAGTACTGGAAGGGGGGCAGTTTGTCTATGCTGAACACATGCGTATGAAACCATGATGTCATCTCCCCATACCAGCATGTTGTATCTCCTTGCATGGCTAACTGTCGAGAGGACTCAAGTGCAAGGCGGGCATATCTGTTTCTGGGAAGTTCCCACATGCGGTGTATGAAGGAAACAGATCTGGTGAGCACCTCAATCACTAGTGGGGGGGCAGCTAGCTCTGCTCGGATAATGGCACGTGGAACTGAAGCCTTGGCTCTAATGAGCCGCGAGATCATAGAGACTAGTGCTTCTCCATGTCTCCCATCCATCCTCTCAACCTATGCCCACTAGCTTGCTCACTCGATCTATATGCACTCGTATTGGCTCTAATGATATGCGAGCGTGTGTATCCACGCTAGAGCCTACAATGCAAATCTTGTAGGCATCTCTGTATGGTTTGCATAGCTCCACAATGCAACATGCTAGTGCTAGTCATTGTACGAATGCTAGTGTTAGTCATCATATGATTGACAATCCTTGCTACAAATACTCCCATTAGAGCTGCTAGGTTGAGCCTTCACACTAGTAGGTTATACATGAGATGCTTGAACGCTGATAAAATTTGCACAAACCTAGTTTTCCTAGCCTCCTTAGCACTATCTACATGCAATGCATCATCAAGACAAATAATCACGTATAGATGTGTCATCGCCACCATTGGGATGGCGACGTCCCTCTCATCCATAGGTGGAACTGTGCATCTTGGCATCAACTCATCAGCCTCTAATATGAGTATATGAAAGAACTTATGTTTTTCATCTCTGCTTGTGTCTCTAGGGAGCATACTCACTCTACCTCTATCTATACATACTCTAATGAAACCTACTATGCCTCACTAAAGCACTATCACTCTACCTCTATCTCCACAGAGTCTACTCACATGTCTTGCACAACTACATGCTCTGTCTCATGAACATGGTGGAGCTCACTAGTGAAGGAGGCATGTCTCATCTCTCTCTCAATGCATGCTAGCAACAATAAAAGCAAGACTATGTACCTCAGATACATGCATAGGGTAGACCAAGCTACTCCAAGCTCCCTTCTCAATCTCTAGTAATGTGCAGTGTATTTGGAAAGATGATTCTATAAGCAGTGTCTGACACCCACAATCTGCTAGATGTCTCACTAAGATCAAACTCTATCTGAGTTGAGAGACGTATCACACAAGTAGTAGTGTATAGGATACACCACTAGGTAATGACAAGCATACATCGCGTGCTCCTGCAATATCAAATGCCAAAATATTGGCCAAGTGTACATGACCAAAGCTCCCACTAAAGAAATTGCTAAACCACTCATGATGTGGTGTGACATGGAAAACCGCATCCTCATCTAGCAGCCAATGGGGAGAAGTACCACCTCTCAAAGACATGTGAGCAAGAGGAACACTAAAGGTGAACATTACATCACCATCACTGGCACATGAAGCCACCTCTCTAACTTGTCCGTGTACATCTTTGCTAATGACTCATACATCGAAAGCAATGCCTAATGTGCATTGTGGTCAACATCACATGTATTGGCAAGAGCAAGATTGACGTCTCTCATGAGTTTTCACTGTCAATTTTGAACTATCACACATTGTTGCAAGAGCAAATCACACCACCTATAAAGTGCATGCAACACTACCTAGATCAACATAATGTCAATCGAGGACACATATGATACGATAGGTGCACGGAGGCAATCTCTTTAGCCTGTCAAGATAAGACCATCCTACACATACAACACTCCGGAAGGCTAACTGAACCACAATCTAGAATCTCACTGCTCTCAACTACACCACCCAACCCACATACACATAAACGGAAGGAAACTCACCAAACCATACCAAAATCGTATGAAACTTAAGAAACACCATCCCCTCACTAGGATACACCTGTCCCAAAGCCTCTATACTCAAAACCCTCACTCTAGACCCATTTGCAAAAAATGCGTATGAAGACAGAGCTGGATTTTAGAAGTGCCCAAGATTGAAGTCTATGAGTACCTATGCGTAGCTAAGGTTTCCACGATTCTAGTGACTACTCGCACACAAAAAATAGACATTGTTTGATATACTTATAGCCACAAATAGCTCGTAGATGCGTGAGCACGTCTGCCCATTCCCCGAAGAATGCTTGGCGCTTTTGCGTAGCTCTTGCCGAGCCTATCGCGATGGTGCAGTCAGATCTCCAATGTGATGAATGAGCGGGGAGTAGCGCCAGGATGAAGCTCACGCTCTCTCTCTCTCTCTCTCTCTCTCTCTCTCTCTCTCTCTCTCTCTCTCTCTCTCTCTCTCTCTCTCTCTCCCTCTCTCCCACACACACACACAGTTGACAGAAGCTTAAAACTTGATTATGATAAAAGTCCTCCTTACATAATGACCTAGGTACCTTATATACTAAGGCTACCATAGGTTAAACCTAAAATAGATTTCTAGGGGTAAAATGGATTTGTATTTTTAATTTGGAATTGCCATTGCACCCCGACTTCTGCAACTAGAATAGCTACTCACTACAAATGATGTTTATAACCATAATCCAGAGCATTTCATAACTCTCAAAACATAAGGCTTTGTTGAGTTATGTTGTACTGTTGACCCATGGGTCAACGGTCCCCCCTGCAAATTCATGTCGTCCCTGACATGACCTGGTTGTCAATGTCGGTGCGGGCTTTGTTGTCATTTTGCTTTCTTGTGCTCCACTGCTTGCACATTGTCTTTTGGATTCCTTGCTAGGATCTCTTATGATGTCCAATGCTTCGGGAATGACTTAAGGCTTTGAGTCTTCATTTATCTGCTCTTCTTTGTTGGTGACTCCTTTGTTCCTGCATCATCAAGGCGATCAAGGTTGCATTTGCCAGTGTTAGCTTTTGGGGTGCATTGTAAATCATTATATTGCTTCTACTTGATACATGACTTAATTAAAGCCTAACAAACCCCAATTAATTTCCCAAGTTAGTAACTTGCATCAAAAGGGCATTTTTTGACATCATTCGCGATAGATTACCATTTATGAGATATCATTGTCCATTTGTCCCCAAAGCTCATGTACATGATGTACATGGTATATAGATGTCTATCATGGCTTGAGCTTTGAAAAATTTGCATCTTTGGATAGGAGTTAGACTTCTATCTTTAAAATAAAAAAAACCCTTAGTTTGTATTCTCTATTTGTAGCCTCTTGACAAAGTTTGGCTTGATTTTGACTTGTATTTGGCTTTACAAGCTAACTTTTTGGATTTCAGTCTCAAAAATGAATGATGGGCATTGATGGCACCTTTTGGCTGCCAAACACATGTAGAACCAATGATTATGACCAGAATTTGGATTGATCCCTGGTTGCTCCTACAGATATCTATCATCGAAAGATGACTAAATTGTCATTTTTGCCCCCTTTTGTTCTTGTAAGTACGGTAGTCCCTTTTGTTTGTTAGGGTTGGTCACATACAAGATGGAAGATTTACAATATAAAGATATACTTCTTCTATACGGCCTTGTAGTCGCATGAAGTGTTTGATAGGCAACTTTACACTTGATGGGTGCTTTCGTTTAGTCGCATCACCAACTTTCTTTGTCCTTGTAGCCCATCCTAGAGTTTAATGACCATCCTCATTTATTTTTGGCCTCATGTTGGTGTTGAAGAATGATCAACATTCTTTTCTTACCTCTTACATTATCCATTGTGCATATGGCTTTTGAGGCATACCTCGTGAAGTTTCGTCATTTTCCTGTACCTGCTTCTCTTTGTATTGCTCTTCATCTCGATTATGGATTTTTTCCTTCTTTTTTTTTGAAAAGCTCAAAAACAATAAAATAAAACCAAAAGTCAACTCAACAAAAAGCAAAATCATTCTAATAGAATTCTAAACGCTATATAAAATGTACACATGTCCCTAGGGACTCATATATGGCTTTTGTCCCCGTACTCTTCTTGTAACGCTATTATGAGGGTACTCTGAATTTTGTCAAAAAATTACCACAATCAAATGCAAAAATTCAATGCAGCTCACAAAACACTGCCCTCTAATATTCATGATATTATGTTCGCATTTAGAATGCCTCCCTCCCTCCTATTTAGACTCCTCCTTGATGACATGGTATCACCAAGGGTATGTGTTGTGCTTTGGGCAATAAAAATTTGTGCCAATGCAGACCTTGTAATGTAGCCCTATTATGCATACACAATTTATGCATGGCTCTTTGGTATCCAAATTTGTCAAACTTTTTGGTTTTGACATGTTGTTCTTTGCTTTTGGCCTTCTATGGTTGTTATGTAAGGTGCTAGTGAGGGTGATGACTTGAGTTTCTGGGAGGGGATGTCATAAGAATAATCATTATCATTACTATACTCAGCAAGGTTGCATTCTAGCACTTTTTTTCTTGGTGGTTTGGATGGTTATGGAAAGTTACTATCGGTTTGCTCTTGGATTGCTATTTCTGGGATGACTTTTCTATCTAATTGATGAGCACATTGTTAGCTCGTTGGCATGGCCATCTTCTTCTTGGTTGAGTCTTTCCTTCTTGTACTCCTTAATGGATGCACTGTTATTACTTAAAAAGAATTTAAATTACTTATAACTTAAATCATAACGAAGACCCACTTGAGACTGGCCGAAGCTCTGGGACCCGAACACTTCCGGCCTCGTGATCGTGTGAGGCCCTTGCTCTTTGTAATACTATCATCTTCTTTAGTTGGTTGGTTTTCTTGGGTCCTCTTGGGAGACATGACTTCTATCCTTATAAAAAGCATGTCTAATTATTAGGTAAACTATCAAAACCTGATTTTACCATTCTTTAATGTACTTCCATGACTTAGCCTAATTTCTAGACCCCTGGGTAATTTAATTTGTCATAGATGATTCTTGTGGTCTAATATAATTCTTATAACTCTTTACACGTTAGTTTAACCATAAGAATAAATGATTAATTTTTGGAAAACTAACTTGCTAGCTTTTTTCTTAAAAAAAACCAATCAAAATTAGTAACTTCTCGACATAGTAATTTCCTACTTTGATTATATAGGTAAGATACTTTTATCCTAGCTTCCTTATAGGCTTTGTAGACTCTACTAATTATCTTATAATTTTATGAGTTATTTTCTTAATTTTCCCCTTTTAATTAAGTCCAAAAATAACTTATTCCAAACTTGATAATTATTAAAATAATTATCTCATGAAGATATATTTATCTCAACTTTCTAATAGCGTATCATACCTCTAATAATTATCTTTAAAACTTTTAAATGATTTTACTATTTATCCCCATCAAGATATTCACTAAAACTAATTAATAAATTAGCTAGCTATCTTGGGTTATTTACTATTAGATCTTTCTTTGATAAATATGCCATTAAATTTTAAATATTTTTTTGAATTATCTTGATTAATTTTAAGCCAAAAATAGGGATTTTAGGCCAAAATAATTACTAAAACTAATTAACCTATTATGAGCTAATTATCTTGGGTTATATACACTTAGATCTTTCTTTGATAAATATTTTATTAACTTTTAAACATGTTTTCTTATTATATTGATTAATTTTTATCCAAAATACGATTTTTAGGTCAAGATAATTAATAAAACTAATTAACTAATTATGATCTTATTATCTTGGCTTATTGCACTTAGATCTTTCTTTGATAAATATCTCATTAACTTTTAATCATGTTTGCTAATTATCTTGATTAATTTTGGCCAAAAAAGGATTTTTAAGCCAAGATAATTACTAAAACTAATTAACTAATTATGAGCTAATTGTCTTGAGTTATTTACACTTATATCTTTCTTTGATAAATATATCATTAACTTTTAAACATATTTGCTAATTATCTTTGATTATTTACATTTATATATTTTTGATAAATATCTCATTAAATTTTAAATATATTTGCCAATTATCTTGATTAATTTTCAGCCAAAAAAAGAGCTTTTAAGCCAAGATAATTGCTAAAACTTATTAACTAATTATGATCTATTTATCCCAGGTTTCCAACATAGTAGTATATCTCTAATAATTTTATTATGAATTAATAGACGATATTTTTTATTTTTTCATCAATTTTATGCTTAAAATAGATAAATTCTACTTAATTAAGTATTTAAATTAATTAGAAACTTATGACATAATTTCCACAGCTTCTTATCACTGTGCATCAGCTCTAAAAGTTAATTTTTAATTAACTAAGCTTAAGTACTATATTTTTCCTAAATTAAGGTCAAATTTAATCGATTTCAACCTATATAGATCAATAATTAATTATATTATTAATAATAATTAAATATTAGGTAATTAGTAGTCTAATAATATATAAGAGAGTAATTAATAGTACAAAAAGGTCTAATCTTATTAGAAAAAATAGACATACATTAATATCATTTACTAATTAATTGAGATTAGCACTAATTACCTCGCTTAACCACTAGAGTTTTTTCTCTCTTAGTGATTTTTGTGAAGTATCTCTCTAGCACGAGAGATTTTTGGCCAGGACTCCGAGTCTGAGAACAATTGTGAAGCCTAAAGACCTATTTATAGTTTTTCTAGGCACACAGGGCAGTGTTTTAGCAGTTTCTTGTAGCTCAAGTATGCCTCCAGCTCCAGATGACACCAATTGCTCCTAAGAATGGATCTGGAAAGTCCATGATGTCCCCCCCTAGCACCTACCTGCTTTGCTTTTCAAATCTGCTATTTTCAAGCCCATTTTCTGTTTTGATGGTAAATATATGAAAAACATCTAGTAGGTTATGATAAAAGTCTTGTGCTGTAATGATTATTAAAAGCTTTCAATTTTTTTAGCAAATTAAATTAACTGTGAAAACTTCCAGAGGCCATAGAGGGGTCGGTTTTCACACGAATTTAGTTCTGAAAATTCCTAGCTATAGTGTTGTCGTGCTTAAGATTCCAAAAATACCAACCTTTTCTATAATTGGACAAGTTATCATTGATTTTTCAGAATTAATCCTCTTTGAATAGGCTTAGTACAATTTCCTTATTTACAGCAGCTGGAAATCTTACAAATGGCCATCTCCCATCAAATTTTTGAGGGTTCATGGCTGATGAAACAGTTACAAGCTAGAGAGTAGTTTAAACCATTTTTAATGGCGGGCCGCTAAATGTAATGGATGGAAGAGAGCATGTGTGTTTGTTTCACTGGGAACAAAGCCTTCATATTCACAATAACCAATTTGTAAACAAAAACTTTCAAGAAGAACATAACACCCATGTGATATGTGGCATTGTGCTTGGAGTGAAAAAAACCCACAACCATTTATAGATGGATCCATGCATGGTGGACCATTGGAAAGGTTTTAAATGTAAATATTTTGCAAATTTCATGTTCAGTATTCACGTTGGAGTATCTTATAACAATAAGTATAATTTAGATGATATTGTCAATGGCAAGTTTTGTAAGCATTGTTTTGCATGATAATATAATACAGATTTTACTGTAGGATCTAGATGACATTACATTCATTCCCACAACCAACTTGGCAAAGGCAAAGCATGCCAATTGGCTAGTTAGAGAAGGAAACAAAAAAATGCTCAACTTCTATCATGCAAGTGTGTTAGATCTTGCAAAATCTATTGAAGGTTTCCTTGCACCAAAGAACAAAATATCTCATGGTACCCTTGGGTTCTCCTTGAAACGAATGTTGTCACTACCTATGTACTCAAAGAAAGTGTGGTAGAAGTGTCTACTATGTGCGATTTGACGAATTGGATGCCAATAGTGGGACTCTTTTGTATCTAGTAAGAGATTGCAAATGTGGCCTCAATGACCAGATAATTGTACTTTTAGAGCGTTGTGTCGTTGTCGAGTGGAGGAAGCTGAAGTGGGACAATGTCGGAGACCCAATGGTATAGGGCTATAGTGATTTCCATTAGGTTGCACCAAGGACCTCCTCAATGGTGTCCATATTGCAATTGTGGTTGATGATTTGAGAGGATGGACATCAACGTGTGTGTGTGTGTGTGTGTGTGTGTGTGTGTGTGTGTGTGTGTGTGAGAGAGAGAGAGAGAGAGAGAGAGAGAGAGAGAGAGAGAGAGAGAGAGAGAGAGAGAGAGAGAGAGAGAGAGAGATTCAATAGCAAGTTTTCTCATTTTTGAGACAAGCAAAAATGTGCATATAATACAATGACAAGAGACAATAGGTACAAACTTGCATTATCTGATACAAAAAAAAAGTGCTTATAATATGATAGCATGAGACAAAATGGGAAGACTTGAATTAAAAACACACAAAAATGCCATATGATATGATAGTGAGAGACAAAATGGACATACTTGCTAGTGTTGCTTAAAGTCTCACAATGATTGCCACCCACACTAGTAGTTACATATTTTTTGAGTGTATCCACTCTGTGTTGTTGTTGCAGGTCATTGTGGTTATCATCCTCTTACCCACAATTTCTCATACAAATGCCTTGTACTAGTAAAGACTCAAGAGTAAATGATGGTGTTGTAAGCTGAAATTTGATACAATGAAACCATTTTGGCTTATTGACAAAAATATGTGCAAATGTAAATAGCTCAGATGTATTATTTGGCGCCTTCTCCTCACTTTCCAGAGCTTCAGTCTACACCACATCAACTCACTTTTGATAAAAATAAAAGACATCATAATAATTGACTATTAAACATCAGTTATCCCAATTGTAATGCTTACTACATACAATAGGAGGGTGCTCAACTTGTAACAATTTTTCTAAGACATTTAACAAGTTTCCCTTTAATGAATCTCAATTTTAGAATTTAATATACCTACTTTGAACAAAACTCACTTCATTCGTCTACAAGTTTGTGAGAGAATCTTGTAATTCTAGAGGAAAATATTTATGAGCTATCGTCATCATTGGCGGGTGTGCAAAACCCCTCCATCCCCCCCCGCCATGGCTGACTATGTAGAATCCTACCCTTCTTTCTCTTCTCCAATATGTGCTAGCCCTCATAGTTGTGGCAGGCCATGGCGTATGTTGGCTCCTGGCTATCAATCGTAGCATAAATGTGTTCATAGCTCCTCTTGTGCTGCACACCTTGGTTGGCAGAATAAAGAGTGGGTCTGTGCACCTGCATGGGGTAAGTAAAGAGCAGCCCCAATTTGTAGGGCAAAAGAAGCAAAAGACATGCACACATGTAGACGAACACATGCCTTTGTAACAATATCATAGTTGAGTAGAGAGAGTGCCTGACTTCTGCAACACATACTCTCAATTGATTTGCAATTTTTCCCATGCTTGCATGTCCAGGTCAAATGGCATGGGCGACACTAATTCCCTTTTGGTCATAGCCTACCTCAACTCCTTTCCTGCCATGATAGATGGAGAACTTCTCACTCATTTCGCATAGCTTTACAATGGACTCCATGCCGACCCAGAAGAAAGAGAAACACACATAGATAGAAAAGATATCTCCCCTCCTCCTTTGCTCATAGTTGACAGCACCATTCAAAAATAAGTATGTGAGAAGACAATGTTCATCTCTTTGCAAGTTCTAATGGAAACCTTTAAGCAATGTCTTAGGCAAAAGTCTTCGTAGCACCATTCAAAAATAAGTATGTGAGAAGACAATGTTCATCTCTTTGCAAGTTCTAATGGAAACCTTTAAGCAATGACTTAGGCAAAAGTCTTCGTAGCACACACTCGAAATAACTTCATACGCATATAGAGAGCATGTGATATTTCTTATGCCCAAAACTATAACAATGTTGAAAACAATATTCATGCATAGAACATAGAGACTTTAAATTTCTACCCTGAAGTGGAGCCTTTAACATGTCCTACCATGGTATCACACCTCCCATGGTCCGCGATGTAAGACACATCAACCAATCACTAGAGGAAGAGACCCTACAAGAAAAATGCGTAGGGACCAAGCACCATGAGTAAAACTTTGAGTAAACACATTATTGATTGGGCAAGTTTTGCCTAACTCTGCACTGGTGATACGTGCTTTGACTCCTGTCTTGATAGCAACTTGAAATAGCAAAGCAAGCTCGGATCATATGAGGCTTCATATATACCCACAAGCAAGAACTATGGGTATTATTGTAATCTATGGCCAAACCAAATGCTTTCAATATAGATAGATATAAATGTCACCCTTCTATGCTGAAGTCCATGTTGTATGTCAAGTTTCTCTTGATGCAAGCCAAGCCCTAATATCTACCAAATAGCCTTAGATGTTGATACATATTGTGCATTAAGATGGTTTGTAGCTTCATCTATAATCCCTTCACTATCTTGTAGAACAATAGTGGTCCTGTCATGCCCCTTATACACATGCTTGTAGAGATATTGCACAGTGGATACGGTGGAGCATGTTGGGGTGTGGGCATTGTAGCACCTCACACTTATGGGAAAACCCCCTAGCTTAGGAGTCATGTGGAATATGTGTGTGCCATTGATAAAGGCAAGATATGTGTGTTTGAAGCATGTGTATAAGGCAAGGGCCATGTGACAAGTTTGTATAAAGCAACCCTTTGTATTCACAATGTTATATAATGCAATCACTATTCTCTCTTTCATCACATGAATGGTTCATTGTGCTAGTGTGATTAGTATTTCCTAATCACCTCTATTGATTTTAATTACCCTCTCTATGCTAGATTGTTTGACACCCTCTCTCTTTTCCACAACAATTATCATTTATACCTCTATTAAACATCTAATTAGTTCTTAATTACCTCATTGAGGGCATGTCCATGGGCCACTACCCTCGTGAGTGTGATTAAAACTAATTAAAAGCACCATTAGTCTGTCATTAGGTTCATAAATTAGCATATGTATCCCTTGTTCATGTCAGCCTGGCTAGCAACCTCACGTGCATACATCTAATATATTGCTTGTGCTACCCAATTTCCATCTATGTATGCTCGAAACATGTTATCTATAGGTGCTTGACTTTATAGTGCACCTGACTCCACCACGGCCCCCAAACCCTGTCTTGAGTCCCTTGTGCAAGCATGCCTACATACTCATTCTACAAAAGCTATTGACCTGCAAGTAAAAGCCCTATGAGTTGGTTGTTTGCTCACACATTTCTCCAAGCCAAATACACACCTATTTGGTGCACACACCCATTGGCACCACTGCCTTGGGAGTTGACACTTTCCTCATGAACCAAGCAGCTATGGAAACTTGTAGAGGAATCAACAAAGCAAAACACAAAAGAAATGCAAGGAATTTTAAAGCTTCTACAATCTCCACCAAGGGGGCCCTTCCCGCAACCACAACCTTGCTTACTTGGGTCTTGCTCTTAGTGCTCATTTCCACCACCAACTCACCCACGTCCTTCTCGCTTTCTAAAATGGTCAAAATTTGTCATCACCTTGGTGCTACAAGTGAAATGCCATGTTGCATTACTTTATCCACTCATTCACGACACCAAGCAATGTATGCCATATTTGTACATCCCTTGTACTTTTTTCTTTATGCATCATTTTTCCCTTGCACATTATGAAGCAGTGTATGTCAACATCGATGCCCAATTTTTGAGAGGATTAGACACTACCACTTTGGTGGTAAGACCTTCCTCAAGGGCCGTATTTGCATGCACTTACAACCTATTTTTGTGCATCACTTTTGATTTGTGTGCAATGCCTACAAAAGCATCAACCACATGTGTACTTACACCAACAATGACAACAACAAACAACATGGCACCTACATCGACATTTGCACCAGGTGTGCGAGGAAGAAGATTCTTCAATTGGCAAAATAACATTGTGTATATGTGAAGTGCTCAGTTTGTGTGTCTCTATACTCTCTTGTGTGTGTTAGGGGAAGTTTGTGTATCAACCCTTCTGTTTGGGGATTTGTGTACTTCACCTTGGTGTAGGAGAGACTTGTGTTTGCCCCGTGTTTATCTACCTACTTTTGTGTGAGGGGAGGATCTGTGTGCCTACACCCTATGTGTCAAGGGGAGGCAAATTTGTGTTACTTCATCCTCTTTTGTGTTGGAGGGGAGGCAGTTTGTGTGCCCTGTTGTGTTATGTACAAACAATACCCACACTGGGAGGGTTGTTGGGATGTGGGCATTGTAGCAGCTTAGACTCATGGGAAAACCCCCTAGCCTAGGAGTCATGTGGCATATGTGTGTGCCATTGATAAAGGCAAAATGAGTGTGTGAGAAACATGTTTAAAAGTGAAGCCGGCCACGTGACAAGTTTGTATAAAGCAACCCTTTGTATTCACGATGTTATCTAATGCCATCACTATGCTCTCTTTGATTGAATGGTTCATTGTGAAATCCACCCTAACCTTTTGAAGCAAACCTCGTGCATTGTACCTTACTGACAAAAAATGGATTGTATGGAGAAATCCATTTATTGTTCATTTACACTTTCTTATAAATAGTAATCTCCATCATCCATCCTTATGTACGTTGGGTATCCCCCCCGGTCCATAGTAGTTGATGCATTGAAGCTTTGAGGGTATTTAAACTTGCACTTTCCCTCTACCATACATGGGGCATTTTGATTGAACTTTCCACATGGGCCATGTACCTTATAGCATCTGATAACTTCATACAACTATGGAAACATTACCTTATTAGGAAGCTCTGCACACACTATTTTATCATAGTGGGATGTAACTACTGATTTATGCTTGGAAGCAAGTATCAATAGAATGTGGGCATGAGTAAGGCCTCTCTTTTGGAAAACAATCACAGAAATGTGTTCAATGACCTTATAAAAAATAGCTTTGTTTATTAGCAAGCCCATCAAATCCTTGAACTTATGGTAGAAAATGTGTGCAGTAAGATCTAGACAATCATTGGTGGACGTTTCTCCATGCAATAATGTGTCATTTATCTCCTTCCATCCATCCTCTCTTGCCTATAGTTTCCATGGCATCTTTGTTAACCCACGATGCCATTATTTTTCTTTTTTCATACTTTTAGTCATGGGCCGGCGAGCTTGTCAATCTCATAGGTTTATGGTCAAGGGTTGGTGATCGCCTATGAGAGGCGCACCAGACTACACACCAGACTTATTTACTGCTAATTGATCAAATGTGGGCGTCCATATGTGAAAGGGACGGACCCATAGATAAGGATTGTAAACCTAGTTTTTTGCATTCTAAAACTAAGCTTTGCTCTTGCCTTATCCTCTTGGGATGTTTGTCTTTGGGTGAGAGAGAGAGAGAGAGAGAGAGAGAGAGAGAGAGAGAGAGGGCATAAAAGATCAAGTTGGGCAAGTATGGCAACAACGAGGAGGATGGGAAGTAGTGGCGGCTTCTTCTTCTCAGCGCGCGCAAGATTCCCTCACGGATAGTAGCGCAAGAGGTGAGATACATGCCGTCTATAGTCATAGAGTTTGTCTATGTGCATAGGTTGTGTGCTTGTTGCCCATGTGGCTCGCACATAGTGTGGAGCAAGTTCCCCGCAGTTGACACTTTTGGTGCCATTGTCAGGGAGTCACTCTGCACCGAGCTCCAATCGTAGCCTACATTCTATGTGTTGAGGTTATTTTTTGCATGTTTGAAAGGTCTAGAAGTGTGTGTGTGTGTGTGTGTGTGTGTGTGTGTGTGTGTTGTCTGTGTGTGCAGATTTGGATGCGGTGTTGTTGGTGGTTGTTCTGTTGTTTTCTGTTGATCTAGGCTTTGCTTCATTTCTGTTCACATTCTTTTTGTATGTCAGTGTTGATTATTTTCTTTTTTTTTGTAAAACTAGGCTCTATTAAGCTCTACTAATTTCAGTTTTTCTTTCAATGCAAGCTTTGTTTGAGGTTAATATTTGAGTTGTTTCCTCTGAAAACTAGTATAAAAAAAAAGAGGAAAAAAAAACACCCTGTTAGTGGTTGTGATTTTTTGAATTGACAAAAAAAAGACGACTCCAATAGTCCTCGTGTAAGCGAGAAAAAGAAAGACCTTGACCCCAGTGTCAGTCTCGGTCTTGATTTATATATATATATACAAAATAGAATCCTCCATAACTTCCTTTCAAGTGAAGGAATAGTGTGTCTCATCTTGTCTATATACCCCTCTTCTCAAAGGCAAAAGGAAGCATGTGGGATCTAGGCTTCACTTTCCCCTCCACAAGCCTCCTTTAGACTTTTCCCTTTTGCCTACACTCCCAAGTAGAAAGTGACTATTTTGGGGGTTACAAGAGATTCACGTAGCCTAATTGTGTGTTGCAAAGCACTCCATGTTTCTATGAATGATACATTTGTTTTGAGATATCACATGACTTATTTCATATCACACACATCAAAAAAGTTAGAAAAAATAAGAAAAATCAAGTGAGAACGACTAAAATAGCTAGTGTCAAAGACTCTTAGGATACTCCTCAATGCTTTTACGGTACCCACATCACATGTATTTACTCTCTGGATGAGTGCTAAAGTCTCAGTAAGGGGACCATTTTGGTTAGCAATAACATGTCATATCCTGCACCTGCTAGGCCTAGGGCCACACCTATGAGCTTGGGGTCATCGCATGGTACAACACCGTACAAAGCATGGGACCCAAGGACCGTGCATATGCCAAGTCCAAGGCAACCCCCATTCCACATGTAGTTCCAGGAGCACCTACACTCACTATACCTGTCCATTTAGGAGATTTGGTAGCATTTTCTCAAACTATCGATCGATCTATTGCGGATAATATGTGTAGCATATTTGAGAGAGAGCCTAGAAGTAAGGTGGTACAAGTGGCCAAGCTCACATAGAAATTGATCGGCAGTGATGGAGATGTTAGAAAGCATATTGAGGAGTTTGAACATGTGTGTGATTCCTTGGAAGAGCACAATGAGCTACATAAGTGTAAGGCCTTGAGCTTGACCTTGACCTTGAGTGAGAAGGCTAGAGATTGGTATAGAACCTTAGGGGGAAGAGCACACACATTTCCCTACTCTTGTTAGGAGATTGTTCTTGAAAGAGTACATACAAGAGGGTGTACTTTGGGACGTAGCATCTCAATTCCAAAAAGCTAAAAGAGAGAAAGGGAGTCAACAAGAGATTTTATTAGTCGTTTGAAGCATTTGAATTCTATGAGCATTTCAACAATAGCTAGCTGCTTGATAGATTTATTAGAGGATTGCAACATGAGAATATCTACAATGGCCTAGTCATTAGAGGTATCAGTACTTGGGAAGCAGTCTCACTGCTAATGCAATCTAACTAGAAGATAATTTAATGATCGTAGTAGCCAGGGTATTTTCTGAACCCAAGTCTACTAGCTCACAAGCATCTAAGCATGGGCAAATGACAATAAAGCCAATCGTGAAAGCCAAAGATTATTGAGATGACTCTAGTCGATCTCACCAAGGCTATCCAAGAAAGTCTTAGGGGTAATTGTACTCCACAAAAAATAATCCTATGTATCCAAGAAGGGAGCAACAATGGTGCTTTGTTTGCTTGAGACCACATAGCACGAGAGAATGCCCTACCTTTAGAGTGAATTTTATCGGGACTTGCAATGCATGTGGTAGGTATGGCCATCAAGCTAAGGATTTCCTAGTTTTAAATGCATAACAAAAAAATAGACTTAGCCTGGAAAGACTTGCCTCGAGTTCATTCATTAATGCTTGCGCCAACTATTGAGCAACCGTTGCAGCATATGGTCCCTAGAACTCAAAATGTTGTCCAAACCACACCATTATCCCCTCTAGTGCTAGGACCGCAGCCTCTACATCCGAGAGTTACCCCTATGAACCAAGTAGGTTGTGAGCCACCTAGTACTTATTTGGGCTGCAAAGATAACATAGACTCTGGTATCACCTACCGAGTAGATACACTTGATGAGTGTCCTCAGTACTACAAAAAGGACCATTGGGGACAAGTCAAGCCTGTATATCAAGGTACTAATCTTATAGCAAGAGGTCAAAACATCAATATCGTTGCTAGGACACCTCCTCTTCAATGCTACAAATGTGGTGGACCAGATTGAGTAGCCAAGTGTCCTATTAGAATGCAAAGGAATGTTGTACCAGTGCAAACAAGTCAAGGGAGCATATCGGCAATTCCAATACTCACTTGTAGTAAATGTGGCATAGATCATTTGATTGCCCAATGTCCTAATAATCCAAAGATTACACCATTGAACTTGATCAAGATTACTGATGGGACACCATAAACTACACATATAGTACCAATAAATGCACTCATGCGGTCAATGCTCCAAAACCAAAATTACATCCTCAAAGAGACAAATGCTGCATCAATTGGCCGAGTGAGGAAGAAGAAAACACAGAGGAAGAGATCACTAAAAGCTACAAATTTAAACCCTAGTTCAAAGACCAACATAGGGACCGATGATGACCCCGTGTATATGAATGATCCTAAAGATGATTTAGATTCAATAGAAACCATGGAGACTAAGTGCCCATCATAAGGGAGAAAACCAATGAGGACCACCATGAGAGAAAATCAAGCAAAGACACGATTAGGGGAGGACATAAGAAAAGCCTTGCCATACCACTGATGATGCAACGAGTGTCTTCAAGGCTAACCAAATCGAGCAAGAACCTCCAAGAGAAGCCACAATGTTCAAAACCCAAGGAAACCACGAAGAAAATTGGGACTTACCCAAACCCTATAGAGGAGATTGAGCGAGTCAAGCATTTAAGGAATTTGGTAGAGGAGACTTAAAGAGTGCTTGTGCCAAAACCTAGGTGGATTAGGATTACGGATACAGTGTTCCCCACACAATTGCAACCTCAAGGAGATCCTAACCTGCTAGCCATACCTAGTATCATCTGGGAAGAAAGTGAGATCAAAACATCAAAAAGTGGGCATACTCCTTTCTTGATTGAAAGAATGTTTAGTGAGGGAATACCTGATCCCATCAAAGAAATGGAGATCCCATCTTCACTAGCCTTAGGTCGTGGACTAGAATCTCAAAAAGTACCCTTGAACATTTGCAAATTAAAGGAATTTAATGGCTTCTAAAGTACCACTATCATGTTTAAATAGTACGAGGATCCAAGCTATTCATGGCTCTTTGGGCATTTCTCAGTGGAGAACTAAAAGTTGGCCTACCACAATTTGCACAAATGAGTAGGCCCAACAAAATCCTAATTGAGGAGGAATGCTTGGACCCACAACCCAAACCAGATGAAAGCTTAATTGTTGAAATATTTGTTAACAAGTTGGGGCAATACTTTGAAGGGGATGAATCTAATGCAACCCTACCAAACACTACTAAAGAATTTACTATGAAGGGAATCCTTGATGATTGTTCAAGAGTGAGCATTGTAGCAAAAAGCTGTTGGGAGTGTATGGGAAGACCTCATCTTGAAGTCACAAATGTAGTGGTTAAAATGGCCAATGGATTTATCGTTATGCCTATTGGAATGTTCAAGATCTCAAGATCAAGGTCCATGGACACAAGGTAAGGCATCCCTTAATTGTTAAGAATTTCTCCAAGCATCCCATGTCATTTGAGATGATCGTAGGGTGTCCTTTCATGAGGGAAGCAAAAATGGTGCATGACTAGTCTAGAAACACATAGTTCCAAGACTTTGTCATTTGAATTGATCTTGTAAGCAGTCGAGCACATCCTTTAGGGAACATGTTCATAATTGGAAATTGATCTTCACTCAGCTCCATTGAAGTATTATATGGATTTCCCACCTGGAATGGCTGAGTTGCACAATGTTGATTGGGTACTGCAACAACAACCATAGACACTTGGGGCAATAAAGAAACAACTTGGGCAACACTCGTGGGAGAAGAAATACTGCAGGTTGCACCAATGAATATGCTAAGTGCAATGCATATACCTTCTGAGGTTACGAAGAGTGAAGACTTGAATGACATCCAAGCTATTGGTGCCTCGGAAGATTGTGATCAATGTGACTCAAAGACTCAATCACTAACAGAAATTGATTTTGAGCTTGAAACGGAGTTTGACTTGCATGTTAGCTCAATTCGGGAAACAAAACACTCAAGGCCAAGTAACACATCCTATAACGATGTATCTTGGAGTGAAGAGGACACAAATGAGGACGAATCTAGTGATTCCATGCAAGAAGCAACCCAAAATTAAAAATTAGACAAGAGGAGTAGGAGATATAAGAGACGACAATATTAAGTGAATGTATGTGCTAGGATAAAAGAAAAGAGATCCACCACATAATGGCTCAGCTATGTGGGGGCATGTGATGCTCATTGAAAGTTGGTAGACAATTGGGGTGAATATATCCAGAGTGTCATGTGGTGCAATTCGTGACCTATTGACCTTGCACAATTAGAGATTACAGAGAAGAAAAACACAAATCATATTGTAAGAAGACGTTAAAACCGAGAGTTAGCTCAATAACAGAAGGAAGCAGAAATTCAAGCAAAGACATTAACATAAGAGGAGCCCATAGACCTACATCCTGTGCCTAAACATTATAAATCTTATACCATAGGGGAAAAAATAATTCAGTATGCCAAAACCCAACAAATGCCTACAGCAGGTGGAAGTCATGGAGTTTACGATGGACTGATGGTAATTACAGAGATAGAATTAGCAGAACCACGTGACGAGTCTAAACCAGTTTTTATTGCTCAAGACCGTACTGACTGAAGAGGCTGTACTGAAAGAGCTTCTCAAAGAATTCAAGGATATATTTTCTTGGAAATATCATGATATGAAGGGCGTTTCACCTTTCATGGTGCAACATACAATTCCCAAGACTAGCATTGCTAAACTAGTCCAACAATGACCCTACCCAATGAATCATAAGTATGCAAATATTGTTCAAGAAGAGATTGAAAAACTTATCCAATGTGGATTCATATACCCTATTGAGCACTCGGAATGGATTTCTACGATAGTCTTTGTGCCAAAAAGAATGGGAAACTCAGAGTGTGCATAGCCTCAAGAAGGTCAATGCAGCCACTAGTAGAGATCATTATCCCTTTGCCATATTCGAAACGTGTGCTTGAAAGAGTTGCAGGCAAGGAAGCTTATAACTTTTTAAATGGATACTCTAGTTATAATCAAATCACGATTACACTAGAGAACCAAGCTAAAATTTCTTTTATAACCAAATTTGGAGTGTTTGCATTTTGTGTTATGGCCTTTGGCTTGAAAAATGCCCCTTTACATTCCAACGGTTAATAAACATTGCGTTCACGGAATATTTAAGGGATTTTTGTGAAGCTTTCCTAGACAATCTTTGTAATATTCCTCTTGGGAGAAGCATCTATCATGTTTACGAACAGTTTTTGAAAAGTGCAGATTGTATATCATCTCATTGAACCCCTTCAAATGCCAATTTTGGGTTAAGCATGGACTCATTTTAGCACATATAGTGTCCAAAAATGGGATTTCCAAGGACCAGAGAAATATTAAAGCCATTTCCAATTTGCCACCACGTAAAAACTCTAAGGGACTTCAAAGATTCATGGGCCATGTTGGTTATTATCGGCGGTTTATTTTAAGCTTCACTGAGATAGCTCGTCCATTATACAAGCTTTTTATTGAGTTTCACTAGACAGAGAAGTGTGACCATGCTTATGAGTGGCCCGTTCCTACAAGTGCCCGATTGAAATGTAATTTTTATGTGCATATTGATCCATCACACTTTGCTATTGGGTGTGCTCTAACTCAACCAGGAGAACATAAATTGGACTACCTTATTAGCTTTGCAAGTTGCCAATTAAATGATGCCAAGATGAACTACACCACTACAGAGCGAGAAGGTTAGCTACGATTTATGCTATAAAGAAATTTCAATATTACGTTCTTGCTACCAAGTCTATGTTTTACGTTAATCATGAAGCATTGTTGTATTGAGTAAACAAGCCATGTTCCACCGAAAGAATTACGCAATGGTTGTTAATTTTGATCGAGTTTGATTACGCTATTGTTAAGACCTGTCAAGAAACATGTTATGGCAGGTCATTTGTCTTGCATACCCAATGATGAAGCCCCTATGGAAGTTGATGATGAATTGCTCGACACTTCCCTATTTATAGTCGACATAATGCATGAATGGAGTGGAAATATTGTCAACTTTTTAGTTAATGGGTTCCCCCCAAAGAGCTTCAAAAGGATTTAGCTCAAAAGTTTATCAAGGAATGCAAACCTTATTTCTTGATTGTAGGAACTCTCTATAAGCAAGGAAATATGACATTCTTAGATATTGTGCCCATGAGAATGAATATCTGTACATTTTTCAAGAAGCACACATGGGTGTAGATGGTGGTTACTTCTTAAGAGAATTGACTGCTAGAAAGATATTACAATCAATCTATTGGTAGCCCACTTTATTTAAAGATGTATCACTCTTTAAATAAATATGTATCACTCTCTTGGTGACCCACTTTATTTAAAGATGTATCCCTCTGATGAATGCCAATGTTATGCAAAAGCACAAAGAAAAGATCAGATGCCTCTGCATCCTATCAAGGTGACCCAACCATTTGAAAAGTGGGGCTTAGACTTTGTAGGTGAAATTAGTCCGGCAGCCCATAACACTCAATCCCGATATATCATCATGGCCACTAACTATGTGAAAAAATGGGATGAAGCTAAAGCTACACTTAAGACCGACGCAATGACAATACTAAGTTCATATTTGAAAACATTATTACTACATGATTCGGATGTCCCTTTGAGATTGTGAGTGACAATGGTACCCATTTTATAAATGAAGTGATAAAAGAACTCATTGTATTAGATTTCATGATATCCCACCATAAGTCTACACCTTATTATCCACAAGCGAATGGCCAAGCTGAGAGTACCAACAAGACTCTAATTTTTATCTTGACTAAGACAATAGAGGCTCATCGTACATATTGGAACTTGAACCTTACATTAGCTCTATGAGCTTATCATACTTCTTATAAAGTGGCTATTGATTGCACACCGTTTAAAATGGTATATATGGTCAAGAAACAATAATGCCATGGAAGTTTTTCATTCCTAGTATTCGAGTAGCTTTTGAAGAAGGTTGGGATGGTAACCCATTAGTCAAGCGTTTATATATCCTCAAAAGTCTAGAGAAAGAGAGGTTGTTGGCTGTGCGGAATGCCCTTGTGGAGAAAGATAGGAGAAAGAAGTGATTTGATCGCCATTTAAAGAATAAGGACATCAAATTCAATGATAAATTTCTTATGTATGGAGTGCGTAACAAAAAGAAAAAATTGAAATACATTGGCAAAAGGCCATATAGAGTATGTGAAATTACCCAAAAGGTACCCTTTGTGTGGAGACTCTAAACGGAGTTGAAACAATTGGATACTTCAATGGGAGTAAATTCAAAAGATACTATGATCCCCTAAGCCAAGAAGAATTACATGTCATCCATCAAAAGAAAGCAGCAAAAGAACAAGCTGAGTTAGAAAAGATACAAGCTAGGATTGAAGCTCGAGAGTGACAATAACGTATTAGATTCCAACAAGAAGCTATTCTTGGAGTTACACATTCATTCCCAGTTGAAGTAGATAACGATTCTATAAACTTTGAACCACCTCTACGATACCCAATTTAGTTGAATAGCTCCTATGCGAAAGTACTATATAATGCATTATTGGACATTGGAGCTCAAAATAATTTTCTACTGTATGGAGTGTGGTGTTAGCTAGGAAAACTACCCTTATCCACAAGTACCATCCAAGTCAAGGGTTCAATAAGAAGAAGACCACTATTTTTGGAATCCTATCATTTATGACAACAGGACCGTGGTTCAAAGCTTTTTGGTCATGCTTGTTGGCACTATGGAGGGTAACATAAACCTAGGGTGCAAGTGCATGTCTACAACTAAATGTAATATCGATTGGGGGACTGGGAGTGTCACGATGCAGAAACCAACTCTTAGCCCTATTGCTTAAGGAACGACACCCAAACTATCATCTTGATAACATAAAAGATACGAAAAATCACAAATCCAAGGAGTTGAAACATCCTTGCCTATAACACAACCCTCTAAAGCTTCAACCTCCATGGGTGAAACAGACTGTGTCACACCCAAGACTTACATGATTGGACAAAGGATACATATTAATGGATCCTCAAGGCATCATTGTCGAACCCTCCTACACTTCAAGTTTATTCACAAAAGAAACCTTGAAAGAATATGTCCACTCAAATTGAGAAATGCAAGGTCACATTACGTTGGGTCCCCAAATCTAGGTACCTAAATATAAATGGTGTTCTTCCCTATGGATCCATGTGAGTCAAAACCCTATAACTCCAAAGCCGATTAAAGACCGTGGGAAGGGAAAGATAACATAATATTACACACCTGTTCCGGAGCTAGTTTGGGTTCCAAAGAGAGACTAATCTATTCCTTCTAGCTCAAGAAGGGGGGAGTCACATGAAGCTTCTAGCTCCTCATGTAATGCATCCATAGATGTAAAAGCTTCTACACAACCTCCACCCACTAGTGTGATTCCCCACAAAGCTACAAGAGAATCTACACCTCCCACTGTTAAATTATCGCCTGATGAACCACTTCAAGTTTGTTCCAGGGAAAGTACCTTGCCACCTTTGCAGCTCGATGATACGCTTATGCTAATAGAAAACTATTGGCTAAAATCCTCACCTATTACCAATTGGAATAATTGGTTTCCAAGGGTAATGAAATCAAGAACAAGGTAGATCGTGTGAAACACTTGAGAAAAGTAAAGAGGGTACCTCTCAGTAAGTGTAGAAGTAGATGACTCTGGTGAACTATCCATATATGTGAACACATATAGATTTTGATTAGGTTCGAGTAATTCTAGGGCATCGATGTGCATGATATGACATTTTGAGTTTTGTGGAATTTTGATGTCTCATTCTTGTTAGAGATGGCTCTTACTCTTTTACTTCTTTTTTTCTTTACTTTTTTAACTATACTAAGTATAAGGATATATATATATATATATATATATATATATATATATATATATATATATATACATTCTCTAAGATTGGGCGGTTAAAAGGTTAGGGAAGGAAGGATGAGTGGGAATTCACAAGAAGATACATGTAAGTTGCATTCCCCCCTTCCTTGGGTAGATCCACATTCCTTTGTGTGAAGATGTGGCTATCACCTCACACAGATGCTAAAGAGCACTTTAGCCACTGCAAAGGAGGTTAGAAAGTGGGAAAGAATTATCAAGGTCGCTAAAGAGAAACTTAAAGCCATGGAGCACCATGATAGATTTGAGTTGATGTCAAAAGATAAGGATGGGAAAGCTATGTTCCAACTTTGGTGTGTTGAATGTGAAAATCCATACGGGCAAGGAGGGCATCATACAATTTCTAACTTTCTACACTCACACATCAACACAATCGCTCATCGAAGCCACCTTGGAGTGGGCAAAAGAAAAAAACACAAGCATGACAATGAAATGGTGGAGCTCTCAAAAGTGGACATTAAGTCTAAAAGAAGGTGGATGAAGCCTTGCTTGAAGTTTCCACCTTTGGAAGGGACAATGCTCCCATCTTTAGTGTTTTTCCCGACACTCTTGGAGAGTATGAGAATTACTCAAAAATCTTTATGGAATGTAGTTTGGACAAGAAATGGACACCTTTGTTTCCAAAGACCGGATCTATTGGCCAATGCATGATTGAACATGTGAAGTCCAAGTTTCATATCAAAGTGGTTAATGGAGACATGGATGAAAAGATAGAAAAGGTGGGCTATCCAAGCAAAGCATTGGTTGAAGACAAGAAACAAAGGAACTTACATGGTTTCTTCAAATGTAACGCTAATCCAGGTGAGTAAAAAATCATTTTCTTTTTACATGCAAAATGATTGTGTGTTTAACATTTCAAATGTATTTTTTAATCTTATTGTAGAGTAGTGCAATGAGAGTAATACAGATGTGTCACAAAATGCATTATGTATCAATCTTTATATAATTCATTTCATGTTTGAATGAAGGAGGAAGATTGCACACTTAATGTGTCTCTACACAATATGCAGAAAATTATTTACTACCCACTCTTTGTTGGGGATTTTGACAAGACACTTATAAGGTTGAAGACAAGATGTTTGATTTGAAACCTTTCTTGGATGACTACAAAGGAGGTGGTTGTTGGGATTGTGAGACAACTATGATGGCCAAATTTGTATTTAAAGAAGCCCTTGTGTGTATCCAAGGGACATTTTGTCATAAATATTGAAAACGAGTAAATCCTCCTGGGGTTCCCTTTGAAAAATTTCAATGTACAAAGTGCACTAAAATCCCCAAAGAGCAAGACTTTTGCATGCGTTTGTATTGAGAAGACAAAGCAATGGAAAATAGAGGCTCACGTGGGACCGGCAATGGAAGAAGATTGGATTTCATGACCTAGTAAAAATTTTTAAAGATTGCAAGAGCCAAAGGAAAGATCGTTATGAAACTTAAAAGGCAGATTTGGTTCACGAAAACAAGAGTTGTAGCTTTAAGTGTCAAGCTTCGAAGTCTTCAAGAAAGCACATTTGAAGCAATGAAAAGAGGAAATGTGAAGAAGTTTTGCCATGACATAGTCAATGCTCATAGTACGGCCTTTTTGAAGGGAAAGAGACCTTATGGATTTTTCTCGTGGATATTTCTCAAAATATGGCAAGAGAAAATGCAAGAAAGCGGTACCCAGAAACAACAAAGAGTCTCTTTGAGGCTATAAAGATTTGGGGAGAGGTACTTGGTTGCATAATTTTCTTTCCTTGAATCTTGAAGGTCCAAATGTTTCAACCACCATGCGGGCTACTCGAAAAGCTCTTTATTATCAAGCATGCCTAAGAGAGGATATATTCAAGCATTTAGCTGAAATTTATACTTCTCACATGGAAAAAAATGGGCTTTGTATGGGAAGTGTGCCAATACTTATTGTTGAAGATGAAACAATTGTCAAAAGAATGATTCGTTGGGTAGCACGAGATGATCATCTACTTGGATTTTGCGGCAAGAAGGAAAACCATTTTTGCAATCCAAACTTTGTGGTACTTGTTGGAAATGGCGAGGAGGGTTACAACGTGATTATTGACTCTTTTAAAAATAATGTGATTGTGCAAGAGTCTTCATAGCAAATCCCTTGATTGATTGCTTGCCAAAGTTGGTTGTTTTAGTTCAATTGACATGCAACAAGTTTGATTCTTTATTTATCAGAGAGAAATGGATGGGAATCTCTCTCTATTGGAATAAATTTGTGAGAAGCATTGTGGGTCCCTTAATTGGCCATGCTTCTGATGGAGACTCGAGGTGAAGAAAGCTTATGCTAGAGGATTATACGTCATCTCTCGGCAATAGATTCTCAATGTCGTGGCAACCTTGGCCTTTCACAGTTTTTGTTGAGATTGATGGATCTATTTCTCGTTTGGATGATTCAGATTTCATTCACAACGGAAAAAATTGATTAATCCTCTTGATAATGCATCCAAAAGATTAGTCCTTGGCTACTTTAAATCATGTAGCTCTTGTATATCAAACTTTCAAGGTTGAGGAGCATGGTCTTCAACAAGGTGACATTGAAAAGAAAAATCGCCAAAACTGGAGGTTCGCACAAAGAATAGCAAGCCGCAATGTTCAAAATTGCTTAAGCTTGTTGCGGACCCAATCCACTATTTGCCGAGAGTGAACACTTGCTACAGAGATGTACCTATCGATAGTCGCATCATACATTGATATCTTTTTATCTCCTTCTCTCAACTTATTTAATTGGATCAAAGCAGATGGGACGGTTTCTTTCTTGTTCACGTACCAACATCATCAATCTAATTTTGTATCTTTATTTTTTCACATGTTCGAGCTTTAAATAGTATCAGTGAGTAACTCTCATGCTTAAATACTTATATCATCTTCCATTGTGATTAGACTATGGTGCATGTGGATTATGAATCATGAAGCATACTCTTTGAAGCAAAATTTTAAACCTTTTTGGACATTCAGTTGTCTTGCCATTTTTTTGTCCTATTAATAAAGGCTTTCAGGGATAAATATGGCCATTTGCAGGTTCCTCTTTCTTCCACTGGTGTTTCACTTCTTGTGAGAACTTCTTCATCAAGGTGGGAGGCATGATAAGAAACGAGAGATGTTATGATGGTTATGATTTGTTGAGTAGTGTAGGTGCTCTAAATAGGATTGCTGAAATGCAAGCAAGATCGTCTCTTTTCTAGTGGCTCATGCAAAGCAAGTGAATATCTGGTTTCAGATGAATCATTTAGCACGTGTGTCATTAGCTAATCTCAGTAATTATAGCAGTGTGCAAAGTGATGGACATATGGTTAACGCTCTAAAAGAGGGTTTATGGGAAGCTAAGGTTTTGTGCTCAACACTAGGTATGCAAAATAAAGATTGGTGTAATGATGCATGGGCAGAGTGTGATCTCTCTTATCTTCTTAGTGTTGCTAACGTTGACAATGACAATGAAGAGGACTCAGCCACTCAAATTGATGGGCATACCGAGGATGAGAACATTACCATGGCTGAAAGTGAACTTTGCCATACATTGGATTGCCTTATTGATGAAGAGGAGAGTGGAGTGAAAGAAATCTCATCTCTTGTTTTGATTGATTCAAAGGCCATATGCAAAAGAACTCTTGTAAGCCATCTAAATGGGAATCCTCCATTGTCGAAGGATAGGCTCACAAGGGTAAAAATAGAAGTTCTTTTCTCATTGGAAAAGAAGACTCAATTAGATACACGCACATGTCTTGTAATTGGGTCAGATTGTGCTGTTTTGTTTGAGAAGACAACAATGGAAGATAGTACAAAGGAGAAAAACCGAGGTCGATTTGCAAGTACTAGTCAAGGAGTAAGCAAAGGAATATGGTACTTGGGAAGAGTCGTGAGCATGAGAAGGAAGCTAGGAGGTAGTTTCAAAGAGACTCGTGGTCCTTTTGATCTTCTAGATCGTCCTCCTAATGTGGAGGTTCATCTATCATTGTGTCAAGTGGCCAAGGGTAAAAGAAGCTACATATATGATTTAGTGGACAATCAAACGATATCTTTGGATTCCATAATTGCTAAAGCGCACTTGGATTATGATGCCAAAACACAAAAATATGTGCTTGATGCTAATGATTATAAGGTCTTTAATGATTATTTGAAGAATGTGAAAGGTAATTTGATCTTGTGTACATGGCTATTTTAAGTTAAATTCTATTATATGCTCAAAGTATCATGACATTCTTGAGTTTGTTTTTGTAGGATGAATGGCATGGATAATGTGCAAGTTTGATTTTCGAGGTATAGATTTTTCCGTCATGTCCTTTTTCATAATTATGTCCTTTTGTAAATTCTAAAACTTGTAAGCTTCAGCTTCTTAATTAACATCAAATTTCATCTTATGGTGAATTTCAATATGGTGCAGGTGCAAGAGTTTTGGCTACAAAGTTTTGTTGCGTTTTAGCGATGACTCATATCTTACTACCTCAAAAAACCTCTATTTATAAATGACAAAACGTTTTGTTTGTGGAACCTCCACGGCATTCAATGAAAGATGCCATATGATACATGTACTTTATAAACTGTGTTAGTTACTCATGTTAGGTATTTTATCAATGTGACTTGTATTTTATGGAGAACTTCAATATGTTACAAGCCCACACATTTTAGCTACAAAGTGTTTTTGCATTCTGCCAATGGTTTATATCATACTACCTCAGGAGATCTCTACTTATAAACAATGAGACTAAATTTTTTTTAGAGCATCCATAATATTTAAAGAAGAAGAATTTACGATATAAGCATTTATGTGGATTAGTTACTCTTAATTATTTCTTTTTCATTTTCCTTTTTGACATTGTGTCATTGCTAGGTATGTTTGTGACAAAGATGATTCAATGTTATTGTATGATCAGTTTGGTCTAAAGATGTTTTGATAGTTGTCTATTTTTTTGTACTTGTCAATGGACATTGCTCACTAGTTGGCATGTGAATGTGGTCTCTTGGAGCGTGTTGATAGCAACCTTTGGCCAACATGGCTCTAGCATTGAACTTGGTGTCTTTAAGCAGGTTGATTAAAGGATACGACCATTGGATTATGGCTTTGTGCATTAACATTTTGTTTGAGGCTTGTGGCTTTGTGCATCGGCATTCTATTTTATCTTAGAGCATGTTACTAGCAAGATGTGGTGAACATTTCTATGGCAAGGAAGGGTTTGGTTTGCTTGTACCACATGTGAGCATGTAACTTGAATCTTGTGTCGTGCAGACGCTACTCCCGAGGCGGTCACTTTTTAGAATGTGTATGCTATCACGTGAGTTAACCGGAGAGGATTATTAAAAGATCAAAATGTATCAAAATGTATACATACAGAGGGGGGTGGGTCTTGAACGCACGTGATATAGGAAGTTTTTGATAAGTGACCGCCCCGGGACACTACTATGGGTATTTGAATTCTTGATGACATTGTTTGTCTTGCCAATTCTTGGAAAAACATAATGTGATGTTTATATCAAACATGTTACCTCAGCAAAGTACAAAAGGCCCTTAATTAATTTTTGACTATACGTGTAATCTTTTTGATCAAAAGCAAAATGTTGTTGAAGAGCTTTCAACTTTACATGTGGTTTCTTTTGACTGTGAACAAAGGAAAAAAAGTTGAACATTTTGTTAAATTGTTGTTTTTTCAAGCACACCATTTCCAAGCTATAAAGATGCTTTAAGTTTAAATCTGTTAGTGAAAACTTTGGGATGGTACTCAAGGCCTATTAGAGAAACATGTGCTTTGTGGCAATCTGGTTGATGTGTATGGCCAATTGTGGCTCACTCTTATATGGAAAAAATGATGCGCTTTACTGATGTGTTGATTGCAAGATATGCCCAACATGGTCCTGATAATGTGGTTTCTCAAAGTGTGTTTATGGAGTATGTTTGGAGGTGCAAACACCTCCTAAGCTAATTGTGCACTTGGATAGATTTAAAATTTGAGATAGTTTTTGGCTAGCAAATTATGCTATGAGATAGGAAAAGGTTGATGGTGATCAAATTTTTCTCTTTTGGTGGGTTGATGCAATTCATGCATTGATCTTAATAGAAAAATTCAATATTGCGAACTCGTGGGGTGAAAGGCAATTTTTTTTAATAGGTTGTGGGTCTTTGACTAGTTTTACTCAGTTAGATCATGCATGTGAGACCTAAATTTTATATGTAAGATAGGGGTTTGATAGTTTTCTTCATTGATTATCATATAAGCGTAGACAAGGGGGCCATATTCCATAATATGAGTCGTATATAGGGGTTTTATCAAAGTTGTCCGCTCGAAAGTGGCATCCCATTTTGTATATAGAGTGAATCCTCTGGGGGAAGCATCTAAAAAAAATAAGAGGAACTCCATAAAGGGTTGTCTGTAATAGAGGATTACAACAAAAGATTATCAAAGAGTTTCATGAGAGATTATGGGTAGGACACAGAGGATTATGGGCTGCTTTCATACAGATCAAAGAGTGATATTGGTGGAAAGATATGTATAAAGATGTGATATAATTTTTTGAGAGTTTTACCACATGCCAATTGTATTTGAGTGTACGACATCGAGAGGATTTGCACACAACATATCCATTGGTGATGCACTATAAGTGGGTTGTGGACTTAGTGGCTATGCTTGTGGGTCTTTGGCAGATGAGATGTATTGTGCTTGCTAGGGAAGATTTGACCAATAAGGCTAAAGGAAGAGCTTTGCAAAACACGAAGACAAGTGAAATGAGCAAATTTTTGCTTGAAGATGTGATTTGCAGATACGAATGCATTGGTAAGATCATAGCTGAAAGGGGAGAGCTAGATGTAGATGAAGCAAGAGAATTCTTTGGTGGGTTGGGAATCGAATTGGCCCTCACTACCGTTTATAATCCAAAGGGTAATGGAAAAAGTGAAAGAGGTCATCCACCTATTGTGAAAACTTAGGCTAAAGGCATGCAACGTACATGTAGGAGATTGGCCTAGACTGCTACCTTATGCTTTACGGGTGGATCTTATGACACATAATTCAGTGACAAGGTATATGCCATTTGAATGGATGTACGGGCAAAAGCCAATTATGCCCACATAAGAAACAATGCTATCATGGAGTAGCTTACCTTGGGAGGAAGATTTGAGCATGGAAGATCTACTTGCATTAAGGATTCAACACCTTGAGAAACATAGTGAAGACATTGAAGTTGCTAAAGCCAAGCTAAGGGAAGCAAGGTTGCAAAACAAAAAGGCTTTTGACAAGAACATAGGTTGAGACCTAGAGAAATCAAAGATGGTGATTGGGTTTTTGTCTATGATAGCACTCTTGAAAACCAGTACATAACTCTACGGAAGATGGTGAAGCGGTGGTTTGGACCATACATTGTTAAGTATGCACATGACAATGCCACATACAAACTTTGTGAGCTAGATGGTATTGAGTTAAAAGAGCCTATAGCAAGGAAATAAATCAAGACCTTCAAGAAATGTGATTCAAAGATTGAACTCGAGGGTCAAAGTTTGGATCTACCGCCGCATGATGATGAAGAGGTCGATGAAGAAAATAATTTAGAGACAATGCAAGACTATGAGAAGTTTTAGAGTGGCACATGTTGGATGATGTGCAGGTTCATAGGAGGGGGTGGATGTCGTGCCACTACGCGGTCACGAGATGAGAAATAACAAAAAATGTGTTTTCCTTCTGTTTCTTATTCATGTGAAAGTGAAGGTGCTTTATTTAGTTTACAATGTGGCTAAATTAGAAATCCTTAGAGCTTTATGCCATTTCTGTAGTTTTTGGACTTATATGTACATAATTTTGCTGTTTTTTTAAAAAGCAATAGAAACTTCTAGATTTAGAGCTCCATGCAAATAAAACAATTTTTTGAACTAATTTAGAGTTCATGCAAAAAGAAACCCCAATGTTGGAGAAGTATAAGAGTCCCAAGAGTTCATGTCTTTCACGAGTGTGATTTTAACAGTGCAAACAACACTCCGAGCACAGAAAGAAAAGGAGGAGCGAGCCGGGAGTATTCTGACCAAACATCCTAATGTTTTACACCCCCTTTTGAAGCCAATGGTGTGGGAAAAATCTCCATCAAAGAAGCAGATCAGAAGCTACACTTTGGGGGCTATTTTGTATATAAAGAGATGGGAAAGAGACTATTTGGAGGAGATCAATTGTAAACAATTTTTGGTTAATTTGGTTTTGGGTTAACTTGGGTCTCTAATCTCCTTCATGTACATATCTCACTCACTCTCTCTCTCTTTCATCTACATCTCACTTGATCTCTGTGATAATCTCATACCTGAGTCTATAATTATTTGTTTCACCATGTCAACTCCACATATATCTTCTTATATACCATAATCATCATCTCAAGATAAGCAATTAAAGTTTACAATGGAACAAATATATTCAGTAAGTGAAGTGTTGTAGTCTTTGCACATTATTTTTGCATACTTTATAGTATACTTGCATTCTGTGTAGCTAGAGGCCCGATGCCTATCCGTCTAACGGCCCCGTTCTTTGAATGGATTTCTCTTGACAACACCTCCATTCAAACTCAGGTGGCGAAGATAGAGCATCATTAATTGGAGAGCCACATATGTGCAAAGCATGTGCCTTCCATACAACAAAGATAAAGCACTATCAACCTTAGTAGAGGTCCTATCATAGAAGCATGTAACCTTAGGGCAGTTTTAGCAGCCTTCCCGCACATTCACTTAGAGTCCCATACCACTCAGCTCGTCCAATGCATGTCGAAAAGTGCTTTAGTGCGCAAAATGCATGTACAATGCTTTTAAACCAAGTTGCATGGCCGTATAGATGGCTTTGAATCAATGATAGAATTTAGAATTAATCTTTGCTATATCTTTCATGTCTGAGAGTACACACACACACACACACATATATATATATGTTTATGCACATACACACACACACACACACCCACACACACAAACTACTTGTTGTTGGGGTATAAAGCCCAATGTGGTCGCCCAGGTAAGTGGGCGGGCCGCCAGGTATGTACACATATTCTTTTGTTAAAACCTAATAAGAACTCACTATGCTCTACACATTATAGTAGAGCGAGTTCACCATATCGTCATGCTCTTCTTCTCGCACTCTCTCTCGCGTCGCACTTCCGCTCGTACTCCTTCAACTGGTATCAGAGCTCAGATCGAGGCTCGGGGCAGCACTGCAGGAGGCTAGAGTCACCAACTCAGATTGGAGTGAAATTCAAAAGGCGAAGACACGGCCCCAAATCTCATGGGAGCACCCAAAGGGCTTGGTGTTGTCAGAATTTCATTCTGAGGTCATCTCGGCCACCGTTCGGCTTCGACAAAGGTCTACGCAGGCCATTTTCGACTACGTGGTCTCGACGGGTGCAGATCCGACTCTGCAAATTTGGGGTTTTCGGCCTACGACTGTAGGTGCTGAGGATATCGACACTCCCAGAGTGTTGATTTGTGGTTGTCTACACATCGAAGGACGGCTCACAGTTCTTGGAGGCGTGTCACATACGACACGGGCGCATCTACACACAGACTGTAGGCGACATCCACTAGTTCATCAGGTAGCTTGTGTTTGCTGCTTGATATTCCAGATTTCATCCTGACATTGCAGGTACTTCCACATGGGATGTATTGTCAGAGATGATGTATGTCTGTTGAGGGTTTGCTAGCTGTGAGTCACGCAGCAAACAACCGCCGCAGCGGTTACAGCATACAGTGGGAAATTTGTGGATGTATGACTTTGTGGGAAGTCTATGTACTGTTAGATTTACTGCAGCCTTTGTTGAGGTTCGAGTGAGGTTTTATTGAGCTAGGGGATTCTGGCATATTGAGATCCTTTCGGTGATACAGGTCTTGGAGCGATCCCTCAAGCACCCTTAGATAGGCAGCTAGGATGTATTGACTGTGAGTTAGACAGTTGGGATTGCATCTTTGCTTTACTGCGTTGAGGCATTGTCGTAGTCTATGCTTACAGGACAGTGACAGGACAGTGAGAGACAGTACAGGTGCAGGACAGGTTTACCCGCAGCTTACAGTGTCAGAGAGACAGTGTTTTTTGAGCTGTTTTTGGTCTGTTTTTTGAGTACACCAGAGCCATTTTACAAAGGAGACTCTGCCAAAATTTATGCAGAATCTGAAGCTTTCTTGGCTCATTTGACAGGTTGATATTGGTTCAGAGGTCAGTTTACAGGGGAAACTCTGCCGAATTTTTCCCAGGAAAGTAAACCACTGTGAAGCGTAGCTATGGCTGGATCACAGGACACTGCTCTTTACAATATCAAGAAGCTGGATGGAACGAATTTCCCATTGTGGAAGAAGCAGATTTGGCACGTGTTGGTACAAAAGAAGCAGATAAAACCTATAAAGCTCAAGGGGATAAAACCATAAGATATGGACGAAGATGAATGGAGCGAAATGGATGAATTGGCACTTTCTACCATTATGCTGACTTTGGCAGAAAGTGTTTACTTCAATTTAGCAGACGAGATGTCGGCTTATCAAGCATGGTTAAAGCTGAGTGATCTTTATGAGAAGCAGAGTGCAGCTTCACAGGTATACTGGCTTAAGAAGCTTGTTGACCTTAAGATGAAAGAAGGGACACCTATGTCCAATCATCTGAATGAATTCAACACAATCTACAGTCAGTTATCAGCTCAAGGTGTCAAGTTTGATGAATCTGTTAGAGCTATGTTCCTATTGATCACATTGCCGGAAAGTTGGGACACTTTTCGCACAGCTTTGAGTAATTCTGCACCATTGTGGCAAGAAGGGTCACATGAAAAGAGACTGCAGAGAATGGAAAGCAGAAAAAGGCAAAGAGAAAGCTGAAGACCATGGTGAGAAGAACAAGTCCTCAGTGAAGATTCAAGAAATAAATGTGACAAACACTGTTGCAGAGGATGACAGTCTAGTGTCAGGAGACATCTACTTCTTGAAGAATACAATGGACTCAGCTCTTCTTACAGCATCTGATGGAAATGCACTGAGTGACTGGATTATAGACTAAGGGGCATCACTTCATGTGTCTCCAAACAAGGAGTGGTTTACCTCTTATGTGACCACTAAAGATCATGTTCGGCTAGGCAATGGGCAGACATGTGAGATCTTAGGTGTTGGAGATGTTCAATTGAAGTTTCAGAATGGCTCTTCTTTCACGCTGAAGAATGTGAGACATGTTCCCGCAATTACAAAGAGCTTGATCAGCACAGGTTTACTTGATGATGCTGGCTACGTCACCACTTTTGGACAGAACATGTGGAAGATATCCAAGGGTTCTATGACAGTAGCACATGGAGTAAAGTCTGGAGGACTTTACATGATTTATGTATCAAATGTCTCTAAAAATGTAATCAATGTAACCGAGCAGCCGAACGTTTCTTTGTGGCATAGCCGGTTAGGACATATGTCCAAGAAGGGAATGGAAATCTTGTCTCGTTCTGGTTATTTGACTGGCTTTTCATTTAATGATTTTGAATTCTGTGAACATTGTCTGTATGGTAAGCAAACACAGTACCACATAAGCATAGAAGCAATAGAAAAGATACACAGTTGGCACTTGTTCATAGTGATTTGTGTGGACATATGCCTAACCTATCTCTAGGGCGAGCTTCTTACTTTATGACATTTATAGATGATTACTCGAGGAAAGTATGGGTTTACTTTCTCAAGCACAAGGATGAAGCGTTTAGTGTTTTCAAAACGTTTGTGACACTTGTGTTGAATCAGAGTGGCAAGAAGCTTAAATGCTTATGCACTGACAATGGTGGAGAGTATGTTTCAAAGGCCTTTCAGGACTTTTGTGAGTCAAAAGGTATAAAACGTGAACTTACTGCTCCTTACAATCCTCCTCAAAATGGTGTTGTTGAGAGGATGAATAGGACCATACAAGAGAAGGTCAGAAGTATGTTGTCTAATGCACAGCTGCCAAATGGGTTTTGGGCTGAAGCTGTATCAACAGCTATTCATCTTGTAAATAGATCTCCTAGCAAGGTTTTGCAAAAGGATTCAGTGCCAGAGATGGTATGGTCATGCAAAATACCCTCATACAAGCATCTCAGAGTGTTTGGCTGTGCGGCATATACTCACGTTCCAAAGGAATTTAGGAACAAACTTGAGCCAAAGAGTAGAAAGTGCATCTTTCTAGGCTATGGTAATTCTGGTGAGATGGGGTACAGACTTTGGGATCCCGAATCCAGAAAGGTTGTCCGCAGCAATGATGTTCACTTTAATGAATCCAAATATCATTAGAGAGGGTTGAGGAGATTAGAAGAGTTGTCTTCCAAGAAGATGGACCTGCACGTGCAAGACAAAATGTAAGAGCTCAAGAGGAGCAAGGACAGGATAGAGTGGAACCACAGGTTGTGGCTAAGCCTGAGCCACCTATTGTGCGTAGATCTGGACGTGTCACGCGACCTCCTGATAGGTTTGTTCCATCTATGAATTATGTCATGTTGACTGATTGCAATGAGCCTTCATGTTACAAGGAAGCAGTGCAAATGAAGGACTCCGGGAATTGGCAATTGGCCATGCAGTCAGAGATGACAACTCTGCATAAAAACAAGACATGGAAGCTAGTTAAATTACCACAGGGCAAAAAGGCTCTACCTTGTAAATGGGTTTACAGGTATAAAATCACCGCTCATGATAGTCAGCCAAAGTACAAAGCAAGGCTTGTTGCCAAGGGCTTTAAGCAAGAACAAGGCATTGACTTTGATGAAGTCTTCTCTCCGGTGGTCAAGATGACTACATTGAGATGCTTTCTTGCAGTGGTTGCCATATTAGATTTGGTGTTGCACCAAATGGATGTCAAGACAGCGTTCTTGCATGGTGATTTAGATGTGGAAATTTACATGCAGCAGCCAGAAGGGTTTGTTGAGAAAGGCAAGGAAGATTGGGTATGCCAGTTGTTAAAGAGTCTTTACGGCTTAAAACAATCACCGAGGGCATGGTACCATAAATTCCACAGGTTTATGCTTTCTCAAGGCTACAAACGTAGTGAGTTCGATCACTGTCTATATACAAAGAAGGCTAAGGATGGCAGTTGGCTGATCCTTATTTTGTATGTGGATGACATGTTGATTGCTGGCAAGCACTTGGAAGAAATTTCAGTTTTGAAGTCAAAGATGGCAAAATCGTTTGACATGAAAGACATGGGTGAGGCAAGTCATATACTTGGTATGCGCATTGAGAGAGACAGATCAAAGAAGTTGATTTGGTTATCTCAAACAGAGTATATCGACAAGGTTTTGCAACGTTTCAATATTGAGAAGGGAAAGGCATTGAGTGTTCCACTGCCACCATATGTGAAACTTAGAAAACAAGATTGTCTTGTGTTTGAGGAAGAACAAGCTGAAATGGATAAGATTCCATATGTGTCTATAGTGGGTAGTTTGATGTATGCAATGATTTCTACTCGCCCAAACATTGCATTTGCAGTGGGAGTAGTAAGTCGATACATGTCAAACCCAGGCAAGAAACATTGGGAGGCAGTGAAAGGAATATTGAGATACCTGAAAGCTACAAAGAGTATGCGTATATGCTATGGGAGTCAAGAGCTAAGTGTAAAGGGTTTTACAGAGTCAGATTATGCAGGTGACTTAGACAACCGAAGGTCTACGTCATGGTATGTCTTTACATTGGCTGGTGGAGCAGTATCATGGCGTTCTAGATTACAAGATTGTGTTACTCAGTCTACTACAGAGGCTGAATATGTTGCAGCATCAGAGGCATGCAAAGAATCAATTTGGCTTAATCGACTAGTAACAGATTTGGGAATCAAAGAAGAGATGCCTGTGTTATATTGTGATAGTCAAAGTGCTATACAATTGGCTCGCAATCCAGTTTATCACTCAAAGACAAAGCATGTGGATGTGAAGTATCATTTCATCAGGGAAATGCTCGAGGATAAGCAACTTCAGCTTGTCAAAGTTCACACCACAGAAAATCCTGTTGATCTACTTACAAAAGGACTTCCCTCAGAGAGCTTTGCGCATTTTCGCAAGCAGTTAGGTGTAGGGTAGTACATCACTTCTCTACATCTCTTGTATATTAGCTTGTATAGTAGCTTCTCTCACACTTAAAGTACCACATTGGACTTTAAGTGGGAGGTTGTTGGGGGTATAAAGCCCAATGTGGTCGCCCACGTAAGTGGGCGGGCCGCCAGGTATGTACACATATTCTTTTGTTAAAACCTAATAAGAACTCACTATGCTCTACACATTACAGTAGAGCGAGTTCACCATATCGTCGTGCTCTTCTTCTCACACTCTCTCTCGCGTCGCACTTCCGCTCGTACTCCTTCACTTGTGTCTTTTCTCTTACTTCGCCACTTTATTTAAGATGGAAAAGCTTGATTTCTAGAGAGAAAAAAAACCCCTTTTTTCTTTTTTCTCCCCTACATATGAAGTAAACCATCCATTACATGATCGCACAAACAACTATCATAGTAATAGCAGGTGTTTGGACGCTCAGCCAGAGGTAGGATACAGGTTTCCAAGACCACACCATACTCCTTAGTCCAAGGAGTGCAATTAAAATACCCTCGTAGTGGCTGCCCATATCCACGATACAAAAAAATCTTTAATGGAGGAAGAAACTGTGCTAGCAGATATAACCGTTCGGAAAAACCTTGCTGCATTGAATGTTCTACATAATAGCAGTGTGCCCCTCGGCCCATGGTGTATGCCACAATAGCCAGACGAATATTATTCTTAAAATTCTCTCGACCCCAAAGAGTCACCCGTGTCACTCTATCCTTATATGTCCACCACTTAGTGTGAGTAACTGATGTTCTTAACTACGGAAATAAATGACGTTCATAATGGAGTAGTGTGGTTCTGTTAGTAGACTCATTCGACTGCTGAAGATGTGCAATGGATATAGCTAAAACCTGATCATCACTAGAAGTCATTACATATGGTGGATGAAAAAACTCTCAGAAAGCTACTCAAGGCAGATTTCTTCCACTCACCCTTTCAAAAAGATTGCCCGTCTTTTATAGACCTACATTGATACCTATACTCAATGTGTATTGCTTCAAAATTCCCAAAATTATTTACTCCCTCACTTTATCTCACTTGGTAGTGACTGGCAAAATGTCTTCTCTCTTAATGTGTCTAATTTAAATGGCTTTCTAATTATAGTTGCATTAGAAATATCGGTGGGTATAGATGATCTTTTCACCCATTGATGTGAACAATTGTGTGCTTGGTAAATTTTTCTACCGGGTCTTCGACCACTCGATAGCCGGCAAGAATACTTGGCTCTCTACCAACTTGGTTAAGAAAAGCGTATTTGGCTCATTTTTATGGTGTGTATGCCTTTTAACTTGGTTATCTACCAACTTGGTTAAAAGAAGAATATTTGGCTCATTTTTCTGGTGTGTATGCCTTTTAACTTATTGGTTGTTTTATCGTCAGTTACCTTAGGGTAATTTTATCCCTTAATGCTTAAATCAATGTGACGCGTGTAAATATCTCTGCAAAAATGATCTCTGTAGGTTATTGCCACACGGCTTCGTCTGCATAATAAGAGAGGTTGAGTGTGCGTATAATGTGTAGAGGGATCCTGCGCTGGCCGCTTACTTCCGGATCGTGTACTGTGTATAATCCCTAGATATAGGGTCTTCAATACCGACCTCGTTGGCTGCAATACCTGGCTTGATTCTGGCCCCTTCTGCTATGAAGTAACTTCATCTCCTATAAATACCCTGGAAGGTGAGTCTTTATGCTCACTTAGCATTGGGTTCTGTAACTTCTGTTGTGCGTTCATTTCTCGTTTGCTGTGGTGTTCTCATCATGCTGAAAAAAGATGATAAAGTTGTGATGGATTCGTCGTCTTCAAATCTACAGGTTAATTGATACTTTCTTAATGTTTCAAGCATTGTCGTGGGCTGGACTGTTTTTTATGGAGAATCTAATGGTTGATATGCATTAAGAATAATGCCGCTCAATATGACTGTTTTCTCGGTTAAAACTATGGGAAGTATGCTTAAACTGAATTTCTTGATAAAATTTGGGAACCGCATCTTGACGTTTTGCTGCCAGATCTCGAGTTGATAAATACTTGACCATGATTGGGAAAATTTTGCTGATTTTTCCGTGCATAATAGGGTGTCTATAAAAAGGCTTGAAACTTATAAGCATAGATTTTTTAGGCGTAGTACGTACATTGGACTTATTGCCTAATTTTGGTTTGGTTACTTTAGTCGACATCCTAAACTTAGCTATTTTAATTATACCTTTTACCTACTATCTTTGGACAAAAGCATTGGAGTTTTTTGAGCATGTTGTTTTGAGGAAAAATTTGAAAAGTTTCTCCAGGCTTACTATGAAGACTATCAATGAAAATCATATTAGGTGGGTAGGACCTTGTCACTGAACCATTGAAAATCTTGAGGTTTTTTTTGGGTTATTTATCTTTGGCTGGGTAACCTGTCCTGGATAATAGACATTCCATTTAAATCTTACTGAATTTAACTCAAGACTTACTCATAAAAAGGATGTGGCCAAAATCTGGTCTTATCTGTCATTTACGAGTGTGGCTTCTATTAACCATGCTCTTTTTGACCTGGCTTACCATACTGGATGGCTACATAAACTAGTCGACTTGCTAACACGGTTTTCGACTTTCTTAAAATCCTAAAAACAATATATGCTGGTATGGTTGACATAAATCTATGGCATGAGTAGTAGATCAACAGGTATACTAAATGAAATTGGTGCACTTTTGATTGTAGCCATTTGCCACCTATGCTCGAGACTTAAAAAAGATGTCTCTACTTTGATTATGTCAGGCAGTATAAAAAGTTGCTATGAATGTTGATACCGTGCTTAACCATGTAATGTAGTGGTTTTTGTTTGGATGCTTGAACATTAAAAATAAATTTCGTAGACTTAGTTTTGCCTGGTTACTTTCTTACAGGATATAACTTTAAAGGCTATTGCCCTAAATATGATGATCACTTACTGAAGGAAGTCCTAAAGCATGACTTGGTTAGAACTTGACGTTTGTTGCCTATGACCTGACCTATTGGTTTGCTTCAGCTTCTGGTCTACTGAGTAATTAGGGTTTTGGATACCTGTAGGCTTTAAAATCATTACAAATAGAAAGATTTGGCTATATAGAAAAAGCTTTGAATTGTTAATTAGACTGGTCTTCTATAAAAAATATCTCCTTTGTTCTCAGGTTTAGATTCCAGCTGGTTTTTTTGGGACTATTTTCTGATGCTATGAGATACCAAATTTCGAAACTAATTCACGTGTTGGTTGATGTTGGACAGGCGAATTTGGGAAACTTGGTTGGAAGGTTATGAGCATTTGATTAGTAGGAGTCAATTAAAAACAAAAAAAGTTGTCTTGCCTGCTATTAGTTGATCACCCCTGAAAGGGTATAACTTATTAAATAACTGATGTATTTGGTTTTTTTTTTTTTTAATGGGTCTCCAGTTTAAAAAAAATCCTTAACATGAAAGTTTCTTAAAAATTACCATCACTTACGGTATCAGTACATAATGGAACGACCCCACACTTGCATAATGATATAGGGAAGAATGTCTCCAACATGATATGTAAACTGTAATGGAAGACCGATGAAATAGTACTTACTCAAGAGTAAGTGCTGGTCCATTTTTTTAGCTTGTACTGGTCTTTGACACTTGCTTTTGCCTGATTACCTATGCTAGGTTTGTAGATCTTCCCAACTGGTCTGACTATAACTAGACTATCATTTAGTGAGCAAAACTTTGAGTATATGGTACTTCGGATAAGAGTTGTTGCTGGTCGTGTTTCGTTAGCTTGTACTGACAGTGCAAGTTGTTGGCTTTTTTTTAAACCTTCCTTAGTATACATGATTTCGGAAAATGGAAAGGCTAGTTTACTATAGATTAAAGCAATTAATTATTTTTCCGTTTTCTGGCTCTTTCTTAAAAAAATATATAAACCTGCCGTGATTGGTTATATATAGATGGAAATCGTTGGTTATAAATATATTTTGCGACTTTATGGGATACTGGTTTTTGTGAAAAATATGTCGATTATGGCATAAGATGAGACTCAGATGAGGATAAGGCTTATGGTTTGGTTTTCTTTTATAAAAAAAATTATATTAGCCTTGAGAGGAGGCTCACTCCCAAAAAAAGGGTGTGGATTTCTTATTATAACTCTATTTTTTTACACATTGAAGAACGGTTTGTTTTTTCATTGTGACATGGATAACAATTGGGATGCCCAGCATCACCTGTGTACAACCACATGCTAACAAATCTGTTTTCTTGTGGCTATGGATGCGGGTGAGGGCTACCTTCTTTGATAAAAACATTCTGTTCTTTGTGGTAGATGACGGGGGGTTGTTCGCTTACCTTGAAGCAACTTCATGCCAGAGTCTGGGATGACTATTTCCCAAGCTTTACTTATTATCTTTACTACCTTGTACAAAATTTATTTTCAACTGCAAATAAATTGTTTCACTAAACCATTGTATTTGCCAAGAATTATTGGTCTATAAACTGGTATAGTCGTTTGCGTATGTGTTTGTCTATATTTAGAACTGCTACACACACAATAAACGCATAAGAGAGATTGACTTGTTTGTCTTTCTCTCTCATACCTTAGTTCTAGATTTAAGCACCTATTATTATTTAATTTATTATATGATAATAGGTAGGGGTGCTATCACACAGTCTCAATGGTCCCCCTTGACTTGACTGGGTAAAGGTTGCTAGCACGACCATTCCACACTATACTCTCACTTTCTAGATTTTCCCTTTTTTCATGTCATTTCACTAGTTTATTACTTCTGTCTACCAGGTTACTGGAAAGCTCACTGCAATAATTAAAGTCTGTTCTGAACCTACAAAAAGAGCTCTGATTTCGGAGAAATTACGACTTGCTAAAGAAATAGAAAGCACCTTTCCGTATATCTCTCTTAGGATTCAGCCTTATCTGCACAGGGCTGTAAAATTCAAAAAACAATTACACTCTGTATAAGATTTTCAGGTCTACTAAGCCCTTCCAAAAGGATGTAATCTAACTCCTGTTCTTGAAATCTATGCAGATTGTATCCCTTTCCCAAGGGCTCAAGCTCCCATGGAACCCGTTTCCATTGCTTCGTTACTTGTGTTAAAGTGTATTCAGGATAGCGAGGTTTCAACCTTAATTTTTGATGCCTCGAAGGATTCTAGTCTGTCTCTTGTCCAGCTTATCTCTTTTGACCAATGGATGAAGGTTCTGGCTCTCCTTGTTAAGAATAAATCTGATGGTATCAACCTACTTCGAGAATTTACCTCTAATTTGGCGGTTATTTTCAAAGCCCACTTACAGGACTTAGCTTCCTTCTTGTCTAAAGGCTCTGAACTTTCCAATATCCTCAGAAAATTTTGCGGGCTTAGTCCCATCTTTATTACTGCTCTCTCTACACCTATAGTCCCTCCTCCAAACAGCCTCTTCTGTAGGGATGCCGCTGCTTTGGAAGCTGTAAAAGAATTTCAGAAGGACCTATGTTCCCTTAGTGAAGCTTTCGTGTTAGATATGGTGCCGAAGGTATCTAGGGCCTTTCCTTTTCTACCATCAAGATAGATTGAAGTAGAATCCCTGGGTGTAGAGCACAAACTTTGGTTGTTCCCAAATAAAGGATTTCTTGCACCCATTTCTATGGAAACTTGGGTCTTCCTGGTAAACCTGGCACCTGCCACTATTGAAGAATGCAAACTTAAAGTTCTTAAAGGAATTCAGCTCTTGGATAAAGGTGATCTGATTAAAGCTCCATTCAATATGAACTTCCTTGATGACAAAAAATGCAGTTCGAATACAAGTCTATATGCAAGAACCAAAGGTGTGATGACCTTTAGTAAAAATAATGGTGACTATTACATTGAAACAGTGTGGAATGTGTTTAGACCTTACCTTATATGTGCATGCACATTTTTAGATCCTAAAGCTGCTTGCGAGTCGAGCATCATTTGGTTTGACCATGCCATTTGGTATGCCCTCAACAATCTGCCTAGTATCTTTCCTGACAAAGCAGAAAAATTTTATCTCTCCCTCTTTTGCTCATGGGTTGGTGGACAAGCTAAAGAGCTGGTCTTGGCTCAAATCACCTTTATTCAGTACAGATCAATTATGTGTGACACCCTCCAGGAACTTGGTTCTGATGAGTGCGGCACGCTACTAACCACCTATGGAGGATACAAAGGAATCAAAAGCATGGTTGGGAAAATCAAACCTAATATTGATGATGAGGAATCTCAAGTCTCAAAACGCCCCAACACTCTTGTCTCTCCGTCTACATCTTACACCTCTTTCTTGACTCCCTCCTCGAGTTATTTTGTTTTTGGGAGAGGGAGAGGTAGAAGTTATGTTAGAGGCCGTCGTAGAAACCTACCAATCAAAAATCTTTTGGATATGTAATGTGTAGGTAATGAGGAACGCCTGTGCAGACTTTACCTACCTCCGAAGGATGAAGCGTGTAATAGAATTTTTGTACATTGCTTGTTTGCCAGCAAGATTTTGGATTTCTTTACTCCCCAAGCTATCTTTACAGAATTCTTTAGACATCTTTTTGGATCTAATTTATTACTAAAGGATGTGTTGTTTTGTTGGAAATACTTGCCACCTATCAAGAATATATTTTATTCAAATGAGTTCCTCCATATTGATGAGGTTCCTATTTGTTCTTGTCACCTATTTCCAAAGTTTTGTAAGACTTTCACTGACTTTGGCTCACATGTATGTATGTCTGACGTTGAAATTATACCAGAAACTTCGGTTAGGAACCTCTTGAGGAAAGGCTTGAATCATATTCTTGTTACCATATACACGTGGTAGTGATGTGTGTGAACACACTAGGACCGCCGGGGCATTTTTTCCCTCTATAGGAGGTTTCTTCCCCCGAGCATTGTATATACGCCCATCACTCTAGGGCTATCTATCTTTCCATTGCACACTAAGTAATATACTCTCTATTGTGTGCCTTGAGCTTCCTTCATCTTCTCCAAGCTGTGTGCGTTTCTCTGCAACCCTAATTCCAACAATTCCTCCTTTTCCACTTAATCCCCAGCTTGCCCTATTGGCTCTACTTGAATGCCTGGCCGACTTGGCCTTAAAACTCCAACTGGAGGCGGATGCTTATACTCTACTGATCTCAACTCTCAAAGAACTTTTTTGGAAAAGGATCAGTCTTATGCCGCAAGTATGGCTAAGTACTGATACGACCTGGCTTACGCCTAATATGAAGAAGTCCATTTCTGATGCTAAAGAGAAATGGTTTATTATAGGCCTTGATAAAGCATCGAATACTGATTCCTTTATATGTAAAAAGTTAGCATTTGAGTATGCGTTTGCCAGACTCAATGGCTTGGATTTTTTTAAAATTGATACCTCTCCGATTTGTACTGCTACACTTTTAAATAATGAGCTATCAAAGTTAGGGTATTGTCCTAACACTCTGAAAATTCCTGTACTCTTCCCAACATATAAAAATCATAAACATAAATTTAGATGGATTTCTGACGCATCCAATAGCCCTTTTTCCTTGATTACGAATGACATCACCTACTGCTTAAATTATATTCTGCTTGAATTAGAAGCAATTTGCACCATCAAGCGTAATGATCTTAAACTATTCAAAAATATAGATTGTTGCCCTTTTTGGATCATAAAAAATGCGGCGAAGTTTACTATTAACCTCCTAGAAAACATTTTTTCTATGTTTACCGCTGACATAACACAATGTTGTGAGAATATTCCTCTAAAAGGACCTGATGGTCTGATTAATACACTTTCTTCTCTTATTAAGTTGTCCTTTGCTCACAGAGCGAAGTTAGGATATACATGTATCTCAACAAAAAGGATAGGTTGGTTAAAAAAGTCTAGAAAATCCTCACCTTTCATCTTCAAAGAAGAAGATTTATATAAATATGTCTCTTGGCTCTTTAACAATAGTTGTATCCAAGTGGGTGCTACCTTCTACTACAAGCAAATCTTAGGGATCCCAATGGGTTCTTCGTGCTCTCCGATTATGTGTAATCTCTATCTTTGTCACTTCGAATACCAATGGCTCTTAAAAATGTTAAGTAACCCAGCCAATACTTCATCACTCTCACACTTTCGTCATTCATTTAGGTTTATGGATGACTTGTGTAGCCTTAACAATCCATTGTTGTTGGAAACACTTAAAGATATTTATCCACCATGTCTTAACATTTGAACTGACGTTCTCAGATAGAGTAATATGGCTTGAAAAATGAATCATTTCCAAGACGCACTTCCTAAATATTGAGATTACTCTTACCCCCCCATTCATGGGTAATTTTTATACTCGTTTCTTTTGGAAAAGAGAAAATCTCAATCTCATATCCTATGAATTCACAAAAATGAAAAGCAATAGACCCTTCAAAAACTCATTACACACCTGTCTAGGTATGCTTTTTCTTATTATGTATGCCTCATCAGACAGCTTTATTGCTTTTGAAGAAATCATGACTCTAGTTACCAAATTCATTAATAACAGTTTTTCTAAAAGAGACCTTATTGCTTGTATCTGTAATTCCCTAAAAAAACACAACTGGTCCGGACTTAAGTTTGACTTGTAGAATTTGATGAGCCTTCTTGAACCACAATAAGAGGATTAAAAGACTCAAAACTATAAAAATAGTACTTAAGGTAGTAGGCCCATATTCTATGGGTCCCAATTAGAATATGGTGCCTAGGAAAGGGTGGGCACACACACACACACACACACAAAACTACTTGTGTCTTTTCTCTTACTTCACCACTTTATTTAACATGGAAAAGCCTGATTTGTAGAGAGAGAAAAAAACCCCCTTTTTTCTTTTCCCCCCCCTACATATCAAGTAAACCATCCATTACATGATCGCACAAACAACTATCACAGTAATAGCAGGTGTTTGGATGCTCAGCCAGAGGTAGGATACGGGTTGCCAAGACCACACCATACTCCTTAGTGCAGGGAGTGCAATTAAAATACCCTCGTAGTGGCTGCCCATATCCACGATACAAAAAAATCTTTTGTGGAGGAAGAAACTGTGCTAGCAGATATAATCGTTCGAAAAAACCTTGCTTCATTGAATGTTCTACATAATAGTATTGTGCCCCTAGGCCCATGGCTTCTGCCACCATGGCCATACGGATATTATTTTTAAAATGCTCTCGACCCCAAAGAGTCACCCGCGTCACTCTATCCTTATATGTCCACCACTTAGTCTGACTAACTGATGTTCCTAACTGCGGAAATAAATGACGTTCATAACGGAGTAGTGTGGTTCTCTTAGTAGACTCATTCGGCTGTTGAAGATGTGCAATGGATATTGCTAAAACCTGATCATCACTAGAAGTCATTACATATGGTGGATGAAAAAATTCTCAGAAAGCTACTCAAGGTAGATTTTGTCCACTCACCCTTTCAAAAAGATTTCCCGTCTTTTATAGACCTACATTGATACCTATACTCAATGTGTATTGCTTTGAAATTCCCAAAATTATTACTCCCTCACTTTATCTCACTTGGTAGTGACTGGCAAAATGTCTTCTCTCTTAATGTGTCTAATTTAAATGGCTTTCTAATTATAGTTGCATTAGAAATATCGGTGGGTATAGATGGTCTTTTCACCCACTAATGTGAAGAGTTGTGTGCTTGGTAAATTTTTCTACCGGGTCTTTGACCACTCGATAGCCGGCAAGAATACTTGGCTATCTACCAACTTGGTTAAAAAAAGCATATTTGGCTCATTTTTATGGTGTGTATGACTTTTAACTTATTGGTTGTTTTATCCTCAGTTATTTTAGGGTAATTTTATCTTTTGATGCTTAAATCTGTGTGACGTGTGTAAATATCTCTGCAAAAATGATCTCTGTAGGTTATTGCCGCACGGCTTCGTCTGCATAATAAGAGAGGTTGAGTGTCCGTATAATGTGTAGAGGGATCTTGCATTGGCCGCTTACTTCCGGATCTTGTGCTGTGTATAATCCCTAGATATGGGGTCTTCAATATCGACCTCGTTGGCTGCAGTACCTGGCTTGATTCTCGCCCCTTCTGCTATGGAGTAGCTTCATCTCCTATAAATACCCTGGAAGGTGAGTCTTTATGCTCACTTAGCATTGGGTTCTGTAACTACTGTTGTGCGTTCATTTCTCGTTTGCTGTGGTGTCCTCATCATGCCGAAAAAAGCTGATAAAGTTGTGATGGATTCGTTGTCTTCAAATCTACAGGTTAATTGATACTTTCTTAATGTTTCAAGCATTGTCATGGGCTAGACTGTTTTTTTATGGAGAATCTAATGGTTGATATGCATTAAGAATAATGCTGCTCAATATGACTGTTTTTTCGGTTAAAACTATGGGAAGTATGCTTAAACTGAATTTCTTGATAAAATTTGGGAATCGCATCTTGACGTTTTGCTGCCAGATCTCGAGTTGATAAATACTTGACCATGATTGGGAAAATTTTGCTGATTTTTCCGTGCATAATAGGGTGTCTATAATAAGGCTTGAATCTTACAAGCATAGATCTTTTAGGCGTAGTACGTACAGTGGACTTATTGCCTAATTTTGGTTTGGTTACTTTAGTCTCGATATCCTAAACTTAGCTATTTTTATTATACCTTTTACCTACTATCTTCGGACAAAAGCATTGGAGTTTTTCATGCATGTTGTTTTGAGGAAAAATTTGAAAAGTTTCTCTAGGCTTACTATGAAGACTATCAATGAAAATCATATTAGGTGGGTAGGACCTTGTCACTGAACCATTGAAAATCTCGAGGTTTCTTTTGCGTTATTTATCTTTGGCTGGGTAACCTGTCATGGATAATAGACATTCCATTTAAATCTTACTGAATTTAACTCAAGACTTACTCATAAAAAGGATGTGGCCAAAATCTGGTCTTTTCTATCATTTACGAGTGTGTCTTCTATTAAACCATGCTCTTTTTGACCTGGCTTACCGTACTAGATGGCTTCATAAACTAGTTGACTGGCTAACAAGGTTTTCGACTTTCTTAAAATCCTTAAAACAATATATGCTGGTATGGTTGACCTAAATCTATGGCATGACTAGTAGATCGACAGGTATACTAAATGAAATCGGTGCACTTTTGACTGTAGCCGTTTGCCACATATGCTCAAGATTTAAAAAAGATGTCTCTACTTTGATTATGTCAGGCAATATAAAAAGTTGCTATGAATGTTGATATTGTGCTTAACCATGTAATGTAGTGGTTTCCATTTTGATACTTGAACATTAAAAATAAAATTTCGTAGACTTAGTTTTGCCTGGTTACTTTCTTACAGGATATAACTTTAAAGGCTATTGCCCTAAATATGATGATCACTTACTGAAGGAAGTCCTAAAGCATGACTTGGTTAGAACTTGACGTTTGTTGCCTATGACCTGACCTATTGGTTTGCTTCAGCTTCTGGTCTACTGAGTAATTAGGGTTTTGGATACCTGTAGGCTTTAAAATCATTACAAATAGAAAGATTTGGCTATTTAGAAAAAGCTTTAAATTGTTAATTAGACTGGTCTTCTATAAAAAATATCTCCTTTGTTCTCAGGTTTTGGTTGTTTTGGGACTATTTTCTGATGCTATGAGATACCAAATCTCAAAACTAATTCACGTGTTGGTTGATGTTGGACAGTCGGATTTGGGAAACTTGGTTGGAAGGTTATGAGCATTTGATTAGTAGGAGTCAATTAAAAACAAAAAAAGTTGTCTTGCTTGCTGTTGTTTGATCACCCCTCAAAGGGTATAACTTATTAAATAACTGATGCATCTGGGTTTTTTATTTTTAAAGATGGGTCTGAGTTTTAAAAAAATCCTTAACATGAAAGTTTCTTAAAAATTACCATCACTTACGGTATCAGTACATAATGGAACGACCCCACACCCCACACTTGCATAATGATATACGGAAGAATGTCTCCAACATGATATGTAAACTGTAATGGAAGACCGATGAAATAATACTTACTCAAGAGTAAGTGCTGGTCCGTTTTTTTAGCTTGTACTGGTCTTTGTCACCTGCTTTTGGCTGATTACCTATGCCATGTTTGTAGACCTTCCCAACTGGTCTGACTATAACTGCACTATCATTTATTGAGAAAAACTTTAAGTATATGGTACTTCGGATAAGAGTTGTTGCTGGTCCTGTTTCTTTAGCTGGTCCTAACAGTGCAAGCTGTTGGCTTTTTTGTTTTACCTTAGCATACATGATTTCGAAAAATGGAAAGGCTAGTTTACTATAGATTAAAGCAATTAATTATTTGTCTGTTTTCTAGATCTTTCTTTAAAAATATATAAACCTGCCGTGATTGGTTATATATGAATGGAAATCGTTGGTTATAAGTATATTTTGCGACTTTATGGGATATTGGTTTTTTTGAAAAATATGTCGATTATGGCATAAGATGAGACTCAGATGAGGATAAGGCTTATGGTTTGGTTTTAAAAAAAATAAATTATATTAGCTTTGAGAGGAGGCTCACTTCCAAAAAAAGGGGGTGGATTTCTTAGTATAACTCTATTTTTTTACATATTGAAGAACGGTTTGTTTTCTCATTGTGACATGGATAACAACTGGGATGCCCAGCATCACCTGTGTACAACCACGTGCTAACAAATCTGTTTTCTTGTGGCTATGGATGCAGGTGAGGGCTACCTTCTTTAATAAAAACATTCTGTTTTTTGTGGTAGATGACGGGGGGATGTTCGCTTACCTTGAAGCAACTTCATGCGAGAGTCTGGGATGACTATTTCCCAAGCTTTACTTGTTATCTTTACTACCTTGTACAAAATTTATTTTCAACTACAAATAAATTATTGTACTAAACCATTGTATTTGCCTAAAATTATTGGTCTGTGAACTGATATAGTCCGTTTGCGTATGTATTTGTATAGATTTAGAACTGCTACACACACACACACACACACACACACTTACATGCATATGTGTGTGCGTGCATACATACATACACTTATATTTATGTATATGTATGTGTGTGTGTGTGTGTGTGTGTGTGTGTGTGTGAGAGAGAGAGAGAGAGAGAGAGAGAGAGAGATTTTAAAGGCATCGTAATAATATAGCCTTTATTCTCAGGGGCTATACTATAGCTAACCTTTATTTTAAAAGGTGGTAATTTGTTTAAAACTTTATTGTAAGGGGCTATCCCTCTCAACCTTTAAGCTTAAGGTCAATTGCTTTTCCCAACCATGTGCTGCTTTTGTTCTCTAGCCGGGCATTTTCAATTTCGGTCGGGATCAATTTACACTAGAATCCGTGTTATGCGAGCATTGCAATGCACCTACAAGAGTTTTGTTTTCTATTTGAAATCAAAATGGTGAATTTGTATACAGTGTAGCGATGAATTTTCAAGAAAGTTTTCTTTTTCTTTTTCTGCCTAGTTAAATCTTAGCAAATAACATCTACCCAGTACGTTCTACACATTTCAAAAATATAAAGTGGACGAGAATCCTAAAAGATCCCCTTAGCGTGCAATCAAAATTAGAGGTGCATGTGGGGGCCGGGGCCCGGGGGTGATCTGGAGCACGCATGCAGCATGTATCGGCTGGGAGCGCAGGTCGGGAAACACAACAGGGATTACAGCAGGTGCACGCAGAGCCAAGGTGACGACAAATGAGCTAGCGAGCAGGGACATCGAGTGCGAAGGCAGAGTTGTATTATTTTTTTTCTTTCCATGGGTGGCCATTCCCTGCAGTTCGAGGATCCTGCTCGAGTGGTTACAGGGACAGAGGTTCAAATTGATGTCTCAGGCGTGAGTTAAAACCCTAGAAAACCTTCTGAAAGGGCAGTAAATCTTGAGAGGAAAGAGAGATTTGGCAGAATCTCAGAAGGAATTGAATAAGATAAAAGAGTAGCTAGTATGTACTTGCCAGTACCACAACATCACGAGCTTCTGTGAGGGAGGCACCGTATACCTAGCTAGGTACGATTGGGGGTAGGGGACCGCCGGCGCGGTGGAGGGGCCGGTGGTATTGTACCTACCTAGGTATGCGGTGCCTCTAGAGCAGAAGCTCACAATGTTATGCATTGTATGAAAAACACTGAAAAAGACTCTGTTTTCCTACATGAGAAAATTTCCAAATCTTCTTGTGAGTAGTGCGCCTAGCAAAGCAAGGGCCAAGGAAATAATGCTGCCGTGCAGCGACAGTAAGGAACAAACACTCAAAAGAAATAAGGGCATGAGATCTCGCTTGATTCCTTTTTTTTAAAGGATTTCTCCCAGCTGGTACCCCCTACCTACTACTACTGCCTACCTTTGCTTGGTTTTCACTTCATGCCTTCATCCAATTTTGCTTTGCCTTCCAGTTGCAGTAGTTAATTGAATGCCTTGACTCAGCTTCACCTTCAGCTGGGTGAGAAATCCATGGAGCATTGGATTCAAAGCAATCTCAACAGCTACAGAGGTAAGCGTCATGTTTGGTGAAGTACTGGATTAGAGTAGGTGTGCAAATTGCTAATTCGTGGATTAATATTGTGTTTAGATGGGATAGTGGCCAAAATTCCGGACAATCAGATGTTTCCAATTAGAGTAATCAATTTGAGAGAGACAATTGACAGTGAAGGGGGTGTGTCTTTCACCGAACCGAAGGACTGGAGCTTCCACACCATCTCTCATACATGAAGCAAGGATATCAGGGATATGTCCGAGATGGTGGGTAAGGAGGTGAAGGCTCACACAAGTTACCTCACATACAACCATGTCTTTAGAGATAAAAGCCTTCGCGATCAGCCCGGTTATTGTGCCCCAATTGAATTCCTTAAGATCCTCCAAGATGATGGGGTAGAGAGGGTTTGGTTTGATGCTCTGTGCATCAACCAAGTTTTGACAGTGAAGAGAAATGTCACGACATAATCCACATGGGAGCCTTCTACTGCCATAGCTTGAGTTGCTATGTGATAACACATGGTTTGGGCAGAGGGTTTGGATTGGTGGTTGATGCAGAAGTGCAAGCTGGTGTGGAAGCGACGGCGGTCGAGTTGCCCAGTTTTGTACGCTTGTGTCCTCCGTTTCTACAAGACATGCAGAGGGTAAGTGCCTCTGCGGCCAAAGTGGGGACCTGGGATTGGCCAGCACTTCAAAGCAGATACATGAAGGCGGTGATACTGGCAGGGAAGCGGATACCGGCTTCTGGAAAGTCTTGGAAAGCTCACTATACAAATGCACATCTGGGCGCTTCCAAAGGGTAAAGGCAAAGGCGAAGGCGAAGGTGAAGGTGGTTGCTAGTTGTGATGGCAATATGGAGCAGAGCCTGTATTTTGTGGATAGAGATGCCTATGCACCAATTATATGCTAGTATATGATAAAGACAAGGACAGGCAAAAGCGCGTGAACTGGCTCCGGTTGTGGCGCCGGCTTTACAGAATGTTGATTGGTGGCTCTTCTGGAGTTGTGGAAGAGATTTCTGTGCGTGATTGCTCTAACAAAGAAGATAGGGTGCTGTCAGTGTTAGGATTGCTGGGACTGGATGGAAAAGTGCAAAACCTGCGTACAGGGAGAACGCTCGACAAGCAAATAGCACAGATGTGCGGCATTCTTGCAAAATTCGACTGGGAAACTCTCATCAGGTTATGTGCTTCCTTTATAGGCTCCTTCGACAGCCCCAGTTTATCATGGGCTCCCCATTTTACATCCACATCGCGACAAAATCAGCAGGATCTGCATGCCTTCAGGCCCTTGGTAGGTTCCAGATCAGTGAATGTGTGTGCTTCAGGAGAACTCTCCATGGAGTGCTATGTGATCGAGGCCAAACTGCTATCCTTAGTGCAGCATGAACAACAATGCACAGAATCCTGCTGCAATGCATGCTCTGCTGTTGAGGAAGCACGTCTCGCCAACCAACCGGAATCATTGTTTGTTTTGGAGATCGTTCCTGGTCTTGCCATCCTCCTCTCCTCCTCTACAACAACTAACCAAGAACTCAGTTTCCGCACAATAGCTACTAGTGCGAACCTTTCAAGCAATTCTCAACCGGTTTTGGGAGGTAGGATGCAATTAAGCCCTAAACCTTGCACCTGTTGGTGGATTTAAGAATGTACAATGGGCTCAGATGGTATGAATATATATTGCCCAAATAAAACTCAATGGATGGCTGCTTTTATTGGGGGAGCGTAAGAAACAAGTACCCTAAGTCTCCTGGTGTTGTTGAAACAAGATCGGAACTCTTCACATTTTCCCCATGGCGGCCAGAGGCGCAATGGTTCCTTTTGATGCATTTACAAACATGAATTGTACAGTAGGCGGCGGCTGTGGGAACCGAGGACTGCAAACATTGGATCGCGGAAAGGTTTTGTGATTTCTCAAATGCTCATTGCAAGATATTCTCGCTGCGCAGATGTTTGTAGGTAGGGTATACCAACCTCGTTAATAGGTGACACGGGATTGATTCAAGGGATCAACGGCGAGCAACGGATCCACCGTCGATTCATTTCGAGGTAGCACAAAAAAGAATGGTCCCCATCCGCAATCGGGGTTTGACCCTGCGACCTGCCAATTCACACTCCCACGCTCAATCCATCTCGCCTAGCGCGCCACATTCAAAGCTATGCGAGGTTTGTACTATATAACTCTTGCCCCCCCCCCCCCCCCCCCCCCCCCCCCCCCAAAGCTCTCCGCCTCGCCGAAAATACGCCCCCCCGTTGATCCCTCGAGTGACACCCCGTGTCACTTATAAACGAGGGTATACCAATGACTAAATAATCTTCCTCTGCCATGTAGCTTCTTCAAGGCCTATGACACCCCCGGCCCCCCGGAAAAAAAAAACATACACTCTACACATTAAGAGATCCTTTTCATATTTGGCAAGGAAATAAACCTTTCATAAAGGTCGTTTTTCCAAATATAGCCAAAAAATTAAGCCATTGAAACAAGGATCTTTCGCTCACCAAGTAAAAACCCTTAATAAAAATCCTCATTCTAACATGCCAAATCACTACAGCACAATGGTTTGGGGTATATCGCAAAATATTTCTATATGTTTGGATTACCAAAATGGGATCCAAATGCCATTGTATCATCAAAATCGGCAAATTGCCTCTAAAGCGTCATTTTGCACCAAAGCAACAAAAGGATTGGGCCAAACTTACAACAAAGATTCAATAGATAGTGGGAAAGCAATGTGTGATGTCAAAGTTGGGATTGGGAGATTGTAGGAACCATAGATCAATAGACGAACAAAAAGACACACTACAGAGACTAAGTGTTCAATCATGATAAGATCAAGTGCAAAAGTCGTGAACTTAGTTGCTAATATCAAAGCCATGGAAATTTCCACAATACAATTTGAAGTTAAAAAATCCATCATTGGAGCCAAAAGTGCAAGTTAAAGACCTTCAAGCTGAACAGACACCATACTGGAGATCCACAACTATAAATCAATCACAAGGGTACCAATGGGTTCCAAATGCTGCCAAGAACTAAAGCAATGCAAAGATGCCAAAAACGACAAATTAAACCAATATTGCGACATCGGTCGAACGTGTCAAAAAGTTGACTTTTCAACATGAGTAGATTCTACATGACAAGAGGAGTCCATTTATGCCATTTGTGCACAAATTGGACATGAGGATGACTTCACAGATCCAGATACCCGCATTTCAAAGACTACATGCCAGATTTTCTATTAAGGGGAAAATTTTGACATTTGATTTTTCTTGAGCTTGCATGTATATGTTCGATAGGGGGGAATGTGTAGCATTAGTGTTGCTCAAAAATACTATTAAAGTCAAGTATCATGGTATTGGACCTCGACATCATAATTGGGAGAAATTATCATCACCAACGTCTATAACACTGGGTATATGCATCATGCTTATGAACTTCCATCAAGCTTGGATCAAAAAATCCCATCAAAACCCAAGGAATTAGAAAATTCAAAGACCCACCACCAAAATTAAGCCTAAGTTCACATCCATAGGTCCAAAATTCTTCCAACCTTCACAAAGGGCTCTTGCAAGTACAACCAATGCATAATGCCAAAGTCACCTACTATGAACAAAAGTCCAGTATTGTGGTACTGAACAAGTGTTCTCAATGCATGGATTTTACATCAGAAAACTGTTTGCATATGTATCCTACACCCCCACACCAAATCTCATCCCATTTGTACATACTAGCCACCAAATTAGAAATTATATTCAAGGGCTTGACACCTACTTTTAGTAATCCAAATCACTAAAAACTTGGGGAACACACTCATGGACGTGGACTTCCAAGTTGTCAAGAAAAACATATATGCCAAGAACTACCAAGATACTGGTCCAATGTGACATTTTTGGGTTTTTCACTTTCTTTGCATTCTTCAATGCCTCTAAACATGCTTCGTATAAGTAAATTTGTAAAGTTAGATTTTGCACACTAAATTACAAAACATGTCCACAACAAAAAAATCCTAAACTTGATTTTTTTTTACTTGACACTTGATGATGTCATGTTTGAGAATCTCTCAAAGAAGCAACAAAGGAATAAAAGTCTATAGAACTTGATCCCCTACCAGCAAGATGGAAAGAGAATCAAACAAGCAACAGTCTGCAGATTGGACAAAGACTAGGAGCACACGACCACAGTATTTCAGGGAAAGTTCACAGATGATCTTGGTACCCTAGTCGAGCTCGACATCTTGCCAAAAGATCTCAAGTCATTGCCAAAGAAATAAGAAGTCCAAAGAGTATTTAAGAAGATTGACCTCGACAAATATTTTAAGCTGCCACCCTGTGGAGTGGATTTAATGAGAGCACATGAGTTGGTATCCATAATTCAGGAGATGGCACGACTACACTAATAGACTCAAACTCAAAGCAAATCACAGTTTACATCATAGAGGAAATGGTGGTTGATGCACTCCAATTGCCACGCACACGTGATTCCATCAAAGCTAGAGAATTCACCACTACTGAGACTTTCAACAAAGTAGGGCCATCAACAACATTTGTCGATTTAAAGAGGTCAAAACTAGAAATCCCTCTCCGCATTTATCATCAAAACTTGAACATATTCCAATAAGGGTCAATGAGGTACAAAAACCCAAAATATGCCATATCCAATCTCAAGGCACATGAGAGGAAGACGGGAACCAAGGGATAGTTAGCCTTTGCCAAGTACATACACAAAAGTCTCGTCGGGCTACCCACAAAGAAGACAAAAAAGATCAACTACATCAGAGGAGTTGAAGTGTTGACAAGACTATCTTATTATGCTCTCAGCATGGCCCATAAGTTGATGCCTACTCTCAAACAGAACTTGTGGTTGAAGCCAAAAGAAGAGACCTAGTGGAAAGCACCATATGGCCTAACACTAAGCTTGGTAAGAAGTTAGCGGTCTTAAAGGACCCGTCCTCTAAAAATGAAGCAGCCAAATGAAAGGAAGACCATGGTAGTGATAAGGACGATGAGCAGAGTACCTCTTTGATGGATATAGTGATAGGTAGAACAAGAATGACCAAGAGTCGAGAAGTTGCCAAAGGGAAAGTAGCAGCTGAAGAGGCAGAGGCACAAAAGAAAACACGACTGGATATAAAAGATGTAGCTATGGCAAGAAGAATTGCTAGAATTGAGGAGAAAAGATGCACAATGGAGAGAATTGACAAGCAAAAAGAAGAATTGCTAAAAATTATTGTTGAAGAAAGAGCTCAGAGAGCCACTACAAGAGCCCAATCAAACGAAGAAGTGGGAAGAAGGGTTAGAAAAATAAAGGGCATAGGAAAAAGGAAGAAAAGCTCATAAAGAAGATGATAGAGTACATACACCACCTTGCCAACCAATACCCCCACCACCTAAAGATATCCCTAAAACGATACCTTTATGGCCCTATCCCAAATATAGCTACAAAAGATTAAGCAAAAGAGGGGGAAAAGACTGCAAAAAAGAAGAAGCTTGAAATTATTGTAGAAGATCCACTCCAAAGAGAAGCACAACTTGAAAGAGAGCGGCCCTTTTATGAATGGGAAAGAGCACTCAAAGGAGATTTTGAAGACCAATGGAGACCAAGAAACCCAAGAACAAGAATCCCTCTCTAATGCAAGCAATCAACATGCAACAAGAAGTTGAACAGATATACCGAGAAGGGGAGATAAAAAGACTCCACAAGGAGGAGGAAGATAAAGTAAAGGCTGACGTTGAGAAATCTAGGGAACATGCAAAGAAAGCACCACAAACTTATGAAGCTAGTGACAAAGGTGAGGAGACTAGAGTTCTATTAACAAATGAAGATGCTACATAGCCAGTAGCACACGAAGCCCATCAAGCGCCCAAGAGGAGACAAGAATTGAAGAAGTTTCCAATACTCAAGATGCCACAACTACCATCCATGATTCTATCACTAGCCAACTAATACTACCAAGCTCAATGGGAACTCTCCAAGAATTAGAAGACTACTCCTGAGTCTTGAGAGATGATCACATTAGTGGAGACATGCAAAGGTGTAGCTTACGGCGGCAAGGAGGAATCCATCAAGCAACTCACTACCAAAGTGCATGAGCTAGAAGAGAAACTTAAAGAGCTATGAAACCACCTTCATAGCTTACGGCAAGGAGGAATCCATCAAGAAACTCACTACCAAAGTGCATGAGCTAGAAGAGGAACTCAAAGAGTGCAAGAGCTATGAAACCACCTTCATAGCCATTCTTGAGAGAAAAACTCTGACGATTTATCACCTACATGAGAAACTTACATTGCAAAAATCTAATAGCAATAGCTTGCAAGAAATTTTGGCAGAACAAGTGGCCAAAATAGTTACTTATAATTGAAGGGCTAGAGGACATCTAGGACACCTGCAATGAGAAACAAGAGGAGATCCTTGAAGTCAAAGCTGACCTCTAAAGGATTATCTAGCAATCCTTGAGATCCACAATACAACTCAACCTGTCAAACACTCACTTAAGATTAAAAAAGAATGGATCAAAGTGCAAGATCAATTTTTGAGGGAGGATAGAGAAAACCTGATTGTGGCACATCTCTCAAGTAAAGATTGAGCATATGCTACCGTCGAGAAAAAGAACAAAGAGTTGGAGACGAAGCTGAAGCTAGAGCAATGGAAAAAAGGGACTTAGCTCTCCAACAAATGACGAGAGAGGAGAAAATGCAAAAGGAGATAGAAGACTTAAGCCCACTTATAGAGAGCTGAAAAGGAACTTAAGGGCAACGGACCACATGAAGGAGAGATTATAGAGAATCCATTGAAAGATCAAGAGGGATTTGACTTTTTAAAGCTTGATGCTCTAGCCATAAAACATGCACCCAATGAGCTTTACAAAACTCCTACATAACCAAAAACTAGTGTGGCTGCAATGGTCATAACCTTGAGCATATATGCAAAAAAGGAGTTGTCAATCCTTAAGAAAAGAGGATGAGCAGTAGAAATGTGTTATGAAGTTGGAGCAATGGATCTTACACTCAATGAATGTAGGCATGATCACTCCAAAGCAGATCAAACATTCATGGCATCAATTAGCCCTACCATTTCCCTTCATGCAATTTGAGTACCTCAGTGTCAAGGACAAAATGATCAAACATTTGCAAGAAGAAAGAGAAAAGTAGAAGATTTCAATAAAGACATTGAGACAAAGTGGATAATTAGTTGGATGGAAAAACACTCCAGGTATTACACATTGCTAAGAACAAATCCCCTCCACTACCCAACACCTAGAGTACATAGCTAACCATCTCACCAAAGACTAGTGAAGACCAGGACTACATGTCTGAACTACCCACAATTATAGGAACTAGAAGATAGGGTAGTCAATGAGGAAGTTACATGGTTCACATGCAGTACCAAGAAGCTCTATAAAAAATACAGAGAAGAGAAAATTCCTTTGATATAAGGGTTCCACCATGTAGTCTAGCAGTAACTGTTCCTTTTGAATCTAACAAACGTCCCTTCATCACATAGGTGAAACTAACCTATAAGATGATGGATAAATTGCTAAAAAATATGGGGACAAAAATCGTGATAAGTTTAGAGATGACTACCTCAATGGAACAACATGCATAGTTGAATCTAACAAGCCTCTCTTTATCACATAGGTGAAACTAACCTATAAGATGACTACTGAGATTATGGATGAGGTTTGTTAGATTCAACATGCATAGTTGAATCTAACAAACCTCTCTTTATCACATAGGTGAAACTAACTTATAATCCAAAATATTGTGAGCATCAAAAGCACTTGTGTATTCATCAACAAAGTATACATAATTTGCACGCAATATTGTGATAATAATTCCTAGTGCTTGCTCATCTTTAGTTTGAAGTTGTGTAGTAATTTGTGAAGATAAAGCCCTAGTTTGTATTGGGTCAAACCATGCATTTTTGTCTTCCATGTGTAGAATCCTGGCCATTGAATTTCTTAATGTCCTTCTCACCTATAATGCTAATTGGAGTGGTCTTAACAACCTATGTATTTAATGTTTCCAAAAGGTGCTAATGTCTAGACTCTTTACAAGAGCATCATGGTTAGATCATCTTCAAAGGGAATGATTAACATGTTGGGAAATTGTGCTTGGATGCTCAAATTTCACGTGTGCATGAGAGAGAGAGAGAGAGAGAGAGAGAGAGAGAGAGAGAGAGAGAGAGAGGTATTAGAATTTTCCTTTGTGAATATTGCTCAAAACCTCTCTGGTGTGGTGAAAAGGCTTTTGAAGCTTTCCTTAAAGTTGAAATGTTCTTAGTATGATACATTCTCTATTGAAATAGAGGTGTAAAATTGCCCTTGAACAAAAACTAACACTGCTTCAAGTTGGTGGGAATCTACACTAAATAGAGAAGGGTTTGTCTTGCCTTTGTGGGAACAATCTCTAGGTAGAGAGAGTGCTTTGTTGCTCTTGGTGCAAACTTCCCTAAGTAGACATGGCTATTGGAGCTCAACAACTAAAGCTATCCAACCCACCTCGAGGGTGTTGGTGTAAGAGGAAGCAAAAGAACATAACTATATGTAGACTTCTACAAGAAATTACACACCTAATTTTTTATAAAGATGATGGATGCAATTAAAGGGGCTAAAATGCTTCAAACACATCGACTTGATTAAAAGAGTGTGATATGCTCTTTCCACACATTAAAAAAACACAATGACTAAAGCTGCATATTGGAGGTAATTATCGGGTGAAAGTCAAAGGATACTTGTGCAATTGAACACACAACATCAAAATGCTAATCAACCTAGCCTTAAGCAATCCTTTAATATTATCCACTTGTAAAGAAGGACATATCAAGGAGGGATTTTATTATTCAAAAATACACACAAATTATCAAACCTAATTATCTCCTAATCTATTGCCTGATCATTGAGGTAATTAGTGGCACAAGGGAATCAAGCCCATGTACATAACTATGTGTGAATTTTGAACGAGAGATTAAAGAATCAATCTATCTACTAAAACCAAATAGTCAAATGAATTGCAAAATGCCCACCCTCATATGGCTATGAATTGTATGGGTAGGGAGCTTTTTGGGGAAGCTTTGCAAAATGCCCATGTTATATTTTAGAGAGTAGGGGAATGGAGGGAGCTTTTTAATGAGGGAGCTTTGAAGGGAGCTTTTCATGGAAAATGGAATGGTTTGCAAATTTTGTTGAAAAATCTCCCTCTATGAACTTTGTGCTGGATTCCCTAATCTTATGCAAAAGCTCCCTACGTGGTTAATGTTGTAGCCCATCACCCAAAATTGTGCCGCCACATTAACAAACACTGCTATAGAGTGACAATTGGGTGGTTCGAGGTCGTATGTGCACTTCTAAGAATGTGCTTGCACACAAGCTACATTACATATGAAGATAAATGTATATGTTTCACACACAAGAGTGTAATGGAAATGGCCTATGAATTTTGAGAGTAGAGGAATTAGGAAATTAAATGAAGCACTTTTGTGAGATTACTTTGTGAGCATAGCGGGTGAACTTAATTTATGGTAGCAACATAAACATGGTACTTAGTTAACTTGGCATGAACAATACTTTTTCAAGAAAGAGAGTTTAGAGAACATAACAATAGTTGAGGACCGGATTCATATGGAGCCGGTCCCCCCTCCAATAGGCATTTGTATTATAGTTTCTCCCATCAAGAGAGACTTGGTACAATACAATCTTTGTGTTCCTTGTGACCTAGGTGATGCAATGAATATGGAAAGCTTCATTGCATCACAAGCATAACATAAACTTTGTAGAAAGCATCAACTATCCCAAGCCTCAGTCCCAAGGCCTCAAACACCTTCGAAGGTGGAGAGAGCTAGTGGGGAATGAGCGTAGGGAAGAGGAAGAAGAAACATTCCATAGGAGAAAGAAATAGTTCCTCACTTATCATCACTCTTCTTGCTAGCATACATAATAGCATAGTAATGAAGATGGAGAAGATGGCAAGCTTAATCATTGAAGCATGGCTCTTGCTTGGATTTGCATTCCATAGCCAAGAGTGTTGGTGTAGGCTCTTACTTCTCACAAGCTTGGAGAAGGAGGTGGAGTTCCTCAACTTTCACCAAGTGAGAATCAATCCACAAAATGAGTGTGTGTGTGTGGTGTATATCCTCCTAACACCCCCCTTGCTTGCTTGGGGCTAACTTTTCCAATGTTGCAAGCTCATTGGACCCCTCTCCCTCTAGCCAATCACATGCTGCATGCAGTCAAGTACATGGGTAGTCTTTTGACAAGTGTCCTCCTTATCCCTTAGAAGAGAGAGCTTGACAATATCTAGATATTTGTTGGATGGAACTAGAAGCTCATTGGACCCCTCTTTAGCCCAACCAATAGCATTCAAGCACACCATGTGGTTAAGCTTAGTGAGAGTCTGACATGTGTCCCATGTACCCTTTTAGAAAAGGGGTGCCCCTTGGGTGAGTGGAAGGTTATGTCAAAAGATTCTCCTAACTTTGAGACTTTTATGCATAAGAAGCTTCTCAAGAAACTTCCTCATTAAGTGTGTAGGGTCTCTTTTTTACTCAAGCGTCTTACCCCCCATGCATAGAAAGCTTCTTAAGCAACTTCCTCATTAAGTGTGTAGGGTCTCTTTTTGACTCAAGCATCTTACCCCCCATGCATAGGAAGCTTCTCAAGCAACTTCCTCATTAAGTGTGTAGGGTCTCTTTTTGACTCAAGCATCTTATCCCCCATGCATAGGAAGCTTCTCAAGCAACTTCCTCATTAAGTATGACAAGTACCTCAAGTACCTTAGTCATCAAGCATGACAAGCACCTTAGGTACAGTTCCCACCTCAAGCTCAATCCTAGCTTGCCTAAGTCAAAGGCAAGTTTAGGTCGGGTTCCCACCTCAAGCACAGCCCTAGCTTGCTTAAGGTCAAAGGCAAGTTTAGGTCGGGTTCCCACCTCAAGCTCAGCCCTAGCTTGCTTAAGGTCAAAGAACTTTTAACACTAACCATTGGAGGTCTTTAATGAAGCTAACCCTAAGGTCTTTTAAGCTCCATTAGTTAACCTTGCTCTTTGACAGACCATCTTTCATTTGGGCCCCTTTACCATTGACCGCGTGTTGAGATAGATCCGTAAGCACATGTCTATATTCTAACCCTTGTTCTCGTTTGTTATGCCACAATAAATGATTAGTTTAATATGAGAAAATCATTTGGGTTAGTTAGATATTATATATTTAATGGCATTACCTCTCTCTTGAAATCATAGTCGTCCTCGACTATGATGTAAAAGAGATAAAGTCATAGTCATTAGTCAATTTGTCTTAGCGGGTAGAGGATCCCTTTTTACCCTACGACATCATTCCAAGATGGATGATTAATCCATATGGTGCTTGGGAGATATAGCTGCTACAAGCATGTCTGCTCTTTAGTCCATTTCATCTTCCCAAGTAGAGTGACAAATTCTACATGGTGTTTGCGAGACGTCATCATCCCAAACATGATTCTTAGTATGCATACTACTTAAATTTGTACACAATAAAGAGAGAACTAGTCTTATAAGACAAAAACATTTTTTATTTAAAATGCATTTTCATATGCTTACTCTAGTGCAACATTGTAAGCATTGACAAGGTTCATATTATCCTTAAGCTAGGTTCTTTGCATCCATCTAGCATCTTTAAAAGAATAATTCTTAACCTTAATAAGATATCCTCAGATAATCTTACCGTTTCTTAATACCTTGTCTTCATGTCATATGATGGACTTAGATTAAATACTTCTTCTTGCTCTTTGATTTTTGGAGGGTCTGCAACTATTGCTTCTTTTGATGGCGCTCCTTTGTAAGCCTTATGTAGGTTCTCATGGAAAACATTGTGCATGAGCCAATGGTTGGGCAACTTCAATTGATAAGCCGTCTCATTGATTGGCTTAAGAATTTTAAGGACCATAGTATCTTTTTGCTATTTTAGCATCATACTCTTGGTGGTCCGTAGGACTCTTGCCCGTAGTATGCCTCAGATGAGCCTTGAGAAACTTTAGCAAGACCCAATCATTTTCCTTGAAGGCTAAGGCTCTTTTGTGCTTATTAGCAGCAGCCCTTTTTGCCTTTCCTGTGAGATGGATATAACCCCTTTAATCTTTGGAAAAGATTCTTGTAGGTCTCAGATATATTCATCAGCAGCGAAGATCTTCCCATGTACTTGAAGTAGTAAGGGACTTTTGGATCTTCCCTCTTTAACCTCGAAAGCTGCTTTTCCCATAGAAGTATGTACAATGTCATTGTACGCATACTCTATAAGAGGTAGGTACTTCTATCATCGAGAACGTTGGTCTACTTCCATGACATAGGCTTTTAGTAGGTTCAAGAATCATTAGATTAGTTATTTCACTTTGGTCATCCATTTGTGAATGATAGACCGAAAGAGAAATCTAATCTACTTCTTAGATTCCAAAAGAGACCCTTCTAGAAATTACTGGTCATTCTAGGATCTTTGTCCGACACTATGGATTTTGGAAATCCATGATGCTTGAAAATTTGAGATCTGAAGAGGGTTGTCATTTGATGTGTCTTAACAGTCTTTTTGACAGGCATAGAGTGTGTTTTCTTGTTAAGCCTGTCAGACTGAAACTATCCAAGTTGCTTCCTTCGATCAAATTTCAATTTTTGGTATACCACGCATTTTGAAACATACTCTTGTATGTTTACTTTTCATGGAAGACCAACAGAAATACATTTCTACTCCTCAAAGAGTAGGCTATGGAATCCCTCTTTGCCCCGCATAAGGAGAAGTATGGGATTCATACATGACTTTTGTATTGTATGGGTGATTAACACATAGCCTATTGCCGTTTGGAAGATAACCATCCTTCAAGGTGAATGGTTCTTTTTTCTTCCCTATTGTAAAGGCTGTAATTACATACTTAAAGTCTTGGTTAGTAGCATACTCATCTCTCTTAAAAGATAGATCATGGTGAGTTGCTATAGACACCACATTTACCCTTGGTCGTTGTGAAAGTGCATCGACCACTTAATTGTGCTTGCTAACAATGTGAGCAATATGAAATTTAAATTGCAAAAGAAAAAATTTCCACCTCATTTGTTTGTCAGAGAGCTTGGTTTGTGTCATGAAGTTCTTGAGGCTCTGTGATCCATTCGTAGGATGAATGGAGTCCCCAAGAGACAGTGTTTCCACGTGTTTAGGGCATATAGATTAGCTAGTAGCTCTTTTTCGTATTTGCCCAATACTCACTTATCGAAGTTGAGTCTTTGACTCTCATATGCTATGGCATGCCCTTCTTGAAGCAAAATAGCTCCAAGGCAATTACCACAAGCATCACATTGGACCTCAAATGGCTTTGAGAGATCTAATACTGTGAGCACATATTGAGAGATAAGATTCTGCGTAAGCTTCTCAAAAGCTTCTTACACTTTTGCAGTCCATGAATACTTAATATTTCTTTTTTTTAAGTCATGTAATGGGCCTGCTATTAGCGAGAATTTTTCTATGAAGCATCTATAGTATGCACACATACCTATGAAGCTTCGTACCTCATGTAGATTCCTTGGATTAGGCCATCCTTTTATTATCTCTAACTTTGTTGAATCCATACGGGTGCCATCATTAGAGATAATGTGACCTAAATATTGAATCTCTTGTAAAAAAAATTCACTTTTCTTTTGATTAATGAAAAGTTTATTCTCTCTCACAACTTGAAAGGTTACCAAGAGGTGTCGCTTGTACTCTTCAAGAGAATTTGGATGGCCTGAAGATTTTTGTCCATCATGAGTTTGAATGCGTCTGGAGCATTTGTCAGGCCAAAACTTGTAAATTATCAAATAGATCTTCTACCCGTGGCACGGGAAATCTATTTGTGATAGTGATCTTATTTAGTGATCTATAGTCGACACACATGTGATATGTGTTGTCTTTCTTTTGCACTAAAAGCAATGCTGAACAAAATGGAGAGGAGCTAGACCTCACCATCCCTTTTTTTTCACGAATTCATGCACTTGCCTCATGATCTCCTCTTGTTGAGCTTGTGAAACTTGATAAGGAGGCTTGTTAGGCGGTGAGCTTCTTGATAGAAGCTCAATTGCATGGTCATCATCCCTCATTTTAGAGATAGCTCACTAGGGATGTCATCAATGAAAACATCTTGGAATCCATTTAGAAAATTAGACAACTCTAATTCCTCTTGATTCCCTTTATTGCAGGGATATGGTGATCCCCAACTCATTAGCATCTATGTACATGCTCTTTTCCCTGTAGGTGAAGTAGATTCTCCTTTCAAGGAACTTCATGTTGGAAGCCATGCGGTTAAACCATGGTGCCCCAACGATAACATTCTCATGTTTGAGAGGGAAGATGAAGAAATCCTTTTTGTCCACATAGCTTTGGACATGAAGCCTTGATTTTCCACTAAAGGAAGTAACTGAGACGTCTTGCCCCTTGATAGCTCCATTGGCTTTCAATGCATCTCCCATCTCGTGGGCTTGTATGCCTAGCTTAGTGGTCAAGTCCGTGGATATGAAGTTGTGAGTTGAACCAGGGTCAAACAAAATAAAGGCATCATGCTCTTGCATCTTTCCCCAAGCATAGGAAAGGAGAAATCCTTGGCAATGAGCATCCTCTTTTGGAGCTTCAAACATAGAGGCTCCAGGAGTCTCATTGCGGGCAATTCTATTGGGGCAAGGACAGTAACCATGGCCTTGCTCCCCACACTCAAAACATTTGTGGTCCTTACGAAAAGCTTCTAGCTCTTTAGGAGAGAGTTTATATTTACCTTTGTAAACTCCCTTCTCTTTGGACCGATTGTTTTTGTTGTTGTTGGAATGGCCTTGGGAAGAATTTTGGGCATTGGATTTCCCCTTGGCATCACTTTTGTCTTTGTTTTCCATGGGCTTGACATTCCATCTAGCCCCTTGTTGGAAATTGATGCGCGAAGCAGCTATGGTGTGGTGTATTACCTTGGCAATAGAACCAGGTCGTTGAGAGTTGACATACTCGGCCATCTCTTTGGGTAATCCCGCATAGAGTTGTTTCTTTTGCATGGCAAAGTCTATCTTTTGAAAGATAGTAGTCTTGAGATGTAAATTCCAAAACTTGTCGACATATTTGTGGATAGACTCGTGAGAGAGAAGCTTTAAACTTCACCATTTGGTAGGCACGTTGTCCTTTGCATCACTTGCAAGGAATTGCTTCATGATGGAAACTCGTAGAGTTTTCCATGTCTTTGGGGCTTTGCCGTTGCCACGAAGGCTAGCCCACCATTAACGAGCCAATTTTTTGGAAGTGCATAGCTACATGGCATAGCTTGGAGGACTCTGTGAAGCCCTCGTCTCCAAAGGCCGCATCAAATTGTTGGATGAAGGCCAATACTTTGTTGGTAGCACCAAAGGTGCCATCATAGGTAAGAAAAGAGATACTCTTTCCTCCCTCTTTGAACTTCTTTAGCTTTTGTGACCTTTGCCATGTAGAGTAAGATTTGTGATGTCCTCCCCTCTTGTATTCTCTAGGAGAATAACTATTGCTTTCGTCAGAAGAGGAGGAAGGTGAAGAAGAAGGAGAAGAGGGTGACCTCTCTCTTGTCCTTTTCTTCCTTTGTCTCCTCTCTTCCCTTTTTGAAGTGATGAGGAGAAGGACTATGGGTTAACCGTTTCCTCTTGGAAGGAGTTGGCGATCATTTAGTCAACCATTTGCATGGAGCCACATCTTTAGAGGAACTTAGGGATTCATTACTTTCTTGTTCTTTGGATTCCTCCTCTTGTATGGGGGAGAGTCTTCTTTTGGGGGTCTCATCAAGAGGCCTCCTAAGCTCTCTCTCCTCTAGGAGAGGAAAGGAAATCCCATAAGCACGAAGTTGTTGAGTAACTTCGGCTTGCAAAGTGGGGTTGCCCATAGTTTGTTGCAACCTAGTGACAAGATAATTAACAAACATGGGGCATCATCATTGGCACCTTCATGTGCAAAATCAAAGTTTTCAATGTTCATTCTAATCTCTTGGTTATTGTCAGCCATGTTAATTAACTTATATGTTTACTTAGTGTATGATTTGGCAATTCAAAACCTTAGTTGCTACTCCTCTTAGCCTTTGGAAATATGCACTTAAGTATCTATACCCACGGCTCAAATTGGTTAATTATAGAGGGTAGTGGAGTGAGTCTAACATAGCGAAGTTGCCGAGGGATAGCTCCTTTCGGACTTCTTATGGCTCAAAAATGATAAAGCCGTAGGCAAGTCTAAAAAGACTCCATTATTAAGACCAAAGCTCCCGAGGTGTGCACCATATCCCACATAGTGGATTCAACAAAATCGATAATAGATCCCATTCCCACTTAGCCTAATATAATTAACAAAAACAACCATTAATAGGCTACTGAAGGACCTCTCTTCTTAAGCAAGAAAAGAGAAACCAAATGCTCTATTACCAATGTAATCGAATGGACTAGGAACTTTGAGAGTAGCGGATGAACTTAATTGATGGTAGCAACATAAACATGGTACTTAGTTAACTTGGCATGAACAATTAGATGAAGAGTGTTGGTGTAGGCTCTTACTTCTCACAAGCTTGGAGAAGGAGGTGGAGTTCCTCAACTTTCACCACGTGAGAATCAATTCACAAAATGAGTGTGTGTGTGTGGTGTATATCCCCCTAGCACCCCCCTTGCTTGCTTGGGGATAACTTTTCCACATGCTGCAAGCTCATTGGACCCCTCTCCCTCTAGCCAATCACATGCTGCATGCATTCAAGTACATGGGTAGTCTTTTGACAAGTGTCCTCCTTACCCCTTAGAGAGAGAGAGAGAGCTTGAAAATATCTAGATATTTGTTGGATGGAACTAGAAGCTCATTGGACCCCTCTTTAGCCCAACCAATAGCATTCAATCACACCATGTGGTTAAGCTTAGTGAGAGTCTGACATGTTCCCATGTGCCCTTTTAGAAAGGGGTGCCCCTTGGGTGAGTGGAAGGTTATGTCAAAGATTCCCCTAACTTTGAGACTTTTATGCATAGGAAGCTTCTCAAGCAACTTCCTCATTAAGTGTGTAGGGTCTCTTTTTCACTCAAGCATCTTACCCCCCATGCATAGGAAGCTTCTCAAGCAACTTCCTCATTAAGTGTAGGGTCTCTTTTTGACTCAAGCATCTTACTCCCCATGCACAGGAAGCTTCTCAAGAAACTTCCTCATTAAGTGTGTAGGGTCTCTTTTTGACTCAAGCATCTTACCCCCCATGCATAGGAAGATTCTCAAGCAACTTCCTCATTAAGTATGACAAGTACCTGAAGTACCTTAGTCATCAAGCATGACAAGTACCTTAGGTGGAGTTCCCACTTCAAGCTCAGCCCTAGCTTGACTAAGGTCAAAGGCAAGTTTAGGTCGGGTTTCCATCTCAAGCATAGCCCTAGCTTGCTTAAGGTCAAAGACAAGTTTAGGTCGGGTTCTCACCTCAAGCTCAGCCCTAGCTTGCTTAAGGTCAAAGGACTTTAACACTAACCATTGGAGGTCTTTAATGAAGCTAAGCCTAAGGTCTTTTAAGCTCCATTACTTAACCTTGCTCTTTGACATATCATCTCTCATTTGGGCCCCTTTACCATTGACCTCGTGTTGAGATAGATCCGTAAGCACATGTCTATATTCTAACCCTTGTTCCCATTTATTATCCCACATTAAATGATCAGTTTAATATGAGAAAATCATTTGGGTTGGTTAGATATTAGATATTTAATGACAAGAGCATTATATGATTCTTGATTCCACAAAATAAGCATAAAAGTAAATAGTGCTGGCTAGAACTTCTCTGATGCAGCATTTGGTCCATTGTAGAGGTTAGCCAAAGACAAAGCATGTGTGCATGTTTCAATCATTAAAGGATGCAATGCACGCACGGAGGAGGGAAAGATGTACTTAACAATTCAAGAGAGAAAAACACACCTCAATTGGCATGATGTTATTGATGTGAGTGTTAGTAAGATTGTACATGACTATCTGCTATTGTTTTTAATAGCAATCTCTCTAATATCAATTCTCCATAATGACTTAGGGCAAGGCCATGTAACCCTGCTTTACTATCCATCTGGAACAATCGGTTACTATTCTGCTATGTCGTACCTTCATCATTAAGGTTAATACCAAGTCAGGTTAATAGTAGGTGAAACATATGAAAGAGCAACGATGTAATGGTGGGTAGCGTGTAAAGGAAGGCAGCAGCTGTTGTGCTCAATTAATGACAAGCAGTGGGCTTCTTTTCATGGAATTTGGATTAATGTCACAGTACATCACTCAAATTGTGCCGTCACATCAACAGACATCGATATAGAGTGGTAGACAAATCACAATGTGAGAGTTGGGAACTTACAAGTGGTAAGCTTAACTACCAAGAAAAGACAACCACAACGAGTGCAAGTTGATGAAAAGGGTTACAAGAGTAGGAAAAATCTACTTAATCACTAGATCAGACAAGTCCACATATCTCTCTCATATTTCATGGATAGGGTTACAGGAATAAAAATAACCGCTTATTTACAAGATCAGAGTACTTGAGAATGAAAAGCGATCGACCGTTTATAATGGTTTACAAAAAAGATTAGTGTCCACACAATGTGAGGTTGTGAGTATACGAATGCGGTGCGTGTGCGGAGCATGAGAAGGGGAGACAGAGAGTACACAGGATGTGGGTGGAGCTCCCAAATTTCACTGTATGTTTAAAGAAGCAAACTGTGAATACACATAAACCATGGCGAGAAATCTTGGGAAAAATCCGGCAGAGTTTTTCTTGGAAATTGAGCACAAACTCAAAAAACCTCACCAAATATGCATGATAATAGACATTGTCTCAGTTGAAAAATCCACAAATGGTCTACATGCAATGCCAAAGGCCTGGCAAACTGGCTCACTCCTGACCGAGTAGCTCTATGGACGTGTACCTGTCCAAAAAACACTGCAAGCCTGTAAACCTGATACCTACAAGCTATGGCTAGCTCAAACTGTATCCGCATAATGCATACATAGCATGGAACTGCACAAAACCGTGCTAAAAAATCTCTCTGAAATGTCCCACACAGTCAAACAATGCGCATGAAATTGCATCCGGATGTGTAACAATCCGAAAGTCACATCCCAAAGCATCACTTGTATATGCAAAAACAAGGTGAATTCTCTCTCAAATAGCATCATAGCGTACCATACATAGCCAAAGATGCAAACTGCATCACTCTCTACACTGTAGGAATCAAACTGCAAAACCTCGATATGTCGAGATTGTTGACATACTGCTGCAGAAATTAAGCGCTCAAAATTTCAAAATTATGATATGACTAGCACATCCAAAATGTGCCAAAACCTTAGGGTAGACTCCTGGATCACATGTATCCAAGTCCGGGTGTGAGAGATATGCCAAAAACCTTCGTTTTCAGTCCAAATACGCAGCATAAACTTGCTGCTGTTGGACCTGCTATAATTCAGAGCAGAATTTCAGAAAATGAACATCATCATCACGTCCGGAATATGCCAAAACCACAACCTAAACTCCTGGTTCATATCCATCCGACTCCGTGTGACGGAGATGTGAAAAAAACATTGTTTCGAGAGCCACAAACAACAAAAACGAGTTGCAACACTTCTTGTTTTTTTGCTCTTTCTCTTCAAAATTTAGCAATGACTTGCTACACAGGCTCTACACAAGGTGAATATACATGCCTAAGCTGAGATTTGACACCGTCGAGCTGTATCCACCACCGCCGAGCTCAAGCCTCCATAGCCGACTCTGTTGCTTCTGCCTCGCTGGGAAGCCGTTACACGCGCATCGCCAAAGCTCTGATACCAATTGTGAGTGCGCGAATGTGGTGCGTATGTAGAGAGTGATAACGGGAGAGAGAGAGAGAGAGAGAGAGAGAGAGAGAGAGAGAGAGAGAGAGAGAGAGAGAGAGAGAGAGAGAGAGAGAGAGAGTACACAGAATGTGGGTAAAGCTCCCAAATCTCACTATATGAGCACAATGTGAGAATGAGTGAGAGCTCCTTATTCTTTGTATGTTAAAGAATAAGGAGATAAATGAGGGCGGCCAGACACTGGTCAATAGACATGGGCAAAGCACGGTGAGGCACACCCTCTTTACCTAACAAAGGTGATATTTGAAATATCTACTCTAAGTCATGGGCCGGTGGATCTGACTCCATAATGTTTGGATGCGGTTCCAAAAGAGATGTTGCCTCATGGCATGCTCCACCTCATCTGTATGTCTCTTGCCACTCGCTCTGCATCTTTCTCAGTTGACGGGCTTGCATTTCCAAAATAATGCATAGTCTGGTGGAGAACGCCTTGTTGTGAGTTAAACATTGTCAGAGATATGGTCCATCTAGCTCCTGCGAACGCTGCACAGTCTCTTCTGTACTGAATGACAACATCGTTCTCATTTGTATACTGTGGGGACAAATGCTAAACAAACCAATGCCCATGTTCCATACCCCCTAAACAACAAAAGGATGTCAAAGCATGCAGAAAAAATTTATTCAGGGACAATGGCCATCGAATTGTACCTCACATAGTCCTCTTTTGTCTAATCATCCTCTTGTAGTGACTCGAACAAGGCTCTCTCACCCTTGCACATGATAATAATTGTAAATTGAGTAAAAAAACATTACTTTAAATACCTTTATATAGACAAACCCTCTCTCTATCCCTCCCATCCTCCTTCTCTCGCCCTCTCTCTCTCTCTCTCTCTCTCTCTCTCTCTCTCTATATATATATATATATATATATATATATATATATATATATATATACAAATATATATATACAAATATATATATATTTGTCGTTTTTGGCAATCAAGTGCTAGTGTCCATTGATGGATGTGTGTGTGTGTGTGTGTGTGTGTGTGTGTGTGAGAGAGAGAGAGAGAGAGAGAGAGAGAGAGACTTACCTTGAATATAAGCGCCGCACACAATGATAATTCTAAGGAAAGATTACCAAAATTTACCTCTCTAATTTGTGAAAATTCCCAAAATACTCCTCAAATTTCAGGAATTCCCAATAAATCCCCAATAGTTTGTCATAAAATCCCAAAATGCCCCTCGTTGTGAGATTAAATTTCTCTAAAGATAATAAATTTGTAGCTTTTTATAAGAAGACTGATTGTCTATCAATACAAGATGCTAAAATTAAAAGTTGAGCTGGTTATCTAAGCTTTGGAGATGATTTGCTTCATTATTTTTAGCCATAATTGCCCTTTTTGGAGAGGTATTTTTTGTCCAATTATATGCTAAGCACTCGTCAAAGATCTCAATCGTCAAAAAGGAATAATGATTAGAAAATCTTCAACAATACAACCAAATTAGATACAAGGGTATTTTGGGTATTTTTAAAAGGTATTTTGGGAATTTTCACAAATTAGAGGGGTATTTTGGTGATTTTTTATTTTTAAATTGAGAAAAAACATTACTTTAAAAGCTTGTATATAGGCAAACCCTCTCTCTATCCCTCCCATTCTCTTTCTCTCTTTCTCTCTCTTACGAACTCTCTCTCTCTCTCTCTCTCCCTCTGTCATTTTCATTACTCAAGCACTAATGCCCACTCGTGGATGTGTGTATGTGTGATGAAAAAGAGAGAGAGAGAGAGAGAGAGAGAGAGAGTGTCACCTTAATAAAACGATGCAATCGATTTGAACTTTCAACGTAGTAAAAAGATAGTAGACAATCACTTTCTCCATCCCTCCGGCTCCCATCCTCTCTCTCTCTCTCTCTCTCTCTCTCTCTCTCTCTCATTTCTTAATACTAGGCGCGCCCAAAAATCTCAAGCATGTGTGTGCACTTGCTACTACGGGTGAAATCGCTCGCTGCTTGTTCACTGCAATGTGGGACCTTGCCTCCATACCAGTACGAGAGACAGAGAGTGAGGGAGAGAAGAAGAGAAAAGAAGCTGTCGGCTTCTTGCTTGATCCAGCGCCGAGGGACAAAGCGCGCGCGCGTGAGAGAGAGAGAGAGAGAGAGAGAGACTCGCAATCGATCGAACCTACCACCGCCCCTCCTATGCACACACGATCACTTCTAACCCCTGCCTCATTCCGTCTCCTCTGCAGGTCATCGACTGCAGCTTTCTACTCCTATCTGCACATCCCATCCCTCTAGCAAGGATGCGAGCAATCAAAACTTACACACAAAGGCCTGCTGGGCAGCGCTTTTCTCCTTTGTCTATCAGCCAACTTGCATGTCATCTGCATCATCCATCGCGCCCCCCCTTCCGCCCCCCGCCGTAACCCACCTTTGCTTCAATACGTGGAAAAAGCCATTGATAAGATGAAGACAAGAAGAGCATATGATCATGAGGGTCTAGTAGCAGAACATTTGATCCATATGATCATGAGGGTCTAGTAGCAGAACATTTGATCCATGCAAGGGATCTAATTTCAGAAGTCCTTGCTCGTCTGTTTAATCGGGTCATGTGTGAAGGATTACCTGAATCTTGGAAATGATCTAATATCGTACCTATTTTCAAGTCAGGGGATCCTATGATACCTGGGAACTATCGTACCATTATGGTGGGTCACACATTGACCCGACTGTACGCATCCATTCTGGAACAAAAACTGAGTAGATGGGCAGAGAATGAGGGCATACGGGCAACAGGACAAGCTGGATTCAGGAGGGGTTATTCCACTCTAGATCATATTCTTACGCTGAGAGCCATCATTGAAGAAGGAAGAGCAAGCGGGAGAAGGATGTATTGTTGCTTTGTGGACTTTCGGAAAGCTTTTGATACAGTACCAAGGGCTAGATTGATGCACATGATGCAAGAGTTAGGCGTCCCCAAAGAGATTATCCGGGGGATCATGGCGTCAGTAACTGGTTATGTACGTACTCCAGAAGGGGATTTCGACATTATTCATTCCACCGTTGGAGTAAAGCAGGGATGCCCATTGCCCCCTACTTTATTTGGTATGTATATAGATGAGGTATCAGATTACATTGATAGAGAGGGTGACAGAGGTGCTCAACTTGCAGGGTCATGGATCCCTTTGTTGTTGTATGCAGATGATATTATATTGATAGCAGAATCACCAGATGGAATGCAGAGGCAGTTAGATGCATTACATAAATTCGCAGAGGACAGCGGACTGTCGGTGAATTTGGGTAAACCAAAGTTATCACCACACCGCAGTGCATTAGGAGATCGGCACCTACATTTGCATATGGCCAGGATACAGTAGAGTACACAGATGCATACACATACCTTGGTGTGGTATTTGCAGGACCGAAGTTTACTCTTAAGAAAGCAGCAGAGGCTAGATTGTCCAGAGCCTCTGCAGCCTTGGGAGGGTTGGAGAGGATGTGTTCACAAGTGCAATTTTAGGAACCGCGAACAAAACTTTGGCTCTTTGATACTCTGGTGGCTTCGGCTATGCTTTATGGGGTCCAGATTTGGGGACCATTTGTGGATCAAGATAATTGGAAGCCAATGGAGAGACCTTTGGTATCTATGATTTTCCGAATGATTAGAGCCAAGGCCTCTGTACCACACGCGATTATCCGAGCGGAACTAGCTGCCCCTCCGATAGAAATTGAAGCTCTTACCAGATCAATGTCCTTTATACATGGTTTGTGGGATACAAATAATTGCCGCTATACTAGATTGGTCCTCGAATCCTCTCGACAGTTAGCAATGAAAGGGGATACATCATGCTGGTATGCGCAACTGTCTTCGTGGTTTCAGAGACACGGGTTCAGTATGGAAATATTACCCCCCTACCAATACTCTCTTGAGGCTCCATCACTGGCAATTACATGAATGGAGATTAATAAAATCATCCGTCAGGATCTTATACAGTTGGATACTAAGAGGACATGGGTAGACCCTACACAAGCATTGGGCACGAAGATGGCCGACTACAAAGAAAACTTCCTACAGCTATCTGAAGATGGATTTTTGACTCGCTCGAGCTACATGGATACCCACCTGTCTCATGGTTTGAGATGTGCTATTGGTCAGATTCGTACATCCTCACACCAGCTGGAAATTGAATTTGGCAGATTTAGGGGAATCCCACCTGAGAGTAGAATTTGCAAGTTATGCGGAATGGAGCCAGAGACAGAATTACACTACATATGCCATTGCACCGTATACTATGAGATACGTGAGCGTTTCCATTGCCTATTTAAAGAAGGCTTTGGACCTCTAGATAGAGTCATGCAATACCAAGATCAAAGATGCTTAGGCTTGTACCTACTGGAAATACATCGGCACAGGGATAATCTAATGAGAAGACAAAGAGCACTACAGCCTCAGAGGCAGATCACAGATTTCTTCCGATCGAGAGAAGCAGGAGGGGAAGGAGAAGCAAGAGACCAGCAGCCAGCACAAAGGAGTACCCACATCCATACCAAAGGCACCCTCATTGACAAGGCGATTGAGCTTAGAAAATCGAGATGACCACGACCGAGATGCAGAAGCACACTTCACCGGAGGAGACTACAACAAAGGATTAGAAGCATTCTAGCCAGACACCCAAAATGCTCCTAAGAAGTTTATTTAATACTTTGTATTTAGTTTTTCACATTTAGTTTCACACTTTTCACACTTAGTACTTTAGTACTAAGGGACCCAGACTTTGTAATAGATTCACCACTTTTGTATCAGTTTGGTCTCATAGATCATTCTGGCCTTTTTGAAGACGTTAATATAACATTTCATTTCATCTCTCTCTCTCTCTCTCTCTCTCTCTCTCTCTCTCTCTCTCTCCCCGTGCCTTGTGGTCCCTTTTTGCTCTCAGAGGATTGCGAGGATCTCTTGAGATTCCTCTTAAATAAGCATGCCAAAAAGAGTTTGGAATCTCACACGGGTCCAGCCACGAGGTATCTAGGGTCCAATTATGGGCGTGTAGAGTGGCTTTGATCTCACTTGTCCAATCGCGTGGTGAACCAGGGGGTGAACTCGAGGCAAAAATGGCACCCCAAGTTCACCCCTAATTCACTCACTTCACGGGGTGTAGTTACCACATAGCACATGTTGTTGCACATGATCACACCCTAGTTTACCCGCCCCTAGTTCACCCTTAGTTCACTCACCCCTAGTTCACCCTAGTTCACCCGTAGCTCACTACATGATCCGATAACTGAGATTAAAGCCACCTCAACCCCCCAAATTTGCGCCCTAGATCCCCTTTGAGCCATATGGCCCTGCCATAAATAGTGACGACCCACTCTCCCCCCCGGGGGATTCACCATGGAAAACTTACCGCACCACGTAAGTGTAGGGGAGGATTTTTTTAAACAAGTTACATAAGTGTATAAGTTAGGGGTAGGCCCCCAATATCTTATCTCCCAAGTTTAAAAATAAGGGAAGGGTATCATATTTATGTTGGGGAGGGGAGGGGGGGAGTGAAAAAAGGGAAACATGAGAGGAAGTTTTTGTGTTTCAAAATCATGGCTTCCCAAAAGATTCTTCTTTTGAACTTGTGAGTCAGTAGCTACAAAGATACATGCAAGAACTAAGACTACTTTATATATAGTTCATTTGTTGAGTTTGTATAGATGGAAATTTACATGGAGAACCTAGCAAAACTTTATAACCATGGTTTTTGAGTAATTTATATGGATCAAAATTGGAACCGAATTGGACGATAAAGCGCACGCTGATTGCGCACATAGTTTCAAAGTCAAACTAAGACACATTGAGGGTACATCTAGTTATCAACAGAAGTGGCTCTTTAGTACGTTGCCAGTCACTATGCTACATGCTCTTTGACTAGTTTTACTCATTTAGATCATGTAAGACCTAAATTTTATATGTAAGATAGGGGTATGATATTTTTTTTCATGGATTGTCGTATAAGCGTATAAAGGGGGGTCATATTCCCTAATATGAGTTGTATATAGGGGTTTTATCAAAGTTGTCCGCTCGTAGGTGGCATCCCATTTTGTATATAGAGTGAATTCCCCGGGCTCTCTCTCTCCCCCCCCCCCCCCCCCATGCAATCGTCATGCAAGTTTCCACATCCTTGTACTTTATGGTTTATGCACTTTAAGACCAACTTTACTTCGCTAGAGTATTATATCCATTTAAATAGCTCTCTCCTGTTCCAAGTGAAATGCTCTAGCGTTGTGAAGCGGACAAGGGCGAGGCCACAAAGCTCTCAAGCATCTTGACCATTTCCGCAAGAATCCATAGGCAAGGACATGAAGCTTTGAAGCATTTAAGCTATTTCAAAAAGACGCTCTATGCCGTCTTGGGTATGCATGTATTTCACCTACATAAAGTCCTTAACCACAAGGGTTTTCTCCAAGATCTACTTGATGATAGGGTGACATAGAGAGAGCTTCATTGTCTGTATCTGAGTGTGTCAATTGTTTATAAATATAGGCTAGGGTGTCAACTAAAATAGCCACTAAGCTCTAGAAAATTCTACCAGTGATGGCTTGAATACTATTAGCGGTGAACCTTTGTTGCTTGATTGCCGTGCAAGATTTGCCATGGTCAACCCTATAGATTATGGGGGTTGTAGTAACAGCAAGATGTTTCCCATTATTTCCACTATGGATGGTGACATTCAGACTCAGATGAAAGATGGTGTGACATTAGGTCAAGAATTTCAATTTGTATTGGATTCAACCTTGTCCACAAAGTTTTTTGTTGGTCACAAAAATGGGTGTGGATATGTCCTCAAGGTCAAAAGTGGCAATGGTGGAGTTATCTGACAACTCCACTGATGAAAAAGAAGGTTTTGTTCCTATGCACATGTTACTTTGTATGTGTTATTGGATCGTGAAATAACAAAAAAAAAGCTTCTTCCAAAAACCTTTCTCCAAGAAGGCGTGAAAAGCTTTTTTTCCTGTAAACACTACACCAATGAAAGGCTTAGAAAAATCTCCCTTCAAAGCTCCCTCCAAAAACTCTCTCCATTCCCATCCCCTAATATAGAGAGCATGAGAGACAACATCTAGATGGAAAACAAATATAACTATGATAATGGATACATTTGAGACATACTTGCACTAGGCTCGCACACGATGGATAGATGTTGTGGATGCACTAGATGGATGAGAATATGTGGAGTGGAGGTGGAGCTATTTATAGCATCTAAATAGGATAGGATAAATCTAAAGGACCAATAGGATTAGGATGGCCTTATCTAGAGGTAGCTATTCCTTTTGGACTTAACATATGTGAATGGACTAGATAAAGTTGTAGAACCACTACATGATGATTTGTTGAATGCAAGTGTTTTGCACTTCAACAGAGTTGCACATACGTGGTACTTATTTAGAATCTTTTGACAAATGGTGTTTAACTAGAGAAGAGAATGAAGTTCGATTGGGAGAACAAGAGTTTTACCATGTTGGAGGTGCATTAAACAAAAGGTCCTTGACCAGGTGATTAGAAGATGTGTTTTAACTTTGAGCAAAACGTGTTAAACAAGGCATTATAGTCAATGTAGGAGGAAACCTTGCATGAGGCATCTTCATACTATATAAAAAAGACAGCACTTTCATCCACGTGGATGCAAATGCTTGTAGCCACAAAATGGATGCAAGAAACTGCCTCCCGCAAGAATTTAAGATGGACAAGAATTTTGTCACCCTGCTGGAATTGCCTCCTTGAGATGCGGCCAAGTGCATCTCTCTCTCTCTCTCTCTCTCTCTCTCTCTCTCTCTCTCTCTCTCTCTCTCTCTCTCTCTCTCTCTCTCTCTCTCCCCTCTGATGTGCCCAATCTTGTCGACCTACTATGGAGAGAGAGATGCGGGCAAGTGCTCTCCCCCTTCTCTCTCTCTCTCTCTCTCTCTCTCTCTCTCTCTCTCTCTCTCTCTCCTCCCCCCCTCTCTCGACTCGAGGTCTCTCTCTCCTTGAGTTGCGAGAGGGGATGTTATTTGCTAGCAAAAACTTTCTTACGGAGAGAGATGCAGGCAAGTACTCTCTCTCTCTCTCTCTCACACACACACACACAAAGAGAGAGAGAGAGAGAGAGAGAGAGAGAGAGAGAGAGAGAGAGAGTCACAATCGATCGAACCTACCACCGCCCCTCCTATGCACACTCGATTACTTCTAACCCCTGCCTCATTCCGTCTCCTCTTGCAACTCAAGGAGAGAGAGACCTCAAGTCGAGAGAGGGGGGGGAGGGAAGAGAGAGAGAGAGAGAGAGAGAGAGAGAGAGAGAGAGAGAGAGAGAGAGAGAGAGAGAGAGAGAGAGAGAGAGAGAGAGAGAGAGAGAGAGAGAGATGGCTCCCCTAGTTGCTGGTAGGTTAAAAAGCTCAAAATAGACTTTAATTTGCCATACCTTAATCTACCATGCCTTAAGATCAAAACCTTAATTTTCCATGCAAAATACATAGATGCTAGAAGAGAAGACAGTGGTAGTGTTGTGATGAGAAAGGAAGCAGCGATGGGAAAGAAATGAAGGCTTTGGCAACCTGGAATACTATGCAGGCATCTCTGGGGAGGCTCGAGGCTCTAACAAATTGGTGTGTGTGTGTGTGTGTATAGAGAGAGAGAGAGAGAGAGAGAGAGAGAGAGAGAGAGAGAGAGAGAGAGAGAGAGAGGTTGTGCTCTGCTGGCAACGACTTGTTGCAGAGAGAGATGCGGGCAAGTGCTTAGAGAGAGAGAGAGAGAGAGAGAGAGAGATTAAAAAATAAAATTTTGTATTCATAAAGTAAAATGAAAATAATTAATAATAAATAAAAAAGAATTGAATAAATATATTAAAAAGTATAAATTATTTGGATAAATATCAAATAAATATTTTAAATAGAAAAAAGTAGATAGATTTTAAATAGAGAACCATATATTACTTGAAAAAAGTAGAACAAAAAAAGAAAACTAATTTGTGATAAAGAAAGAATGAAATAAAGACATTAAAAATAAGAATACTATTCATAGGTAAAGTAAAAAAAATTCTTTAAAGAGAGAACGGAATAAATACATTAAATGTTTCAACTTTTTTTTGAATAAACACGAAACAATTATCAAATTGTAACCTAGTTCACTGGCTGCAAATCTTAAATAAATCTCAAGGCACCATTCGATTTGAGCAGGGAGCACAAGATGGCTCTACAATCATTATCTAGATCTTTGCATTCATCAAGTCAATGAGCTTTGGTAAGTGTGCTTTGGGAACTAGTATCGATCTCAAATTCCATGGCAAGTATGGTACTATGAAAATCACCATAGGAGCCACAATATTTGGATCAACACATCCAATCTCATTGGATTGGAAAGCAAATGCCTTTCCATGATCATCTCATGGAAACATTTGATTCCTTCATCTGAGAGAAACCCTTCTTCAATCTTCAGCTCCTTTAATGTTTATTTTGCTAATTTATGACCAAATTTGTTCGATCTCTAAATATAAGCTCCCTAGATGCCTTCTCCAAGATTTGTTCACTTTTCTTTGGAAGAGGTAGATCTATAGGCTTCAGTTTCTTAACAATTGTTTTGTACAAGGACTTTAGTCTCCATTCTCATTGATGTAATATAGAGATGTCCCAAAATAAGTGAGTAGGATGAGTGTCCCTGCACAAAAAAGTGATGATCATCACTCACATCTCCAATAGTAACCCTAAAATTTGGGCAAGCTTCATATAAATCCTTTAGTAAGGTATTTGTTGCTTTAATTCTCCATCCATGATCTGTGTCTGTAGGCAATCTCCCCCTCAAATGCAAACTCTTCAACATGAGATTTATCTCAGATCCATGATCCACAAGTGCAATCACTGGCTCATCAAAATCTCCTATCTTCAACATAGTTTCAATGGTTGCTCTTGCCCAATCATCATCATGCCGCCGCTACCATATTAGAGAAAATGGGAATTTCTCATGAGTTTGGCACTCATGGTCAAAACTATGGAATCATCGTAGCTTGAACACCCATACTCCAAATTGTGTGCTCGAAGGTGCGGTCAATCCCATTTGAAAAGTGCTTTTTAATGATAGGTCACTTCATAGGGTTTTGGGAATTTAAAGATGTGTTATCCAGTCCCCTCTTCTTTCTATGCACAAGAATGGAACTTGGAAAATTACCAAACTCTCTAATTGGTGTTAATGTGTCCTTGAATAATGGATTTTTGGTATAATTTCTACGTCTTCTTCATTGAAGAGAACACTACGTGACATGTTGTATGAATCCACGACACTTTTGAGCTCATCACCCTTGAGTTCTTTTTCATATCCTTCAACTCTTTCTTTGATTTGTGTTGAATTATGTGGGCTTTCTCTATATCTAGTTTTGCTTCATTCGGCATCAATGTATTTTGCATGAAACTTAGGTTTTTCTACACCCAAGAGCTCTCCTAAAGTAAGCTCCACCTTGCTAATGACAATTCTCTCCTCAAAAGTTTTCTACAAATATGTTGTCATCTCAATATCTAACTTTAAAATTACAAGGGTAATCAGGCTCCATACTTAGAGAGAGAGAGAGAGAGAGAGAGAGAGAGAGAGAGAGAGAGAGAGAGAGAGAGAGAGAGAGAGAGAGAGAGAGACATGAAGGAGATTAGAGAACCAAGTCGACCCAAAACCAATCCTTGATTAACCAAAAACTGTTTACAATTGATCTCCTCCAAATAGTCTCCTTCGCATCTCTTTATATACAAAATAGCCCCCAAAGTGTAACTTCTGATGATCTGTTTCTTTGATGGAGATTTTGACCACACCGTTGACTTTAAAAGCGGGGTAAAACATTGGGACGCCTAGTCAGAATACTCCCAACTTGCTCCGCCTTTGTTTTTGGTGCTTGGAGTATGGTTTGCATTGTTAAAAGCAGAATCGTGAAAGATGTGAACTTGTGGGCCTCTTATACTACTCCAAAAGTAGTTATCTTTTTCATGAACTCTACAATTAGTTCAAAAACTTGCTTTATTTGTATGGACCTCTAATTTAGAAGTTTTAATTGCGTTTCTAAAAACAAAGTAGAATTATGTACATATTAGTCCAAAAACTACGAAAATAGCATAAAACTCTAAGAGTTTCTATTTTAGCCACATTGTAAAGTGATTAAATAAAACACCTTCACTTTCACATGCATAAGAAACCAAAGGAAAGCATGTTTTTGGTTATTTCGTATCGTGATTACATAGCGGCACAATAGCATGCATGTGTGCACTACAATAGCAATGCTTCTTTCCAAGTCCAAACTGGCAATGTAACATTATCTTCTCAATCACAAAGGAGATAGCTTCAAGATCCAAATAAAATGGCTAGAATTATGCTTGATCATCTTAGCCAAATTATAGGGCAACCTGATGATTGCTCTAAGGGAGTCTAGGAAGTGAGAAGAATGCTACAATGTGTGATTAACTTTATCATCTAGGGATGTAGATCTCCTTGAGGTTTCCATTTTAGAAGATGAATGTAAGGCTACCTACATGTGATGGGGTAGGGAATGGTCCCTCAAGGACCATTTCCTATAATCACTACGATTGCAAAGTGATTGGTGGAGCCGCAAGAGCCCTACGTGAGCAAGATTGCAAGGAATGATCCCTAAGGGACCAATCGCAACTATCAATGGGGGCCAACAGGCTCTGGGGGTGCACTTTGTAATCATGTTAATGTATAACGTGAGTTTGAAAGGAGGGGTTTTAAAATGAAAAACTTTTTGGCAATTTAACACAGATACATTAAAATAAGGGGTTTTATTATTTATTTTTGAGAAATTTTCCTAAAATAAGGGGTCATTTTATTCTTTCAGACATGTTAAAAGAGGGATTTTTTAAATATCCCTCGAACGCACGTTATATAGGGGGTACTGAGCAGTGAACCCCCCTGAGCCAACAGGTTGAGTAGGTTAGCACAAAAAATCCATGCAAAACACCAAAAATTCCTGTAGGTAGCTAGATTTTTTACTAGTTCCAATACGCACATCTATTAAAAGTACATACTAGTAACTATGAGAACACTCCTAGATGACCCAAATAGTAATCGTCTTACCATATGCTAATGTAACTTTCCATATAGTAAGATATTGCTAGTCGGGTCATCTAGGAGTATTCTCATAGTTACTAGTTTGCACTTTCACTAGTTGGATCTAGTAAGACATCTACCCAATATACTTATATTACAACTTTGGTAACTCATCTACCAATTGCATGGAATGTGGTCTGTAAACTAGCAATTTATCTAGTAATATTATCATACTACAATATGGTAACTCATCTAGCAATTTCATGGACAGTGGCCAGTGTAAATTAGCAAATCATCTAGTAAATTCTAAAATGGAAAAACTAATGACTCATCTAATAAATTAAGGGTATGCTAAGGTAGTCAATTTGCCACACATCAATGGAAAATGATATTGTTTTACTTCTAAGATCATAGATTCAAGCGTAATTAAGCAAAGATAATCATAGATGCATCTATTATAATCACTTCTTGAACACAAAAATTAAGATATCTTAAGCAAGGTCTTGCAATAAAGTGCCCAAGTACACAATCTAGTTGCGACACATGAGATGAATAACTCATGATTTTCACGTGTGAATGTCACATCTTTTGTCAAATGGTTATAATTTTTCTAAAAGAGGTATTCTTAGTATTGCAAAGAATCAAAAATTTAAAAAAGAAGCATTTTGGGAATTATCAAAATTAGAGGAAATTACCGCGTTCTTTTACTCTCTCTCTCTCTCTCGGTTTCTTGGCTTCACAGTAGATGCACATGCAACTTGCGAATGATGGTGGGCATTACAGAAGCCATGTTGAAACGGCGTGCGGAACACAATGACGGAGTATTGTACACCTTGGAGGTACGTCACACACACACACACACACACAGAGAGAGAGAGAGAGAAAGAGAGAGAGAGAGAGAGAGAGAGAGAGATGAAATGAAATGAAATGATATACGTCTACAAAAGGCCAAAATGACCTATGAGACCAAACTGATTACAATGGTGAGTCTAGTACCAAGTCTGGGTACAAACAAAGAAAACTACAAACTAGAAACTGAGATAGGAGTGCTACCGACTCCTATGGGTGGCTGGTAAGCTAAGCAATGGTATATGTCACAAAGGTACAAAATGGGGATAAGTGTCACCATGATACAATATAGCAGTAGCATGAAGTCTATCCTGATCGACACTCTGGGTGTCGTGGTAGAATCCTGTGGATCCTTTGCTGCAATCTTCGTCGGTGTTGCATGGCTCCCCTCCTCCGTCGTGGTCGTTTCGATCTCCCCAACTCTATAGCTCGGTCAATGAGAGTACCACTGGTGTGTGTATGGGTGGGAACCGAGCTCTGTGGTGGTGGTCGCCCCTCTGCCTCTGTGATACTCGGACTAAAGAAATCTGAGATGCGTCTCTGGGACTGTCTCTGTCTATGCCCTCTCAATAGAGAGTCCCTATGTCTCTGTATCTCAAGTAGAAATAATCCGAGACATCTCTGATCCTGATATCTCACGACTCTATCTAACGAGTCAAAACCATCTTTGCATAAGCAGTGAAAACGTCCCCCTGTCTCATAGTAGACTGTGCAATGACATATGTAGTGAAGCTCTGTCTCTGGCTCTGCATGGCATAACTCACATATCCTATTGTCTGCTGGTATGCCTCTGAATCTACCTGTCTCAATCCCAAGCTGGTGTGAAGATGTGCGTATCTGGCCTATGGCACATCGTAACCCATGAGATAGATGTGTGTCCATGTAGCTGGGCCGTGTGACAAATCCGTCTGTCGTGAGTTGGAGAAGATGCTCTCTATAGAAAGTCCTCTTCGTACCCAACTCCCGTGATGGCTCTATCCACGTCCTCCCAGTATCAAGCTGGATAAGATCTTGCCGAATGAGTCTAGTAATCTCCATCCGTGTAAGAGCCAAAGATGGTGCATCAAGAGAATACTGGAAAGGGGGCAGCCCTTCCATGTTGAAACTATGCCTCTGAAACCATGAGCTCATCTGTGCATACCAACATGATGTATATGAGAGAGAGAGAGAGAGAGAGAGAGAGAGAGAGAGAGAGAGAGAGAGAGAGAGAGAGATCATGTTGGTGAAGAGTCAACTTGGGACCAAGATGTATAGCACCAACAGGATTTCTGGTCTCAAGTTGACTCTCTCCCCCAACGTGATTTCTAGTCCCATGGCAAGGCCCTGTGAATTGTGAAGCCACCCACTTCCTCTAATAGGAAAATGGTGACTTAGATGCTTTTTCAACCCCTCAGCCTAAGTCACTTGCTTTTGGTACCTTTTTTGTATATCTCTCTAGCCTATTTTCTGAATTTTCTGTCTACCTTTTTTGTTTGTGAAATCATTAGTCATCTTCATTTTTGTTGCAATTTTGTGGGCGCCCAAATTTGAACTATTATTGTATAGTGAATCCGACAAAGAGGACAAGATTCCACCAACTACCTATCTACGAGTGAGAGAACGGAGAGAACCAATGGAGACTCCAACAAGAGCAAGCCTCCTTTCGAGGAATCAGGAGAGAACAACGGCAAGTTTCCATTGGATCTTGATAGAGTACAAGCACTAGTTGCTGGTTGATACCTGTGGGAAGAGAATGATCAAGTACTCCAAGGACTACTTCATGTATTTGAAGAATCATCGCTTGATGAGGTTGATTGAAGATGTCTTTCTACATGAAGCATCCAACTTCGTTTTACTGAGAATAAATTTATCATTCCCCCTAGATATATGGACATGCATCTCCCATGGGTTGAGATCTGTCATTGCTCAAATACGCACCCCGTTGCACCACTTGGAGATAGAGGTTGAGAGATACAATGGAGTGCCTTCAGAGCAGCACATGTGCCGAGTTAGTACAAGGAGCATTTCATCTGCCAGTGTGGTGCTTATTATGAGGTAAGAGGACGTTTCCATTGCTTATTCAAGAGGGATTTGGACCACTTTCTAGAGTCATGGACTACTCAGATCAGAGGTAGCTTGGTTGATACTTGCTAAAGATTAATAGACTCATGGATACCCTTCTGAGAGATAGCACACCTCTGCATCGAGAGCCTTTACCGAGACAGATGACAGATTTTTAACCTCCCAGGGTGACATGCAGCGAACAGCCTGTAGCGGAGATAATTGTCGTGCTCTCTATAGTGGGTGCTCCTCAGTGCAGTGTGTGTGAGATCTCACTCCCAGAATGGAACCACAGAAGACAATGAAGAACAGAACAACAATAGCGAGACTCAGTAGTGAAACCTGAACAATATGAACATCGACTAACACAAAGAAACCAATACAGACTGGCATGGCAGCACACTCAGCTCCAGCCCAGAACTCATGGGTACAATGGTGGTGTCGAGGCTCAGTTGTGCAAGGATCGTGAAGACGTGTTGTACGTGAACTCAACTCAAAACCATAAACTTCAGACTACTGACCACACAAAGTAGATGATGCTAATAATGTCAGATGACTGGAATGAACCACACATATGTATCTCCTAGAGAGCCACCAACAGCTAGTAGATATCCCAATCCAGATAAGCCTATCTCCAAGTTGAGGTGGTGGTGATCTGCCACGGTGTCCACTAGACCACCATCCGTAACACTTGCCACGTGTCATTGCCCAGGCGAGAGTCCGTCCAGTGTGAACTCAAGCCCAACTGCAACTAACTGCCTGTCTTGTGTCAGTGACACTGAAGCTCTGCTACAGATTGCCTGCCACAAGACCACTCACCGTCTCGGTGAGAGGAACATTGAAACTAGCAGAGACCATTGACATTAGCAGGAAAAGGTTATCAACCCGACTGGAGCTTTGCGGAGAAGAAATGAAGAAGTGTATGTTTTTGCAGAATATAAGGAAGAAGTAGGTAACGTGCCACAGTGAGATAAGCTGACAGAGAGCAGAAACCGAAGAGGGCCCTCCAAATTTAGCCAGTTGTCTGCAAAGCAACCCGCCAACTGGTCTGGAAGTTTTTTTTTTTTTTTCCGCACTAAAGCCGGTATTCTGTTGCAAAAAGCTTCAAATTTTGGCTGAAAACCAGGGAGATTGTCAAGTCTGTCAGAGTAGGAATGAGAGGAAGGTGTAAGGGCTAAGGGGGTGGGTTAGGGTTGGTGAGGGACGAGGGGAGAGCGGGAGGGTAGGGGCGAGAGGGGGTGGGTAGGGGCGCGGAGAGAGTGAGGGGGTGGGTAGGGGCGAGTGAGGGGAGGGTAGGGGCGAGGAGAGAGTGAGGGGGAGGGTGGGGAGGTAGGGGCGAGAGGGGGTGGGTAGGGGCGAGGAGAGAGTGAGGGCTTAGAGGGTGGGGGAGGGTTGGTGAGAGACGAGGGGAGAGGGGGAGGGTAGGGGCGATGGTGGGGAGGGCATGGGCGAAAGGGGGTGGGTAGGGGTGAGTGAGGGGAGGGTAGGGGTGAGGAGAGGGTGAGCGGGTGGGTAGGGGCGAGGGGGATGTACTCCGATGTAGATAGGGGCAAGAGGGAGAGGGGGGTGGGAAGGGGCAAGGGGAGAGGGGTAGGGGCGAGGGATTTGAGAAAGGGGCGAGTTGGGAGGAAAGGGTGGGTATGAGGGGAGAGGTAGGTAAGGGATTGGGCGAGGGGTGGTGAGGGCGACAATATGGCAAGATTCCATGTGACAAAGACCTTAAGGCAGAAGCAAAATGTAAGGTGCAGTGGAAGTGAATGTTGAACTTTGCTCAAGATGAGTGCTCCGAACTGTGCTAAGGGTTCCTTTTTCTTACGAAAGGGAGAGCCTTCCGTTCCTTTAGTGAGAGAGTGCAATGATCACAAACAAAGTGGATAAACATTGCAAATGAAGGTGCATGAGACTGAGAGATAGGAGAGAGAAGAATACGACATTAGAATGTTGTCAAAACCCTCCTCTGAAGGCCCCACTCTCTATGGCGAGAGCGGTCTACTTATGATTGCACAAATCTCTACAATGCTTGGACTTGCCGACGATGTCGACGACAATGAGGACGACGACGAGACGGGCTGAAATCTGAAAATGCTAAGGGCTGAAATCTGTAAATCTTTATCTGCTGAATTCTGACTCTATGTCGGTGACGATGTTGATGACGACGATGCAACGACAACGCGCTGAAAACGCAGATGCTGAAATCTGCGTTTTGCCGGGCTGAAATTGCAAACTTTGATGGATCTGATCGTGCGACGAGGATCTGCTGCGGGAAGGTGAGATCTACGAGGTTCGGGGGTTGTTCTGCTATGAGTCTATGCTGAAAACTGAAAACGTTGGTCCTAGGGCTGATTTCATCGCAAAGATCTGCAAAAACGCTGAGGTTGATCTGCAAACCAAAAAACGCTAGGGCTGAATTCTGTTGTCTGGTGAAATCTGCTATGGATCTGCTGATGCAATTGCTAACGCTAGGGCTGAATTATCCTCTGCTGACGCCCGTTTGATGCAGATGCAAAAACGCTGGCTGATCTGGGTTCTTGTTCAAAAACGCTAGCTCTTCTGCTATGATGCAAAAACGCTAGAGAACTTGGGGTCCTGCTGAGAAGTTGCCTATGAGCAATGCTCCTGCTGCCTCTTCTGCCAAAAAGTGCTAGCGCTAGGTTTCTATATATACAAACTTAGCATCTTTTTGCCCTACCTACTTTCCAACAAAAGTCACTTAAAAATAATAAGTGAAAAATGTCAAAAATAGGAAAAATAGGTCTATGCATTGTAAAAATGCTCTTGATGGGTTGTGATGGAAATCTGGTGGTCATGCTGTGTGCAACCAGAGGATATGCATCTATTCTAAGTGTCTGGACATGCACGATCTGCGAACAGACTCACAAAAGTGCCAGATCACTTCCTATTCTAGACTGACTTGACTGAACTGAACCCTGGTCATGCTGTAGCTTGTCCACGGACACATAGATTTGGATGTGTCACGTGACATCCCCTCCTTTTCAAAGTAAGGTATTGGTACCGAACTGTATGGCCTGGAGGGAGATCGCCAATAATATCCGGAATCTTGGAAAGGACTCTTCGCCGGCCCACTCTGATGTGTGGGTTGTGCGATACTTGAACTTCATAAAGGTCTGTAATGCCTTCTTCTTTGGTCCGCACCGAAAGCGACACAAAGTCTTTTGAGACTCCTTCGATGCTTCAACTTCGTCGATAGTCATGTGTCTATCTTCTTCAAGAATCTCCGAGGTTGAAAATTTCTGAAACCACTTCCAACATAAAAACATGAACATACCCATTCCTTGTAAAGTGACTGGGAAAATTCTAGTCATCTTTAAAGATTGTGCATGCAATGTAGATGAACAAAGAGATGGAGTGCCAAACAGTTCATCAAACACATGCAAACAATGGGGTCGAATTTTGACTTTCCGATCTAAATCAATCAATTGTGGCAAAACACAATGGAAAAGCCTATGCTTGATGCTCAATCTTTCTTGTGCTTTGTCGGATACTGTGTCATGCCAAGGAAGAGACGTGGAATGTGAATTCCTTGGGTGCAAACATTTCATCTTTTCATGAATCATCCGCATACATCCGTGCTCATTCATGAGTGAATCGTGCTCATCGTACAATATGTCATGCCTAGGAAAAGGGATCACATAAGGACGGTGAATAAAATACAGGAAAGCATCACGAATGAAACACTCGAACAATACGTACTGACTAATCACTCGTACACATAATACTTCCTGTGGGGGTTCTTTGAAACTCGACTCGAGAGCCAAGATCGGGTCTTCGTGATCGATCGAATCTTCCTGTGGGGATGCTGTGGACCTTGACTCGAGAGCCAAAATCGGTTTGTCATGATTGATCAAATCTGCAATGAGGTTAGCTTTACTAGAACAAGTATCAACTAAACCATCATCTTTGTGAACAATCACATCATCTTCCTGCAAATCATCATGCTCGTGAGAAATCACATCTTGATCATGCAAGTCATCATGCTCATCATTATCATTCAAATCATCATGCAATTCTTCATGTGTGTCATGCTTTGGAGAAGAAGAGACGAAGAGAGTCTCCTTTTCTAGAATCTCTTGCATCTGTGCCTGCACTTGAGAAAAGAGTCGCAACATCTCTTTCATGTGTCGGGCGTTCTGTTCGGCCGCCAAGCGCGCTTGCTCACGCTCACGCTCCATGTCGGCCTTTCTTTCTGCTTTTCTTTTTGCCTTTCTTACTTTGGCTTCCAAGCGGGCTTGCTCGCTCGCATGTGCTATGGTTGCCTTTCTTTCTTGGTACTTACGCTCTATGGCTGCGATTCTTTCTTTGCTTTCTAACTTCCTGTCCATCATCCTCTTGTCGAAAGCCTCCATAGGAATTAGTGCAATTTTTTGCGTAGATGGGGAAGGGGGAGGGTTAGAAAAACCTCCTGCTGCGGAAAACTCTTCTTCGCCACTCCCATACTCACCACCTCCATGCGAAGTATCTATTCTGCTTCGGGTGATGACCATCCACTGAAGTCTTGGGTTCTTAAGTTCACGAGGAACTTGGGTTCTTGTGGATCTTGGTTTTTTGAGGTTCTTGAGTTCTTGAGGTTCTTGAGTTCTTCTTTCGCTTGCAATCTGTGTTAGAGAAGGATCTTCTCTTCACCTGAGCTATACTCTTCCCTGTGGGCGCACCCCTTGGCGGCCTTGCCCTCACACCAAGGTTGCTTTTTCCCACCTCACGTCGATTGGCCGGCCGCTAAGTGCATGGTCCACTCTCAATGAGTGAAAAGAGGCACAAGAGGAGGCTGGACAAGCCCTTCTTTCTTGGGTTTCCTGTCACTCTTCAAAAACACGATTAGGAATCGACACGCCCAAGAGGATTTGGGTTACGTGCGACCGCAACTAGCAAAAAAAATTATGTGGTTCTTTCCTTGAGTGATACAGAACACTGCCAAAGCTCTGATACCAATGTAAGGTGAAGCAGAAGTGAATGTTGAACTTTGCTCAAGATGAGTGCTCCGAATTGTGCTCGAGGGTTCCTTTTTCTTACGGAAGGGAGAGCCTTCTGTTCCTTTAGTGAGAGAGTGCAATGATCAGAAACAAAGTGGATAAACACTGCAAATGAAGGTGCATGAGATTGAGAGATAGAGAGAGAAGAATACAACACCAAAATGTTGTCAAAACCCTCCTCCGAAGGCCCCACTCTCTATGGCGAGAGCGGTCTACTTATGATTGCACAAATCTCTACAATGCTTGGACTTGCCGACGATGTCGACGACGATGAGGATGATTGAAATCTGAAAATGCTAAGGGCTGAAATCTGCAAATCCTTATCTACTGAATTCTGACTCTATGTCGCTGACGACGATGCAACGACGACGCATTGAAAACGCAGATGCTGAAATCTACGTTTTTCGGGTTGAAACTGCAAACTTCGATGGGTCCGATCGTGCGGCGAGGATCTACTGCGGGAAGGTGAGATCTGCGAGGTTCGGGGGTTGTTCTGCTATGAGTCTATGCTGAAAACTGAAATTGCTGGTCCTAGGGCTGATTCCATCGCGAATATCTGCAAAAACGCTGAGGTTGATCTGCAAACCAAAAACGCTAGGGCTGGCTGAGTTCTGCTGTGTGATGAAATCTGCTATGGATCTGCTGATGCAACTGCTAACGCTAGGGCTGAATTCTCCTCTGCTGTCTGATGCAGATGCAAAAACGCCCGGCTGATGAAATCTGCTATGGATCTGCTGATGCAACTGCTAACGCTAGGGCTGAATTCTCCTCTGCTGTCACCCGGCTGATGTAGATGCAAAAACGCTGGCTGATATGGGTTCTTGTCCAAATTTGCTAGCTCTTCTGCTGTGATGCAAAAACGCTAGAGAACTTGGGGTCTTGCTGAGAAGTTGCCTGTGAGCAATGCTCTTGCTGCCTCTTCTGCCAGAAAGTGCTAGCGCTAGATTTCTATATATACAAACTTAGCAAATTTTCCCTACCTACTTTCCAACAAAAGTCACTTAAAAATAATAAGTGAAAAATGTCAAAAATAGGTCTATGCACTGTAAAAATGCTCCTGATGGGTTCTGATGGAAATCTGATGGTCATGCTGTGTGCAACCAGAGGATATGCATCTATTAAGTGTCTGGACATGCACGGTGTGTGAACAGACTCACAAAAGTGCCAGATCACTTCCTATTCTAGACTGACTTGACTGAACTGAACCCTGGTCATGCTGTAGCTTGTCCACGGACACATAGGGTTGGATGTGTCATGTGACACAAAAACCAAAGCCACCTTCTCAGTTCCAAAGCCCTGTATGCTGCAGAGAATGACTAGAATGGCAATAGAAATAAAGACAACATATTCTTCTTGTAACCGTTCTTTTGGAAGCTTGTCGAAGGGAAGGTCATCGTATACAGAGGAGAGCTTTGGTTTGGTGGGAGAGTCAGACATCGAGGAGGCTGAGGTGAAGGCTTCCACTGCCACATTGGCTACTAGCTTGAATGGCACACTTGCTGCTGGCTTAGGGGGCTTTCTGGGTTCAGTTACAGTAGAAACGTTGGAGGAGAATGTATCTTGAGGCAAAGATTGAATAGAGACCCCATAACAAGGCATCAACTTGGTAGCGTCCAACCACTCCAGCAGATCTTCGTGTGACCCTTCAGGTTTCTTGTTCAAGGTTGGTTTCCATTGACAAGGAACTTTGCTGCACTACGGGATCCATACCTCCTCCTAGGCGATTAGGTTGCATTGGGGAGCTAGGAGTATGTATCCACATGGCGTCGTTTCCCCAATCATGAAGCGCTTTAGTGTGGCGCAGACATGGTCTACCGATGAGCAAAGGAAATCCGCCCTCAACCTGGGGAAGACGAACCACAACAAAATCTAAGATAAAGGTGAAGTCTTGTACCTGTAGAGGCACCTTGTCCACTATGCCCACTGGGTAGATTGTCCTCTGGTCGGCCAATGTAACTGTGAAGGGAGCAGGGCGGGTAGGCTGTAGACCTAAAGCTAACATAGGTTGATGCCAGATCCACCATCCACTATCACTCCTGAGAATTGTCGCCCCAAGACGGACACGGTGAGACGAGGGCTTCTATAGTCCGTAAGGAAAACAGCGTGATGGGATATCATGTAGGACTCTAATGGTTGCACTGGGAGGTGCCCGCCACTCGAACTTGCTCTGGGGTAAAGTGACTTAATAACTGCAATGGTCACTTCGAAAACTCGCATCTAGCCGAAGCATGTCATAGAGTGACTTGTTGGAAAGCGTTCTTCAAGATTGTCTCTGTTGTAAGCTTTTCTTTTTCTACCAGTGGTTTCTCTGGTACCTTGATCTATTGTAGATCAGCAACTGCTTCCAAGAAAGCTTCATCAATATTGGACAACAAGGATTTGGATCCTTGCTTGGCACTGGGGGATGGCTTGTCAATAGCTGGAAACGGGGTATCCACTGGTGTGAGAATGTGTGGGGGAGTTGAACTTGCTGGAATGCTAAGACCGAGAGCGGCTCTCTGGGCCCGAGTGAAGGCCCGCTGGCTCCTCTACCGACTGCAGCTTATTTTGAGGGGTAACCACATGTGCAGAAGGGGGCGGTTGAGGAATGGTGCTAACTGCTATCAGATTGAGCTTGGGAAAGGTAAACTCATTTTGGCTTTGACTTGGGCTCGAAGCCGTGGATGCACGAAGTTTAGGACAATCCTTACTGTAGTGATCCTTCGCTTTAGGGCAATGACGGCAGAGAGGGGACCCTTCTGGCAGGGGGCATTTGCTTTGGTAATGTCCATATTCCCCGCATCTGTAGCACAAAATGGGCCAATTCAATGGGCGAGTCGAAGGGCGAGGTGGTCCTTGCTCCTAGTGCAGGGCCAATACCTCTGGGCACGGAACTACGCCGGGCCGTGTCAATTTTGTGAACTGTTTTGAAGTGAATCTCTGCTGTGTCGCGGTAGAATCTTGACATGGGGTGTCCAAGTTTGTTACAATCTCCAAGCTGAGGTGGTGGTGATCTGCCACGGTGTCCACTAGACCACCACCTGTAACACTTGCCACGTGTCATTACCGAGGCTAGAGTCCGTCCAGTGTGAACTCAAGCCCAACTACAACTAACTGTCTGTCCTGTGCCAGTGACAATGTAGCCCTGCTACACAGCCAGAGCTCCTACAGTGGGCATCCTAGTGGATAGAGCCATTACCCTCTCCGCCATTACCCTCTCCTCTTTACAGTTTGATATCTTATATTGTAGCCTCCTGTCACTATTTGATGCCCCTTGTCACCCTCCTTGCATGCATTCCATTTTACTAGTTCTCAGGCCATCTTTTATTCACTGTTATTCCAGAAAGTGTTTCACACATATAATTGTTGTAAGTTTTGGTCTCATAGATCATTTTTGCCTTTTGCAGATGTTAATACAACATTTCATTTCTCTCTCTCTCTCTCTCTCTCTCTCTCTCTCTCTCTCTCTCATTGGATAGATCTTTGAGGTCTCTTGGAATTGTTTCTAATCTCTTCTTCTCTCTTTTTTTGTGCCATACTTCCATCTTCTGTTGCATACTTTGCATTATGTTCATCATTTGGTATCGTGTACTCTTGTATGTTTACCATGCTCTCTACTATGTCTGCCATGTTTGTGCGGTTGCCTATTTGTATGCTGTTGTCTTTTGATTGAGGCTTCTTGAACACCACATAGAGGCACCCACTATAGAGAGAACAATTGTGCGCACACACATTTTTTTGTTACAAGAGCAAGTTCAGTTATTTTCTAATACTTCATTTAAATTGCATTTGATGTTTGATTACAAAATTATGAAAGTAAGAAGTGCATTTGGAATGAATTTGCACACAAGTTTGCTCTTACTAACTTGTATTATGTTGTTGCCTCTTCCTTGTTCTATTTCTTCTTCTAGAGAGTGTTTTTCAAAAAGCCGTGATTTTCCTTTTCTGTAGGAGCTTGTGCTGCAAGAGGAAGGGCTTGACAAAATCGACAAGATTCTTGGGACATTGTGTCCTCACTTGAAGCACTTGTACATGCCAAACAATCTTATACCTCGTATAGGTAGGTTCAACTCAAAAAGCAATTTTATACTTCTTATGCTATAATGGTATGTGTATATGAATTCTTGCAACCGCTTTATGAATGCGTCATTGCATTGTAGGGTCATTTGTGTTTTCCACTTTCGATTACCTTGCCATTCTTATGCCCGACTTCTCAATAAAGAGACTTGCGCTATGCTTAGCCATAGAGCAATCATTAATAAGTGCAATTTGCCACTTGATTGGACTTATTAAATGATTGTTTCCCCAATGATTATAGTATTTTGCAAATCCAGTCTTGTCACCTTGTGAAAATCTCATATGATGGTTCATATCATGATTAAGGGAACCTTGCAAGTTAGTAGGGATGTTGAAGTATTTGGTCATTACTATTTGTGGTAGAACAATGGGTTTTCCCCCCCAGATAATTTGCATCTCTATCTCTGGAAAAAGCTGGAATTTTTTTGAGATATTGACAGAAACATATGCATACATTCACATATGCTAGAGTTTTATCATTTTCTAGATTCACTTATGTATTGCCCCATATCTCTAGGATTAAGGAGGGACAGTTGTTTTGTGGCTGCTTACCTTTGCGATGTTGTTTTCTCAGGTGTAAGCTATGTTTGGAGTCATGTCTATGCCTGGTGGCTTAGTATAGGGTTGATGTTTTTTTTTTTGGCTTACATGCTAGTCTTCCTAGTGTCCAAAACTGTTTATTTTCAAGGTGTCATGGGTTTTCTAGTATTATACTATGTTTTGTATCGTATCTTATGGGCTGTCATGGCCAAGTGGTGCAGATGGGTGCAACACATACTTAAGTGCTATGCCAATCATCCCTTGTACACATCTTGTGCAACGATATCAAACCAGCATGTTTGCACTCTCTCCACTTGCTGCTATTCAAGTGAAACCAGCTGAAGCTATTGAACAGGTGGTGAAACACTACACACTCTCAATACAGCACCAAACTTGACATGACCCAAGACAAGACAAACACCTGCACTGAGCAAGAGAGACGTAGTTCCCCAGTGAAATGTATTGGCCCCTAAGGTAGGGGCCTACTGTATTTCTTTCTTTGTTGATGCTTCAAGATGGTTACCCTGGCTCTGTGAACACAGAGAGACCTCCAGTTGTATCTTTATACAAAACTGGATGTTATGCTCACTTAAATGAGTTGTGGCTTGCTCAAAGAAATTGAGTTACAATGTTTAATAACTAAAAATCTCCCAAGTTGAGAAAATATTTTGAAAGCATTTGTGTAGAAAGGACCGTATGACTGCCACATCAGTGTTTGCATTGTCTGTGCTACATCAGCAGTTAGGACGTTATGTGCAATGTTATCAATACCTGTGGTCCATGTAATGTCAGCAATGTGAACTCTATGCCACATCAGCAATCGAAACCCATTTTTATACGTATATACATGGAAGTCCAATAGGCAAAGTATTGTCGGCTTAATACTTGAGGTGTGCTAAATTACACAGCTGTATGACTGATGAATCCAAATGTGCTGATTTGTTCACAAAAGTGGAGTGTCTCCTCTCTATGCAAGATACACTGGATCAGACTTAACGATTGAGACTTCTTAGACTTTTGGGCATGGTAGGGTCCATACCAGAAGCTTCAAGGTTGCCAAGTCACCCTCCTCCAACCACTTGGCATCTGAACCTTACCAAGTATTTCCTAATCACCTTGCCTTTCACCTTATTTTCTTCTAGCTGTTCATGTGCAATCATATCATTGACATGAAAAGGTAGACGAAGATACACATGAAAAAGATTGTGAATGTACCAATTATCGGTAGCTGTACTTTGTAAGACATGCCAGAAACCCTCTATGTGATCTGGAAAGGTCTACAATATTGCTTACTTATGCTTTTATTGAGACTTCTGAAGAGTCTCCTTGACTTTGGTGAAAGATGTAGCCAAATTTTCCACGAAATGGTCTGCCTCAAAGATCTGTATTTAGTGCACAAAGTTGGTGAACTTTTCTTGCCACTTTCAACAATTTCAAACAGTGGGCTGTTGCTGCATGCAAACTTCACCCTGGAAGATACTTGTCTTACTCGGACTTATGGTCTAACACATAACAACCGTGCTCCTTTGGCTCCTCTGCATGTGTAGTCTGCAAACTCATCATCTATAGGCCAAATAAAGTAGGCGATAACGGGTGCCCTGAAGTGGGTAGATTAACCCCCAAAAGTCCTCACTCTGCCAATGAACGTCTCATACAATGCAGTGATCTTCTTGTTGGAGAAATGTCATCACCAAACGGTCCCCTCTCATGGTTGTAGGCATAGTTGGCCGTGCATTTGCATTTCCGTGGACCTTTATTATTCAATTGATCCCTTTTTTGTCCAATTGCCCCATTTTTAAAAGAGGTGGCACATTTATAGCTCTTATTCCACGTGTCATTATCTTGATAATGTGGCAGCTTTATCATGAGCTTGGTCACCCCCTATTTGTGTTAAAGCCATGGAAGACTTGAAGGCACCAAAGAATACCCAGCTTATGGCAACAAGAAAGGGTACAAAGTACAACATCAAGGATGCTAACTCTTTCTAGCGGCAAAAGCAGTGGAAGAAGCTGTAGCAGCAACAGTTATTGCCATAGTCAGTGTTACCGAGGAGCGTCATCCCATGGGCAGGGAACGCTAGAGCGGCATTCCAGGGGGTGTTCCATGGATTGGAACGGCCCGGAACGGCAAGATGTTCCGGACAGGCATGTGATACCGGAACGGCCGGCCCGGAATGGACCAGAATGGCTCGGAACTGCCCAAAACGGCTTGGAATGGGCAGATTTTCAGATTTGGGTGTTTTATCTTGTGAGCCTCCCCCTTATTAAATGCCCCTCCCCCCACCCCTTACCTTCACAATGCACACAAGCTTTGAAGGGACAAGGCTCAAGCTCTACTCTCTCAAGTCTTGACTCTCAAGCTCTAGTGAAACGAACAAGGAGAAAGGATCTCCCGGCCACATAGACCGCCTACAGACACGCGTCGGACGAACCACCCGACCATAGCCACCATTCGGCAGCTCCCTCGTGTTGGGGCCAGCGTCCGAGGACGTAGGCGTGCACCTGTAAGACCGGGCGTCCCATACCACCCGGCCTCACCTCCTCGAGGTGACCTCGTGCACTCCTAGCCTCGCGGGCTAACCATTGGCACTCTGCCAGTGGGGGTCGATAATTGTAAATGAGGCCTTGGCCTCCCTTTTATAATAATGGCCGGTCACACTGGCCGGGTTCACACTACGTCCGCCCGGACACTGGACGTCCATCCCGACGACATCTGGGCTAGATCCCCTCTCCTGTGAGTGGGACATAACATCTAGCCTCTTTCAAGCTTTCAAGTCTAGACTCTCGACTCTACAAGGCTAAAATCTCTCCCCCCCCTCTCTCTCTCTCTCTCTCTCTCTCTCTCTCTCTCTCCATTCAAGCTCTCTCCCTCTCCCCCTCCCTCTCTCCCCCTCTCTAGCTCTCAAGTCTACATGACACACGTTTGCCATAGTAAGGTTGAATGGTCTTCATATCAAGTTTTTTGTGAGTATTAGGGTCAAAGTACTCTGATGCTACCTCTATTCAATCACACAGAGCTAAAAATTGCATTATTTAGGTGTTTTTGTGCCTCCCGTTCCGCGACGTTTCCGTTCCGGACCCCTCGCCGTTCCCCTGCTCCGTGGGATCCCGTCACCATTCTCATTCCACGTTCCGGGTAACTTTGGCCATAGTATATGCCCAATTATGTGTCCAATTATTTTGGACACATATGATTTCTTCCTATGTATCCAATTATCCTGGAAGAAATCCTGGCTCAATCCATGGATGCAGCGGGACGGTTATGGGGCTTTTAGAGCCCCTTGCTCATATATATGCGAGGTTTGTATAATGCAAATTGAAGGACATTGCTTATGGCCACTCCTTATGATCAGCTGATCTATGGAGGGTCTAAAGAACGAGGTCAAGTTTGAAGTTTGACACCTTTCATGGTACACAAGATGAGTCAAATGTGATCACGTGGCACCCCACTTAAAAGGCCCCAATGGACCTTAAGGCCTATTGAAAAAAAGCAAGGGCAAGGGCGTCGCCTTTCACATTGCCTCAGTGTTTGGTCTCGCCTACGCTCCATTCTCATTTGCCATTGTAGCAACAAACACAGATAGAGGATTCTGCTCTACCACAGAGGGACTCGACGGAAGGCCCCTCGCCCGACTCCGCGGAACCCACCATCCGACTTGCTCTTTTGCCGACAAGGCAAGCGAGCTTAGAGGTAGAGGTGGCGCGCCTTCATGCCACCTCTATTACCTGCAAGATTCTCGGCACCAGACGAGCAGAGGAAAAGTCATGCCTCCTCCCCTCCCATTCCACCACTAGCCCCCCTGCTTCCTCACCCTCTCCTTCTCTTGCCCCACAGCCGGCCCAGGGTGAAGGACCTTCATCATCTGCTAGGAGGTCTCTTGGCAACGCTTTTGCCATGAGCTGCTTGGCGAGAGAGGAGTAGACTTTCCTGCGGACCCCCCTTCTGGTGCAGACGTCTCCCTTGGGGATTGACGAGTTTCGACATTCGTTGTCGGTGGGACTTCTTTGCCTACAACTTCACACGATTCCTCGGCAACTCTTCACCAGACTTTGAAAGTGCGGCTTGCTTCAAAGTCCATGTACTATTTCTTGCAGCTAGAGGGATAGAGGCCCTAAACACATCGGTCGGTTTCTCTTTTCCTCTGTGTGGCAAGGACCAATCGGAGTGGACTCTTGGACTCCGTGATGACTGGCTTCAGGCTCAGGCTCTTGAGTTCTCTCACCACACGGGAGACTTGGGGGTTACAGATTTGGTACAGACTCTGTGGCCGTTGGCCAAGTTCTCAATGACACCTCCGGACACAGCAGGATGTAGACATATTGTGGTACACTTTTTTGCTGACACGCAAAGCCCACCATGCTATGTAATATACATTAGGACTCTTGGACAGAGAAGCTAGCCCGACGGACGGCACAGTCTTCTTGGGCCTGGGTTGGACAACCTTTATAGTCATGCCTATCTAGGGGTCGCTCGGATGCGGATTACTCCCCATCCAAGCCGGCCTCGAAGATAGCGAGGTTGGCTGCTGTTGCAGCATCGTTTTTCTCTCATTGACTCCATGAGGATTGTCTCATGGAATGTGCAGGGATTAGGACCACTCCACTTTCAACGCTAGCAAGGTCGGCTGCGGCAGGAGCTTCAGCTATGCCTTGTGGGTGGTGAGATTGATATTCTTATGCTTAAGGAGCATCATCTTTGTGAGATCCGCATTAGACGATGTCGTCAGATTTTGTGTGGTCACTATGAGACAAATTTGGTCAGCTGCATTTGGACCTGGTGTTATTGAGAGAGGGGCATATATGATTATTGTGGACTCATGGCAGCAGGCCATTGTGGGCAGAGGTATTATTGTGTCAGGCAGGGCTCAATGGATTACTATGCAGGTTCAGGGTTGCCTCATGGGCTTCTGAACATATATGCTCCCAATGTGGCAAGTCCACGAGCAGAGTTTGGTCTCATATTGTAGAGTCTTTGTCGCATGCAGAGCAATGGTGTGTTGGGGGAGACTTCAACATGTTGGAGGACCCCTCTGACAGGATTGGAGGTAGCCATGCTATTGTACATGGGGCTGAGTTGGCAGCTTGGGAGCGGTTATGTATGACTATGAGGGTTTCTGATGTTTGGCAGCATTCTGGCTTTGTGAGGCCCCCAGACATCTTCTCTCTCTCACTCTGACCGCAGAATAGGAGGAGTGAATCTATCTTGGATAGATCGCTTCTACGCCACTGACCACATCTGTGACATGGGTGGATTTGTTTGCATTATGGAAAGGACTACTTTTTCCGACCATGCACCAGTGATCCTCATTGTGTCAGACAGACAGGGGAGGGGGAGCACGATGATGCGCATCCCTGAGAGGATCTTGCTAGATCGAGAGCTTAGAGAGCGAGTGGTGGCACTTTGGACAAAGAGCTTGGACATGCAAGACACCCATGCTGGTAGAGTGGCCTCTGGATTTGCTGAGCTTAGTCACTTCTTCCTCGAGGAGTGTGCAGCTCGCTTGGCTGCAACCAGGGAGGAGGAGAAGCGCTTCGACGGGGCGTTGTTTCCTTGCAGAGGATGCAGGAGCATCACCCAGCCAGTCCTTGGTTCCAGGAGGAGATGCAAAAGGCTTGACAGGAGCTGGCTAGCATTGAGGAGAGGTATCATGAGTTTTCCTTCCATCGGCAGGCATCTCAATGGACCTTGGTGGGTGACAGTTATTTGGGGAGTTCTTTGAGACGGTGGGTCCCTGCCATGCGCACACCAATGTCAGTCAGTTGAGAAGACACGACAGGTCAGGTGCTTCAGAGCCTAAGGATATGGGTGCAATTGCTATTGACTTTTATCGTGATTTGCTGTCAGCTGAGCCTCAGTCAGAGCGTTAGGATGCATGCAGAGAGCAGGTTTCGGCACAGATGCCTTGCCTTGTTACTGAGGAGATGCGTCAGAGACTAGAGCTCACCCTCTAACTCGAGGGGCTCCATGAGGCCCTCAGAGCACTCCCCCGAGGTAGCTGTCCAGGGGTGCAACAGACTTGGACCTCCAAGTCGAGAATCTACCGCACACCACAAATATTCACTTCAAAATAGTTCAGAGTTCACAATTGATTCGACATTGGCCCGGCGGAGTTCCGTGCCTAGAGATATTGGCCCCAAAGACTGGCGCCCCTTTTGGTATTTCTTTTTGTATTAATCTATGTTCAAAGTACAGTAGTGTAGGCCTGCTCACACTCAGACTCTGCATCCAGATGCTCTGAGTTGTGAGGCCTTGCCCACATATTTAAAGATTACAAGGGATGCTAAAAGCAGAGCCCCAAAAAGATGAGAATTAAAAGCTTTCAATAAAGCAAAAGAGGCTTCTCTCTCTCTCTCTCAACCTCTTGCGTAGAATAAAGCAAAAAGTCTCTCTCTCTCTCTCTCTCTCTCTCTCTCTCTCTCTCTCTCTCTCTCTCTCTCTCTCTCTCTCTCTCTCTCTCTCTCTCTCTCTGTGTGCAATTGCGTAACCAAAAAGCATGCCCAAAAACTGCCCGCAGGCTGCCGCAATTAGCGCCGAAAATCACAAGCGTCCGTATTGCTGCCACGTGGCAAAGCCTCCGCAAATCACGGGCGTCCGTACTGCAGCCCCGTATAGTCAGCCACGTCATCATTTGATGATTCCCCCGGGGTTCCCACAGGGCAGAGAGTGTGTGTACTGGGAAGCCATGTCACTGTTTGTGACAAGGGGAGGATGGTTTGACTCCTAGTTTCTTCTTGGAGTACTGGGACTTGCTTGGCTCAGATCTTTGCAGTGCATTTCAGTACATCTTGCATACTGAAGAGATGCCTGATAGCATGAGTGAGTGCTTGATTTATCTTATTCCCAAGGAGGAAGGCTCCTCGACCGGATGAGATTCGACAGTGGTGACCCATCACCATCTTGAGCTTGAGGATTCAGCCACTACTAGAGAGCATTATACATGGGAACGAGACAGGTTTTGTCAAGGAGCGTAGTATCCTAGACAACATCTTCACTTTTTGGGAGGCTTCTGTCCTCGCGCGTCTCCGAGGAGAGGATGTGGTGATACTCCTTGATTTTAAGAAGGCTTACGACAAAGTTGACTGGGACTTCTTGGAGGGCACTTGTTAGGTGCAACGGAATGAATGTTTGCGCTTTGCTCAAGATAGTGATCCATATTTGCTCAAGGTTCCTTTTAGTTCTTATGGAAGGGAGAGCCTTCCGTTCTTAATGGAGAGTGCTATGATCACGAACAAAGTGAGTGGACACTGTGCGTGAAAGTGTATGAGACTGAGAGATAGAGAGAAGAGAGATACGACACCAGAGACGTTGTAAAACACTCCTTCGAAGGTCCCACTCTCGTCGGCGAGAGTGGTCTACTTACGATTGCACAAATGGGTACAATGATGATGCATGGACTGATGCAACTTGAGGCTATGTCGGTGACGACGACGGGAATGGAGACACTGACCTAAGGGCTGAAATCTGCAACCTTTTGACTGCTGTCCAAAAACGCTCAACATGCTGTAGCTTGTCCACGGACATAGGGTTGGATGTCTTACGTGACATCCCCTCCTTCTCAAAGTGAGGTACTGGTACCGAACTGTATGGCGTCGAGGGAGATCGCCAATAGCATCCGAAATCCTGGAAGGGACTCTTCGCCAGCCCACTCTGATGTGTGGGTCGTGCGGTACTTGAACTTCATAAAGGTCTGCAACGCTTGCTTCTTTGGGCCGCGCCGAAAGCGACACAAAGTCTTCTGTGGCTCCTTCAATGCTTCAACTTCGTCGAGTGTCATGCTTCTTTCTTCTTCAAGAATCTCCATGGCTGAAAATTCCTGAAACCACTTCCAACACAAAACTATGGACATACCTATTCAATGTAAAGTGACTGGAAAAAATCTTGTCTTCTCTAAAGACTGTGCATGCAATGTAAATGAACCAATAGACGGAATGCCAAACCGTTCACCACATACACGCAAACAATGAGATCGAATCTTTCGCTTATGATCTAGAGCAATCAACTGTGGCAATTCACAACGGAAATGCCCATGCTTGGTGCTCATACTTTCATGTGCTCGTTCTACGAATGTGTCATGCCAAGGAAGAGACATAGAATGTGACTTCCTTACATACATACTTTTCAGCTTTTCATGAGAAATCTGCATACATTCGTGCTCATCCATGAGAGAAACGTGCTCAACATACAAGATGTCATGCCTAGGAAAAGGGATCACATAAAGATGCTGACTAAAATACAAGAAACGATCACGAATGAAACACTCGAACAATGCGTGCGTATCAATCATGCGAACACATAATACTTCCTGTCAGGGTTCTTTGGACTGAGGCTCGAGAGCCAAGATCGGTTCTTTTTGAATGATCGAATCGTCCTGTGGGGGTTCTTTGGACCTCGACTCGAAAGCCAAGATTGGTTCTTCGTGATTGATCGAATCTACAACGAGGTTAGCTTCGCTAGAAAAAGCATCCACTAACACATCATCCTTCTTGTGAACAATCACATCCTTTTCTTGCAACTCATCATGCTTGTGAGAAATCACATCTTGATCATGCATATCATCATGCTTGTCATTAGTATCCAAACCATCATGCTCATCATTATCATTCAAATCATCATCATGCTTCTCATAATCATGCAAATCCTGTGTGTCATGCTTTGGAGAAAAAGAGACTGAGAGAGTCTCCTTCTCATGAATCCGTTCAATCTTGTCCTGCATATTAGCAATGAGAGATGGAGAATGAACAATGTCCTCTCCATGAATGACAATGGGAGAATCACTTTTGGCATTGAGAGTGAAAGTGTTAGCCTCCCAATCAATGAGAGGGTGAACATCACGAAACCATCGAATGCCCAAAATCATATCAGATCCTGAGAGAGGAGAGACAACAAATTTTCTAGTGAAGGCAGCTAGTTGAATTGCAAACAACACACCAAGACACTCCTGCGTGATGAGAGCGTCCATTACGGGAACAAAGCCAGAGACCTCGAGAGGAGATCTCTGACTAACTTCTAGGCGGGATCTCTCAACAAGAGAGGGACTGATCACATCATGCATACTATCTGGATCAAACAATATGACAAAACGCTGCCCCCGACACCTGACCATAACATTTAATGAGAGAATCATCAATGGGAGGGTCAAGAGAAGCTTGGGACACACTCGTGCTATCATTAATTGCATTGACAGAGGAAGTGGGTTCTGTGGATTCTTTAGATTCATTCGATTCAAGCTTAGGACATGTTCTTTTTATGTGACCCTTAATGTGACAATGAAAACGACGACCTTCCTTAGAATAAGTGCTTTGCTCTTCCGATGTGATATATCCTCCTACAATTCCTTGTGCTACCTTTTCATCTGGAGTAAGCTTAGGTTTAGCAATTGTGTTAGCTTTACCCTTAGATTCATTGGAAGAATTCTTTTCTGAGAGACTGTTGGAAGATTGGTTAGAAGAGTTACCATTCTTACCATTCTTACCGTTCTGAGGGTTCTGAGAAGTCTGCGAGGTACTTGTGGACGTTTTGTTCTCCTTAGGCTTTCCCTTGTTGTGCTTCATCTCCTGTGCGAGAGCAATCGCTACCGCCTTGTTGAGATCGATTGGATCGAGCACCTCGACATCGTACTTGATATACTCGTCCAATCCATAAAGGAATGCCTCTTTGCGTTCATCATTCGACTTGCGTAATTGGGTACCTAGCTGCAAAATACGATTAGAAAAAGACATAACCGGCATACCATTTTGCTTGAGAGCGCGCCAATCGTCCTTCAATCGTGCGAGGTACTAAGGTGGCATAAACCGCGCCTTGAGCTTGTCTTGGAAATCAGCCCAATTGAAGGAAAGGGGCGTGAGTTCGTCGGCTTTCTCTAGGTGCGTGGCTAACTGTGCCTCTTGCCATGCGTGGTACCAATTAATGGCATCACCGGCAAGGTACATAGCTGTCGTCAATACCTTGCTATTCCCTGTCTTCTTAGTTGTCGCAAAATAAGCATTAAATTGATGCAACCAAGAATGAATAACCGTAGCATCCATCTTACCATCATACTTACTGAAAGTCAACTTTTCTGTGACTGGGTTGTTGGAATCCGCATCGTGCCTTGCGCCACTTGAGGAACTCCCACGATCTTTGGCCGGTTCGGATTTCGAGGCAAGTACTTGTCGAATCAACTCTTGAGTGCGTAGTTCTCTTTGAGCCTCTCGCTCGATCTCCAAGGCTACTCTTTGAGCGGCACGCTCGGCCTCCAAGGCCGCGCTTCGTGCTGCCGCTTCCTCCTTTCTTTGTTCTTTTCTTTCTTTTCGTTCGTCGCGCTCGCGTTCTAAAGCAATGCGATTTGCTTCTTGTTGTGCGGCAATTCTTTCGTTTCTTTCGTCGCGCTCGCAGTCCTTAGCTTCCTGTTGTTCTGCTTTGCTTGCTAATTGTGCCAACGCAACTCGATTCGTTTCTTCTTGTTGTGCCATCATGTCCAACATCGACTTGACCATCGCCTCCATAGAAGTTGGTACAACTCATGGCGTAGATGGCGAAGGGGGAGAGTCGGAAAAATCTCTTGGTGGGGAGAACTCTTCGTCGCCTCTCTCATGCTCATCACCTGTAGCGAAGTATCCATTCTGCTTCGGGTGACGACTATGCACTATGATCTTTGGTTCTTAAGTTCACGAGGAACTTGGGTTTTTGAGGGTCTTGGGTTCTTGGGTTCTTGAGGTTTTCTTTCGCTTACAAACCGTGTTTGAGAAGGATCTTCTCTTCACCCGAGTTCTACTCCTTTCTACGGGCGCACCCCTTGGCGGCCTTGCACTCACACCAAGGTTGCTTTTTCCCACCTCACGTCGATTGGCCGGCCGCTAAGTGCACGGTCTGCTCTCAATGAGTGAAAAGAGACACAAGGGGAGGCTGGACAAGCCCTTCTTTCTTGGGATTCTTGTCACTCTTCAAAAAACACGATTAGGAATCGACACGCCCAAGCGAACTTGGGTTCGTGGGACCGCAACAAGCAAAAAAAAATTCTTGTGATTCTTGTGGTTCTTTCCTTGAGTGATACAGAACACTGCCAAAGCTCTAATACCAATGTTAGGTGCAACAGAATGAATGTTTGCGCTTTGCTCAAGATGAGTGATCCATATTTGCTCAAGGTTCCTTTTAGTTCTTATGGAAGGGAGAGCCTTCCGTTCTTAATGGAGAGTGCTATGATCACGAACAAAGTGAGTGGACATTGTGCGTGCAAGTGTATGAGACTGAGAGATAGAGAGAAGAGAGATACGACACTAGAGACGTTGTAAAACCCTCCTCCGAAGGCCCCACTCTCGTTGGCGAGAGTGGTCTACTTATGATCGCACAAATGGGTACAATGATGATGCATGGACTGATGCAACTTGAGGCTATGTCGATGACCACGACAGGAATGGCGACACTGACCTAAGGGCTGAAATCTGCAACCTTCTGACTGCTGTCCAAAAACGCTCAAGGCTGAAATCTGCTGCGAGTTGAAACTTTGATTTCGAGGCTGTTTTTATTTTGCTGAAAAACGCTGCTGTTCCTGATGGAAAACGTTGATGTCTGCAGAATTTTAGGGCTGAAAACGCAGGTTTTACCTGTTGCTGAAAACGCTAATTTACTTGCTGTCGTTAGGGCTGAAAACGTTGGTAATTTGCAGCATGTTTTGATGATGAAAACGCTATGTGCAAGGGGAGCGGTCCGGAATCTGCTGAAAAACGCCAAGGCAAGGGAGGTGGCTGGCGATGACGAAAAACACTAGGACAATGGGGGATCTTGCTTGAGGGAGTTGCCCCCAAGGGGTTCTTCCTTGAGAAGTTGCCAGTTGAGCGGTGGAGCTCCTACTGCCTCTTCTGCCATTTAGTGCTAACTTTGGTTTGCTTATATATTTTCTTACCCAATTTGCCCTACCTACTTTTGTTGGAAAGTCACTAAAATTAATAAGTGAAAAATGTCAAAAATAGGTAAGATAGGCTAAATGCACTGGAAAAATCCCCTAACTGATTCTAGTGGATTTTGATGGGAATGCTTATGATCATGTTGTGTGCAACCAGAGGATATGCATCTATACTAAGTAACTGGGCATGCACGGTCTACGAATAGACTCACAAAAGTGCCAGATCACTTCTAATCTAGACTGACTGGAATGACTGAACCGTGATCATGCTGTAGCTTGTCCACGGACACATAGGGTTGGATGTGTCACGTGGCAGCACTCTACGCAGGATGGGTTTCTCAAATGCTTGGATCAGAGGTGTGTCAGCTCTCTACAGGCATGCGCACAGTCAGGTGCTCTTGGCAAGGGGAAGAGGGGAACGCTTCATGCTCACACGTTCAGTCAGACAGGGTTGCCCTCTAGCCTCCTTCCTCTTTCTGTTCTATGCTGAGACGATGAGCAGATTTTTGACTTCACAGCAGGTTGGCTTGCGTGGTTTAGAGCTTCCTATTAGGGGAGACGAGCTACTGGACACTAAGTTTGCCGCTGACTCAGCCTTGTACTTGGAGGGCCAGGAGGCCAATCTGCACAGGTGTGAGCAGGCTCTTGATGTGTTTTGTTGTGCATCAGGCGCACTGATCAATTGGAGAAAGACAATAGATTTCTGGGTTGGCAGTGCTCCCCCAGGGACTCCAGTTCGCTATCGGGGTTGTCAGGCTGGCTTGGACTTGTCCCCTGTTCAACAGACCGCTCCGCTCCTATCCATTAGGACGAATTTGCTGCATTGGAGTTAGGCACGGCTCTCTTTGGCAGTGAGAGTTGGAGTGGTCAATCAAGTGATGTTGGCTACTATGTGGTACATTACGTCTTGCCGGATCTTCTCGAGCTCCTATATCAGCTAGCTAGAGAGGCTGACTAGGAATTTTCTTTTGGTCAAGGCACGACCCAGCTAGCCCGGGCCAAAGTAGCTTGGCAGGTCATCACCTTACCACGTTCTCAGGGGAGTGCGCGTGTGCGGAAGCGTGTGTGTGTGTGTGTGTGTGTGTGTGTGTGTGAGAGAGAGAGAGAGAGAGAGAGAGAGAGAGAGAGAGAGAGAGAGAGAGAGAGAGAGAGAGAGCACAAACGCTAGATGTGCGGAAGAGGGGGCGATCAGCCCCCCATGACTACCATCAACCACAAGATCAATACAACTGAGAGATGTGGAAGTAGGTACCCCCCTAACCCTATAAATAGGTGCCCAAGGGGAGGTAGGGCAAGGCCTGATAAAAAATCCCCCATGACCCAACGTAAATGATATATGGAAATATATATGTGGGCGCCCGGACAAAAGTGGGCGGCTGGCCCCAAACTTGGGCGGCCGGACCATGTACAACCTAGACTATGGGTGGCCAGCCCGGAGGCATACTAGCCGTACAAGTATGCCCTAGACCTGTGAAGCAGCAAAGTGGTGTTAGTCTAACATCCCCTCTCAGCACCGGATGCTAAACAAACCGTATGAAGCCGAAGATGTGAGGCATATGATGAAGCGATTGTGGCGAGGTGGCTAAGCTGTGTAAAACTCCAGGAAGGCCAGATGTAGGAATCTGCGTCGTAAACGTCCTCCGAATCAAGGAAAGCCAAACTAAACAATCTGCATTGTAGAAGCTACCGTAAGCTGTAGCAGTCACCGATAGACCGCACGGACCACCACTGGATGGTGTCCTGTCAGTAGGTAGGGTAATCCAAGATGAGGGGAAAGCCAGACTCAACAGTCTGTGCTATGAAGGGCCTCCGAGAAGAGGTGTGGTCAGACCAAGATATCTGCGCCGTCTTGCCTGTATCTCCTACCTCCAATCCTCCAATGTCAACCGAAACAAAATCTGCGCCAACAACGCCACCAAACCGCAACTCAGTGTAGCTCTCAATGTGAATGAGCGCTGGGAGTGGCCTACTACCGAGGTCGGGGGATAAGTCTGCTGGAAGGTTACCGAGGGTGAGTGTAAGAAACTCTGAAGGTAGCAATCCAAATGATCAAGAGTAGAAGAGCAACTACACTACCATCCAAGCCAAGCTCCGGGTGACTCTGGATGTAGTCGCGGGATGCCTGATCTTCCGCATCTCGCGGGTAAACTCTCCAAGAGAGTCCAAAGCATTGAAGTCCCACTCCAGTCTGGAGATCCAAGCAATGAACGTGTCCAAGAAGAGATCCAAGATCCTCTCCCTAAGTCCATGTAGATACTCCTATGTAAGCGAGTGATCTGACGTGTCGAGGTCAAGTGGTAAGTGTCTGTCCACCAAAGAACATACTCATGTATGAGAGAGAGAAATGAAATGATACATTAACGTCGACAAAAGGCCAAAATGACCTATGAGACCAAACTACCAAGTCTGGGTACAAACAAAGAAAACTATAAACTAGAAACTGAGATAGGAGTTCTACCAACTCCTATGGGTGGCTGGTAAGCTAAGCAATGGTATAATGCAACAAAGGTACAAAGTGGGGATAAGTGCCACCATGATACAATATAGCAGTAGCATGAAGCCTATCCTGATTGACACTCTGGGTGTCGTGCTAGAATCCTGTGGATCCTCTACCGCAATCTCCGTTTGTGTTGCGTGGCTCCCCTCCTCAGTCGTGGTCGTCTCGATCTCCCCAACTCTATAGCTTGGTCAATGAGAGTACCACTGGTGTGTGTATGGGTGGGAACTGAGCTCTGTGGTGGTGGTGGTCCCTCTGCCTCTGTGGTACTCTCAATAAATTCGAAGAAATTCTGTGGACTGAAGAAATTCGAGATGTGTCTTTGGGACTGTCTCTGTCTATGCACTCTCAATAGAGAGTCTCTATGTCTCTGTATCTCAAGTAGAAATAATCCGAGACATCTCTGATCCTGATATCTCATGACTCTATCTAACGAGTCAAAACCATTTCTGAATAAACAGTAAAAGTGTCCCCGAATCTCATAGTAGACTGTGCAGTGACATATGAAGTGAAACTCTGTCTCTGGCTCTGCATGGCATAACTGACATATCCTCTTGTCTGCTGGTATGCCTCTGAATCTACCTGTCTCAATCCCAAGCTGGTGTGAAGATGTGGGTATCTGGCCTATGGCACATCGTAACCCATGAGATAGATGTGTGTCCATGTAGCTGGGACGTGTGAAAAATTCGTCTATCGTGAGTTGGAGAAGATGCTCTCTATAGAAAGCCCTCTTCGTACCCAACTCCCGTGATGGCTCTATCCATGTCCTCCTAGTATCAAGCTGGATAAGATCCTGCGGAATGAGTCTAGTAATCTCCATCCGTGTAAGAGCCAAAGATGGTGCATCAAGAGAATACTGGAAAGGGGGCAGCCTGTCCATGCTGAAACCATGCCTCTGAAACCATGAGCTCATCTGTGCATACCAACATGATGTATCTCCCTATATTGCCAGTTGTCTGGATGACTTAAGAGCAAGCCTAGCATATCTGTCCCTGGTGGTGTCCCATAAGCTGTGTACAAATGATACTGATCTGGTAAGTGCCTCAATCTCCATACGTGGGGCAGCCAGCTCCGCTCGTATGATGTCATGTGGAACTGAGGTCTTGGCTCTAATCAGCCTAGAAATCATAGATACCAAGGGCCTCTCCATATTACTCCATCCAGCACGATGGTCCCCGAACCTGAACCCCGTAGTGCATAACTGAAGCGACCAAAGTGTCGAAGAGACAAAGCTTTGTTCGAGGTTCCTGGAGCTGAACCTGCAAACAAATCCTCTCTAAACCGCCTAGGGCTGCATAGACACAAGTCAATCTAGTGTCTGCTGCCACTTTCAGTGTGAACCTCGGTCCACTAAAGACCACCCGAAGATGTGTATGCATCAGTGTACTCCATACTGTCCTGACCATATGTGAATGTAGGCGCTGGTCTCCTGACCCACTTTGGCATGGTATTAAATACCATGACCTTGGTTTTACCAAGGTTGACAGACAATCCACTATCCCCTTCAAAACTATGCAATGCGTCCAAATGTCTCTGCATACCCTCTGGTGAGTCTGATATCAACACGATATCGTCAGCATACAATACAAGAGGGATCCATGTCCCTGCAAGCTGAGCACCTCTATCTCCTCCTCTGTCAATATAATCAGAGACGTCATCAACATACATACCAAATAAAGTAGAGGACAATGGGCATCCCTGTTTCACTCCAATAGTGGAGTGAACTATGTCAGATATCCCCTCTGGTGTGCGTACATGACCCATCACTGAATTGTACAATGCCATAATCCCCCATATCAGTTCTGTGAATACCCCCAATTCCATAAGTCGGTACATCAATCTGGCCCTCGGTACTGTGTCAAAAGCTTTGCGGAAGTCCACAAAGCTGCAATATATCCGTTTACCATGTGCTCGACCCTCCTCAATGATAGCTCTGAGTCTAAAGACATGATCCAGTGTGGAGAAACCCCTCCTGAAACCAGCCTGTCCAAGTGCCTGTATGCCCATAATCTCTGTGCAACTGCTCAGCCTATGCTCAAGGATGGATGCATACAACTGTGCCAATGTGTGTCCTACCATGATAGTACGGTAATTCCCCGGCACTGTGGGGTCTCCTGTCTTGAAGATAGGTACAATAGTAGACAATCTCCAAGACTCAGGAAAGCCCTCGCACATGACACAGTTGAACAACCGTGCAAGCATCTCTGCCAAAAAGTCCCCAACATGTATAATGTGCTCTGCTACCAAACCCTCATGGTCCTGTGCCCGTCTGGTCTTCATCCTGTCAATGGCCTCCTTTACCATCTCAATGGTAAAGAAGGTGCTCGTAGCCGGACAAGGCTGTGGTGGATCTGGTAGTGGTGGCTGTCCAGGTACAATGTATAATGATGCTACATACTGCCCCCCATATCTCCGTAGAAGTAATCACTGGTGGGGGAGATTGCTCATGGAATAGACGCCAAGCCTCTCCTAAATCTCTACTAAGGAAGAGCTGATATAAATCCTGCTCCATCTGGACCAAGAAAGCTCGCTTCTTCCGTCGTACTAGTCGTCGTGTAGCAATACGAGACTGTCTATAAGTGATCACTCCCAATGCAATCTCCCGCTGGATCTGAGCTCTCCTTTGTCGACACTCCTCATCAGACCAGCTGTTCTGAGGCATGTGCCTAGAACGACATCTCTAACCAGGCTGTGTGTGTGGGTATGCCTCCGTCGCTGCCTCATGTAATGTCACTGTCAGCATACATGTGCTCTCCTCCTCGAAGGAAAGCCTCTCTGCGCTCCCACATGCGATCAAAGCTGCCCTGGAGTCTCTCAAACTGTCTTCTGAGAGTATGAACCAGCTCAAGCCAAAGATCCCGAACAGTCTCTGCTGGTGGTATAGGGCGAGCCTCGAAGATGCGGAAGCAACGGGCCCGCCAAATGAACCAAAGTGTCAGGCCACTGATGAGCTCTCAATACACCTCTCTCTCACTGCACCACTCATGTGGAGTAAGCTCTGTGGTGGCAGGCTGGAGTGTAGGTCGCCCCCCCTGCATCACTATCATCCTGCTGGTGGATGATAGCTCAAACTGAAGTGCCGTGCCCATGAGAGTGGACCAAGCAGCTGCCCCCCAAGTGTACTGCCGAGCCGTGGAAAGAGCGGGCATCAGCCAAAGAACACGAAGCCACACCTATTGTGCCAAGGGATAGTCCCAAAGACAGTGATGCTGACTCTCCACAAGATGGTCACAAGCTGTGCATGTGGACAAGAGGCCACTATGCACCAGCCAACTCCCAACTGTTGTAGCTCTGTGTGCGACCAGCCACTGAAACAAAGTGACTCGTAGTCTGGAGTCCCACAACCTCTCCCAAAAAGCTGCCAAGCACTCAGCTGTGAGACCCTCCTCCTGCCAATGAGGTGCTGCAGCAGGGCGAGCCTCTCTCTGTGCTGCCAGTATGTGACGTCCCAGTCGAACAGTGTACCATAAGAAAGGGACACCTGGGTTGTCTGCAGAAGAGAAGGGGTCCCTTCAAAGCCACTCTCTAGGATCCTACTGTAGTCGTGCCAGTGGACAACACTCCCAAGCCCACAGTCTCCAATGTCCAGTCGCAAGAGCAACTGGGTCAGGATCGATGACACAAGTCCTCCCACAGATGCCCACCACTCGGATCCTCTGAAAACAGCACTTTGCCACCTGCGGGGCCTCTACTGCAACTCGCTATAAGCGTCCCTCACCCTGTAGCTCGAAAAACAAGGAGGGAACAGTCTCTGAACAAGCCCGAACAGAGATGAGAACCTCTAGTCTATAGCAGTTGTCGTGCTCTCTACAGTGGGTGCTCCTCAGTGCAATGTGCGTGACAATCTCACTCAAAACAGACTGAAAACAGGAAACAATAGACAACAACTGAGCTCACTGAGACACAACAGCAAAAATAGACCACAACAATGACTCGACTATCTCAAAGAACTGATACAGACTCTGGCGTGGCAGCACACTCAGCTCCAGCCCAGGACTCTCAGGTACAATGGGGTGTCGAGGCTCAGATGTGCAGGGATGGTGAATAAGTGCTCTGTGTATAGACTCACACTAAACGACTACGTGAAAGATAATACTAATGGCCCAAAACGACTACTCATATGTACAACCATAAAGAGCCACCAACGGCTCATAAATATCCAGTCAGCTAAGTCTATCTCCAAACTGAGTGGTGGTGGTGACCTGGCCACGATGTCCACTAGACCACCGTTGGTACCCTGCCACGTGTCACTCCCCAGCCCAGAGGGTCCGTCCAGTGTGAACCAGACCAACTGTAACCAACTGTCCAACTGTCTTGTGAAGTGACACTGTAGACCTGCTATACAGGTTGCCCGCCCCCACAAGACTGGTCACCGTCTCGGTGAGCCAAACACCGAAAAACTGCAAAAAGTAACCATATGTACAATGAAAGGAGTAGCAAGTAGTGCGGTCCTGTCACCCAAGAGAAAGTGTCGTCGCCACTGCTGCACCAGAAGTCTCGACGTCCGGGGGAGCCATCAAATCGATTGTGTAACGCAGCGGCTGTTGGACTATGTTCTGAACAAACTGGCTCCCTGTGGTTGGAGCAGCCACTTGCTACACAGCAGATGGAAGCACCTGCCCTGAAGTGTACTCAGGACGCCTAGTGACACAACCATGGATGTGTGCACCAGCAACACCGTCACAGCAAGGAATGCTCTGCACCTGTGGTAGGCCCCTGCGAAGTATAGTACTGGAATGGGGGCTGTGTGTACGATCCCAAGAACTGTTGAGAGGGACCTGTTGATGCTCGTGCATACCCTGCAGGTGTCTGGACCTGTGTCCCTGGCTGTGTGTACGATCCCAAGAACTGCTGAGAGGGACCTACTGCTCGTGCATACCCTGCAGGAGTCTGGACCTATGTCCCTGGCCCAGTCCATCCGTATCCCACAGGAACCTGTGTAGACCTATTACCATACAAAAGCATCTCTTGAAATCCTGATAGTTGTGCTCTTAGGTCGTCAATGATCTTTGACTTAATCTTCAATGCTTGTTGTAATGCGAAAATCGTAGCATCTCTATCTGGGATGGCACTCTCGGTGACTCTCAGAGATCCTTCCATAGCTGCATATGTGGCGGAGTGACGCTGGTGTGTGGCAGCTAGCTGCTTTGTACCTAGTTCTATGGTGGCAATAGCAGCCCTTGAGTCCTGAAGTAACTTCTCAGAAAGCTGAAACAGAGAAGTAGAGTCTGGCATCCCTGAAGATATATCAGATGCATGGGATGCTGGAGGACGCGTAAGTGGCACAACCGGCGAGCTAGGAGTCAGTACAACGGGTGTAGTAGGTACCTCTGGGATGGTTGTCGTAGATGGAGAGTGAGATATGTTGACTGGAGTATGAGTGAAAATGGGAGAAGAAGGGAGAGGATCCTGTAAGGGCGAAGCGGCCATCCTGTCCTGAGGAGCGGAAGTACACACTGGCGCTGGCACACTAGAACGAGGGGTAGAAGTAGATGGAGTGTGACTCGGAAGATGCGTCACCCTAGTCTGCTGGCTCTCTAAAACTGGCAAGGAGAGTAAAGACTGCACTGCATCCGTCGCCACTTTTGCTTTGATCTTCTTTTTCTTGGTAACTGTAGGGTCAGCCTAAATACTTACAGATTTTCTTTTCCCTTTCGAGGTTCCCTGTGTATCCTCATCCACTTTGTCGAGGCTAACATATATATTTATGACCCATGCCAAGAGAGGTGTTGAAGCTTAACTGCACAGATTGCACTTGGGCCCGAAATCGTTTAGTCCTAGACTATAAAGAGGTAAAGAGAATCTGGTGGAATCCACAGGGTATGGTGTGGATCAAACAGTAGAGGCCGTCGCAGTGGGAGAAGATAGTGGGAAGATCACCTTTTTCTTTATCTTCTTTGGCTTCTCTAGCGAGAAAGTAATACCTGAAGATTGCCAGAATCCGTTTGTTCCTTTCATAGTTTGGGGATCCGAACTTAGCAGTTCTTGACATGCTTGAATTGTTGCATCCTTGGACAGCTTAGAAAAAGTGCGTGTAGCCGGCTTCACAGATGGAAAGCTAGTCATACCCATGGCATGGCCAACCAAGCCTTGTAGCTGTCAACTTGTGGCCCCTTACTTTGGGAAAATCTTTTGACATTTGATGTATCATCTCCGCAGGAACAGTGGTAGGTAGATCGGCATCGGCCAATGCTGTGAGACCCAGAGTTTGCAGCTAAGCATTGGAAAAGACCTCGCTCAGAGATGGTCGAGGCTGCTGTAAATAAAAATCCAAAGAGAACGCGCTGCGATTTTTGGATGTTGCAGGCCTCATGAGTCATATGCCTCTTGATTATATGACTCATGATTGGCTGTTTACCTTTCTTTTGAACTGATTTTGTATGGTCCTCTTGATCACTCGAAGCATCTGACTCGGAGTGTGCTTCTGACTCAGACGGCGAGTCTGCTATGTAGCTTTCATCATTGGGGTCGCTGGAAGTTATGTCATCCAAGCCGTGGCTATTGCTTGCTGACATCTCCTCACTCTCTGATTCTGCAGCCACAGCTTTCTTCTTTCGCAACACTTCTTTTTGCTTGCTACCACCTTCTGTCTGTTTCTTGCTACCTCCTGCCATAGTGAGTACAATAGGAATAGTGTATCAGGCACAAGATCCCCGACACAAGCAGGAGGTTGATGTAGAGAGCAGTAGATTCGATAGGCGCGTTTTTGAGATTTCTGGTAGGGTCGAGTGGTGTTAGTTGGGGCGATCCAGTAGGGGCGAGGCGCATAGTGGTAGGAGGGTGAGGGTTCAGGCAAGTTAGGACGAGCCAAAGGAAATAAGGGCGAGGGGTGAGGTAGGGGTAGGGTAAGGGGTGGATAGGTGCGAGAGGTGGGGGATTTGGTATGAGCGAGGGAGAGAGAGGGTAGGGCCGAGGCCGAGGGGGTGGGTAGGGGTGAGAGGGTAGGGGTGAGGGAGAGAGAGGTTAGGGGCGAGGGGGCTGGGTAGGTGCGATAGGGGATAGGGGCGAGGGAGAGAGAGGGTAGGGGCGAGGGGTTGAGAGGGTAGGGGCGAGAGGTGGGATTGGTTAAGGCCAAGAAGAGAGAGGGTAGGGAATCGGGCGCAGTGGCAGATACACCGGGAAGAGAAGTTGATGCTCGTCGCAGAGTGGGAGAATTAAAGCTTGTGGAAGTTGAAGCTTAGAGAAAAGAAAGCTCGTAGGCAAGTATTAGGAGATTAAGGCTCGCAAGCAATAGTAGGTGAAGGATCACAAGCAATTGAAGCTCGTAGCAAAAACTTGGAGCACAAAAGTAAAGAAGCTCGAATGGCCCATTCCTCGAGCTCCAGGATGATGCATGGGAGGTGGATTGCAGTCACAGGACGACTTTGACTTTGAACTGCCTTTGCAGCATCATCTGTGCTCTCAAAATTCACAAAACCGAAGCACTTTGATTTGCCATCGGCATCCCTCATAATAACCGCACTGCTAATGGGACTAAAGGTTTCAAAGACGCTCCTAAATTCTTATCTGACATAGACTCTACAATATTCTTCACATAGAAATTATTGAATTTTGAGCCTCGTCAAGTCCTTGATTAACACCCATTCTGGTGGAAAGATAGTGGGGAGGAGAGCAGAAACTGAGACAGTAACAGAACACCCGTTCTGGTGGAAAGATAGTGGGGAGGAGAGAGATGGGATATAGAATCTACAGATGGCAGAATGGTTGCAAACCGTTTACTCAGAGGAGTAATAGCACTTGATTCTAGAGCCATTTACCAGAGGCAATGGAACACCGTCCAAAGTTAGTAACTGGATTGCTCCTTGTGGCAAAATTTCCTGTACCCTGAATGGCCCTTGCAAGGCTGGAACCAGCTTCTTAGCTTTCTTTAGATACTTAGCTTGATAGAGTAGCACCAGGGAACCCTGCGTTATTTTCGGCCTTCGGAGATGGCGATCATGCCACGCTTTGTGACGAATTTTCTCGGCTTGGATAGCATGTGAAGCTAACCTCCTACTTTCTTCTAACATAGAGAGACGAGAGGTTTGTTGAAGCAATCCCAGCTGTGACACGAACACTTCCCACTCTTGCTGAACCTGAGTTGAACTCATATGGTGCAATTGCTTCTAAGCCAAAAGCTAGCTGGAATGGGGTGTAGTTAGTGGTTGCCTTGAAGGAGGTGCGATAAGCCCAAACTGTGCCGAGGATAGTCTGAGCCCAAGATGTTGGATGCAGATGACAAACTTTCTTGAGAAGCGCGATTAGCACTTTGTTATGCTTTCAACCTGCCCATTTGCTCGAGGATAGTAAGAGCAAGATTTGCGATGAAAAATCTTGTAATTCGTGAGAAGGGTGGAGATCAAGTCGTTGACAAAATGACTACCTCGATCACTGGTGACTTCCAGAGGACACCCAAACCTGCAAAAAATATTTTCATACAAAAATTTTGCAACAGTGATGGCTGTACAGTCGATGGTAGCCACCACTTCGGCCCATTTGGTTTCATAATCCGTTGCTATCAGGAGATACTTACGATTGCCTGGTTGAGCAGATGAAGTAATTGGACCAACAAAGTTCAAGCCCCATCGCTCAAAGGGAAACCACGCTATAGAGACCTGCAGAGGACGGTTTGACTGCTTGCTTGGTTTAGGGCCACAACGCTGACATACATCACATACTTTTACATAGGCAATTGCATCCCGAAAAATATAGGGCCACCATAAGCCACACTAGAGAATCTTTTGGGAAGTGATATGACCAGGGTAATGGCCACTAGTGGAACCACTGTGGGCATCCTCCAAACTATACTCCACTTCATGAGGAGAGACACACCGCCTCAGAACACCATCCTGTCCTGACTTGTACGGCTGGCCCCCAATCAGAGTGAATGGCCTAGACTTCAACAACAGTCGTCACTTCTGCAGTGGAGAAGCGTTCTCTGGGTATACGCCAGTAGAAAGCAGATGCAAAACATCGCCATACCATTCCGGAGTGGTATCCACCTTAAAGAGACTGCTATCTGGGAAGTCGTCAGCAACCTCGTTGCTTTTTCACCCGTGTGAATGCGAGAGAGGTGGTCGGCAAGGACATGATGTTTGCCAGGCCTGAGTACCATTTCGAAGTCAAATTCTTGAAATAAGAGTAGCCATCGCCATACTCGACCTGCAACTTGTAGCTTGTTGAGCAGATAGCGCAGGGCATGGTGATCAATAATAACTGTGAAGTGGACCCCTAATAAATAATGCCGAAATTTTTGCAGAGCATACACAATAGCCAAACCTTCCCTTTCTGTGGTGCTATAGTTGCGCTCTTCCTTGGTGAGTAGACGACTTGCATAGTGAACAGGGCGATCCAGGTTGTACTCCTTACTAGGTTGAGTCAGCACAGCCCCCACAGTCAGTTGACTGGCATCAGTATGCACATGAAAAGGGAGAGACCAATTTGGAGCCACTAGGATAGGCGCTTCAGTGAGGCGTTTTTTGAGATATGCAAAAGCTTCAGCCTCTGCATTCGACCATTGAAAGGGAACGGTAGCACTGGTTAGGCGGGTTAGGAGTTGAGCCACCTATGCATACATGCGTATAAACCGGCGATGATAGCTTGTATGGCCTACAAAGCTCTGCACCTCTTTTGGGCTGATGGGAGGTGGTAACTTTAGGATTGCCACGATTTTCTCTAGGTGAGGTGCTAAGCCTTTAGCAGACACCGCATGGCCTAGAAGTTTCTCAGTGACCAAAAAATGACATTTGTTAGGATTTAGCTTTAGGCGTGCCTCTCTGCAACTGAGGAAGACAGCAGAGAGCTGAGCGAGGTGTTCCTCTAGATTTTCCACTGGGGTTGAACATTGAGCACCTGAGAAGGTCGAAAAATCGTCCATGAAGATGCGAAGATGATCCGTAAGCAGAGGACAAAAGATGAGATATACTGCCCGATTGAAAGGTGGAGCGTTTTACAACCCAAAAGACATTCTAGTGTAGATAAAAATACCCAAGGGAGTCACAAAAGCCGTTTTCAGCTGATCACCTGGATGGATGCCTAACTGATTGTATTCACTAAACCCATCCATGAAACTGTACAAAACATGCCCTGCTACATCTTCGAGCACACGCTCAGTGAAAGGTGTGGGGAAACCATCTGGGATAGTTACCTTATTCAGCGCGCGGTAATCTACACACACGAATTTTATTGGACTGCTTCTTAGGCACTATCACCATGGGTGATAACCACTCAGAGTGCTCCACAGATACAATGATCCCTGCCTCTTACATTTTTTCGAGCTCTGACTTGACAGCCTCTGCATACTTTGGGTTGAGCTTATAAGCTCGGCCTCTGACAGGCTTAGTCTCTTCAACAGAGGGATTGTGTGGAGACCCAATTCTGGTGGGATCCCTTCCAAATCCTTGTAGGACCAAGCAAAAACATCCTTAAAAGAGTGAATAAAAGAAACTCCCATAACCAAGCTGCTAAGAGGACGTGCTGAGGGTTGTCAGGGTCGCCCAAGTTGACTTTTTTGACAGGGTCAGGAGGTGTAACTGTGGAGGGTACTTCAAAAGTTGAGAACTGAGTTGCCTCTTGGAGCTTTGAGACTTCGTGTGCTGGTGTTTGATCGATTTGAAACTCCGCATACTCTTCTTGTAACCATCCTAGTGGAAGCTCCTTGAAGGGTAAATCTTCAGAAACAGGCATAACCGAATGCTTTTGAGGGGGCGGGGCGTCCGACTTGGGAGATGTTAGAGGGAGGGGGGAATCATTGGCAAGTTCATGCAGAGGAGATTTTTTCCCCCTTCGGTGATGTGTTATAGGTTCCCCGAGGCCGAGGGCTTCCATAGGAGGATCATCTGAATCATGAGAATTTGGGGCTGACACACTTACTTCTTCGACTGGTCCACTGTCTGCTGTAGGACTTGGGGCATTTGTGTCCGCCTGAGGAGTTGGGAGAGAGTGTTACCGGCACAGGTGAGTTTTGAATAGAGACCACATAGCATGGCATTGAGGTGGTAGCTTCCAACCACTGCAGCAGGTCTTCGTCAGACCTGTCAGGTGGGATGGGCTGCTCAGGGTCGGGATTAGACTGTACTAACAGTGAGCTGTGATGAATCACTGGATCCATACCTCCTTCAAGCCGAATTGGTTGCATGGGGGAGCCAGGAGTATGTATCCACATGGCGTCGTTTCCCCAATTGTGAAGTGCCTTAGTATGCCGCAACCATGGTCTACCAATCAGCAAAGGAAATCCTCCCTCCACCTGAGGAAGACTGACCACCACAAAATCTAAGCTAAATGTGAAGTCTTGTACCATCAGAGGCACCTTCTCTACTATGCCCACAGGGTAGATTGTCCTCTCGTCTGCCAATGTAACAGTGAATGAAGCAGGGCGGGTAGGCTGCAGACCTAAGGCCAACATAGTAAATTTTGGCATCAGATTGATCCCAGATCCACCATCCACTATGACGCCTGAGAATTGATGCCCAAGAATAGACACGGTGAGACGAGGACTTTTGTAGTCGGCGATGGGAGCAGCTGGATATGAAATCATGTAGGACTCCAAGGGTTGCACAGGTAGGCGCCCGCCACTAGGCCTTGCACCAGGGTACAGAGACTGGATGATGGAAAGGGTGTCACTTCTAAAATTTGCATCAAGTCGAAGCATGTCGTACAGTGACACTTGCTGAAAAGTGTTTTTCAAGATAGACTCTGTTGTGGGCTTGTTTCCGTTGATTAGATCTTGCTCTGGTATCTTAAGCTTTTGCAAGTCCTCTACTGCTTCCATGAAGGCACCATCAATATCTGATAGAAGCGAGGTAGGTTGGCTCTTGACACTACCTGTTGGTTTGTTAGCTACTAATGGAGTTTGACTCATTTGTGTAACAGGAGATGGAAAGATTGGACCACCAGGGAGGCTGAGGCCAAGAGCAGCTCTCTGTGCCCGTGTGAGCACACCAGTCGGCTCTTCCACTTTCTTCAACCCATCTCGAGATTCAACTATAAGAGTGGAAGGCGGGGCTTGTAGAATGGAGTTTACTGTGATGAGGTTAAGCTTTGGGAATGTAAACTCTTGTTGGTTCTGTCTTGTGCTTGCAGATGTGGACGCTCTTTGTTTTGGTCAATCCTTACTATAGTGATCCTTAGCTTCAGGCAATGTCGGCAAGGAGGGGACCCTTCTGGTAAGGGACATTTGCTCTGATAGTGTCCATACTCCCCGTACCTGAAGCACAAAATTGGCCTATTTGAGGGGCGAGGTGGTCTCGGCCCTTGCTGCATGGGACCGGATGCTGACGTGTAGAAGCTTTGGGGAACTGAAGGAGTACGGGCATGATCAAAGTGGGGGGATGTAAAGTTGTTGTGCATACCTTGCATAGGAGGTGTTGTCAGTAGAGGTGGCATCGGGTTCTGATGGCTATATGGTGACACCATGTTTGATGTAGGTGCTAGCCCTTGTTGGAAAGAAGGACCTAGACTTTGTTGTATCTGCCGTAATCCCTTGATATAGTAGCAATCCTTGTCTTCATGCCCAGACTTCTCGCAGAAGTGGCAATAAGCCCGAAGGGTACAGTCCTGTGGAGGATGTCCTTGAGAGCGACACGAGCTGCACCATACCATAGCCTTAGTCTCCTGTTGAGACCGAAGCTCTTCTAGCTCTCTCTTGATTTGATCCAAAGCCTCAAGATGTGGGGGTTTCTCCTGGCGAAGAGAGAGATATTTTTCTCCTCTTGAAGAGCGCGTTGTAGTTTTAGGGCTTCAAGTTCTCTATGTAAAGAAGTCAATGGATCAACAGGACTTTCTGAAAACACAGAGGGGGTCTCTATGTGAGGGGAGTTGTTGAACAGCTTCCTAGCCCCCTCTATCCTAGTAGCAGTTGCGATGAACTCCTCCAAAGTGGCGTCGGGTCGAAGACTCTCTCGGAGTTTTTGCTGAGAAGTTTTGGGAAGCGCCTTCTCCACCCACTTCTTAATCATGAATTCATCGGGTTGCTGGGGAAGCTTGGCAACCAGAGACTTGGTCTTAGTCATAAGCTCTGCAAAAGTCTCCTCTGGCTGGAGCACCATGTTGGCCAACTCATCCAACACCTTCTCCTGGTAGTCACCTGGCCTGAAAACTGCACAGAACTGTTGTCTTAAGGCCTGCCCAAGTTGCAAAATGGTTCTCTGCAAACTGGCTGTACCATTTGTCTGCTAAGCCATCCAAGGTGGACGGAAAGAGTACCAAATAAGCATCTTCCCTGTTAAGACCACGACCCCTACAGAGAGATACAAACCTCCTTGCATGGTCGTCAACATCTTCTGAAGAGAGTCCTTTGAATGTAGGGAACTTGATGTTTACCTTGGCCAAAACGCTAGCCAACGGCTCCATGGCCCCTTGCTGAGCCTGTTGCTCAGTAGCTTGCTGTAGCAGAATAGGAGAGAGCTTTATTGGAGAAGGTGATTTTGAAGATGTGGAACCGGAGGGAGAGATGGGTGATGTCGTATGTGGAGGTATGGGTGATGAGGTTGATGGACTTCTACTAGGTACCAAGGGTCGTCTTCTGTTGTACCTCAGAGGACTCAGTAGTGCGCTTTGACGCTCGACTGACCTCCTTGTATGTGTCATGCAACGACCACCAATCCAACCAAGCTTTGGGCAAGAAAACCTTGAACTGGTTGAAGACTGGTCTAGACTCTACTAGACCAGGTAAGTGACTAGACCAGGTTGGACCAGGGACGAGGAGGACTAGACCAGGGTCGAGGAGAACTAGACCAGGGACGAGGACTGATTGGACCAGGCTAGAGAGACCAGACCAATTGGACCAGGGCGAGATAGGACCAGACCAGATGGACCAGGGCGAGAGAGGACAAGACCACTACACAGTGCTAGGCAAAGTAGGCGAAGCTAGATAAACCCAACTAGCTTCAAGATGTGCATCTCACAGAGAGTGAGACTTCAGTTGAGGTCCCACCGTGATCGCCAAAATGAAAGCACCTGTAGCGCAGATAGTGTGTCGTGCTCTCTACAATGGGTGCTCCTCAGTGCAATGTGCGTGACAATCTCACTCAAAACAGACTGAAAATAGGAAACAATAGACAACAACTGAGCTCACTGAGACACAACAGCAACAGTAGACCACAACAAATGACTCGACCATCTCAAAGAACTGATACAGACTCTGGCGTGGCAGCACACTCAACTCTAGCCCAGGACTCTCAGGTACAATGGGGTGTCGAGGCTCAGATGTGCAGGGATGGTGAATAAGTGCTCTGTATATAGACTCACACTAAACGACTATGTGAAAGATAATACTGATGGCCCAAAACGACTACTCATTTGCACAACCATAAAGAGCCACCAACGGCTCATAAATGTCCAGTCAGCTAAGTCTATCTCCAAACTGAGTGGTGGTGGTGACCTGGCCATGATGTCCACTAGACCACCGTCGGTACCCTGCCACGTGTCACTCCCCAGCCCAGAGGGTCCGTCCAGTGTGAACCAGACCAACTGTAACCAACTTTCCAACTGTCTGTCTGTCTTGTGAAGTGACATTGTAGCCCTGCTACACAGTCGCGTGAAGGCTCCCATCCATCTGGGCGCTGCTGACTCGAGAGGCGTGTACCACTCAGCTGGTTCTGCCTCTGAGATGTCCTGGCACATGCTCTGCACCCCTCTCATGTCCTGTAGTTAGCTGAAAGCCCTATAGCTCCTCTCACAAGTCTGAAAACTGTAACCAGTCACCTAAAGAGCGTGCTGGACCTGCTGCCATGGAACCCCAGGAAACATGAGGCCGACTACCAACCAAGACCTCTCTGAGTGCTAACCATGGGGTCCCAAACAAGGGGCTGTTGCAGGCTCTCCTCCGTGCAACCACTTGGGTTGCTGATCTAGAAGCTAGAGGTGACCCCGGGTGTATCGGATTGCTTGGAGAGCGTTTTCTGCGAACGCTGCCATCACTGCTGAGCAAGGTACTGAAAGCGCGAGTGGTAGCGCATCAGTTTGCAGCCATTCCGCAAAAGTTGATAGAGAGAGAGAGAGAGAGTGTGTGTGTGTGAGCAGGAGTGTGTAAGATACAAGATCTGTGCATGCGCAGTACTCTGCAGTGGACTCAGCCCCTCAGCACGCGCACATGTGTGTATGTGTGCCTACGCGTTCCTCCTGCAATGGGCTCAGCCCCTCAGCGTGCGCGCGCGTGTGTGTGTTTGTGTGTGTGTGTCAGCGAGAACCATTTCGCGAGTCTCTTTCAACCTGCACGTTCAAGCCAGAGGACTCCCTACAGCCCTACGCGCGTTCTCGCGCTGTGCTGCCCCTTTTCTGTTGTGCGTTCCTCTGGTCTGCTCTACGCCCACTGCTGCGAGCAGTCCTACTCCTGCGCTAGACAGTTCTGAGTGCCCCTTGCCTCCCTGAACTCTCCGCCATCTGAAGTTCAGGTCTTGCCTTGACAGTCAGCTTCCTACGCAGGTTCTGTAAAATGGTCAGGTTTTCAGTTTGATTAAAGTTTTCAAGCAGCAGGTTCCTGTACAGCCAGCCTATGTGTGTGTCAATAGCATTCAAATATAAAAAACCCCAAAAAAAGAGTGTGTGTGTGTGTGTGTGTGAGCTTCACATGGATTCGATTGATCAGTGTATATACAGGCGCCGGAAAGCCATGGAATCTTCAGATATGGATGCGTTAAGCCTTATCAAAGAATGTTTGCATGAGGACTTCGAGGATGCATGTCAAGCGTGGGAAGGATCTACTCCCGTCATGGAAGTGCGCATCCCTATACAGGAGCTTATGAATCCCGTTGCTCAATATGCACTTAACACGGTGATTCTTTTTTTCCCGGGTAGAATGCCTACGGCTCAGGATGTAGGCCGATGGGTTGATTTCGTACTCAAACGGCAAGCAATCAGAGGGGTTTACTTTGGCGTGCGAGGGTTCTATGAAGTCTTGCTGGCCGACATGGATGCTCGGGATGCTCTGCTTGAAATGTCTCCTCTTTTTTTCAATACGCAGATGACTCATGTACTGCTGTGGGCTCTCACCAAGGACTATCAGAGTCTCATTCGTCACAAGTGTCCCGTCTGGGTTAAGGTGGTCGACTTTCCTCGCACTTGACGTCTGTTGGTTGCTTAGTTGAGCAAAGTCATTTGCCCTCCTAAGCTGGACGCAAACACAAACCGTTTTTGTATTGTGTGGGGCACAGATATCCCCACGCCAGAAGGTATTTCGATCGATTCTGGGGATGCAGTGGTTGGAAAACGTTCATTTAAGCTTAAATGGGGCAAGTTTGCAAATTCTTGCTTCCGCTGTGGCAAATTTGGTCATATGCAGTCCGAATGTCCGGAACTAAATCTGCAACCACCTCCTTCAGTTGTTCCTACTCCTCAACCTCACTCACATGCGAAATCTTGTACTGAGGTTCAAACCAAACGTGCTTCAACCTCCTCCCCAACAGCTGGGGCGAATAAAGGCAAAGGGAAACAATTACAATTGTCTGCACTTTCTGCTTCTCCAAATATTAAAGACAAAGGAAAAGAATAGGTTTCGACCTCTCAAACTTGGATAGTGCCCAAGAAACCCGCTGAAGCTGCTGCAGCCCGTATTCCGGTATCTTCTTGTAATTATGTGCGCCCTTTGAAGAATGTTGCTTAGAAAAACTCCCTTGTAATGACAACACTTCTTTGGCTGAAGCTTGGGACAAGGTGGTTTGCTCAACCAAGGAAGTTGTTACAGGAGAAGAGTCTTCATCGCAAGGCGCCTTTATTTTCAATCATCCGGGTCCAAGTCTTGACCCACCTCCTCAAGTACCTATAGTTGGGAAGGATGTATCGATGGGCACTGGTACTTGAGTTTTCTTTCCCTTTTTCCCGTTTCCTCGTCCACTGTATATATCATATAGAATGCATAGTTGTTTGAATTGCATGTCCTATAATGTGCGTGGGTTATGCAATCACGACAAGTGGCGGCTTACCTGGCACTATGTACATACATGTAAAGCGGACATTGTGGTTCTTCAAGAGCATAACCAGCATCAATTTGCAGGACAGACTTCTTATTTTGCGGGCTACTAAATAGCTTATGTAGGATCGGCTGGCTATCCTGGAGTGCTTATACTTGTTCGACATGAACTTTTCCCGACCTTGGCTTTCAATGACCCGACTGGGAGATGGATGGTCATCCAATGTATTGTTAATAGGGAAGTTTTTGAATTTGGAGGATTATATGCATACACAGCTTTTGCAGATAGGGCACGATTGTGGGTTGCTATCTCCTCTTATTATTGGCGTTCCAGTGCATTTCTCTGCGGGGATTATAATAATGCACCAGACCTTGTGGATAATACTATTGGGCATTCCCACATGCTTCAAATGGAACGGCAATCATGGGAGCAATTTATCTCGACATGTAATGGGCTTGATTTGTGGCCTTTTTTGCATGCAATTATGCTATGTGTCTCTCGGGTCATTTACCCGTATGCTTGAAATCTCGTTTTGGCTCTTTTGATGTCGATGACGGCGTACCCAAGAAGAGACTTTTGCATGTCAATAATGCTTATCTCAAGCATGAGCCTTTTTTCACTATGATTGTCGATATTATCCCGCCTTTGATCTCCCAGATGTATGTTGATATGGACATAGCCTGGTTCCGATTTGTTATGCGTGTTCACTGTATTATCCGGGATTATGGCAGGGATTATTTGTCACAATCAAGGGAACATGTCAATCAGGCAAAAAATGCTTGTAGCAGATTAATGCACTTGGCTAATCATTCTTCTCTTATTGACACTCAAATGACTGAGTTGCTTTTTGCTCGCGCTATGTTACGGCACAATGATGCGAGGAAATTGGCCAAATGGCAGACTCGAGCTCGTCAACGGGCTTTTGCAGATAAAGGATGTGCTTCTAAACAATTCTTTTAGCATTTGCATCACTCCAGGCAGTCTCAAGCTATACGGAGAGTTAAATTACCGTCAGGGGAGTGGACCTCCACTTTCCGATAGCTAGCACTAGCCCTACACTCTCATTAAGGCAAGATTTTTGAGGCCCCTTCTTCTCCCATGAGCAAAGCTCGCCAAGCGCATCACAAGTTTCTATCGCATGTTACTCCCATTCTTTCGATGCGGCAGGCTCAAGACTTGGAAGCTGTTTTCACTGAGTCGGAATTGTATGCCAACTTGCTTGATTTGGGTCGATGGAGAGCTCCTCGTTGGGATGGTCTCTTTGTGGAAATTTTTCTTGTCTTTCTGGGATTATTTAAAGTTGCCTCTGTTGTTCATGATGAATACAGCTTGGGAATAGCAGGACTTGGAAAGAAGGTTTGCTCAAGCTGATACCTAAGCATGCATTGTGTGAAGAATTCTCTCATTGGCGGCCTATTACACTCATGCCTGTGGTATATAAATTAATGGCAAAAATGCTTGCTAACCGACTCAAGTGCTTTCTGCATGAAGGCTTGCATCAATCTCAATACGGCTTCATTCCACGACGTCAAATTACTGACAACCTCGCGAATGTCATTATTGGTATGGTATATGCAAAATAAACTCGGTAGGATGTCTTGGTCATGTAGGTTGACATTGAAAAGGCATTTGATATTGTTCTTTGGTATTATATTGCGGATACCATGCAACACTTGGCTTTGGGCCTAGGCTATCCCGTGTCGTGCTTTTCTTGTATGCACACAACACTTCTGCAGGCTTGCTGGATGGATCTCTCATAGAATCTTGGCTTTTGGGACGGTCGGTAAGGCAGGGCTGCCCTCTGAGTGCTTTGCTTTATGCGATCGCTACTCACCCCTTGTTTATGTATTTGGATTCCTTGACTTCCACTGATAGGCTATGTGGCCTGACTTTACCTTTTGGACGGCAGTTTGCTGGTCAGGCTTATGCGGACGACTCTTTGTTTATGCCTCACAACCACTATGATGATGTACAACAAATTATGTATACTCTTCACTTCTCTGGATTGGCAGCAGGTCTCAAAGTTAACTTTTGTAAATCCAAGCTATTACCTCTGAAAGAGTGTGACTGCCATAAGATATTGTGGCCTGGGGAGATTGTTCCTCCACATGTTCTGGTTCGCCATTTGGGTTATCCGCTGGGTTGGAATGTATCGGGTATGCAGAAACTCCAACGTCTACATTCCAAGTTGAATTATTGGAAACTTTCCACGTGGCCACTTCATGTGCGTCTTATGATTGTCTAATGCATCCTTGTGGCTAATGTGCAGTTTTACTTGCATTTGTTATCCTGGCCTCGCTTGCGCTTGCAGTCCCTCATGTCCAATATTTTAGAGCATTTGTGGTGGACCTCGTCTAGCAAGAAGGGTCTTCAGCTTCTATCTATGGACAAGCTGTGTTCTCCCAAGCGGCTTGGAGGATTAAATATTTTCGTCATCTTTTGGCTTGGAAATCTATGTTGTTGCCAGTTTTGGTGGAGCAGCAGCAACCCTAGGCTCTCATGGTTACACATTTGTGTACGCACATTGTCACCCCATCTTTTGGTCATTGGAAACCGACTTATTGGGATGTTGTTTTTAGGAAGCTTGAAGGACACATTCCTGGATGTCCCTTTACTTCGTCTCTCATTGTTGATTGGAAGGTTTTCACTCGCATTTGGCTTTGAATGGTCGACAATCCTCTGTGGGTAACTCTCTTTCTTTGGAGAGTCTGCATTGGAGCAGGGCCTTCGCTTTGACTTTGGTTCAACGGTCTCCTCGCCAAGCGTATTTTCTTTCCCAAAAAGGAATCTGTCAGGTGCATGAGGTGGTTGATGACTCGGGTTATGTTCTTTCGTTCGCTGATGCAGTGTCCTGCTTTCGGTTGGGTCTTCACTATTCTCCTCTCTGGCGGGAAATTCAAAGGATGCTTGCTGCTCACTCACTCATTCCTCCTTTGGATTTGGACTCTCGCTTCTTTGATTGGAATCTGGGTACTACTAGATTGGACCGCATCTCAGCTGGTAAGTGTCTATGCCATCCTTCAGTCTGATGTATGCATTGTGCATCATGGTAATCAGCTGTGGTCGCTTTCCGAGTCATCCTTGTGGTGGCAACACACATTGTCTCGCATTTGGCTGAGTCATCTACCTTTGAAGGAACGTGTTTTCTTGTGGCGCTACTTGGTGGGAGCTCTACCTGTTGGCAGTGTGTTACATGCTCGCCATATTGCGCCTTCCCGCTACCCCAGATGCCTTAAAGCTAAGGAGACCGTGCCACACTTACTATGGCGTTGTCGCCACTCCAGAGCCTTCTTCGGCAAGTGTCGATTGCTCTTTGGTTGCGTTTTCCTTCCGGCTCTTTTCACAGACGCTTTTGGCTCTCTGGGGTGCTCCAATCACCGCAACCTCAGTTTGCGATGTTCTTCACGTGGGTCAGATTTTGTACTCTGTGGGCCATCTGGCACCATAGGAACTCCTTAATGTTCCAAGGCACTTACATTAACCCCTTTCCCTATTTCAAATTATCTCTTGGTCAAGCTCTGCATTTTGCCTATGATGCTGGAGACATCACTCTTGATACCTACAGGATATACTTTGACTGTTTCTAGCCTTCGGAGCCTCATAGTGCTCCGCGTTTTTTATCCCTTTCTTTTCTTGGGTTTTCCTCGCTTTAAGGTTTCCCACTTGTAAATTAATCAAAGCAAATTTACAAAAAAAAATCTTTTCCACCAAAGATAGTGGTGTCTTCTCTGGGAATGTCGGAATCCCATATGCCATGAGCATGGCGATATCTCGTGCGAACTCCTCTGACGAGTGCATAGGTGTGTCCATAGCAAACCACAAGTCACCACCCCCTCTGGAGTGCGCAACCGCCGAATGATGGTTGGAATGAATGGATCTCCCAAAAATCAAGGAATAGGATCTCAAGTCGCTGAAGAAGGTCCTGTCTCCAATGCTGTAGCAGTCCACAATAACCGCTCAGACAACCACCGGATGGGTCCTGACGAGCAATGGAGTGATCGACCACACAATAGGCAAAAATTCAGCCTGCTGTCCGCCAAAAAAACGCTGCAAAGGGTGCTGAAAACGCTGCTGTAATAGAGATTTCAGCGTGCCTGTATGCCACCGAACGGTACGGGAGCATCACAGAGTGTCAAAGGAGGGGTTCTCGCACTTCTCAGCCGTCGAGGGGCTGAAAACAGAGAAAAAACAGCAAGTAAGTAATGCCAAAAAGGTGCTGATTTCGGGGGGATACCTGACGATAGGTGTAGATGTGGCGGTAGGAGACTCTCCTGGCAAGTGAATGCCGCTTCCTCCGGTGCACAAGCTCGGCGTTGTACTGAAAACGCAACAGGTCTTCAAAAACGCAGCAAGTGTCAAAAACGCAGATCTGGTTCAAAAGCGCAGGGCTGATTTGATGGCATTTCTAGTGCGTTTTGTTGCAAAGAGGAGGCGCCAAGAGAGATTGCAGCAAGCAGGGCAAAAAACGCAGCCTGATTCACAAACGCTGATGGCTGCAAAAAACGCTAGGCAAGTGTGCACTTCTTCCGCGATGAAAGCTTGCAGAAAGCTAGCCTAGGCCCTCTGGAAGGAGATCGATAATGTCCTCAAGAGCTGGCCATTGATATTATGTGAGCCTGAGCTCTGATACCATGTGAGAATGCGCGTGTGCGAGAGAGAGAGAGAGAGAGAGAGAGAGAGAGAGAGAGAGAGAGAGAGAGAGAGAGAGAGAGAGCACAAACGCTAGATGTGGGGAAGAGGGGGCGATCAGCCCCCCATGACTACCATCAACCACAAGACCAATACAACTGAGAGATGTGGAAGAGAGCACAAACGCTAGATGTGGGGAAGAGGGGGCGATCAGCCCCCCATGACTACCATCAACCACAAGACCAATACAACTGAGAGATGTGGAAGTAGGTACCCCCCTGGCCCTATAAATAGGTGTCCAAGGGGAGGTAGGGCAAGGCTTGATAAAAATTCCCCGAGTACCCAACATAAATGATATATGGAAATAGGTGTCCAAGGGGAGGTAGGGCAAGGCTTGATAAAAAATCCCCCTGTACCCAACATAAATGATATATGGAAATAGGTGTCCAAGGGGAGGTAGGGCAAGGCTTGATAAAAAATCCCCCAGTACCCAACATAAATGATATATGGAAATATATATGTGGACGCCGGGACAAAAAGTGGACGGCCAGTCCCAAACTCGGGTGGCCGGACCAGGTACAACCTAGATTATGGGTGGCCAGCCCGGAGGCATACTAGCTGTACAAGTATGCCCTAGACCTGTGAAGCATCAAAGTGGTGTAAGTCTGGGGATCATTGACCCAGCACAGCAGAGTAGAGCCCTTCTTGGGTAGTTTGTGGTCATAGGACTGCTTCCAAGGGAGGAGCCCTGGAAGGAGTTGTTGCTTCACCTTCTTCGATCTCAAGTGCCTCATGTAGGAGGCCCTTGGAGCCCTTCCATCAGGTGGATTTTTACAGAGATGTGCAGGGTTGGTCTGAGCAGGAGGTTGGAGGATCGTTTTGCTGCGAGCCTGCTTAGGTCTTGGAAGCAACTGAGGAGTGGCCTAGAGCAGCATCAGCCCACTTGCACGGAGGAGTGCCTGAGACAGCCCCTTGTTTGGAACCCCATGGTTAGCACTGAGAGAGGCCACCTGGTTGATAGTAGGCCTCATGTTTCTTGGGGTCCCATGGCAGAGGGTCCAGCCCGCACTCTCGGTGACTGGCTCCAGTTTTCAGGTTTGTCCGAGGAGGCTCAGAGCATCCAGCTATGAGGCATGAGGGGGGTGTATAGCATGTGCCAGGACATTACATAGGATTTATTAGCTGATTGGCTCACCCATCTAGAGACAGCTGATCCCATATGGATAGGGGCCTTCACGCGACTTGAGGTCCTCATCGCAGTTCGAGCTTTCTCGGAGTCTGTACCCCACATGTTCTTTGAGGTTCAGGGAGAGATTCGCCTTCACAGAGTCTCAGTAGAGGCTTCACAAGTTGCAAAGTGTTGCTTTCAGAGGATACGAGTTTTGGGCATGTGTGGGAGGACCTATGTTATAGATCCTGACCCAGTAGATCTTGAGACAGGCCGCTGGTGGCTTTTGCCTTGGGAGAGCTGCCCAGTGCAGTGGAACCCTGGGGAGTGGTTCTGGAGAGACCCCTTCTCCTCTATCGATCACCCCGGGATCCCCTTCTTTCAGTACACAGTTCGTCTAGGGCGCCACATACTGGCAGCACAGAGAGAGGCTCGTCCTACTACAACACTTCATTCGCAAGAGGAGGTTCTCACAGTTGAGTTCTTGTCAGGTTTCTGGGAGTCACAACCGAGGAGAGTCACTTTGTTCCAGTGGCTAGTTGCACACTGAGCTAGTACACAATGGCTTTTTGGTAGCTTGTGGCCATCTTTTGGAGAGTCAGCGGCACTGTCTGTGGGATTGCCCCTTGACACAGCAGGTTTGGCTTCGGGTTCTTTGGCTGATGCCGGCCCTTTCTACAGCTCGACAGTACACTTGGGGCCACTCTCACGGGCCCTGCGCTCCATTTTGAGCTGGCTTCCACCAGCAGGATGAAGGTGATCCAAGGGGGTCAACCTACACTCGAGCTTGCCATAGAGCTTACCTCCTTGGAGTGGTGCAGTGAGAGAGGGGTGTGTTGGGAGCTCATCTGGGGCCTGACACTCTGGTTCATTTGGCGGGCCCATTGCTTCTTCATTTTCGAGGCTCGCCAAGTCCCACCGGAAGAGATTGCTCGTGATTTTTAGTTGGAGCCAATTCACACTCTCAGGGGCTAGTTCGAAAGACTCCAGGGAAGCTCCGACAGCATGCGGGAACGCATAGAGGCTTTCCTGCAACTCTGGCGCCCAAAGCCTTTCTTCATCATGGTCCAGGGTGCACCCACATGGCACTACTGTCCACCTGTGTGGCTCTTTTCTCCTCCCATTCTGTGATTTAGCCCCCATTGTACATATTTTATTCTCTCAATGGAATAGTCTCCCGTTGGGTTTGATGTAGCCTCTCTAAAAGAGGTGGTTGTTGCCCTATGGGTAGTTTTATTAACTAATGGAAGGATCTTTTTCTTGGAAAAAAAAGGCCAAAAGTTGCGTGGACAAGGGCTAGCAGATCCTTCCACAAATCACACTGGGAATCACGGACTGCCACGTGGCAGTCCATACAACCAAAACAGTGGCAGCTTGACCTGAGCTATTCACAGGTCTTGCTTTTCGAACTTGTAGCTATTGGGGGGCGCCTAGTTTTAGGGCCCTTTGTGTAACCTATATAAGGAGTGGCCACGGATCCTCTTCCGATAAATAAGCTTGGAAGCCATGGCGGAGCAGAAGACCCTCGGCATTGTACTTTTTTTATCAATCAAGAAATAAATATTGAAAGGGGTGCAAGTCTTTGGGGCCATTGCATCTCAAAGCGGAACTTCGCCATTTCGTGTCGACTCTCCTCTTCTTCTCTCTCTCTCTCTATTCAAGTTTAGTTGTTGCAGCTTTGCTCTTGTGTTGCTATTGATTTCTCGCTTGGGTGTCCAAGCTTGATACAATGGTATTAGAGCTCAAATGATTCTTCTCTTATGAAGGATTTGATCCTTTTTCTGCAGCACACGTGGGTTCTAGCAATGAATCCGACAAAGAGGACAAGATCCCACCGGCTAAACGAGTGCGGGAGGATGAAGAACACTCCACCCCCTTGGAGAAACGGAAAGAACAAACGGATATTTAAACGGAAGCAAACCTCCTTCCGAGGAATCGGGAGAGGACAACAGCAAGTTTCAGACGGGGGATCTCAACAGAGCAGAGTACAAGCGTCAATTGCACATTGACACCTAAGGTCTGACGACCCCGACGGCTTGTCGGTCAAATGCAGCTCTTAATCAATGGCAGCATGGTTTGCCTCACCTTATTGGAGGATGAGAATTAGTACCGGTGATAAAATGGCCTTTTTGGCGCTTGAAAAACATTCATTTTATTTTATAGAAAATAAATTTATAGGTGTTTAATCAACTCTCTGCCTATCACTTAACAAGCTATAGCATTAAATCGCAGGACAGCGTGCTTCTTAGCAGGGAAACCATCCACCATAAAGTACATACGAGAAGTGCATCGTCACCCCTGCAAAAGGTGTGCCAATTGAAGCGGCAATTCATTAACCGCAGCGACCCGGACTTCTCTCCATGGCAACCGCCATCCAAACCAGGCTATGGATAAATCTCAAGCAGTGAGCCTACGTGGCATGAATAACAACACCCCCCCCCCCGGGGCCCTGGCGGCGCTCTGCCTATCACCATGCATCTCGCGTGACGGCCTTGCAGGATACTCTCCATTTATTGGAGGCTTGTCGTGATGGAATCATTCTTGCTGGAACCATCCCCCATAAAGTACATACGAGAGGTGCATCGTCACCCCTGCAAAAGGTGTGCCAATTGAAGCGGCAATTCATTAACTGCAGCGACTCGGACTTCTCTCCATGGCAACTGCCATCCAAACCAGGCTATGGATAAATCTCAAGCAGTGAGCCTACGTGGCATGAATAACCCCCCCCCCCCCGGCGGTGCTCTGCCTGTCGCCATGCATCTCGCGTGACGACCTTGCAGGGTACTCTCCATTTGTTGCAGGCTTGTCGTGATGGAATCACTCTTGCTGGTGCCTTCTCTCGAGCGGCGGCGTCTCTCAGAGTGTGAATGCCACATGGCATTCATCGCTTGAGATTTATCCGAGGTCAGCCATATAAACTAATTGCCTATCATGTTCTCTCTCCCCTACAGTAGGCACTGCCATGCAAAAAGGTCAACACCTACCCTCAGCTTTAAGTGCCACGGGGTCCCAACCATGGGATCAATGGCTCTTGTGCAAAATCAAGGGCGTTCACAGAGTTCAGTCGTCAATGAGTAAAAACTAAACTCGGGATCCCGAGTTTAGTTTTAATGGTGGGGTCCAATCTATTGTTTTAAGTTTAAGTTTGTGGAAAAACACATCTATTTCAAGAAAGCGCACGCGGGCGTGATGGTTAAGGCCCCAGACTCTCAAGCTAGTGGTGAGGGTTCAAATCCCAGCTGGGAAAGCGGGGGCATCCGGAGATTAGGCCCCGCGTGGCCGGTAAAACCTAAACTTGGCCCGAGATTAGTTTTGAAAAATCTAAACTTGGGATCCTGAGTTTAGTTTCAGCATATCGATGGTCCAAATTGATCTTTCACTTGGGACCATTGATCCCATGGTTGGGACCCCGTGGCACTTAAGGGGAGGAACACCTACCTTACTCAACCACGTGCATTGCAAGCATCCTCACATGGAGACAAGATGATGGTTAGCATCTTTATGCGAGCTTCATAGCCACCCATCGACCCAACCATCTTTGGCTTGAGTGGAGTACAGTGCAAGTGTGCCATCTCTACCACCTTATGCAGCTTGGCATGCTCACGTACACTATCATGCAGGGCCTTCTGGAACTTTTCTCTCAACACCTAGCTCCTCTATGTTACTAGAGGCAGTACTATTGTCCGGATAAACATGCATCTCCTCAAGCTCTCTAAAGTTGTCAAGGAGAGAGTACTATTGACAAAACCTATATGTGTCCCATGTATGCAGCTTTCTAGAAGTGGCTGAATCCTCAAACTCAGAGCCTTGGCAAGAATTTTGTTGGTTGCCACTGTCGAATCTCATCCAAGGAGCCACCCTCCTTGGGAATGAGGTAAATCAGGCCGTCACTCATGCTGTCAGGCATCTCTCTTGTGTGTAGGACGTATTGAAAAGCGCTACAGAGATCTGAGCCAAGCAAGTCCCAGTACTCTAAGAAAAAGCTGGGAGTCAAGCCATCCTCACCTGAACAGCTACCACAGGGAAGTGCTCTGAGAACCGTGTGCAGCTCCTGTAACTGAAGAGGAAGCTCAAGCCTCTGGCGCATCTCCTCAGTCACAAGATAAGGCATCTGTGCCCACACCTGCTCTCTATATGCATCCTGATGCTCTGCTAACAACAGGTCACGGTAAAAGTCAGTGGCAACTAGACGCATGTCCTCTGGCTCTGAAGCAACTGACCCGTCAGTCATGTGCATGTCAGGGCCCCACTGTCTCAAAGAAAGCCCGTGTCACTCTGTCACCCACCTAGGTCCACTGAGATGCCTGTAGATGAAAAGCAAACTTCTTGCGCCTCTCCTCTGTGCTGGCAAGCTCCTAGCGAGCATGCTGCAACTACTCCTCCAACCAAGGACTGTCTGGATGTTGTTCTTGCATCCTTTGCAAGGAAGCAACGCCCCGTCGGAGACACTGCTCCTCCTCTCTCGCTGCACCCAGGCGGGCCGTAGACTCATGGAGAAATAGCCAACTAAGTTGAGCAAGTCCAGAGGCCACTCTGTAAGCAGGAGAGTCCTGCATGGCTAAGCCCTCTGTCCAAATAGCCACCACTCGCTCTCTGAGCGTAGAGTCCAGCAAGACCCTCTCAGGGATGCGAAGCATCATGCTCCCCCTTCTTTGTTTATCTGTCACTGTGAGGATCACTGGTGCATGGTCCGAAAAAAAAGTCCCAGCCCCTAAATGCAAACTGACCAATCCAAGTCACAAAAGTGGTCACTAGTGTAAAAGCAATCTATCCGAGATCGATTCACTCCTCTCACTCTGCGGTCTGAACAAGAGAAGGTGAGGCTATCTAGGGGCCTCACAAAGCTAGAATGGTGCCACACATCTGAAACCCAATGAGTCATACATAACCTCTCCCAAGCTGCCAACTCAACTCCATGCACAGTAGTATGGCTACCTCCAATCTTGTCAAAGTGGTCCTCCAACATGTTGAAGTCACCCCCAATGCACCATTGCTCTGCCTGCGGCGCCCTGCCTACCGCAGAGACTCTACAATATGAGACCAAAACTCTGCACGTGCTCTCGCCACATTGGGCGCGTAGATGTTCAGGAAGCCCATGAGGCAACCCTGAACCTGCATAGTAATCCACTGAGCCCTACCTGGCACAATAATCCCTCTGTCCACAATGGTTTGCTGCAAAGAATCTGCAATAGTCATACATAGCCCACCCTGGATGCCTCTAGGTCCAAATGCAGTGGACCAAAACGTCTCATAGCGACCACGCAAAATCTGACCACACCGTTTGATGCAGCTCTCACAAAGATGATGCTCCTGTAGCATAAGAATGTCAATCTCACCACCCACATGGCATCTCTGAAGCTCCTAACGCAGCCGACCTCTTTGACGCTGAAACTGGGGCCCTCCTAATCCTTGCACATTCCATGAGATGATCCTCATGGAGTCAATGGGAGAAAACAGATGCTGCCATAGCAGCCAACCTCGCTATCTTTGAGGCCGGTTTGGATGGGGAGTAATCCTAATCCGCATCCGAACGACCTCTAGACAAGCGCGAAAGAAGTGACCGTCCCGCCCAAGCCCAAGCCAAGCGTGCAGCCCGAAGGGCTACATCCTCTATCCAAGAATCCTCATGTACAAATACATAACAAGGAGGGCTCTGAGTGTCAGCAAACAAATGCACCACAATGTGTCTGCAACCCACTGCATCCGGAGGCATCACGCTGAACTTGGCAAGAGGCCAAAGTGTCTACACCAAACAGTCACCCCTAAGTCCCCTGTGTGGTGTGAGAACGGGTCTGGAGCAAGTCAAGAACTGTGTGCTGAGTCCACTCTGTGAGATCCCTACCGCACAAGGGAAAGGAGAAACCCACCGCTCTGTCCAAAGCCTCAATGCCTCTAGCTGCAAGAAAGAGGATGTGGACTCAAAAGCAAGCCTTCTCCAGGTTAGGAGAAAAGTGACTCAGAAACCGTGTGAAAGTGTAGTCCAAGAAGTCCTAGCGTCTGCGAATGTCAATGCTAGTCAAACGTCTAGGGACTACTGCAAAAGGAGAAGTTTGCACCAAAAAAGGCGGCCTCAAGTGGGGCTGTCCCTCTTGAGCCACACGGCTCGTAGCAAAAGCACTACCAAGAGATCGCCTCGCGGCAGACGCGTGACCAATCCCTTGCGTCTGAGGAGGAGTGATGGAGGGGTCGAGAGATGAGGCTGTGGGCCCCACCGGGGAGAGAGGACGGACGAGAGGCGAAGGTGGAGGGGGAGGGGGAGGGGGAGGGGGAGGAGGCAGGGGAGGCGGAGCGGCCACGTCTGAGGGAGGAGGGGGTGGAGGTGGAGGAACTGAAGTGGACGGGGCCTCCTCAGGTGGGTCCTGCTGAAGGGGGTCAAAGCAGTTTCCAGTCAGAACCCAGTGCTGCTGAGCTACAGAAGGTCGGTTTCCAGGGGGAGCAGTGGGGCGAGCCTGCCACTGTCGTCAGCGGCAGGCACCTGCTGCCAACCGTTAGTTGTCTGATCGCTGATCTCAGCCGAGGTACCAGTCTGTGCGTCTTGTGTGTCTGGGTGCTGGGCTTGCTCAGCCTTGGGAGGCTGCCCATGTACTGTGGGTCGAGGTCTCCTGCGAGGACAAGCCTTTGCCAACTGGCCCATTTGTCTAGAAATGAAACACTAATTCGGGAGGCCCGAATACTCCACACTCTGACGGTGGCAGGTACTCCCTCCTCAAATTGGGGAAGCAGACGAAGATGGGAAGGTCTGCCTCCTCTACTAGAACATCTGTAGCTGGATCAAAACCATGCCTCCACTGTCGAAAGTGGGCTCGAACTGCTCAGATGGCCAAGGGGCTCACGTGATGACCTTGGACGCCATCTCGAAAGTCTCGAACTCTATCTGATAGTAGCCACGTCCGAGGAACTAAACATCCAAGATCGTGCCCACCTCTGCGAGAAGGCGGGCTTGGAGAAGATCACGCACCTCTCCAATGTTGGGTCTCGTTCCGAGAATCTTGCAAATGACGGAAGTCGCTTGAAGGCGTTTCACCTCTGCTCTGTGAGGCTCGCTTGCTCTGTCAGCGAAAGAGCAAGTTGGATGGTGGGCTTTACAGGGTCGGGCGAGGGGGCTTCTTGAGAGTCCCTCTAAGGTGGGAGCATGAGCCTCCATCAGTGTCTGCTGCTGTGAAGAAAGGGCGAAGTGGCGTCGGCGAACGAAGGTCTTCTGTTGGACCGAGCATGTCGAAGGTACTGGCGAGACCAGCCAAACAGGACCAGGAGTGGGCGAGGATGTAGGCAGGGCAGGCAGCGGGCAGGTAAGGGGGAGGGCCGGAGAAGGGGGGAGCGCGATGGCGAGCAGAGAGGCGGGGGGGAAGAGCATCAGCAGCGAGCGCGTGGGGACTCTCTGAAGTCGCCTTCTTTGGAGGACGGTTCAATTTGGTCAAATTTTTCATGGTTATAGTCCTATTGTTGGTGAGTCTAATGACGTCTCTTGTGTGTAAATGGCAATTTGTTTCATGCCTTTTTGACAAATTTTTGGTGTCTGTGGTTTTTGATAGTTTTGCTTGAAGTCCAATTTACCAAAAACTTGCTACGGAGTATATAAACAATATGTATTCAAGCACTTGGCAAGGCCAAATACAATTTTCAATTTCAAAGTCTAGTATCATGATACTGACAAAAATATCAATCTTTATGAACTTGGTTTTCTTTCCTCCATGTGTCAATATGGGCGTCAATATCTTCATTGCAATCAAAACATCAATATAGATGCCAATTTTTGCATTGCTATGTATATATATTGACATAGATATCAACACCTATATCGACTATGATATCGATGTTGCATTACCATATATACCAATGCACATATTAATGTTTGTAGGTACAAAAATTTTGGGGTGGTAGGACCAAGAGTAGGACCTCTTGGTCCTACCACCCAATTTACCATTGTAAACATAATTGAACTTTCAAAAAGAATAACAAATTGACAAGCACTAACTTATCCTGAAAACATTGAGATGACACAAAATTTGAAGAGAATTTGTATTTCATTGATATAAATGCACTTTGTAGAAGGGATTGCCAATGTCAAAGGTAAAAAGATTCATACATAGTGTGAAAGGATATGTTACAAAAATGAATGCCTCAAATTGATATGACATATAAACAATAAGCAGAATGTTGGGGATAAAGCTGCCCATAGGGCTACAACCACCTTTGCTAGAGAGGGCTACAACAAGAGCAAGGGGAGACTCTCCCAATGAAAAAACAGAATATGTACAATGGGCTAAATCAGGAAATGGGAGGAGGGAAAAGCCACACAGGTGGACGTTAGTGCCATCTAAGTGTCCCTTAGACCATGGTGAAGAAAGGCCCTGGGCGCTAGAGTTGCAGGAAGGCCTCTCTGCGCTCCCGCATGCGGTCGGAGCTGCCGTGGAGTCTCTTGAACTGGCCCCTAAGAGTGTGAATCAGCTCCAGCCAAAAATCCCGAACAATCTCGGCTTGGGGGACAAGACGAGCCTCGAAGATGCGAAAGCAACGGGCCCGCCAAATGAACCAGTGTCAAGCCGCAGATGAGCTCCCAACACATCTCTCTCTCACTGCACCGCTCCTAGGGGGTAAGCTCCGTGACCAGCTGGAGTGTAGGTCGACCACCCTGGATAACTATCATCCTAGTGGTGGAAGCCAACTCAAAACTGGAGCGCAAGGCCCGTGAGTGTGGACCAAGCTGCAGCACCCCAAGTGTACTGTCGGGCTATGGAGAGAGCCGATGTCAGACGAAGAACCTGAAGCCAAACCTGTTGTGCCATGGGGCAATCCCACAAACAGTGTCGCTGACTCTCCAAGGGGTGACCACAAGCTTCACAGGCTACCGAAAAGCCACTGTGCACCAGCCAACTCCCAACTGCTGTAGCTCTCTGTGCAACTACCCACTGGAACAGAGTGGCTCGCCTCAGCTGTCTGGAGTCTCACAACCGTGCCCAAAAGTCTGACAAAAACTCAGTTGGGAGACCCTCCTCCTGCCAATGGAGTGCTGGAGCAGGAGGAGCCTCTCTCCGTGCTGCCAGTATGTGACGCCTCAGTCGAACAGTGTACAGAAAGAAAGGGATCCCAGGGTGGTCAGTTGAAGAAAAGGGGTCTCTCCAAAACCACTCTCCAGGGTCCCACTGCACTTGTGCCAGAGGGTAGCTCTCCCAAGCCCAAAGCCTCCAGTGGCCTGACTCAAGACCTGCTGGGTCAGGATCTATGACACAAGTCCTCCCACAGATGCCCACTACTCATATCCTCTGAAAAAAGCACTCTGCAACCTGTGGAGCCTCTACTGAGACTCTGTGTAGTTGACCCTCGCCCTGGATCTCGAAAAAGATGGAGGGTACAGACTCTGAGCAAGGGCGAACTGCAATGAGGACCTCCAGTCGCGTGAAGGCCCCCATCCATGTGGGAGGTGTTATCTGTAGAGGAGTGAGCCACTCAGTTGGTAAGGCCTCTATGATGTCCTGGCACATGCTCTGCACCCCTCTCATGCCCTGGAGTTGGGTTCTCTGAATCTCCTCTGGCAAAGCTGAAAACTGAAGCCAGTCTCCTAAAGTACGTGATGGACCCCTTGCCATGGGACCCTAAGAAACATGAGGCCTACTACCAACCAAGTGGCCTATGTAAGTGCTAACCATGGGGCTCCAAACAAGGGGCTGTCTCAAACGCTCCTCCATGCACGTGGGTTGGTGCTGCTCCAGGCCACGCTGCAGCTGCTCCCAAGAGCGAAGTAGACTCACAGAAAATTGATCCTCTAGTCTCCTGCCAGCGTCACCATGAAACGCGTTTCGACAGGTCGGGACAGGTGAAACGTTTCGGGCCTTGAAACGTTTCGCTTGGCAAGTGAAACACAAGCCGTTTCACTAACAACAAGTTACCGTAGTTTTAGTTTCAAAGTCGCTAAACGCACGTTTCTGTCTCACGTTTCACTGTGCTCTAATTTTGAACTGAAACGTTTCGTGGTGAAACACCACGTTTCCGGGTGAAACGTTTCGGCCTTGAAACGTTTCGCGGTTACGCTGTCTCCTGCTCCAACCAACTCTCCGCATCTCTATAAAGATCCACCTAATAGATGGACTCCAAGGGCCTCGTGTATGAGACACTCGAGCTCTCAGCTGCTGAAGTAACAACTCCTTCTAGGGCTCCTCCCCTGGAAGCCGTCCTCTGACAACAAACTTCCCAAGATGGACTCTGCTCTGCTCTGTTGTGCTGGGTCTATAATCCCCAACCCCCCCTGAGAACATTGTAGAGTGATGACCTGTTAGGCTACTTTGGCCCTGGCTAACTAAGTGTCACACCCTGACCAAAGAAAATTCCTAATCAGCCTTTCCAACTGGCTGATACAGGAACTCGAGAAGATCCAACAAGATGTAATGTACCACATAGTTAGCCAACAATACCTGGTTGGTCACTACAACTCTGCCTGCGAAATAGAGCCATGCCGAGCTCCAGTGTAGCAACTTCCTCCTGATGGACAAGAGGAATGGAGCAGTCTGCTGCTCAGGAGACAAGTCCAGGCCAACCTGATAGCCCAAGTAGCGAAATGCAGTCCTTAGGGAAGTCAATCCGAAACCCTCACCTGGCGACCAGTCAGGTATCGAAGCACTACCAACCCAGAAAGCAATTCTCTTCCTCCAGTTTTTCAATGCACATGACGCCGAGCAAAACACCTCGAGAGTCTGCTGACACCTATGCAAATTGGCCTCCTGGCCCTCCAAGTACAAGGCTGAGTCATCAGCAAACTCAGCGGCAAGAAGCTTGTCTGCCCTAATAGGGAGCTCAAGACCATGTGGGCCAACCTGCTGAGAAGTCAAGAATCTGCTCATCGCCTCAGCATAGAACAGGAAGAGAAAGGGGGCACGAGGGCAACCCTGCCTAACCGAACGCGTGAGCAGGAAACCCTCCCCTCAGCCCCCTGCCAAGAGCACCTGACTGTGTGCACGCCTGTCGAGAGCTGACACACCTCTAATCCAAGCATCTGTGAAACCCATCCTGCGTAGAGTGCCCTCCAGGAAGTCGCAGTCCACTCTGTCATAGGCCTTCTCAAAGTCGAGAAGGAGTATCACCAAATCCTCTCCTCGGAGACACGCAAGGCCAGATGCCTCCCAAAAAGTGAAGAGGTTGTCAAGGATGTTGCGCTCCTTGACAAAACCTGTCTGAGTCAGGGGACCATGTATAAGGCTCTCTAGTAGTGGCCGAATCCTCAAACTCAGAGCCTTTGCTAGAATTTTGTAGAATGAGTTGAGGATGGTAATGGGTCGACACTGCCGAATCTCATCGAAGAAGCCTCCCTCCTTGGGAATCAGGTAGATCAAACCCTCACTCATGCTGTCAGGCATCTCGCCAATGAGCAAAACTATTGAAATGCGCTACACAGATCTGAACCAAGCAAGTCCCAGGACTCCAAGAAAAAGTTGGGGTCAAATCATCCTCCCTTGGACAACTACCACAGGGAAGTACCGTGAGGGCCTCATGGAGCTCCTCTAGTTGGAGAGGAAGCTCAAGTCTCTGTCGCATATCCTCGGTAACAAGGCAAGGCATTTGTGCCCAAACCTGATCCTTGCATGCATCACGGCGCTCTGACTGAGGCTCAGCTAACAGCAGGCCACGGTAGAAGTCAGTAGCAAATGCATGCATATCCTCAGGCTCTGAGGCCATTGATCCGTCAGGTTTCCTCAACTGATTAACATTGGTGTGCGCATGATGTGGCCCCACTGTCTCAAAAAACTCCCCAGTAACTCGGTCTCCCACCTGGGTCCACTGAGATGCCTGTCGATGGAAGGCAAACTCATGGCGCCGCTCCTCAATGCTACTCAGCTCCTGTCTAGCCTGCTGCATCTACTCCTCCAACCAAGGGCTGTCTGGATGTTGCTCTTGCATCCTCTATAAGGAAGCAACTCCTCGTCGAAGGCACTTCTCTTCCTCCCTAGCTGTAGCCAAACTGACTGCGGACTCCTGACGGAAGAAACGACTAAGCTCTGCCAGTCCAGAGGACACTCTACCAGCAGGGGTGTCTTGCGTGTCCAGACTCTCTGACCAAAGTGCATCCACTCGCTCTTTGAGCTCTGGATCCAGCAAGATCCGCTCGGGGATGCGTAATGTCACACCCCCCCTCCTCTGTCTGTCTGTCATTGTGAGAATCTCTGGCGCATGGTAAAAAAAAGTAGTCCCTGCAAGGATGCAAACAGATCCCCCCATGTCACAAATGTGGTCATTGGCATAGAAGCGTTCTATCCGAGATAGATTCACTCCTCCTACTCTGCGATCAGAGCGAGAGAAAGACGAGCTGTCAGGGGGTCTCACAAACCCTGAGTGCTGCCAAACATCAGAAACCCTCATAGTCATACGTAACCGCTCCCAAGGTGCCAACTCAGCCCCATGCACCGTAGCATGGCCACCTCCAATCCTATCGGAGGGGTCCTCCAACATGTTGAAGTCCCCCCCAACACACCACTGCTCTGCATGTGGCAGAGACTCAACAACATGAGACCAAAACTCTGCTCGTGCACTTGCCACATTGGGCGCATATATGTTCAAGAAACCCATGAGGCAACCCTGAACTTGCATAGTAATCCACTGAGCTCTGCCTAGCACAATAATACCTCTGCCAACAATGGCCTGCTGCAAAGAATCCGCAATAGACATACATACCACTCCCTGGATACCTCCCGGTCCAAATGCAGTTGACCAGAACATCTCACAGCGACCAGGCAAAATCTGGCCACATTGTCTGATGCGGCTCTTACATAGATGGTGCTCTTGTAGCATAAGAATATCAATCTCACCTCCCACAAGGCATCGCTAAAGCTCCTGACGCAACCGACCCCTCTCGCACTGAACCTGGGGTCCACCTAATCCCTGCACATTCCATGAGACAATCCTCATGGAGTCAGTGAGAGAAAACAGATGCTTCCACAATAGCCAACCTCGTTATCTTTGAGGCCGGTTTGGATGGGGAGTAATCCGCATCCGAGCGACCTCTAGACAAGCGCGTCTGAATTGACTATCCCACCCAGGCCTAGGCCGAGCGTGCAGCCCGTAAGGCTACATCCTCTATCGAAGAATCCTCATGTACATATACATAGCAGGGAGAGCTTTGAATGTCAACAAAACAAATGCACCACGATGTGCCTGCAACCTGTTGCATCCGGTGGCATCACACTAAACTTGGCTAAAGGCCAAAGTGTCTGTACCAGATCTGTCACCCCTAGGTCCCCTCTGTTGTGTGAGAACTCAATGGCCTAGATCTGGAGCCAGTCAAGAAGTGTGTGCAGGGTCCACTCTGTAGGATCCCTACCGCACAACGGAAAGGAGAAACCTACCGCTGTATCCAGAGCCTCAGTGCCTCAAGCTACGAGAGACAGGACACGGACTCGAAAGCAAGCCTCCTCCAAGTCGGGAGAAGAATCACCTAGGAATCGTGTGAAGCTGTAGTCGAAGAAGTCCCATCGTTTGCGAATGTCAAAACTAGTCAAACCCCGAGGGACTGCTACAAAAGGAGAAGTCTAAACTAGAAGTGGTGGCCTCAAAGGGGCTGTCCCTCCCGAGCCACTCGGCTCGAAGTGAAAGCTCTACGAAGAGAACACCTCACTGCAGACGTGTGTCCAACCCCCTGCGTTTGAGGAGGAGTGTGGGAGGGGTCGGGAGATGAGGCTGAGGGTCTCACCGGGGAGAGAGGAGCAAGAGGTGGGGGTGAGGGTAGAGGAGGGGGAGGGAAAAGAGGTGGAGGAAGCAGAGGCGGAGGCAGAGCAGCGGCGTTTGAAGGAGGAGGGGGAGGCGGCGGAGGCAGTGGAGTCAGCTGAGGTGGGTGGAGCCTCTTCAAGGGGGTCTTGCCGAAGGGGGTTAAAGCGATTCCCTGTCGGAACCCAGTGCTGGTGAGCTGCGTGAGGTTGTTCACCAGGGGGAGCAGTGTGACGAGCCCGTCCTTGTCGACGGCAGCCAAGCGCCTTTTGCCAACCGTCAGTTGTCTGATCGCTGGTATCTGATCAAAGTACCAACCTGCGTGTCCTGAGTATCTGACTGTTGGGCATGCTCAGCCTTGGGAGGCTGCTCATGCGCTGTGGGTCGGGATCTCCTGCGAGGACAGGGCCTTAGCCAGATGGCCCATCTGTCTACAAATGAAGCACTGATTCGGGAGACCAAAGTACTCACTCTATCTAATCCAACCTCCACTCACATGAGGCAGAAGTATCACCTACGGGAGTGAGTGTGTCTCTCGAACAAGAACCCGCACAGTAGGCAAACCTGCGGCCTTGGACACAACTGAAGCTGCAGTGTGCGGTGACTCCAGAACAGTCCCAATCATGGAACCAATCTTTGGAAGTAACGGGAGATACTCTCTCTTAGGCCTGGGAAGCAGAACGAGATAGGCAAGTCGGCCTGCTCTTCAAGCACATCTCTAGAAGGGTCAAAACCATGATGCCATCGTCTGAAGTAAGCTCATCGATATCACCTCGGCCGTCATCTCTGGAGACTCGACTCTACCTGGTAGTACCCTCTCCCGAGAATCTGGACATCGATGATCTTGCCCACATCGGAGAGGAGACGGGCCTGAAGCAAATCTCGAAGTCCACCTCGATAATCAAGCTCGCTTGTTCTTCTGGCAAGAGAGCAAGTTGAAGGGTCAGCTCCGCGGTGTCGGGCGAGGGGGCTTCTGTAGAGTCCCTCTGAGGTGGAGCTGGGGCTGCCATTCTGTGTCTGCTGCTGATAGAAGAGAGGTCGAAGGCGAACAGTAGAGGCGAAGGCGCGAGTGCTGGTGCACTGAAAACAGTTCACAAGCAAGGGGGGAAAGGGGATGGAGGTAAGCAGGGGGGTGGGGCGGCGGGCTGGATGGAGATGGGGCAGCACACAGGCTGGCTGGACCACACACGGGCAGGGCAGCGCGGGCTGGACAGCACGAGGGCAGGGCAGCACGCAGCGTGAGGGAGGAAAGGGGGGGGGGCGTGTGCAGGGGGGAGCGTGGGCAGCAGCGAGCTCCTTGAGCATATCACTTGGTTAGGTAGTAGCTAGAGCTTAGACCAAGATACCGAGAATCATATCATCCTCAGTAGATGCATATACTTTAAACTAAAAGATACAATAGCTCTCTGGATTGGAGGTTTCCTCATGCTACAAGGGTGTTCAAGTTGAATTTGCAAAACAAAAAAAGACAATATAAAAAATTTAGGTAACAACCTTATATACAAACACATAGTTTAACATAAATGAAATTAGCGTTAAAAGTTTATATGTACTACCTTGCCAAGTCAAGATCTCAAAATCTCCATGAGCTCAACAAGACCATGGCTGCTACCATATCTTTTTGCTGAAGAAGATGATACTTGGTTGCTCATCGCCAAAAACGGTGCGAGAGTATATTCTATATGCTTTTTGAATAGGACGTGAGATCATGCTCTTCCTCCATCTAGAGAATATGCTTCATAAGAAATTCACAACCTTGTTGTAAGCCATGCTTACCTTAAATGTTTGCCAAAATTCAAAATAACAATGCATCATGACATATACAAAACAAATTTTGTAAATTGCAAGCAGACCGTAGATGCATAATTCATATGCATGTGTAATTCTTAAAGTAACAATCATTCATGCTTGCAAATCCATGCAGATCCTGATAATAGTCTTGAAGTGACAATCAAACCATGCTCGATAAGATCATATATACCCCTTGAGTGGTAATCATTGCATGTTAGTAGGTCGCCACGACGAGCGTCTGTAGCGTAGCTATCTCGCACTAACAAAATAATGTCAATACACAGGGAAGTGACTTGGCTGGGGCACGGAGACTTGTTGAGGTTGTCAGCCCTCAAGAAGTGAACCTAACAAGCAACGCATCAACTCAACAAGCTAACTACCACTCTCTGATCGAAAAATCTGCATGTCCTTTTCTATTGCTCTATGTCATCACGCCATTTTGATGACTAAACGGACTCGAATCGTCATGAAACTTTAAGGGAAGATATATTAGTTCTAAGAAAACATGTCTACAAAGTCTAGCAGTGATGTGACAAGGTACCAAAATCACGATCCATCAAGTACCGTTTCTCAGAAATTGCGACATAATAGCCCAAACATGCTCCCTAAGGTCTAATAGCACTCTTCATTGGCAACATCCAACACTAGCAGCTATTTACCTTTTCTCTATGAGCATATTTTTTCATTTACCAGGTATGGTTGACATTGCAGAATGAACAGGATGTGGTAACGGCATGGAACCATCTAAAGATGCAGGAAGATGACACTTTGGCTACTTACAGTCAACGTTTTTGGGATACCGTTTTGTTAGTTGCTTCTTTTCGGAAGATCTCTTTTTTGGAGCAGATAGAATGGTTTGTTGCGGACTACCTAAAGAGATCAGACGATATTGTTTGAAATATAGAACATGCTACGGATGGTTTCTCCATGCACTCAAGCTCGTGGACTTACGCAACAGAAGAGTTAATGTCCAAGTCATCTGGAAAGATCCTTCTAAGGAGAAGAAGAAGGGCAAGAAGCACAAGAGAAAATCCACAGGGCCGAGATTGACAGTAGAGCAACGTGCAAACTACATCAAAGAGGGAGGTTGTGCACGTTCTAGCCAAGTGTCCAAACAAAGAATCATAGGAAACAGCTCATGATAAATTAGAGAGTACCGAAAACTTAGAGTGATGTGCCGGTGGATAGGGAGCCAGAGCAACAACCACTAGGTGTCACAAGTTGGTGACGTGGCATGGCCCCTAGGGGTTAGGGCACTTAAAGAACTTAAAGAGCCCCAACCGAGGACAAATCGGCCGAAGACTCAAATCATTAAAAAGTTTGGGTTCCAAAACAACAGCTCCAAGATAATCCAAGGAAGATTTGGATTTCCAAACCTTCTCAACAACATCACCAAACTTGAAGGACCACTACAAAGCCAAAACAGGTCCAACACTTGATGATGGGGCTAAGGCTAACTTCATATCATCTGAAGTAGTAGCACTCCTAGGAGCGAGGCCTAAGGAGATGGAACTACAGATTGATGCAGTTGTGGCAGAACTAGTGCATGGCGTGGCTGATGATTGATCCCCTTGATATGAAAATTTGTTTTGCATGTCCACAAGTATGTGGGACAAGAAGCATCAAGAACATGCTAATACTACGGAATTTTATTTGTCTGAAATGCACAAAACATTGCATTTGTGATGTTATCATCACCCATCATGTGAGATATCAGAAATACCTTATCTTGATGGTGCATATAGCCCTTCTAGACGCTCTAGTCACCATCTTGTGACGCACCAAAGGTATCTATCTTGGATGGTCTAACCCTTTACGCGTTGGTCATTCCCTTGGTGACACACCTATTTGTTCTAAGGATTGTTTGAGAGTCCAAATGCTCCAGTCATCCTCTAATGATGCATTTGGGATGCTCTCTTAGTAGTCCATGTGGACCCACAATTCTAACTCATAATACCAAAGTGCACATTAAAGACTTAAGTTTTTGATTAATTTAAAGTTATACAGAAACTGATCATTTAGCGACAACAAAGTAGAACCCTGTTTGTGACAAAAATATATTTGGCTCACACATAGTGATTTGATGACCTTCTTGTCTGTTGCAACGATTGGAACTTCTCTAGATTTTTTCTCTTGCCTTAATCTTAGCAACAGGCTTTCCTCTTTCAACCTGCCAATTTGACTCCTGATCGTAGAAAATAGGGATTTGACACATTTTAAAAAATCTATTTTACACAATGCATTAATATACCAATTAACTCGTACTTTTGTGATAAAAGGTTTCTTATCATTAGGAAGAGGATGGGTTGTAGAAGGGCCTCTTTATTTTCCATGAGCTTATGGAGGTGATTAACATTTTGATGAATAGGTGTACGCCATGTGTGCAAGAATGGTGGGTGTGTAAGGATGTGTAAGAGTGGTCAAAGAATGCACTTTTTTCCCAAAAAGGAGGTGGACAATTTTATGATTTTTCGGTCTTCCATAACTCCCACATATGATCTCCAATTTGAGCGGAGATCATAGAGTTGCAATCTATGCGTCGCGCTCTTTCCATAGATATGCTACATGATATGGTTTTACCCACTAGATTTTAAATTCAATTTTGGGAGAAAACGTTGAATTCTAATAAACTAATTGTTTTGCCTGTTTGAATTCAAAAGTTGTCCTTTGATTACTTTCTTAATACTAAAGGTTTGACTTCCTAAACTGCCAAATAAAGAGGCCCTCCTAGACCCCATTCTTTTCCTAATGCCAGGTTTTTATCATCTTTTCAGAGAACTTAAACAGATTGAAAGAGCTGCAATATCTAAACCTTGCGCTTAACAACATCACGAAGGTTAGTTGACATTAACGAGTTTTGACTTTCTTTTTGGGTAATTGAATTGTATACTGGTAGTGAAAAAAAGAGAAATTTCTAGCCATGAACACTTCGGTTATTTTCATGTTGGTTTTGAACTTTCTAGATTGAAGGTTTAGAGCAATGTGAATGTCTTGAAAAGCTGGACTTGACTCTGAATTTTGTGAGCCAAAACGAACTAACTTCTATCTCTAGACTTTCTTGCAATCCTCGGCTGCGGGAGTTGTAAGTAATCACGATAGAAGTCTATTTCTTGTGTGATATCTTTAAAGATTCTTGCATCAAAGGTTTTGTAACGTTTAGCTACATCAAGGCTATCTTTTCTAAACATTAAGTGTGTCTTACAAAACAGCAAGCCGGTACTGGCAATGTACAATTTGGCCCTGTAGATCATTGGCAAGCAATTTGGGAAGCAGTATCAGAGTTGTTTTTCCCCAAGGGTTTTTGATGCATATGCATGCACACGGAGTCGTTGCATTCTTGATTGTGGAAAGAAGATTTTGGAGCAAAGAGATGAGGATGAAATCTAGTTTGTATAGCTGAAATTATAAAGAAAGTAGATTTCCCACATAGAATCTAGGCAAGCATGTCTTATCTAATTGCGGTCTCTTCTTTTTGATACTTGTGTGAGTGACATTTTCAAAGTTTTCTGAGCGATTAAATTGACAGCTCACATCCGATTATGTTCCTCTGTTAGCTTTTGTCACTAAAGAATTGGTAAATAGAAAACAATGAGGAGGACATTAGGAAATCGAGGTCATTGTATTTCAACAGAGAAGACTAGGAGGCCTAGAAGGGTGCTAGGTTCATGACTTAATGGATAGTAATGTCAGTTTATGCGTTACATAAATAATGAGCTCATAATGCATCATGTGTTTTGCCTGTGTTGTGCAGTTATTTAACAGGGAACCCATGCCAAGACTTGCCAGATTACCGCTTGTTTACTATAGCCACACTCCCTGGCTTAAAGGTAGCTCAACTCTTTCAATATCTTTATTTGATGGTAGATATGACTAGCCTGGGCAAGTGTGAAATTCTGGTTGGTTAATTTACATCCACATTTTTGAGTTTGGCAGATGATGATTCTTACGTTATAGTTAAGTTAACATAATGATTTAGCATCCTTCAGTACGCATCATAAGTATAATCTAAGGTTTCTTAAATCTGAAAGATCTCGGATTTTGTGCAACCTTCATGTAAGCTCGCCCTGTGATAAAACACAGAAGAAAAGTGAGACTCTTATTAACACAGTTACTTTCTAGTCAAGGAGAAGGAAATTATGTGTTGGAAATTGCTAGCTTGACATCTCTCGTCTTTTTCATACATTTACGATGGTTTTTAGCTGAAACCCTTGTTCTTTAGAACTTTGACCCTCCATTTCCCATTCTAGTTAATTTCTCTTTGAAGCATTATGGAGGAACTATTTTGATTACATGATATTCACAGGAACATTTTCTGCATGATGGCATGTTCAGAGACTCGATGGGGTTGAAGTCAAGCCTTCTGAAAGAATACGCGCAAAACAAGTATGATTGTTAAACTATGGACTCAGCAAACTTCTACCTTTCACTTGAAATCAATAAGTGGCGGCAATCACAAAACATAAGTTGAAACTGCATGCTCATTTAATCTGTTTTTGAACATCTTTGAGACAATTTTTGGCTTGTTTGCATAAAATGTTATCTAGGAAAGTTAAGAATACTTATTGTGACCTGTTTTAAGAGGTATTGCACACACACTAATTCACAAGTGCGAGGCTTTACTTTTCCTGTTGCACACTTGTTTAGACTATTAGGACCCTATTTTGTAGTTAGAGTTTGGAAACCAAAATTGAACACTATATATTGTTTTACCCGCTAGCGGGGATGAGGCCATTGACTCTGGTGTTGGCTTCTCTTCTCCCTTGTGTGGAGAGGCCAGCAGGAGTAGTTGATGAGTAGTGACTCCATCTATATCAGAACCTAGGTCTTAAGAGTTCTTCCACCACTTGAGTGACCTGGGATGAGTGATTTGCTGAAGACCTTTTGGCCACCATCATGCATTAGGGTAGCTTTGGAAAACAATGCCCATATCTCTTCTTTCTGACCTGACTTGGGTCTGCATTCCTAATCAGAGTCCTCCTGGATGGCAGTGAGCCACCAAGGTAATGCAGTGCATGGGCCAAAATTTGTGTCTGTCCATAGCCTTTATTGACTCTACCATGCAACTTAAGTCACTGCAGTTCAAAGCACAATGATGTGCAAGAGGAGGGTCTTGAGCCAGTTGCTCAACGAAATCAAGGCTTCGTGTCCGATTGTTGGTTTTCCAAAGAGTAAACTTTTCAAATGAATTGCTCTTTCTTTGATGGCAGGTGGTGGTTCTTGAATCGGTACACTTAGTGTCTTTGGCTATGGCATACGAGGATAGCAATAAGAAAACAAGGACATGTCTGATATCTATGCAAACCAACATGAAGTATCACCTTCACTAGCTGACTGTCCGCCGATGACTCAAGCGCTAGTTGTGCATATTTGTTGCATGGGAGCTCCTTTGTGCTATGAATGAAAGACATTGATCTAGCGAGAGACTCCACTACAATCAGTGGTGCACACATCTTAGCTCTGATAATCTCATGTGGCACTTATGCTTTTGCCCAGATCAGCTTGGAGTGCATAGATACAAGTGGTTTGTCCATGGATCTCCATCCATCAAATGTGCACCCTGATCTACTATGATGATCGAGTTTAGGCCCCCATATCTGCACTCCATAAAGCATGGTAGAAGTGACCAAAGTGTCAAATAGCCACAACTTAGTCCGTAGCTTCTGAAACTGCACTTGTGAACATATCCTCTCTAGTCCTCCTAATGTTACATATCCTCTCATTAATCTCACCTCAGCTGCACCTCTCATAGAGAAAGCAGTTCCACTGAATACAACACCAAGATATGTATAAGAGTCTACATACTCCACAATCTCCTGTCTATATGGAAAATATGTGTTGATCTTCTGACCCACTGCACTGTAGTATTGAATACCATCACCTTGATTTTTCCAAGGTTAATGGAGAGCCCACTATCATGTGCATAAGCATGTAATGCATCTAGATGTCTCTGCATACCCTCTGGAGAGTTTGAAATAAGCACAATATCATCGACATAAAGCAATAGAGATATCCATGTACCTAACAATTGTGCCTCTCCATCCCTTGCAATCTTAATATAGGCAGAAATCTCATCAATGTACAATCCAAACAAAGTCGGAGAACGTGGGCATCCTTGCTTCACCCTAATAGTAGAGTGAACAGGCTCCGAAAGACCCTCTGTTGTCCGTACTCTCCCTATAATTGTCTCACAGAGTGCCATGATATCCCATACAGTCCAAGTCATGTAGTCTCCATATTAATCTAGCCCTCCAGGCTGTGTCAGAGGCTTTGCGAAAACCCACAAAGCTACAACAAATCCTCCTCCCATGTGCTCTACCCTCCTTAATGATCACTCTGAGCATGAGGATCTGATCAATTGTAGAGAATCCCCTCCTGAATGACACCTGCCCTAAAGCTCGTACATCCTCTCTTTCTGTCCATTTTCTCAACTCATGCTCAAGTATAGATACGTATAGCTTGGCCAATGAGTGGCCAATCATGATAGTGTGATAGTTAGTTGGCAAAGACGGATCTCCATGCTTGAGTAGTGGTACAATCGTAGATGTACTGCGATTCTTAGGAAACCCTTCACACATGGCCTATTGAACATGAAGGCCAACAAACCATCAATATGATCTCTAGCATGTATGAAATGCTTTGTCACTATATCATCATGATCCTCTACCCTCCCTATGTGCAATCTATAAATGGCTCACCTCACCATCTGTTGTGAAGAAAGTAGACGAGGGGTTTGGTCGGTCTAGCAATGGTAATTGCTCTGCCACCGTGTATGGGGAGGATGCATATTGTGTCCATGTCTCTGTGGAAGTAATGCCTAGAGAGTGTGAGTGCTCTCTAAAGAGTTGTCAAGCCTCCTTAGAGTCCTCGCTCAAGAGCATCTGATAAATATATCTCTCATGCTAATCGAAGAAAGTTCTCTTCTTTCGCCATATAAGGCGTTAGAAGAGTATACGTGACTGCCTTTGTGTGTGTGTGAGTGTGCGCGCGACACACACACACACACACACACACACATGACATGAAACCCTCTGTACCATCCCAGTGGTAAAGAAGGTGCTCGTAGCTGGGCATGGCTTTGTAGGGTCTGGAAGGGGTTCCTGTCCAGGAACCGTATATAACGATGTCGCATACTGGCCCCACACATCAGGTGAAGTAATCACTAGGGGAGGGGAGTGCTCATGAAAGAGTCGCCATGCCTCTCCTAAGTCCCTACTCAAGAACATCTGATATAATTCTCATTCCATCTAAGCCAGGTAAGCTCGCTTCTTCCGTCGCACAAGGTGCCGGGAAGCAATCCGAGACTGTCTGTAAGTGATGACTCCTAAAAGAAGATCACTCTGAAGCTGGGCTCTCATCTCCCTGCACTCCTCATCGTACCAACTATTCTGGGGCATGCTCCCAAAATGTGGTCTCCTGCCCGGCTGGGTGTGTGGGTATGCCACTGATGCAGCACCATGCAGTGTCTTAGTAAGTAAAGTGGTGCACTCCTCCACTGAGAGGCCTGTACCAGCTGTGCCTTTCCATAGACGGTCCCAGATCTCCTCTGTATAAACAGAATCAGTCTCTGGTGTAAATGTATAACGAGTGTGTGATGTGCCTCCTAATGTCTGGTCTGAACTATACTGGAATGAAACAGATAGTGACAAGAGAGCATAATCTACTGCTACGTCCACTGGCCTTGCTCCCACTGTGAAATCCTGAATGCAAGGGATAAAGCTCGGCTGTGTCATAACATAGTCCATTGTACTGGCCCCATGTCTGTGTGGCAAACATGTGAAGCCGGCTGCTCCAAGAAATCGTTGTAAGCCGTTAAGTATGGTAACCCATGTGTAGTCGTCATCTCTGTGAGGTATCTCCCATACTCCGTCTGCTCTCTGTCTCGTGAGTGTCTGTCAAGCCCCAACTCCCCCACATCCAACTCTCTAAGCATCTCATCTGAAGTGTCATAGAAGACTGTCTGAGAGTTGCCCGTTCAGGCATTGAAGTCCCTCAGGAGGATGATATCACCATCCCTAGAAAACTCCCATATATCATCGTCCAGTATAGAGAAAGGCGACTTCCCTTTGGATGCAGCATATACTAACATACTGGGAGGGAAGTAACATATGGCAATGTATAGAAATCGACCTGTTCAGCTCTCAACCTCACCCACATGTATCTAGCATGCTCATCTCTCCGTACAATATGTAGTAGTGGCTGTAGCTCCTCTCTAAATAGCATTGCTACTCCTCCTGAACCTCTATTCCCATGCTCAGATCTTGTGACTGTCCTGTGGGCTGTCTCCCATCCATATCCACCTACATGTGGCATCACCTGTACTACGCCTGGTGAGTCTCCGAGAAGAATACAATTTCCCTGTCTTTGAAACTGTCCTCAAAGGCCCCAACATCCAACCTCATAGACCCATTACAATTCCAAGTAGCCATATTCAGTGTGGTCCCATAGGTCTCGCACCGTCATGTAGGGCGTCTGACCACTCTTCCTTCTCTGTAAAAAGTTGTCTTCCCTTTTTCTCTTGCGGCCCTAATCTCTGGCATGACTTCTCAGAGAGAGAGAGAGAGAGAGAGAGAGAGAGAGAGAGAGAGAGAGAGAGAGAGAGAGAGAGAGAGAGAGAGAGAGAAATGAAATGAATGAAATGTTATATTAATGTCTTCAAAAGTCTAAAATGACCTATGAGACCAAAAAGTTACATCCATGTGTGACTCTAGTACAGTGTTAGGGGAACATAAAAATAAAAATAAATGGGGGTACCTAGAGTGGGTAGGTATGTAAGCCTAACCTACATCCTCATCATCATCAACAAACATAATACCCTCAGCCCAAAACATACAGGGAGAGGTACAATCACATGAGGACTAATGAGGTGTACATTGGGGAAAGTAGACAATGGTGATCATCCCATGAAATAACTGAGGGGTTTCTGCAGTATGGCCTCAATTTCCTCCATGGTCAGCTCTTAGAGAGAGAGAGAGAGAGAGAGAGAGAGAGAGAGAGAGAGAGAGAGAGAGAGAGAGAGAAATGAAATGAAATGTTATATTAACGTCTTCAAAAGGCCAAAATGACCTATGAGACCAATCTGTTACAAAATGTTGAATCTAATACCATGTCTGGGTACAAAAGAACTAGATACTACTACTAGAATCCATTCTCATCTGCACTCTGGATATCGAGAGAGTATGGCTCGAATCCTCTCCGTCGATGCTGTGTAGCCCCTCTCCTCAATTCGATGAGAGTGCCGGTAGTGGCCGAATGAGTGTGGGCCAAGCTCTGCAATGCCTAGAGTGGGTAGGTATGTAAGCCTAACCTACATCCTCATCATCATCAACAAACATAATACATCAGCCCAAAACATACGGGGAGAGGTACAATCACATGAGGGCTAATGAGGTGTACATTGGGGAAAGTAGCAAATGGTGATCATCCCATGAAATATCTAAGGGGTCTCTGCACTATTGCCTCAATTTCCTCCATGGTCAGCTCAAAGAGAGAGAGAGAGAGAGAGAGAGAGAGAGAGAGAGAGAGAGAGAGAGAGAGAAATGAAATGAAATGAAATGTTATATTAACGTCTTCAAAAGGCCAAAATGACCTATGAGACCAAAAAGTTACAATGCGGTGTATCTGATACAAGGTCAGATTAACAAAATAAATTAAACTAGGATAACAAAATATAAATATAAATACTGCAGGATCCTAAACTAAGCAGTACAATGTGAGGACAATATGGCAGGGGAGTAGAGATCCATCTTCATCTGCACTCTAGACGACGAATGAGTATGGCTTGAATCTTTTTCCATAGCCTCCTTCGAAATTGTGTAGCTCCTCTCCTCCCTCGGGGTCGTCTAGATCTCCCTAGCTCCAAAGCTCGGTCTATGAGAATGCCAGTAGTGCGGGTAGACCTCTCCACCGTGGCTGGTTGCTCCTCTGTCTGTTCTTCTGGGTGTATAGTATCGTGTGTAAAGAAATCTGTGATCTGTCTCTGGGGATGTCTCTCTTCACCTCTCCTTAGTAAAGTTTCTCTATGCTTGTGTAACTCAAGTAGATAAAGCCCAAGACATCTTTGATCCTCATGACTCATGACCCTAGATAGAGGCCCAAAACCTTCTCTGAATAGACAGTGAAAACGACCTCGTATCTCATAGTACACTGTGCAATGACATATGTAATGTACTTCTGTCTCTGGCTCTAGATGGCATAAGCGGCATATTCTGTTATTTGCTGGTGTCCCTCTGAATCTGCCAGTCTCAATCTCGAGCTGATGTGAGGACATGCGTATCTGGCCAATGGCACAACACAAACCATGCGAAAGATGCGTGTCCATATAGCTAGGTCGAATTACAAACCCATCCCGTGAGGTGGAGAAGATGCTCTCTATAGAAAGCCATCTTTGTGCCCAACTCTTGTAATGGCTCTATCCATGTCCTCCTCGTGTCCAACTGGATCAAATCCTGACGGATGAGTCTATTAATCTCTACCCGTGTCAGAGACCTCAAGGGTGCCTGAAGAGAGTATTGAAAAGGAGGCAACCTGTCCATGGTGAAACCATGTGTCTGAAACCATGATGTCATCTGAGCATACCAGCATGATGTATCCCCGTTAAGAGCTAATTGTCTGGAGGACTCTAGAGCCACCCTGGCATATCTGTCTCTGGTAGTATCCCACAGACTGTGTACAAAGGAGACTGATCTTGTGAGCGCCTCAATCTCCATAGGGGGGGCAGCTAATTCCGCTCGAATGATATCATGCGGTACAGAAACCTTGGCTCTAATCAGCCGAGAGATCATAGATACCAGGGGCTTCTCCATACGCCTCCACCCATCCTGGCCTATAGAAGGTCCCCAAACCTGCACCCCATATAACATAGTAGAGGCAACCAGAGTATCAAAGAGCCATAACTTTGTCCTAGGTTCTTGGAACTGAACCTGTGAACACATCCTCTCCATTCCTCCGAGAGCCACACCAGCTCTAGTTAGTCTAGTCTCTGCTGCTCTTCTCAAGGAAAATCTCGGCCCAGTAAAGACTACCCCCAGGTAAGTGTATGCATCAGTATACTCCACAATCTCCTGACCATATTTGAAAGTGGGTACTGATCTCTTGACCCATTGCGGTGTGGTGTTAAACACAATAACCTTGGTTTTACCTAGGTTTACACACAATCCACTATCCTCTGCAAAATTGCGTAGTGCATCCAACTGTCGTTGCATACCTTCTGTTGAGTCAGATATCAACACAATATCATCAGCATATAGCAACGATGGGATCCACGTCCCTGCCAGCTGTGCACCTTTGTCACCCTCTCTATCGATGTAATCAGACACCTCATCAACATACATACCAAATAGAGTAGGAGACAATGGGCAGCCCTGTTTCACTCCAATGGTAGAGTGAACTAAATCAGATACCCCTTCCGGAGTGCGTACCCGTCCCATCACTGATCTGTACAAGGCCATAATCCCCCAAATCACCTCTATGGGCACCCCCATCTCCTGCAGTCTGCGCATCAATGGAGCTCTTGGTACCATGTCAAATGCTTTACGAAAGTCCACAAAGCTACAATATATTCGTCTCCCATGTGCTCTGCCCTCCTCAATGATGGCCCTGAGTGTCAGAATATGATCAAGAGTGGAGAAACCCCTCCTGAAGCCGGCTTGACCCTTTGCTCGTACCCCCTCGCCCTCTGCCCAATTACTCAAGTGTTGCTCCAGGATGGATGCATACAACCGTGCCAATGTGTGTCCAACCATGATAGTGCGGTAGTTCCCAGGCTCTGTAGGGTCACCAGCCTTGAAGATGGGCACAATATTAGACAATCTCCAAGTCTGAGGTAATCCCTCACACATGGCACGATTGAACAACACTGCGAGAACCTCCATCAACATATCCCTGGCATGTATAAAGTGCTCTGATACTAGACCGTCATAATCATATGCCTTCCCGGTCTTCATTCTGTCGATGGCCCTTTGTACCATCTCAGGTGTGAAGAAAGAGCTCGTAGCTGGGCAAGGCTTGGTAGGGTCTGTTGAAGATGATGAAACAGGAAACAGAAGGAAGACAGCAACTCAGAGTAGGAAGAAGATGGAGAAGGAGAAGACACAGAGCTTGTGTACGAGATCTCTGTAGTCTGTCTCTCTGTATTAGAATAATAATATATACAAACTCAGAGCTACAAAGCTTATATGAAACCCTAAGAGATAAGGTGTCCTTTCACACCGGATGTCCGGGGGGAAAAACCCAGTGGGAGAAAAGTGCCCCTGGTGAAGCGCGTATACACACTAACACTACTACATGTCTACAAATCCCCCCTGTAGTGATAGTGTGAATCCGTACAAGGTAGCAGATCATCATGTGTATGAGAGTAAGCCCAAAGCTTTTCGAAAAGCTTCAAACTTTTCTCATGATAACGCCTTCGTAAATAGATCTGCAATGTTATCCTGTGTAGGACAGTAAGTTAGTGTGATCTCCCCTGCATGTAGCCTTTCCCTGACATAGTGGTAGTGAACCTCTATGTGCTTTGTTCTTGCATGAAATACTGGATTCCTTGCAACTGCCATAGCACTCTGACTGTCAGTGAAAATGGTAGTGGGTGCTTGTTGACACTCACAAAGATCTGCCAATAACCTGCGTATCCATACACAATCAACTGTTGCCGTGAAAGCTGCCCTGTACTCAGCTTCACAAGTTGATGTAGCCACTGTGGGTTGCTTCTTGCTTAGCCAAGATATACATGCATTTCCCAAGAAAAAACAATTGCCACTTGTGGAATGTCGTGTGTCAAAATCACCAGCCCAATCTGAATCGTTGTAACCAAGAAGCTGCATAGAATTGTGCTTTCCATACATATCCCCCCTTGGAAAGAACATGGCAAGATTAGGGGTACCTGAAAGGTAACGAAGTATGCGCTTCACAGCTTGCCAATGATGCATACTTGAGCTGTGCATAAATCTGCTTGCTTGTGAAACCCCAAATTGAATGTCTGGACGAGTGTTGCCTGCCAAATATATCAAGCAACCAACGGCTGCTGCATAAGTATGTACATCAAAAGGTTCTCCAGCATCGTGCATGCTCAACTTTGATCCAGTTTCTACGGGTGTAGAGATTGGCTTACAATTTTGCATACCAAACTTGTCCAAAATTTTATGCAAATATTTTGCCTGCAACATGTATATGCCATCCTCTGATTGCACAAACTGAATACCCAAGTAATAATGTAGCAAACCAAGATCAGACATCTCAAAGGTTTTTCTCAAAGCATCTTTAAACGCTTCAATTTCATCTGCACTATTGCCTGTAAGAAGCATATCATCCACATAAAGTGTTAGCATAATGAGAACTCCATCTCTCTTTTTGACATACAAAGTACTTTCTGTTGGACTATTCTGAAATCCCTCGCCAATCAAATAAGTATGTATCTTCTCATACCATGCTCTTGGAGCCTGTTTGAGACCATACAAAGCTTTACGCAATCTACATACCTTTTGCTCTTGACCTTTTACAACAAAACCACTTGGTTGAATTACATAAACTTCTTCCTGCAAATCACCATTCAAAAAAGCAGTTTTGATATCCAACTGATGCACTTTCCAACCATGATGAGCAGCAATTGCAACTAGTGATCTACCTGTGGACGCACGAGAAGTAGGAGCAAAGGTTTCATCATAATCTATGCCTTTCTGTTGCGCATAGCCTTTTGCCACAAGCCTTGCTTTGTACCTGTCAACAGTACCATCTTGTTTCCTTTTTACCTTAAAAACCCACTTTGTACCAATAGGCTTTTTACCTGTAGGCAAGTCCACTAGATCCCATGTATGATTCTTATGAATAGAATCAATTTCTTGCTGCATAGCATCTTTCCACTGAACACACTCTAAAGCTTGTTCAAATGAATCAGGCTCATCTGCATCACAAAGAGTGCTAAAGCAAGCCAAATCTACTTGCTCTTTGCCAAAAGTAGTACCAGCACGTGTTTTTCGTGGCAACGGTGCATCCAACTTGCTATCCTGCAAAGTTTTCTGAACCCATTTAGGCAAGGTTCTTTCTTCCCTGAGAACTTCTTGCTCTTCACGCACAATTTCCTCTACATCATGAGGTGTCACATGCTGATCAAAAGTTTGATCAAGATTATCAACTTGTTGTGATTCTTGATTCTCCACAAAAGAAGGAAGCAAACCTTCAAATACATCATGTGTCTGCATATGAGGTACATCAAAAGCAACCATAGGTTGAGCAGTAGTTTCTGCAAAAATTACATCACGACTTTCAAAAATCTTGTTTGCAGCAGGGTTGTAAAGTCTATAACCTTTACTTCCACTACTGTACCCCACAAATATACATTTGATTGCCTTATCATCAAGCTTCCCACTTAACTGCTGAGGGATGTGAGCATAAGCAAGACAACCAAAAACACGAAGATAACTGACTGAAGGTTTTTTGTCATACCAAGCTTCATATGCAGTAATGGTCTTCAAGGCACGAGTAGGACACCTGTTCAAAACATGTGCTGCACAAGCAACTGCCTCCATCCATAGCTTATGAGGCAAACTCTTAGCCTTGAGCATACATCTAGCCGTCTCCATTAAAGACCTGTTCTTTCTTTCTGCAACACCATTCTGTTGTGGTGTGTATGGCATAGTGCATTGGTGTTTAATGCCTTTCTTTCCCAAAAAATCCTTAAATGCACCTGACATGTATTCACCTCCTCGATCGGTACGAAGAGTCTGTACTTTGCAACCTGTTTCATTTTCAACCATGGCGACATAATGTTGAAAAACTGCAAACACATCTGACTTTGCTTTGAGTGGATACACCCAACAAAACCTGGAAAAGTCATCAATGAAGGTCACAAAATAAAGGCTGTTTCCTATAGATGGCGTCCTCATAGGACCACATACATCACTGTGTACAAGCTGCAACTTTTGTGTCGCTCTAACTGAACCATCCTGCGAAAATGCAAATCTGTGCATCTTTCCAAGAACGCAACCTTCACATACATGTCTTGGTGGCATCTCCAATAAAGACAAATCATGCACCATATTATGACGTTGTAAAGTCATCAAACTGCCATAACTAACATGCCCGAATCTAGCATGCCACAACTCAGTATCCTGCATGGCCTGAGTCTTTGTTTCTGCAATACATACCTGAATCTGCTTTTCATAATGATCTAGCACAAATAGTCCATTGTCCAGCGTACCTGTAGTAATAAGAGAATAACCATTCTCTCGATCTCGTACAACACATCTGTCATCCTCAAAAATGACCCGAAGACCATTTTTTGCAAGAGAGGATACAGACAACAAATTCTTCTTGATCCCTGGAACATATAAGACATCTGGCAAGCATAAATCTGAACCATCTGAAATGGTAATCAAAATCTTACCAACGCTTTTGATTGGATAAGAAGCATTATTTACACATGTCACCTTCTTTCCTGCTGGAGCTGCATCCAATGAACAAAACAAATCCTTCCTTGAAGTAATATGCCTGGATGCACCACTATCAAAGTACCAAATCATTTGTGTCTTGTCAACACTGTAAGCAGAAAAATCTGAACATACTACAAAAGCATAAGAATCCTGCACAAAGTTTGCAGACTCTTCTTTAGCTGTAGAAGAATCACCAGAAACTGAAACAACCAAACTTGACTCTTTCTTCTTTTCTTTAGCAATTCGCTTTTTACACTCACTAATGTAGTGACCAGGTTTCTTGCAGTAGTGACATTTACCTTTCTTCTTGGACTTGTCGGAATCACCTTTAGACTTCTCTGAAGACTGTCCTACACCAGACTTGGAGTGATGAGCACTCTCTTTACCCCTGTTTTTGTTCTGTACAACAAGAGCATGATCCATACCATCCACCTGTAAAGACTTGTTCTTACGTGATTGATCCTCCTGCAATAGCAAAGCCACTAACTCTTTAAAATGAAGAGGGTCAGGATTAGCTCGCAAAGACAGAGTCAAAGAAGTCTGAAAAGTCAAATAAGATGGTGGTAGTGAATTGAGTGTTTTGGAAACCAAGTCCTTCTCTGGAATCACTTCATCAATGCTAAGCAATTGCTCTTTAAGATCCCTGATTTTTGTAAGATGCTCGACAATATCGTCACCTTCGTCCATCTGTATTTTGTCAAGTTGTTTCTTCAAAAACTCTATTTTGGCAGCGTTTCTTCCTCCAAACATAGCTTGCAGAGCATTCCAAGCATCCTCAGAAGTTCTGCAAGATCTGATATGTGGTGTGATTGTCCTCTTTATGGTTAAGGCAATCACAGCCATAGCCTGTGCATCTTTAGTATCCCATCTCTTTTGCTCTGGAGTGACTCGTGAGGGTCCTACACCAACAGCTGCACCACGACCAGGCGTGGCAAGTGCAATGCTACCTGGACGAACTTCATCTCCAGATACATAATCCCACAATCTTTTACCAACCAAAATATTTTTGGCCATAAAAGACCAAAGAGAATAGTTGGTACCATCCAATTTGTCTTCGGATGTAAACGCACCAAAAATCTCTTTCTCCGTAGATTGAGCCATACTGTAGATGCACACAAGAGAGCAAAAGAACCTCCAAGAGATTCACAAATCTCCTCTCCAATCCAAGAAAAACTCTACACAAAATCTCAGCACAAAGCTAAGACAAGATGCTTCCCAAAAGAACTGTTTACCTGAAGAAAATCTGTCAAAAAGCACACCCTCTTGATCTAAACGCCTCCGAAAAGTAACTTCTGCTACGCTGCTCAGAACAAAATTCTGAGGGCTCGAACGGCTTCGAAAGGGGGGTAATCGCCTAGTCAGAATACTCCCGGAACGTCGAGGATGCTCCCACGAGCAAATTTTCCGAAAACTGCCTGAAAACTGCGATTGCGCGCGTGGACGCGAAAACGCAAGTAGAGGCTCTGGAAATAACCTTGCTCTGATACCAATTGTTGAAGATGATGAAACAGGAAACAGAAGGAAGACAGTAACTCAGAGTAGGAAGAAGATGGAGAAGGAGAAGACACAGAGCTTGTGTACAAGATCTCTGTAGTCTGTCTCTCTGTATTAGAATAATAATATATACAAACTCAGAGCTACAAAGCTTATATGAAACCCTAAGAGATAAGGTGTCCTTTCACACCGGATGTCCAGGGGGAAAAACCCAGTGGGAGAAAAGTGCCCCTGGTGAAGCGCGTATACACACTAACACTACTACATGTCTACAGGGTCTGGAAGGGGTTCCTGTCCAGGAACCGTATATAATGATGTCGCATATTGGCCCCACACCTCAGGTGAAGTAATCACTGGGGGAGGGGAGTGCTCATGGAAGAGACGCCATGCCTCTCCTGAGTCCCTACTCAAGAACATCTGATACAAGTCTCGCTCCATTTGGGCTAGGTAAGCTCGCTTCTTCCGTCGCACAAGGCGTCGGAAAGCAATCCGAGATTGTCTGTAAGTGATGACTCCTAAAAGAAGATCCCTCTAAAGCTGGTCTCTCATCTCTCTGCACTCTTCATCATACCAACTATTCTGGGGCATGCTCCCAGAATGTCGTCTCTTGCCCGGCTGAGTGTGTTTGTATGCCACTGATGCAGCCCCGTGCAATGTCTCAGTCAGTAGCGTGGTGCACTCCTCCACTGAGAGACCTGTACCATTTGTGTCAGTTGTGCCTTCCAATAGACGGTCCCAGATCTCCTCTGAATAAACGAAATCAGTCTCTGGAGTAAATGTATAGCGGGTGTGTGACCTGCCTCTTGATGTTTGGGTTGTACTATACTGAAATTTAACGGATAGTGTCAAGAGAGCATGGTCTACTACTATGCCCACTAGCCTGGCTCCCACTGTGAAATCCTGAATGCAGGGGATAAAACTCGGTTGTGTCATAACATAATCCACTGTACTGGCCCCATGTCTATGAGGAAAGCATGTGAAACCGGCTACTCTAGGAAATCGCTATAAGCCATTAAGTATGGCTAATCCATGTGTAGTCGTCATTTCCATGAGGTATCTCCCATACTCCGTTTGCTCTCTGTCATCTGAGCATCTATCAAGCCCCAACTCACCCACATTCAGCTCTCTAAGCATCTCATCTGAAGTGTCGTAGAAGACTGTCTGCGAGTTGCCCGTCCGGGCATTGAAGTCCCCTAGGAGAATGATATCACCATCCCTAGAAAACTCTCAAATGTCATCATCTAGGATAGAGAAAGGCGCCTACCCTTTGGATACGGCATACATTGATGTGCTGGGAGGAAAGTAACATATGGCAATATATAGGAATCGACCTGTGTCAGGTCTCAGTCTCACCCACATATATCTAGCCTGATCATCTCTTCGTACAATATGCAGTAGTGGTTGTAGTTCCTCTCTGAATAGCACTGCTACTCCTCCTGAACCTCTGCTCCCGTGCTCAGATCTCGCATTTGTCCTGTGAGTTGTTTCCCATCTGTATCCCACCACATGTGGCATTACCTGTCCAAGGGCTTGATGAGTCTCTGAGAAGAACACAATATCCTTGTCTTTGAAACTCTCCTCAAATGCGCCCACGTCCAACCTCATAGACCCATTACAGTTCCAGGTAGCCATCTTCAGTGTGGTCCCATAGGTCTCGCACCGTCATGCAGTACGCCGCTCTAAAATCACCACCCGTCCATCTCTGTAGAAGGCTATCTTTCCCTTCTCCCTTGCCACTGTAATCTCTGGCATTACCTCTCTCATATGTGTGAGCTGTGAGAGAGTCGGGTCATCACCGAGGAAAATACCTGTCTTTTTGAGAGTAGGCCTCTTCCTCAAGAATTCCTTCTTCTCTTCCAACGAGGGGAAGCATAGTATGAGAGCTCTCCCCTTTGAAGACTCACCCATGCCATCACTTTTCTTACCTACCCTCCATGCCTTTGTGTGCAAAGGCTTTTCCATCCCCATCATGGATGTAAGGCTTGTGACCTCTTTCTCCACATTGTTTATGTCTTTGAGACCTATCACTCTCACATGCAGTGCTCGCATCCACCTTCTTTGTTCCTCTTCGAGAGTCATGTTGATAAGCGTCGGTGTACAAGGAGTTTCTCGACCTTTCCCTTTCTTGGCGACCTCAATCCATTTTTCAGTCTCGTCCGCCTTTTTCTGTGTCCTTGTTATCATCTCCGCCCATGAAGATGTCTTTGCCACACTCAGTTTCTCTTCCTCTGTGATCATCCTTACCTGTTCCTTAATTTCCTTGATTTCATCTATTACCGAGGGTTGAAATTCGCCTTCCTCTAGTCCATTGCTTACTCTATCAGCAAGCTCCTGTTTAAGAGCTGAGACTTCTTTTTTGAGTACTCGTATCTTGGCGTTCGGGTTCTCCTGTTTGAGGGTTGAGACTTCTTCTTTGAGTGTCCGTATTTCTGCGTTAAGGCTCTCTTTCTCCTTCTTCCACTGTGCGCCCTCATTGAAGACCATCTGAAGTAGGTTGGCCTTCTCCTTCCACCATCCTTCCATCTCTGTTTTCCACTCCTTCATTTCCCTCTCCATCTGCGCCATCCGCTTATTCGTGAGCACGAAGGTTGCCTTTGCTCGCGGCTTGCAAACAGGTGAGACATTGGCGGCTTCCGTGTCCTGTGCAGGGTCTTCTTCAAGTGGATCCCTTAGGGTGAGGCCCAAAGAATCAGGGTCTCCTTCAAGTGGATCCATTACGGTGAGGCCCAAAGAAACAGAGAGAGAGAGAGAGAGAGAGAGAGAGAGAGAGAGAGAGAGAGGTGCGATAGATAGGTTGGGGGGGGGCGCACGATAGACTGAAGAGGGAGGAGGAGGGGGCGCCACGATAGATAGATGGGGTGGAAAGGGGAGCGATAGACTGAGGGGGGGGGGGGGGGGGGGGGGGGGGGGGGGGGGGGGGGGGGGGGGGGGGTTAAAACTAACATTAAATTAAAATTATTAAAAACGGGGGGGGGGCGCGCGCGATAGACTGAGGAGGGGGGGGGGGGGGGAAGGGGGCAGCGCGACAGAGAGAGGGCGGGGCGGGCAGCGCGAGAGAGAGAGGGAGCGAGGGAGCAGCAGGGGGGGGGGAGGGGGGGGCGCGCGCGGTAGACGGGGGGGGGAGGGGGCAGAGAGAGAGAGAGAGAAATGAAATGATATTAACGTCTTCAAAAGGCCAAAATGACCTATGGGACCAATCTATTACAAAATGGTGAATCTAATACCATGTCTGGGTACAAAAGAACTAGATACTACTACTAGAATCCATCCTCATCAGCACTTTGGATATCGAGAGAGTATGGCTCGAATCCTCTGATGTAGTCTCCGTCAATGCTGTGTAGCCCCTCTCCTCAATTCGATGAGAGTGCCGGTAGTGGCCGAATGAGTGTGGGCCGAGCTCTGCAATGATGATTGCTCCTCTGGCTGTCCCATATCTAGTGAAAAGAAATCTGTAATCTGTCTCTGGGACTGTCTCTCTCTATCTCTCCCCAGTAAAGTGTCTCTATATCTGTGTAACTCAAGTAAATATAGCCCAAGTGATCTCTGATCCTCATAACTCATGACCCTAGAGAAAGGACCGAAACCCTCTTTGAATAAGCAATGGAAACGGCCCCGTATCTCATAGTACACTGTGCAGTGACGAATGTAGTGTAGCTGTCTCTGGCTCTAACTGGCATAAGCGGCATATCCTGCTGTCTGTTGGTATCCCTCTAAATCTACCAGTCTCAATCTCCAGCTGATGTGAGGAGAGGGGGGGGGGGGGGGGGGGGGGGGTTTGGGATTGGAAGCTAAACAGTCCCCCCATAGCCATCATGGCCTCAATGCCCTAACGAGGGGGCCGGTGACAGGTACAGCAGTGTGGGAGAAAGTGCCCCCACAGGTTGGGACTGGGTCGGGAAATGTCCACCAAAACCCCACAACTCCATAAATAAAATAATGGGGCCCCTAAAATGAATAGGCCCAGATGTGGATGGCCAGACAAAAAAGCAAAGTGTCCAGCCAGGACCAGATGCAGCCTAAATGCAAAATGCAATTGGTGGCCAGCCCAGAGACACACTAGCTATACAAGCGTGCCCTAAACCATAGTGAAGCAGCAAAGTTGTCATGCTGCAGCAATCACCGGTAGACTGCTTGGTGGACCGCCATCGTATGGTGTCTATTAGGAGGTAGTATCCTCCTAAGCAAAAAACAAAAGCTGCTAGCCGCCCAAAAACGCAACTATGACAAGGGGCTGAAATGTGAATTTCAGCATGCTTGTATGCTCTTGGAACGGTCCAGAGCTTTGCAGAGGGTCCATAAAGGGTAGATCTTTGCGCGCACAGCCATCCGAGGGCTGAAAACACAGAAAAAAAGCACCATAACACCTGCAAAATGAAAGCGTCAATAACGAGATCTCATGGTCCCAGCACCGGATGCCAAATTGGATAAGCGAAGGGTCTGATCCAGCAAGATCGGGGGCCTCTTGATCTCCTCTGTTTAGCACTGCCTTCCCCTTGCAAAAACGCAAACCTGCCCATGCTGAAAACACAATCCGCCACTCATCTGCAAGAAAACACAAGGCTGCCCAAAACGCAGATCTGGGCAAAAAATGCAGATGAGTGCAGGGAGGATTTGGAGGGGCTTCTGTCCCAGGACATCTGGACGTGCTTGATTTAGGTCTAGCCAATGTGAAACTAGCCTTAGATAAGAGGGTGTATGAAGTCCTATTAATAGGGTCCTAGCCTCATTTGGGAGCTATCTTGTGGGATTACCCTAGACAGTGCGTGCCTCCACACCCTTGCAAGGAGTTGGGGGGTGGTATGAAATAAGAGTTGTTTCTGCTGATCTCTGTTACGGATGGCAGTCCTTGAGGTATGGTGCTAGACCAAATTGATTTAGGCTCCCAGCATGGGGGGTCAGCTAGCTAGGCTCTATGGCTGGGAGGTTAAGTGAGATGTCCATCCCTTCTTTGTTTGGCTTGTGTGTCTTGTCATGTGTGCAGAATGGATCCTAGGGGAGCTCTAACAATAACCAGTGGGGGCTAGGGAGCTCTAACAATAACCAGTTGGGGCTGGGCGCTTCCTAGCCCCAACTGATGGATCATAGGGGAGCTCTAACAATCACCATTTGGGGATGGGTTCTTCCCCATGCATATTTCAGTTGGCCATTATTACTGCCCGAAGGTCCCCCTTTTCATGTACTACAGGATGGTAAGTTCTATTCCAATTATGCAAGTATTGGTAGGGTACTCTTCTTGATTGTCAAACCTTATGTTTGGACTATGCCCCATTTCAGCCTTCAGCTTTAGGATTTCTCCCTCAGATGAGAGATCTCTCATTATATGTACTGGTTTGGTCTCATAGACCATTTCGGCCTTTTAAAGACGTTAATATACTCTCTTTTTTTTCCTTGCTGTAGTTGTTTTACTCATCAAGCAATAACTATAGTCTTTTAATTTGCTCATTACAGATGTATAATTCAATTTTCAAGAAACTGAGTACCAAGATCGACACAACATTAGATGACACAGTGGAGGAGACTGCGTCAACAATGTTGGTAGTATCCTCCTTCTTCTCTGAATTCATTAATTGCTGTACCGATTGTGCTGAGTATCTGAGTACATTGCCTGGATGCAGAAATGGGAAGGGTCAGGCTGTCAGAGAGTATACACCTGCAACAAGGCTTGCTGAGCATGCCGAACTAGAGGAGATGAGAGGAGGACGTAAGGTTGACAAGGTAACTGTGGGGTGGGTATGGGGATAGGAGAATCCACATCTTCCCCTATCCCCTCCTCCCTTTCTCCCTTTCTCTCCAAACACACACGCACATGCTTACTGACATTCTCTGTGTTAGCCATGCATGCCATTCGTGTCAGTTAGTGGAGACATCATGCCCAGAACACTGTGTGTGTTAATCATGCCTTATGTGTCGGTTAGTGGACACATCGTAGCCAGAACACCTTCATAAGTATAACCAGCTTTTTGTTGCCCAACAACTCAGGAAGTTTCAAGTAGAGATTCCAAAAAGTCTCAGAGGCATGCTGGATTTGATCCTTTACCAATCGATGGGAGAATATACCAGAAGAATGAAGGCGGGTCTGTTAAGTTATCATTCGGAATAATAACTTTGTGAATGTGCCTTACAGTTTGGAAATGAAGTTTTCATAAATCAAGCATAGAAAGTTCTGAAACACTTAAGAGGCGGTCTTAACCTAGATAATTTGGTTCACATGTGGGCCATTTTAAGAAAATAAGTGTTTCCTACAGCCATGTTTCTTGTGCTTTTGTAGGTGGAACTTTCAACTTACAGAGAGTGAGTGCAAGTCCAAAGTACTTCTTGACGTTCCTGTGGGGCGCTACATGGATATTTCTCTTATCGATGTTGATGTGCAACCTACATGGGTGAGGGTTCTTGCAAAAGGAAAGCTTTTGCAGCTGCAACTTCCTGATGAGGTAGAGGTGCTACTAGCATTAGGGCCCTTTGTTTGTTGTGACGTATACTGCTTGACCCAGTATTGTCCAAACAGTTAATCAATGCATCCCAAAGTGGAAACTTTTGCTTTATGGTAAAACTGTTCTCTGCTTGCTTTTACTTACTATTGCTCCACTTTGACTTAGCTTTTATCTCCGACTATGGCTTTACATCCAGTTGCCTCAGAAAACGGTTTAGCTACCCTTTTATTTTGGTTTTCTTCCTTTAACCTGTCATGGGTGATCTCTGCACACAATGTCAAGCTTTATTTCTCTTCAAAGCTCCTTGACAAGCTTAATTAAGCACAAATGAGGGAAGTCAAAAAGTTGTTTTGGTGTTGGCAGGTAAATCCCGACAAAAGTGTGGCTCAGCGGTCAAATACTACGGGAAACTTACTGATTTGTATGCCAAAAGCAAGCTGCAATATGAAAATCAATGTAAAAGATCATAAAACAAGATCTCTTTTCTATTGTGAAGAGCCCAAGAAACCGATCAAAGCGAATATGAAGGCTGGCAGGGAAACTAGTATTGCTGCAAACACAGACAAGAGCATGAACTTCGATGAGAAAATTTCTTTTCAGGTTTATATATCACTAGCTATCTTTCTCTTGAGCAGCGAGTATTTTGTGAAAATTCCTGCTACATGTAGACATTTGCATGACTTAATGAGCATCAATTGGCTGGACATGCTGCAGGAACCCCTGGATGTGTCAACAGTGTCATTCAAAGACTTTAAGAGCAAAGAATTTCAAGAGATTGAGATGCTAGATGGGGGAGATTTTGGTGATTTGCCAGCACTAGAATGATGTCGCTGCTATATCATGTAGCTCATCTATATCCAAGCGTGTCAGTGGATCATCGAAAGAACCAAATATTATGTCATGATTGAGCATAGCTGATAACGCGCTATCTTGTATGACATGGTATATCTCATCATTGCATGCCAATATGAAAAGAAGATTCACATGGTCGACTAGGGGGGAGGTCAAATAAGAAAAAAATATTGTCCACAAGTTCACTCGAGTTTAATTCCAATCATTATCTACTTGATTGCTGAGTTGGGAAAAAATATCCCCACAAAGATGCCACTCTTTATTTATAAGGGTTCGTCTGTTATATCATCTTTTGTATTTGTGCTTGCACTCGGATATGATATGTCAGGGGGTAGAACAAAGTACTCCTGTTGCTGTTGGTCCCAAGTTCTATCCATCTTAAGTATGTAAAGAGTCTAAGAAAGCGCGTGAAGGCTTGTTGTCATGGTTTTGGCCAAATGCAAATTTGCACTGCAACTAGGTATTAGATAATTCTTTTCTTAACCAATATAGCTAGTGGTTATGCAATTGGGTGGTGTTGTTGATGAGACGTTTGGTTGATAGAGATAAAACGGTGTATTGTTTGTCTAGTGATGGCTCCTCACAAAAGAATCATAAGTAGTGATTCAAGGCTTAAATCCACAATCTGATGAGGCATGGATGCTTGGAAAAATCCTTAGAAAATTCTGATCGAGTAGTGAATGGAAATTTCACACTAGGATTGCAACAATCCATGGGCACCATGATGATTGTCGCAACGTGAAGTCCAACAAATTTCAATACAAAGATCGGCAGCAAATATTGTCTTGTAAAAGAGTTTTCGAGCAAGATATGGCAAGACCCACAATCTAATTCAAATGTTTTTTGGGGTTTATTTTGTATTCTTGAGGGCAATATCCAAGGTTGGAGATTGCATGTATGGTCGTGTGGAAGCATGTAGTAGGTGAACGTGCATGTAAGAGATTCTAGAGTGATGACAGGGGAAATAATGTGATCTGAATAACAAGGTGTTTTGAAGGAAAGGGATTTGCTATGTTCAAATTTGGGGATGGAATGTGGCAAGTTAATTGGAAGGGACACATTCTACAAGATCGACAATGGCTTTGGATTTCATTTGAATTGCAGTCCATGTTTGGGGATCAGCATGTCTTTGCTTACCACCTTGCCGATTAGAAACCCCAAAATGCCAAATCAAAGATCTTGCACTTTTTCCCTAGAGGATGGAATCATTAAGTAGAAAAGTTTGATGGTGTAGGGAATAGTCCCTTGCTGACCATTTCTTGGAATCCGGCAACTACATGGCGATCGGTAGAGGTCGGGAGCTGTGCGGGAGTGGGTTTATATGGTAGGATGATGAGACTAATAGCTTTTAGAAAAGCCATGGTGAATTACTCTTTTGACTCCCTTCGGAATGTGTGTAGGCAAGTAGTTAAACGTTCTTACAAATTGTTGGATAACAACAAAATCATCTTGAGCTTCTATTTCCAAATAAAATCTATTGCGCTTTATCTCTCCCTCTTTTGCTTCTACCTTGGTGCCAATCCATTGCTCAAATTTCCTTCGTTCACTTCAAACATGTGATATTGGAGGTCCGTAAAGAGCTTAAAGAGGATGAAGTAGAACCTTTTTAAAATTCTTATTGCAACTTCAAAGGGACAGAGATATTGAAGGTGAAGTCACCATGTCTCTGAAAAGGCTCAGTTTTTCTTAACAAAGCACATTTATAATGTCCACATATTTGAAAATTCCTTTCTTACCTAGTTCTATCAAGAAAACTAACCCCACCATGCTTTATTTTACTTTCAACCAAAGTGATCAATGAGAATGATATGCTAACAAATGTTACTAGTAGCAGCAAGTAGATCTAATATTAGATTTAAGAACACCCATTTAAGGTTATATTTGCTTAATGATAAATTCTTGTACATGAAAATACTCCATTACCTTCTAAATAACAAGTCAATTGCATGTGACTCATGTTGAGATGTAAAGCTCAATACATGGTTTTACTTGATGTATTCTTGCGTACATTTATTGTTGGCATGAGATAGTAGGTTACGTGAGTGGTACCACAACTGAACTTCACTGACATGGTGTCGCGCATCTGTCGAGCTGACTTAGGCCCTTTTCCTTCTGTTAATTTAAGTGCTTTCCTTCCCTAAGGCTTTGGGGGGCAATTGGAAGCTAAGAAAAGGTACTAGCTAACTCACCTGCACTTTCACATCGATTGTTGCAAATAGAAATTTCATTATGTTGTATTCCCTACTTATGTTCAATAGAGTTCTCTTATCATTTTGTTTTGGGAAGAAAAAGCAGACTTTAGCCTCCTCAATATGTGCTCTCTTGTTGTATGTATGGGTGGTTGTAAGGTCTCAAGCCTCCTTTTCAATGTGTGCTCTCTTGTTGTATGTATGGGTGGCTGTAAGGTCTCACGCTCTCTCCTTTTCTATCTCTTTGCATGGTACTATCAAAGTTTGATTGTGGCTAAGGAGCTATGAGTAGAAAGCAAGAGGAGTAAAAGAAGCGTTTGAGAGTATGGTCTCCTTCATTCTCTTCCCTCCTATGTTGGTACTATAATCTTCTCTAAGATTTTCAAAAAAAGCTAGCAAGGAACATTTAATATTGTCTATGGTAGAGATTGTGCAATTTTAGTTCTTGTTTTGTCCTTTGAAACAAAATTTTGTGACCATATTTCTATTTCGGGCACCTTTTGGTCTCTGTTTTGGAGTTGGACTGTGCTCCCATGCAAAATTTTGGTTTTTTGCAGATCTTCGCTTATAGTATTAGATGAAGCTCAATTGTTGCCACATATTTTACCTCTACTATATAGTGGTGTGACTGTAGGCACCATTGGCTCTAGTCATGAAAATTTCATTAATGTGTTATATGATTCCCTAAGCTTACTGGTTAACATTTGAATAAGACACCCAAAACTTAAGAAATGAAAATGCCTGAGAGAGAAATAAAGACAAATGCACTTGACAAAAACAATCTCGTGCTAAATTTCTTTTTATAGGCAGTTGTGGCCCTTCATGTTTCATCTCTCTACAATTTCGATTTTCCATAGACTTTTAACAAATTTTCACAATTCATCTCCTTTTAACTCTTGAATTTCCATATCCTTGAACGTCTCTCTCTTATCTTTCTAAGGTTTCAACCTTTTCACTTTAAAATATTTTCGTTCTAAGGTTTCAAAGGCATCACTCACTTTTGAAGAATTCTTTAATAAAAATGAAAAAGGGACCTATAGATGTGTGAAAAGTAGTATTGGGTGGATGTACGCACATTATGATCACAAATCGGCTGTGTTTAATCGCTTGTATGTTTTGTGCAAATTTTTGGTTATTTGCAAATATATCTGATAATAATAGAATCAACAAGTTTGTTAGTGAGGAGCTACATATGACCAACCTTCATACTTGAAAGTACAAAATGACTAATGTCTAACGAGCAAAGATGGTTGGGACTGCATTGAAGATGATAAAAAAGATGCAACAAAGTTGCTATTGGAAAATCCTACTCATCAATCGGTGAATGCTTTCAACGATTGAAGTTTGAAAGCCCAAGAAAGGCCTTACATTTGTTATTTGTTTATGTTTAAGATAAAAAAATTAAGTACATAGAGCATGCCCGTTCCCCCAAGGAGGCAAGGGAGTTGTAGTTGAAGACACAGATGAATACAAATAAGAAGGAGGGACTATTTGATCATGAATATGTATCAAAGACGAAGTATATATGTGAATCCCTTGAATCTATTGGTGTTATAGTTGATGATGATGATGATATGGAAGCTTGCTTGCTCTAGGGAAATTATATAAGTAGTTGAAGACCTCTATTCATACTTGAGAGAACATTCCTAGCTTTCCTATTCTTGTGTTTATGCGACTTTTTGAAGACAAAAACATCACCAAACAATCATATTCACAAGTCACAAGCATTTCTAAACGTCTTTCTACGTAGAGTTAGAGAATGAGGTGCAAGCCAAGGAGGTGGGCATGGTTGATGCAACCAAAATCAAGGCAATTGACAAATATATAATAATAAAAGGTAGAAAGGAGATGACTAAGGATGCTATTGAGGAACGGAGAGTCATAGGAACAAATTTTATTAAAAACAATGCAAATAAGAATGCTATTGAGGAAAGGGGAGCCAGAGATGTCACAAACACTTTTAATAGTAACAAAGTTTATTAGAAACAATGCAAATAAGAATGGTAATGGATGTGGGTGACATGTGGCCAGCAAGAAATTTTTTGGGTGTGATTGGCCACAAAGAAGGTAGCAAAACAACTATGCAAGCACTAGCAAGGTTATATATGAGCCAAAAAGATTATTTGTCATGCAACGTATGATGAGTACTACAACTATAAAAGTGTCTAGGCATGGTGATAACAGATGGTCTGTTGATTAGTGCATCAAATCAACATTATGAGCCATGATAAATAGTTTACGGACTTGTAAAATTTAAGGATTCTTAGTTATGTTAATACTAGGAATGATACTGCACATCCTATTGTGTATACATGAGATAGCTGCGAAAAAGGAGAGTGATCTGAAGGAGAGTGTGGGTGAAGTTTGCAGTCATAGCCTTTGAGAGGATCCCAAGACACACATAGTGCAAGTAATGCTATAAGCAATTAGACTGGTAGGTTGCATAATAATAGGTTTGATGATATTCTAAGGATTCCAAATTTGAGCCCAAGTTATAATACTGGGGTGCATTCCAAGGGAATGGTCTGCAAAGGGACCATTCCCAGCCTTCAAAGTCGTGGGGAGGGGGGCCAACTACACTACCTATAGCAACATTTGTGGTATCTAACAGCGCTCAACAGTCCTACAGCGCAGATTTTGCTTGCTAACGCAGTGGCTTCTGGTTGGTTGGAGTAGGGCATGTTCTGGCTGCTGCTGAGTTGTCAGTAGAAGGACGCATTCCGATTGCTGATGTGGAGGGCAAGTACTAGCTGCTTGCATTCCGACATTCTACGAGCTAAGGTGGCGTCCATCTGACGGCCCATGCAAGGATTACGCCAAATAATGGCTTCCAGATGGATGGCCCTAATCACCTGCCCCGCGACCCACGACTTTGAAGGTTAGGGGTCACCATGGTCCATGTTAGTAGGAGTCAAGCTGATAAAAATCAGAAGGAATGTGGATTTTTCTATACTGAGAGCAAAAGGGAATTGCTACTCGATAGTAATTGAGGCACCCATTGCTAAGGAACATGAATAGCATGAGTGGGTGACAAGAAGGCTGATATGCAAAATGGATAATTGAAGAAGAATAACGTATGACATGTAGTAGAAAATACAATATGAGGAACATTGGATATCAACAATTGAGGCAAAAAAAGTTCAAGGATTGACCTTGTGGGCCCAAAAGACTAAAGGCAAGAATTGTAACTCATTACTTTTTGCATGTTTATTTATTTTACCGAAACATAATATCATATTGCATGTTACATAGCTTAAAATCAAACCAGATGGTGCCTATAGCAAAAAGATGCCAAAAAAAAAGATCCACTATGGTAGGGGGCTCATGATGAACAAAGACAAGTCCAAAATTATGCATCCAACAGTTGACTTTCTAGCAAGGAATAGCACACGCTACCAACTAGTCTTCTTGCCTCTAAGTCTACACTTGTAGTCCCTTGATACTTTTTGCATGTTTGGGCAAAGCTTCCATAAGATTTTGCTAATGGTAGAAAATAAGGGCTAAAAGCACAATAAGTAGCACAATAAATGAATACCATCTATGTTCAGATTTGTTGAAGCTTCTTTGCTTCAAGGGCCTTTTTGAAGATATCTACAATCTGCACATTTGTCATTGCATACCTACTAAGGTTGTTGTCACTTGTCGAGACATTGTCCTTGACGAAGTGGTGGTGCATCTCGATGTGTTTTTCCTCACGAGGAACATTCGGTTATTTGCTAATTGTATGCTCCTAAAGTTCTCATAGCAATTGAAAACAAGCCTACAAGGGCAACTTACCTAAATCTTCATATCAAACTCTTGCTTTAGGAGAGTCTTCACATGATCCACTTCTGCCTACTCATTATCTCTAGCTATCAAATGATCCTCATCAATGAAAGATTTAACAATGCCTACATCACTCTCGTACACATTTAATGAGCGATCTACATTAGCTGTACAAAAGCCAATGGTAAACATATGTTTGGAATTCTTTCATGCAAAGCTCTAGGCACTTGATTTAGCCCATTATAAGGTCACTCTCTGACTCTCGTACACTACCAAATTGAGGGTCATCTCTCAGTGCATTTTGTTTTTGAAGCACCGAACTTATTCAGTAACTTTGCATCCTTTAATTTCAGAAGAGTGTGGGAAAACCCTCCTATCGACTTGACACGACTTAAAAATTGGATTCTATTAAGAGTTCACTTTTGAATTTTTAACTCTAGTGAAAAAATCAAGAGAAATATGGGACAAACCTCCTATGGACTTGGCACAATTTCAAAATTGGATTCTGTAAAGAGGAGTCGTCCATTTTCTCACTAGTGCAAACTTCCTTTCACTTAACTGACTTTTCACAAGGCAATACTTTTCTCTTACAAAAGTACCTCTTTAACTTACTTGTCATATATTAAGGACCTGTAAGATGTGTAAGAACTTGTAAGGAGAGACATATGTCATGTAAGAAAAAACATAGAAGAGACTCGTCAATGGTAGTAAGAAGCATGAGAAATGTGAGGAAAAACATGTGAATTGTAAGAAGAGATTCATCAATGGTAGTAAGAAGAATGATAAATGTAAGGTAATGTAAGGAAGAGCATGTGAATTGTATAAGGAAATGAGAAAGAGTATGTGAATTGTAAGAAGACGTTTGACACTCATAAGAAAAAGCATGAGTGTCGTAAGAAAAAGCATGTGAAGTGTAAAGATGTGTAAGAGCAAGTTTGTGTTGCATTAAATATCTAATTAGCTCAAACTAGAATTGAGTCGATTTGTTAGCTAAAGCTAGTAAACTAAAGTCTATAAGAGCTTTGGAGTCCATTGCTATATGAGAAGCCTCTTTTTGAAGAAGTTTATACATATATAAATATGTATGCTTCCCTTTACACTTAAACTTCTCCCACCACCATAACCTTCCACAAGAAGACCCACTCCTTCCCTCAAGGCAACTCCAATTCTCCCCTCCCTTGTATGCATGCATGGTTTTAGCTATGGAAACTTGATGTTCATCTCCCCTTTGTCCTTGTCTTCTCTCTCCACTTAGGTTTGTAAAAATCTTTACCGTTCTTAAGATTTCCTTCTCCCTTGCCCTATAATTACCATGACTCTTGCTTACCTATCATTATCCCCATCCCCTAGGGTACTCTCATTCAGCTCTCCCATTCCCTCAAGTTTCACTTTATTACTCAACCACATCAATCTTGTGCTCTTGAAGTCTATCCCATTTTAAGAAGAAGAGGCGGAAGATGAAGAAGAAGAAGAAAAGGAATCGCCTCTCTCAAGTACCTCTCCCTCTTCCTCTCCCCTACAACCCTTGTTAAGGCAACCAAGACAGACAAGTCGAAGATCTCCACCAACAACAAACGAGTGAAGGCAAGAAGCTGTCAACTCACTCTCTCTCTCTCTCTCTCTCTCTCTCTCTCTCTCTCTCTCTCTCTCTCTCTCTCTTCCCCTTTCTTTTGATTAGAGGTATGCATAAACCCCATCTTATGAATTTGATTAGAAATGCATATACACCCTCGACCACAAGAGGTGTTGCATATTATTTTTCCATGTTGTAAGTTTAGGGATTTCAAAGTCAAATCACACATTCACATCATCTTTAGGAATTATAGATAAAGTTGTAAGCACTTACATAATTGCATCAAATTGATCATGCACTCCTAAAAAGATTGCATCTAACAAATTCTAGGAATAGTAGAGAAAGTGTTATTGCACTCATGTCTTCATGCATGTCAATTTTAATAAGGCAAAGTATACCCACCACATGTGCTAGTAAAGCTACACACTAGACTCATCGCATTCATCAAACTTAACCTTAAGTAGGAAAGAATGCATTATCACCTTCATAAATAGGCTACATGTTCAAAATCAAACAAAACTCAAGGTAGAGTAGAAGATGTCACTGTATGAAAACATACTATCAGTACTTTATTCATTTCTTTCATATCCTCTCAAGTTTTCTTTCTTTCGTGGATTGAACAGGAAGTAAGGGGATAGCTTCATAGAAGTAATGACCGTATTGCTTAAACATAAAACTCTCATTGCTTCCATGGAGATGCCTCATGGATGGAAAAGGATGCAAGAAAGAAAAACAAGGATACGATCAAAGATGGGATTAACGTTGAAACTTATATTGAGACAAAAAACCTTAACTCCCAAGAAACTCGTTGTTTTCTTAAGGTATTGTTTGAATAGACATTAAAATAAAATAGGAACTATGGATCATAAGTCAATGAACCTAATCTAAATTTCAACTCTGATTAAAATTTTACCGAAAAGATTTGACATGGATGCCCTAGCATAACATAGAAGTTTTAGTGTGAAATTTGTCTTAAATGTTTGGAAAAAGGCGAAGGTAAGTGTTTACGTGTGTGGATTGAAACGGAGGATGGTCCTTTCTGGATAGGATTGATAACCGTTGGTTTATTTTGAGCCCGGTTTCATCCAAGCCTTGGATTGGGATTGAATGGGAGTGAGCCCCGGCCAGGTGGGAGGACCCATGGATGCATTTGGAAACTGGCTTAGTCTAGGCCAGATGGGAGGACCCATGGATGCATTTGGAAACTGGCCTAGTCTAGGTAGGCATAATATCAACGGGAAAGGAGGAAGAGAAATGGATCCATGAAGGGATTGAATAAGGGAGAATGATGTGATTTAATTAAGGAACTCTTCTAATTATTTGGTAAAAAAAAACCTTGGAAATGCTACGAACCTAAGTGGGCTATCTTGCACGTCCTCATCAGGCAGACAGTTGCTCTGCTTCTTGGATTTTCTATTTAAAAAAGAACATATAGGTAGATTAATTTTCTAAGCCTTTTTCAAACTCGATAAAAAAAAATAAGAACTGAAAGTTGTGTAAAGGCATCGTCTCCACAAGTGGCAAAGGAGACGATAGGGATATAGTTTGAAATGAACGGTTGATGTGATAAGGAAGTAATTCTTGGGGTTCAAGGATCCATGTATGAAAAATGAAATTTTATCACCCCCTTGAGCTGGCATCAAAGAGCAGGAGGAGTCGTGTCTTGGTGTCATCGGTCTCAAGTGAGAGAAATGTCAGGAATCACAATGTAACCATTTGAAGATAGTGCATCTGGTGGTCCCATGCATGGCCCTCACACCCATAAAGCTACATCCGTATGATCCAATATCAAACCTTTGATGCAACCACTACAGTAATAGCATAAATGGTAGGGATCTTAACTACAGGGTTGAAAGTCTTCTCATAGTCACAGCAAGCATATGCATATTCTTTTGCTACCAATTCACACTTTACTTGCACACTATATCATTTGTGTTATGCTTCACCTTCTATTAGACCCACTTACTATCATTTATATATTTAATTTGTTGTATTAACACCAAATCCGAAGTTCCATTTGCATCAGAGGGAATCACGCTTCCTTTATTACTTCAAGCCTACATTCCATTATAATAGCAATTAGATGATTTGCCATAATTAGCCAAGTTTCCATCTAAATCAAGACAAGAAATTCGTTGTTTGGTAGAGCTTAGAGTTAAAGAGTCACACTAAAATATTCTTCCTCAATATGTGTCTATAAGAAAGGTGAAGACCTTGGATACTTTAGGGACTTTATCTATGTCAGTGGTTGGATTTGCTCAAGTACCTAAGCTATTCTAAAATTCTTCAACGGCTTCCAAGATTCCATGTGTTTTGCAAAAAATATGCTCGCTATTAGAATCATAGGCATGTCAAAGGTATTAACAAAGACATGATTTAAGACACAAAAAAAATTTAAGAAATTATAAGAAGATCAATACTAGTTGAAGAAAAGATTGTCAATTCTTGGTTATGGCTTTTTATAGTAAAAGGATCATAGTCAATTAAATGAAGTCTAGCTTTTTGTTTTTTTTGACAATCTTTTTCTCAATCAAGAATTTATGATTCCTAATTCTTGAAATAATTCAATATATCTTTTTTCAACGAAATTTGTATACTTACCTAAAAAACGATTGAGAATAGTTATAGGGAAATACATTCATAAAAAGCTTGCCATCTATCATTTAGAAGGCACCCAATACTCACCCATTCAATCTAATGATACAATGGCCCCTCGCTACGGTACCTTGCCAAAACAACAAAAGGATTCTATTATCTTTAAGTAGTAGTATACAAGTCATTGTGGTATCCACTTATCTTTCATAAGTTTTTATACAAATTGATAGTACACTATATGTTATGGGGGCAAACTTAACAAATTGGTAAATATATAGACTATATTTCTCTTAGATATCCTAATAGTAAGAAAACTGAGTTACTCGACCGTCAAGGTCGGGGTCGGAGGGCAGCAGATATGCGCCTTCCATTTAGTCTGCATTATCCATTGAAATTCAGGTGGTTGGCAGTCAGATTCCTATCAACTCAGCAGCCGTCTCATAAAAAACGAGACCAATGGCAACAACAGTGACAGCGTAAGCAATCAATCTTCGGCCCCTCAGCAGTTGGAATGGAAATTGTTTGTGATGATCGAAACTATCGTATTGTGTTGCCTACACGTCTACAGACGGAATGTAATGTGTTGTGTTGTGTTGCCTATACGTCAGCAGACGAAAATGTTGTACTATGCACAATCCTCGATTGTTGCCTATTCCATGGGCATGCGCTCGACTGTCACTTGCCATCATCTACTGCAGTCGATCACCGCTTGCCATGTGCAGTATACGTACTGAGCCCCCTCCCCCCGAGCCTTGACGGCCGGGAATGGTCTCTAAGGGACCATTCACCACAAGTGTCCTCCCCCATGGCATCCGCCGGTCGCCAAGAGGTCGAAGAATTATGGGGAATGATCCCTTAGGGACCATTCCCTACACCATCATATCCACCAATGAGAGGATCTACGTGTTAGCAATATTAAGTAAACTTAATAAAACTTTGACAATGCAATTGCAATGTTCACCCCTATGAAACTATGAAATTGCTAGATCAATTAGAATATATAAATCTCCTCATCGTTTAAGAGGACCGTTATTCAATAACTAACATCTATCCGCGTCGAAGACCACACAAAAATTACAACTACTTAGTTGCATCCAACAGTTCCATGACTTTAATATAGGATAACCAAGTGTTATTGTAAGGTCTCATATAAACATCAAGAATGCTACTATAACCATAAAAGCTTAAAGAAAAAATCCTAGAAATTAACATTAAATATAGTCAGGCAAAATAGGCCTTGGCTCCAAGTTGTCTATTACCCAAAACTAACAAGGTCTTAGGTAGGATAGGAATAGTGTCATTAAAATTCTAGCTCCCCTATCTACATTCTATAGAATGAATTCACCTTCCATTGATCCTCTTTTGTGAGAGTTTCCTCATAGTAATTTACTCGTTCTATTCTATTTGGCTCTATTTTCAGTTCAATAATCGGAATCTCTTTCAATTCACTTTGCAGCGCGCTCCTCCTCCTCCTCCTCCTCCTCCTCCTCGATCGCTACAGCGTTTGCTCTTGTTCACACGGAAATCCCCTGGCCAACACAATTGCGGCTTGCTCTGTAGCTTCAAGCCTCTGCCATCCGACTCTCTAGCCCTACTACGTGCTTATTCTAGCCCCTATTCACTGTGCACACACATCGTCTACATGTTGCACTCTCCTGCATTGCCTGGCCTGCCCTCCCCCGCCAACTCTCCCCTCTGACATGCCGGCTCCCTCCCCATATCGTAGCCGGCAGTTGCATGCACCTTGTGCTTTCGTCCCGTAACGTCCTGCCCACTTGCCTAGGTGCTCAAAGCTAACAACACCATGGTGGCGCTCTCTCTCTCTCTCTCTCTCTCTCTCTCTCTCTCTCTCTCTCTGCGCACTTGGTGCTTTCCATCCTCGACTCCCCCATTGACTCGGTTTCCAGCTCGGTTAGTGCGATGCTTAGGTGGCTAGAGCGACTGTCACACGGGCAAAAGGAGTTTCTACGCATCGAACCAAAACCAGACACAAATATAAACGCACAAATTTGATAGTTTTGGTTATGGATCTCGCTATGATACACATACTCAATCCATCAGTCCCTTAATGAGATGTAAGAGACACCTCCCCCTTCTAACTTAGATAGAATTTACCATAGCTTAAAATACGTATTTTTTTTTATCAAGCCCTACAAAGTATGCCAAAATGATACATCTTAGACATGACTTTCATCATCTCACCGAAAAATGCTAGAATCCTCAAAGATAGCAAGAGAACAATTCGTACCAAGTAGGAAAAATGATAATCATCTAAGAAGAATCACCACAAATTACAGGTAGTCTTAAATTGATCAAAGCCAATCGGAATGTCCCTTACATCAAGGCTACACAATGTAGCCATACAGTCAAATGATTCAAACAAAACTCAAGTTAGTCAGTCGTAAAGAATACCTCAACTTAATCCCAAAGATGCACACAAAGTCTAAGATAAATTTCCCCACCATATAATGAGCATTTAGTTCAATAAAAACATATTCAATGTATTAGGATGATACCAAAATAAATTTTTGGTAAGATTGGGGCTTACAATTCTAGTCACCAGGTTTTCCCCGACTAACAAAGTCCAAGAGGAATACCATGTTGGCACATAAAACATGGGATGGGTACGTATCAACTATCATAAAATAGATCCCAAAAAAAATGCCTCCTTCTTACAAAAAGTAGCCATGGCAGAGGCAAGATATACAGTGGAAGCCCTTTATTATTATTACACAATAGATCATAAGCATGTGACAGCCCACCATAAATATCCAATATTGAACTTAAATTTCTCTAATTATATCAAGTCCAATCGAAAACATGTGCAACATAGATTGATTTTCTTTATAAATATATATGCATTGATTCTTACAGTGTCTCCCTACTGCTTCCTACTTCAGAGCCATAATCCTAAGTGGTGGCACCTTGTCCCCATAATGCACAATAATCAAGACCATGGTAAGGAAGTCAAATTGGGAATGTTTTGCAAATAGTTAACTTTGAAGGGAGATGAACCCCATAAATGGTCATAGGTTCTTGGATTTTTGGTCGATGCTTCTCACCAACAATGATCTAAATTTTAACTTTAAAAACTATTAAAATCGATTGAAAAAGAACTATCTATGTGTTTTTTTAACAATGTACTTAAAAATTAACACATTATACCTCTAGCAAAAAACTTAAAGCTTCTTGCCTACACAACTTGTTGGCGGTGTTAACTTTGTACATATTGGGAGATTTTAGTCCTTTCTCTAGTTGCCTCTTTCGTTTATTTCTCCTCTTTATGGTGAGAAATTGGAGTATCTTAGTACTAAGTCAGGCGCCCTCATTCTTCTTTGTACGTTTAGGTTTTAGCGCGGCAAGAGAGGCGCTTCTAGTAAGCAATAAAATAAACGAATAGGTAACATTTGGATTGAAATCACACACTTCATCTTCAAGAAGCAGTTAATGTATACCTTCCAAGTGGTTGTTTGATTTTGATAACGAGAAAGTATTACTGCCAAAGTGAACACTACAATTTATGGACTCTTCTTCATGCACCGTACATTTGGTCAAAAAAACCCTTCAAAGTGTATGTATTGCCCAAGTATTGATCATTCCATCATTAAATCAAGCAATTATATGTCTCTTTCTTCATGCATGGGCTTGAAGGGACTTTAACCCCTTTAGCATTAAAAATGAGCAATTTAAAAGCATAAGGGAAATAACATAAGAGCTCGGCAAAGCTGTGTAATGCATGCCCACCATCAAGCTCTATGTATGCTACATCTGACATGTTCTTGACCAACTTTTCTTTCTACACATTTTCCTTAGCAATGAGCTCCTTTGCCATGCCCCCCCCACCAACTATATATATAAGGGACACTCTCTCATGTTTTTCTTCGATGCTCTAGCTCTAGCTCTATATAGAAGCCATCGAAAGCAATGAACATCCTTTTGTGTTTCCTTTATTTTGCAGCCACAATGTCTTTTTCGATTGTATTTCTGCTTGCACTTGAGGCAGGTTGGCTTTTCTTTTTGCTCCTTTTCCTTGGTGTCAAGGTTTATTTGTCGTGCCTGCCACGAAATAGATATACATGGGAATGGCCTCCTAGCACTCTAACTCTCTTGCTGGCATTGTTGATAAGATTGGCATTACTCCATGCAAAATAGCTGCTTAGATGCTAATTCTATATAGAGGCCACTTGAAAGTAGAGGACATTCTCTTGGTCTGTGAGTTGCAACATTCCTAGTAGAGGTACTCTTTTCATACACAGCTCCATGGGAGAGGTGTTGAAGGAGCACTAATAGCTTTCCCACATTTGAGTCGACCTAGTCATACCAAGCATGCAAGAGTAGTTTTGAGCACCCTACAAATGATGTGTAGCGATTTTATGCACGCTTAGATTGAGATTCTACCATATGCACACATCTCCTACGCGAGCTGGGTCCTCCTATGCGTCGCGCAAGCAGGTCCTCCTATGCGAGCTGGTCTCCTACGCGTCGGACGAAGTCTGCTGCTGGGTACCAAACTCTACAGGGGCAGCAAGTGAAGCATGTAAGGCAAGCAACGTGAGCAGTGAGGCTCGTAGGGTTGGTGAGGCTCGGGCAGCATAGGCAACGCAGGGCAGAAGCCAAGGCACACGAGGCTAGGGCAGAGCGCACAAGGCTGGGCAGGGAGCGTGAACCGCTCTGCAAGCTCTTCTACGCGTAGAAAGTCTTGTCTTACGCGTGCCCCAGATAAAGTCTTTTTAAGTTTAAGTTAAATTTTAAGTCTTGCCCTATACTCAATCCCCCACCCTAGTACCCTACCCCACATTTGTTGCCCGGGTTCGATGGATCCGCCTACCGAAGAGGAAGGGCCGGGTGTAGATAGCTACACCACCCAAAAAAAAAACAACGGCTACTTTCAAACGGAGAAACAGAGATACTGTACTATCACCAGGATCCTTACGAGTTGGGAATACCTCCAGGATACATGATGAGCTAATGTGGAGAAGGTCTAGGTGATGCTCAAATCAGAGCTAAACTATATGAGAAATGACATCGGAAAGGAAATGCACGCGAACGTTGAGAGCTACAAGAACTCCATGTATGGAGACATGATGAGAGAACTAAGGAGAGAGATTCGGGGGATACAGAATGAGGAAATTCAGATCGTGAAAACGGAATTATGAAACCTAATCAAGGCCGAAGTAAATGTAACAGAATGCGTTATGCAAAAGAAACTCGATGAGGCAATAGCAAGTTTTGAAGCATGGAAAAAAAATATGGGAAACCACATGGGGGAAAAAGATACAATAATCGAGGAGCTAAAAGGAGAACTTGCGGCTTGCAAATCTGCAACTAAGGAGAAGGGAGACGACCAACCTTCGGTGCTGAAGGAGCTCGAGGACATGAAGTATCAGATGAAAGCTCTACGGGAAGGAGATGAACAGAAATCGAAAACGGCATCTTCATGGGCGGAACGTCTTTGTAAGACACAAGAAAAGGTTGATGAAGCAGAGAAATGGATTGAGGATGCGAAGAAAGGGAAGGCCCGGATGCCTGAGACCACACCTACCTCTCCCATTATTAATATGACCATTGAGGAAGAGCAGAAAAGGAAGAATCGGGCTCTGCATATGCGGGTCATAGGAGTCAAAGACAAAGAGAATGTAGATGGAGAAGTGAGGGAACTGCTACAACGCATGGGCATCACAGAGCCTACTCACATAAGAGCATGGAGAGTGGGCAAGAAACGAATCGATGAGAAGGGAAACATAAAGGATAGGGTGTAACAAACTTGGACACTCCAAGTCAAGAATCAACCGCGACAGCACCAAATAACCACTTCAAAACAATTCACAGATCACAATAGATTTGCACTGGCCCGGCGGAGTTCCGTGCCTAGAGATATTGGCCCCAAAGACTGGCGCCCCTTTCGGTATTTCTTTTTATATTAATCAATCATCAAAGTACAAGAGAGCGGTTAGGGTTTCACTCTCAGACTCTGCGTCCAGATGCTCCGAGAAGTGAGGCTCTCACCACTAATTTAAAGGTTACAAGGGATGCCCAAAAGCAGAGCCCCAAAAGCTTTTAAAATCAAAAGCATCAGTTCTCTCTCTCTCTTAGAGAGTCTTTTCTCTTTTTTTTTTTTTTTAAAAAGCAAAAGCAAAATTCGCGTCGCTCATCATTTTCCAAAAAAAAAAAAAAAAATTAATAATCCGCCTCCGCGATTTCCGGAATTTAGGGTTTTTGGCAAAAATTAGGGTTTGCAGGAATTTTAGGGTTTCTGGCAGAAATTAGGGTTTTTGCTGTCCGCCACGTCATCACTTTGTGACATACCCCCCTCTTGAAAGCATTGTAATCGACCGCGATTACGCCTGCAAAACCGACAAAAGCCATAAACCGTCTTAGCAGACACTGACTGTTAGTACCTACGTACTAGGAACGCACATCTAGCACATGTACAAAATCGACAGTCACATCACACGACATCACAGGACATCACCAGACATCACAGGACATCACATGACATTCAACATTCATTCGGATCTTAGACCATGATTTATCGGCAATGTAGCTAGCAATCACATCTAGGTCCAATCGGGACCTCATCGATGTCCGATTGACTAACCCCTATTGCAACCATGTCTATTCGAGATCAATCAGACCAAAATGCTGCAGTCATTTCGGCATCAGTTCCTGCACTCACAAGAAGTCAAGAACAAATCAGTATCATAATCAGGAATTCCATTTCATAAAGTCATCCAGCAGAATACTGTCAGCTCTCAGTATCCCTGAAGCTCAAAGAGACATCAGTGACTTTAGTATCAAAATCGAGGCATCTGTTGACAAAGGAGTGGAGTAACTCCCCTCTTGTGCATCCCACTGCACCAGATCTTCGGCCAAGCTGAATTCTGGGTTCCATTTGGAGTAGACTATGCTAAACCAAAAGCATCGAGGTAAAGTTTCACAATCTGAGGAGTATCTGCTAGGTCCTCCTCCTCTATCCACTTCGCATCAAATGCAGGAAAGTTCTTGAACTTAACCAAGAACCGCCTTCGGACTTTACCTTTCTTCATATCATTATGTGCCAAAATCTGTTCAGGAACAAGGATCTCCTCGTTTTCTTCCACTTCGGGTTGCTCATCAGGCTCCCCATCATCAGGCACATCACCCTTAACAGGGTTCAAGAGACTCACATGCAATGCATTATGAATCCTCCAAGTATCTTGCAGTTCCAATCGGAAGGAGACATCATTTATCTTGTCAGTAATCTGGAAAGGTCCGTAGTATCACATACTAAGCTTTGGAAAAAGCCTCTCCTTTCCCTTGTTCTTTCTTAGGCGTGCCTTCTCAAAAGTAAGAGCACCCAATCATCCTCCTTCAGTTTCCAGTCGCGACGATGGCGATCCGCTGCCTTTTTTTGTCGTTCTTGAGACTCCTACAAAGTCTCGCGAACCTTGGCAAAAGCCGTATCCAAATCTCGCGAATATTCATCCGCTTCAAATTTCTAATTTTTCGTGCTCAGGAAGGATGGAACCTTCGCAGCAGTTTCAACAATCTCACATGGCATCTTCCCCGTCGAAGAGTGTATCGTGTTATTGTAGGCAAATTCCACCAAAGGTAAGTTCTTTTCCCATTGAGTCTTCTGATCCGAGATACAAGACTTCAATAAATCTAAAATCACTGAATTGGCAATCTTAAATTGCCCGTCAGTCTGCAAGTGGAACGATGACGAGAACTGCAACCGCGTGCCAATGTTCTCCCAAATTGCCTTCCAAAACAAACTCATAAATCTGGGGTCTCTATCGGAGACAATCGTCTCAGGCGTGCCATGTAATCGGAAAATCATCGTGATCATTCTGTATTCTCGGGAGATTAAAAAATGAAATCCATTTCAATATTTTCCCAGGGGCGGGTGGGTATGGGTAAAGGCTGTAACAATCCCTGTGCCTTATGCCTATCAAACTTGACCTTCTGGCATACCAAGCAACTGCGCACAAACTCTTCCACATCCTTCTTCAGTCTCCGCCAAAAGAAATCTCTCTCTACCCCTTTCATGGTGGTAGCAATGCCGCGGTGACCCGTAAAAGGTGGACAGTGGCAATCAGTCATAACCTTTTTCCTCAACGGTTGTGTAACGCACAACATAGTCTTTTTCATCAAGTAGCCTTCCTGAAGGGAGTATCCAGCTACTGTCTCCCCATCCCGTATCTGTGTGAAAATATCTGCAAAATCTGTATCTGTGGCACACTGATCGACCATATCCTCGAAGCTCCTATGATGTATCGCGGAAATAGCCAGAACCAACGGTTTTCGAGACAAAGCATCTGCCACCACATTCTTCTGTCCCTGCACATGGACAATCTGGAAGTGGAACTGTGACAAGATGTTCACCCACCGCATCTGCTTTTCCGAAAGCTGCTTCTGTGACAAGAAGTAGCGCAAACTCTGATGGTCTGTAAAGACAGTAAAATCCGCTCCGAGTAGGTAATGCCGCCACTGAGTAAGAGCATGGATAACCGCCAAAAGCTCTTTCCCATAGATCTGTGCTGTCATTTGCGGCCTAGAGAACAAACGGCTCTCGTAAGCTATGACATGGCCTTCTTGCATCAAGACCGCACCCAAACTACGACCACAAGCATCACAAAATACTTCAAATGACTTCTGCAAGTCCGGCAAAGTCAAATCTGGTCCTGTAGTGAATTTCTCTTTCAATGTCTAAAAGGCAGTCACCTCTGTGGGTCCCCACGAAAAAGGTACTCCTTTCTGTGTCAAGATATGCAAAGGGGAAGCAACCTCTGCAAACTTTCGTATGAACCGTCTGTAGTACGAACACAGTCCCAAGAAGCTTCTAACTTCATGGACATTCCTCAAATCGGGCCAATCACGGATAGTCTCTATCTTGGCCGGGTCCATTCGCACTCCTACTGCTGACACAATGTGTCCCAAAAAGTGTATCTCTAGTAGGAAAAATTCACTTTTCTTTGCATTAATCACTAACGTGTGATCTCGTAATGCCTGAAAGACTTGAAGCAGATGATCTCTGTGTTCTGCCTCATTCTTGGAGAAAACAATGATGTCGTCAAAGAAAGTGCCAACAAATAGCCTGTACTCTTGAAAAATCATGTCCATCATCCGGTTAAATGTCGCAGGAGCATTGGTTAAGCCAAAAGGCATCACCAAAAACTCAAATAACCCAAAAGTCGTCCGAAAACCTGTCTTGTAGACATCTCCTGGCGCGATCCTGATCTGATGATATCCACTCTTCAAGTCAATCCTGCTAAAGCACGAGGATCCCTGTAACTTGTCGAGTATATCATCAATCCTACGAATCGGAAATCTGTTCTTGATGGTGATTTCGTTGAGAGTGCTATAATCGATGCACATTCTCCAAGATCCGTCTTTCTTCAAAACCAACAACACTGGAGAGCAATACGGTGAAGTACTAGGCTGGACAAGACCCTTTTCCAAGAGGTCTTTCACTGAGTTCATAATCTTTTCATTCTGTACTCGGCTCACACGATAAGGTGGCCGATTCGGTGGCGTGCTTCCAGATATCAGATCAATGGTATGATTTTCAGGCCCTCTCAAAAGCAATCGGCATGAGCGCGGAGAAAAAAATCTTGGCGTTCTTTTCTTCAGGTCAAAACATATTCAACTTTTATCCATCGTTCAGTTCTCCCAAAAGAATGAGTAAGAAAACTGAAGTTCATCAAGTACAATCTCTAAGCCCTTCATTTATTTATCAAAGTCGCTTTCTCGGCCCGGTAGTCAACCACGGCGTAGTTCTTGTGGTACCAAGGGATCCCGAGTAGAACGTCACTCACGTGCCCTGAACACCCCTGTCATTGCAAACGAAGTTTGCCAATGCTCGGTGTAATGGCAACATCCCATCCGGGTACCAGTCGAACTACCTCCGCCTGTGGCGTCAGTCTGTCGGGCGTAGTTCCAAATCGAGCCGCCAATTCCAAGTGAAAAGAAGTTGGTCTTGGCTCCTTCAAAAGAGCTTCCTGATCCTTCACTTTGCCCCAAAAAAAACGGCAAAGTTTGTACTTTCATTCATTTGATTCGGTGCAAGTCCCACGCCATGTGGTACCGGTTCTACTTTTCTATCTGCCTTTTCTGCCACATTCCTCAGCTGCTCTCGAACTCTCAGACCTGTCGTCGTCTTTATCATTCTGTTCTTTCTGTGCCTTATCAGGGCACTTCGCGGAAATATGTCCATGTTCCCCGCATCCAAAGCACTTCCCCTCTCTGATGAAGCGAGCTCTCTCCTCAGGAGTAAGCTTGGGTCGTGCATCCTTTTTTTCTCTGGGTTGCTCTTTTTCATTCTACTTTCATTCCCAGAAGTCTGTTCGGCTCGTTGTGTCATGGCCTCATCTGTGGGGTAGGTCAGACTGCCAGAGTGAATGGCAAAGCCCCGCTTCGCATGACTCATCAACTCCTGAACAGAAGCTGACTTCTGTTCCAAGCAGTGATTTCGGATCTCTGTAGGTAAACCCAAGGTAAACCGCTCAATCTGTTCTCTGAACGAGATCTTCTTGAATGAAGAGGCGGGTAGAAAAGAGCTCCAGAATCTTTCACAATAAGAATTCACTGTATCGCTCTTGGTCATCCGGAGATGGTTCCAAGCAGCTCGTATATCTCGCTCAACCTCTTGAGTCAACCAAGAAGAAATAAAAAGCCTTTTTAATTTCAGCCATGTAAGTGGCACAGTCTTGCTTAATAGAAGCGTGGACCACCAAGTACGAGCATTTCCCTTAAAGTAAGAGGCAGCTCTCCGAATCTTGGAGTGCTCTGAATAGCGTCCTCCCGCGAAAGCGATGCCAACCTGTCGTATAAAAGACAAAGCCTTCGAAGCATCTGAGTATCCTGAAAAGTATCAAACTTGATCGAGTGGCCACCTTCCTTAAACTCTTGGACTTTCTTGCTTTTATCTTCGAGAAAGTCATACTGGTTGGCTTTGTAAAAATTCTTCTTGTTCGCACAAAACTTTCCGTCATCAGAATTTGAGCTCTCTGTAGACGAGTCCTCAGTAGAACTGTCAGTCTCTGGGCGAAATGTAGCCTTCTTTGCCTTTTTCTTGCCCGTTCCGAAGCTTTGTGTCTTGCTTCGCTTTTTGCTTTTTTCTGTCTTCTTCGCTCTAATCCGAGGAGCTAGAAGAACTGTCAGAAGAAGAAGAAAAAGAACTGTGTACTCCTTCAAATCGAACACGCTTCTTCCGTTTCTTTGCCTTGTCAAATGTCAACCAACGACCCAAATATCACGGGAAGTCAGTGCCTTTCTTCTGCTTTTTGCCGTGCTTTTTGGCTTTCTTTTGCGTGTCAAAAAGCTGAGCAATCCGTGCATCAACCACGTTCTCCAGTTCCTTCTCCGTATATTTCTTGGAGGCAGAAGGTTTCTTGAGAGCGGGTTTCGGGAGTGGTGTTGTGGTTCTCTGCCACTCCATCTGTACCTCTTCCAAAGAGGTCTGGTTCATATATTTTGCCATCTTCGGGTCCTTGGCAAAATTGAGCATCATCATTGTTGCCTCGCTGATCAACTGGCGACGCTCTATCTCTCGCCGCTCCGCCTAAGTAGGCCAAGGCGGGCCATACTCTCTGCCTGAATCTTCGTTGTGATCCCAGCCCGCATCTCCAGATGCAGAGGGAGTCGACTGATCATTGCCTGAAGCCATAGGTGCCGCGGAAAAAAAATTCGGAGATCGGATTTCCCGTAGAAGAGAAATCGGCCGTGCTCTGATACCACTGTAACAAACTTGGACAGTCCAAGTCAAGAATCAACCGCGACAGCACCAAATAACCACTTCAAAACAATTCATAGATCACAATAGATTTGCACTGGCCCGGCGGAGTTCCGTGCCTAGAGATATTGGCCCCAAAGACTGGCGCCCCTTTCGGTATTTCTTTTTATATTAATCAATCATCAAAGTACAAGAGAGCGGTTAGGGTTTCACTCTCAGACTCTGCGTCCAGATGCTCCGAGAAGTGAGGCCCTCACCACTAATTTAAAGGTTACAAGGGATGCCCAAAAGCAGAGCCCCAAAAGCTTTTAAAATCAAAAGCATCAGTTCTCTCTCTCTTAGAGAGTCTTTTCTCTTTTTTTTTTTTTTTTTAAAAGCAAAAGCAAAATTCGCGTACACTACATATGCCATTGCACCGTATACTATGAGATACGTGGGCATTTCCATTGCCTATTTAAAGAAGGCTTTGGACCTCTAGATAGAGTCATGCAATACCAGGATCAAAGATGCTTAGGCCTGTACCTACTGGAACTACATCGGCACAAGGATAATCTAATGAGAAGACAAAGAGCACTACAGCCTCAGAGGCAAATCACAGATTTCTTCGAATCGAGAGAAGCAGGAATGGAAGGAGAAGCAAGAGGCCAGCAGCGAGCACAAAGGAGTATCCGCATTCATACCAAAGGCACCCTCATTGACAGGGCGATTGAGCTTAGGAAATCGAGACGACCACGACCGAGATGCAGAAGCACACTTCACCGGAGGAGACTACAACAAAGGATTAGAAGCATTCTAGCCAGACAGCCAGAATGCTCCTAAGAAGTTTATCTAATACTTTGTATTTAGTTTTTCGCATTTATTTTCACACTTTTCACACTTAGTACTTTAGTACTAAGGTACCCAGACATTGTAACAGATTCACCACTTTTGTATCAATTTGGTCTCATAGGTCACTCTGGCCTTTTGAAGACGTTAATATAACATTTCATTTCATTTCTCTCTCTCTCTCTCTCTCTCTCTCTCTCTCTCTCTCTCTCTCTCTCTCTCTCTCTCTCTCTCTCTCTCTCTCTCTCTCTCTCTCTCTCTCTCTCTCTCTCTCTCTCTCTCTCTCTCTCTCTCTCTCTCTCTCTCTCTCTCGCGATCCCCTGCCCTGTTGCCCCTGCCCCTCACACTCCCCTGCTGCTCCCGCACCCTCTCTCTCGCGCTCCCTGCTGCCCCTGCCCCTCGCGCTCCCTACCTGTTCCTGCCCCTCGCGCTCCCCTACTGCTCCCGCACCCTCTCTCTCTCGCTCGCCCCTGCCCCCCCCCCCGCTCGTGCTATGTTGCCGCTGCCCCTGCCCTCGCTCCCTCGCGCGCTCCCCGCAACTCCCCAACCTAACGTAGAGAGAGAAAGAAGGGGGGAAGCTTCCGTAGAGAGAGAGAGAAACAGAAAAGCGTGGAGAGAGAAAGAGAGGATTTTTCAAGCGTAGAGAGAGAGAGGGAGAGGTGAGAAGCGTAGAGAGAGAAAGAGAGATTTAGGCACGTAGAGAGAGGGAAAAAAAAAAAAAAAAACTTAGCCGCGGGGAGACTTTCTACCTCTCCCGGGGCGGCCTTCCGACCATGAGGAAGCAGAGTGTCAAGGATGACCCGGTGGAGGATGCCATCCAAAAATGCAAAGAAGAACTGAGCGAGTCCATTAACATGATCAACCGCCACCTCCTAGGTACTATCAACATACTCGACGCGCGGTGGCAGCACAGGAAAACACGATAAATATACTCGAGGATCGCGTGAAGGCTCAAGATGAGGAAATCGCACTACTCAAGAAAGAGCTTGCAGAGGTGCGATCGCAGAATGTCCTCGAAGAGGGAGAGCTTCAACCCTCAGTAATTGAAGAGCTTAACACGATTAAAGAACAAGTGCGGGCCATCAAAGAAGGTGGGGAGCAACAAAAAGAAATGACGACCTCGTGGGTAGATGTCATCACAAAGACCCAACAAAAAGCAGAAAAGGCCGAAAAATGGATCGAGATCGTCAAGAAAGGGAAAGGCAAGGAAATACCCCCACCCCCATACCAACCATCATCAACTTGACACTAGAAGAGGAGCAAAGGAGACGTGTGCGGGCCTTACACGTAAGGATATGTGGCCTCAGAGACCAAGGTAATGTGGAGGAAGAGGTGAAAGAACTCATGACTCTGATGGGGGTCAAGGAACAGACGCATACGAGGGCCTGGAGAGTGGGCACAAAGAAAAGCGGAAGCAACGGAGAAACCTTGAAGGAAAGGGCACTCATTCTCCGCTTCCCATCCATGGAAGCGAAGAAGGATTTCCTGAAGAAGAGACCGACTCTAAAGAAGACTGACATCTTTCTTGGAGATGACCTCACCCTCTCGCAGATTGCTCATATGCAAGAAGTAATGCCGGAAATTAGAGCAACAAGAAAAGGGGAAGATTGCTTTTTACAGAGATGGAAAGGTGGTGATATTGGAGCGACGTCCCGCATGACGGTGCGAGACCCATGGGACCGCACTAAAGATGGCAACCTGGAATTGTAACGGTTCACTTCGTCTTGATGTAGGGGCCTTTGAGGATAGCTTCACAGGGAGAGACATCATCTTCTACTCGGAGACGCATCAAGCCCCTGGGAAATCCATGCCACAGGTGAGTGGATATAGATGGGAGATAGCCTGTAGACAAGAGACCAGATCAGAGCATCAAGGACGAGGCTCAGGGGGAGTGGCAGTTTTATTTAGGGAGGAGTTGCAGCCATTGATATATATAGCACGTAGGGATGAGCATGCTAGGTACATGTGGGTGAGGCTCAGGGCAGAGACGGGCAGATACCTCTACATTGCTATATGTTACTTTCCTCCTAGTACGTCAGTATATGCATCACCTAGGGGACAATCTCCCTTTGCTATTTTGGATAATGACGTATGGGAGTTTTCTAAGGATGGTGACATTATCATACTAGGGGATTTCAATGCTAGGACTGCCCACCACCAGACAATATTTTATGATACTTCCGAGGAAATGCTTAGGGAGCTAGACGATACAGAGATGGGTCTATCCAGATTATCACAAGATGAGGAATACGCGGAATATGGCAGATACTCGATAGATATGGGAACCGCACATAGATTGGCCATTTTGAATGGCCTACAAAGATTTTTGACAGCTGGAGGTTTTACTTGCTTTCCACACCGACATGGTGCCAGCATAGTGGATCATGTTATGGCCCAGCCAGGTCTCATTCCATTCTTTCAAGATTTCATATTGGGCACTAGGCCAGCTGGAGTAGCAGTTGATCATGCTATCTTGTCCTTCACCCTGACGTTTCAGTTAAGCACAGCTCCATTAGGAGAGGTCCCTACACACATCCGGTATACCTTCATGAGGGAGACGGACTCTGTGTATATGGATGAGATATACAGGAAGCTATGCACCCAGGAGCCAGGACGGCCACTAGATGAACTCACTCAGATACTGACAGAGACGCTCCATGATGCAGCATCCGAAGCATACCCCCACAACCAGCCTACACGAAGACGATCTAGAAAAATGCCCCAGAACAGTTGGTATGATGAGGAGTGTAGAGAGGGAAGTGCTCATGGGTATTACCACACATAGACAATCACGGATTATCTTTCGCGGCCTAGTGCGACGAAAGAAAAGGGCTTATTTATCCCAGCTAGAGCAAGATCTGTATCAGTTATTTATAAGTCAGGACTCGGGCGAAGCATGGAGGCTATTCCACGAACATTCACCACCACCAGCGGTCACCTTCACTGAGACATGGGGGGAATATGCCACGTCTCTCTACACAGCACCAGGACAACCACCTCTACCGGACCCACTAGAGACATGCCCGAAGACATATTCTTTCTTTACTGCCGAGAGGGTAAGGAAAGCTATTGACAGGATGAAGACAAGGAGAACACATGATCATGATGGTCTGGTAGCAAAGCACTTCATCCATGCCAGGGATATGCTCGCAGAGCTCTTGGCTATGATGTTTAATCGAGCCATGTATGAAGGCTTCCTTGAGACTTGGAGTATGTCCACGATTGTGCCTATTTTTAAGTCAGGAGATCCCATGATTCCTGAGAATTATCGCACCATCATGGTTGGGCACACATTAGCTAGGCTGTATGCATCCATTCTTGAACAAGAGCTGAGTAGATGGGCAGAGCAAGAGGGCATAAGAGCACCAGGGCAAGCAGGTTTCAGGAGAGGTTTCTCCACTATTGACCAGATTCTGACACTCAGAGCTATTATTGAGGAGGGTAGACACCATGGCAAGAAGATGTCACCAGCGTGTGACTACTATCTATCCTTTTTATTGATTTCTTTCTTATTATTTATTCATTTTCACTTTTTGGAAACACCCCTCTAGAAATCTAACTGCCCTGCATTGCATAGCTAGTGTGGAACTGTTCAGAGGGAGTCCAGGCCCGAGGGCAAGAGAGCACTAAGGTTGGACAAGGACTATGGTTAGCCAAAGTGGGGTCATTGACTAGCCAAAGTGGAATCCTTTGCTACAGAGGCTACATTTCAGTTCTTGGTGTGGCTGCAGTGTACAAAGAGGGTCAGATGACCTAGAAAGATACAATGGCAGCATCTCCTAAAATTTAGGGAACTGCTATTTTGGGACCTGAAAATGTGCTTGCGTCATTACCTCCGGAATGACAAGGGGAACATTTTATTACTCTGCCGTGAAGTCAATTGGGCAACCGGTCAAGAGATTTTTAGGCGGCAACCCCGAAACGGGAAATAGCTTGTAAATGTGCCAAGTGACACATTTCTGTGCACTTTCCTCATGCAGGAAGAAGTGGCGCTGATTTTAGGAGAAGGGAGGCTCATTTTCAGTTTGTCAACAGGTTGAGAGCTATGGAGTGCTTCCTTTCCCTCTTATGTATAGTGCAGTGCCAGGAGTGATGCCCTGCACGCTACGCACTGCCCTCTCTCTCCCCTATGGCAGTATGTTATGCCCTCTAGTGGGCTTTTCAATTGACCAATGTACAGTTGTGTGGGTTCATGCGCGATTGCCGAGGCAAGAGCCTCTTGCACAGGTACTGGATTAGCTAGCGGCTAATCCCCCGCAAGTACAGGTGATTTGGAGAGGTTTCACGTGCAAAATCTCGTCCGATTCAAAGGGTAAGTAGCCCTACAAGTGCGGGAGCTCGAGGACTTGCTACGGATGCGACCGGCATGCAAAACGGAGCCCGAAACAATGAATTACAGCCTGCTGTGTATTTTTGCAGGTTTAGGGTTTTGGCCCTAAACGGACCCTAATACCCCTAGGAGGTTCGGGGACGCGAGGGGACCGCTGTACAGGTGATCTGGCGCATTTTCGGGGCAGAAAACAGAGAATTTAGCATGCTGCAGATTCTCGCCAGGTTTTGCAAAGTGTCTGTATGCGTCGGGAAAGTCATCCAATGCGTGGGAATACTGACTATGAAGGGTCCTAGTACAGTTATGCTGCCGAAATCGGGCCAGAACAGTTGAAATTCAGCCAAGGTTGTGCGGGGCAGCTTGTAGGGAACCACAGCGTTTATCCCTCTTTTAAAGAATAAAGAAATACCGAAAGAGACGCCTATTTAGGGGCCAATCTGGTGTCGGTCTTCTCATACAGGTGCAATCTAGCAGCCTGTATCCCTTTCCCCTTTGTTGTGTCTTGAAAGTACAGGTAAAGTGGGCGACAAATTAAATGGGTGAAAGCAAATAAGGTTTAAGTCTAAGGTCTACTGCCCTTTTGGATTTAACAGGCCGGTTTCATGGAAGATCTATTGTTGCTTTGTGGATTTCCACAAAGCTTTCGACGCAGTGCCGAGAGCCAGACTCATACGCAGATTACAGGACATGGGTGTGCCTACAGAGCTGATTTGGGGGATTCTGGCTCTATACAGGACAGTGATGGGGCGGGTACGCACCACTGAGGGAATGTCGGACATGGTCCTCTCCAATATTGGAGTAAAGCAAGGATGTCCCCTATCCCCGACTCTTTTTGGGATGTATGTGGATGAGTTTTCGAACTATGTAGAGCGTCAGGGGGACAGGGGGGCCCAACTAGCAGGGACATGGATTCCGCTGTTACTATATGTTGATGATATTGTGCTGATCTCTGACTCACCAGAGGGGATGCAGCGTCACTTGGATGCTCTGCATACATTTGCTCGTGACAATGGATTGTCTGTCAATCTGGGGAAAACCAAGTTTATGGTGTTCAACACCACACCACAGTGGGTCAGGAGGTCGGCACCAACATTTATGTATGGCTAGGAGACTGTGGAGTACACAGATGCATATACTTATCTTGGGGTAGTCTTCGGTGGACCGGTGTTTTCACTAAGGAGCGCATCAAAGACTAGACTGACGAGAGCATATGCAGCTTTGGGAGGACTGGAGAGGATGTGTTCGCAGGTTCAGTTTCAGGAACCGCGAACAAAGCTTTGGCTTTTTGACACTCTAGTGACTCCAGCTATGCTCTATGGAGTTCAGGTATGGGGACCCTCAGTAGACCACCATGGGAGATCTGGCAACACAGATGGATGGAGATGTATGGAGAGGCCTCTGGTCTCTATGATCGCTTGGATGATTCGGGCTAAGGCCTCAGTAGCACATGAGATTATTCGAGCCGAGCTAGCCGCCCCCCCCCCCCCCCCCCCCCTCGTGGTGGAGGCGTTGACGAGATCATTTTCTTTTATGCACGGTCTATGGGATCTCCCCAGGGATAGATACGCTCGGCTTGCCTTGGAGTCATCTCGACAACTAGCTCTACAAGGCGATACAGCATGTTGGTATGGACAGATGACGGCATGGTTTCAGTCGCATGGTCTCAAGATGGATAGATTACCTCCGCTTCAATACTCTCTGGATGCACCCTCCCTGTCTCTCACACGGACAGAGATCACCAGACTCAATACATCAGGATCTAATTCAGCTAAATACCATGAGCACATGGATACAGCCGACACAGGAGTTGGGCACGAAGATGGCCTTCTACAAAGAGCATCTTCTCCAACTCACGAAGAACGGCTTTGTGACTAGGCCTGCATACATTGACACAAACTTATCTCATGGGATAAGATGCGATATTGGACAGATACGCACATCCTCACATCAGCTCCAAATCGAGACTGGCCGATTTCGAGGGGTGCCGGCAGGAGCTAGGATATGTCACCTATGCAACTTAGAGCAAGAGACAGAGCTGCACTACACATGTCACTGCCCGGCATACTATGAGATACGCGGCCGCTTCCACTGCCTGTTCAGAGAAGGGTTTGGACCTTTTTCTAGAGTCATGAGATACAAGGATCAGAGGTGTCTCGGATTGTTCTTGCTAGAGCTGCGCAAACTTAGGGAGAGCTTGCTGAGAACATCAAAGGAAAGACAGTCTCAGAGACGAATCACAGATTTCTTTACACCAGTGCAGGAGAGCCAACGGAGCAGTCATTACAACAAATCTCAGAGCCTACTCATACTAGAGGTACACTACTTGATCGAGCCACGGAACTTGGCAGATCCAGACGTCCACGACCTCCGGGGGTCTCCCACTACAGACAAAGGCTGCAACACAAGATACAGATCACTCTAGCTCGACATGCAAGACTCCCTACTAGAGTACTGACCATGGAGGAGGTCAATGAGATCCGACAACAACCAATGAGAAATTTCATTTGAACCCACAAACACCGCCCCCCCATTTCCTTTCTCCTTAGCGTCTTAGTGTTAGTTCTTTGTACCTTTGTAATTTCCGTACTCAGACATGGTATCAGATTCACCAATTGTAACTTTTTTGGTCTCATAGGCCATTTTGGCCTTTTGAAGACGTTATTATAACATTTTCTCTCTCTCTCTCTCTCTCTCTCTCTCTCTCTCTCTCTCTCTCTCTCTCTCTCTCTCTCTCTCTCTCTCTCTCTCTCTCTCTCTCTCTCTCTCTCTCTCTGTGTGTGTGTGTGTGTGGCAGGTCTGGCTTAGCGCAAGCAGGTCTGGCAGGCTGCTGTCTGAGCGCGAGCAGGTCCGCTATGCGCTCTCTCTCTCTCTCTCTCTCTCTCTCTCTCTCTCTCTCTCTCTCTCTCTCTCTCTCTCTCTCTCTCTCTCTCTCTCTCTCTCTGGCGGGCTGCTGTTTGAGCGCGAGGGTCTCTCTGCAGCGAGGAGGACAGGTCTCTCTCTCTCTCATGATGCTGCCTTGTACTCGTGCTGCACGCAGGTGGTCCTAGCAATTGCAACAGACGCAGCAGACAACACGCAGCATATCAGGTTGCTCTCTCTCTCTCTCTCTCTCTCTCTCTCTCTCTCTCTCTCTCTCTCTCTCTCTCTCTCTCTCTCTCTCTCTCTCTCTCTCTCTCTCTCTCTCTCTCTCTCTCTCTCTCTCTCTCAGCTTGCTGCACCCATCTCTCCACGTAGCCTGCTGCACCCATCACGCTGCGCATACACTCCCCCTTGCCTGCTGTTGTAATTCACGAAAACAGTCCCCTCACGCTGCGGATCCTCCCCCTCCACTTGCTGCTGTGACAGCACGCACAAGTTTCTCCCACCCCCCGCCCACCTGCTGCTGTGACAACGCGCACAAACTCCCCCCACCTCCCGCCCATTTGCTGCTGTGACAGCGCGCCCGTAGATTTTCAGCCCGCCCATCTCCTGCTGTGACAGCGAGCCCGTAGATTTTCAGCCCGCAGGTACATACGGCAAAATTGCAAAAGTTCAAAACACAGGAGGAATTCCCACAGGAACTTTCAATCTCGGCCTTTCCGGATTTTCCGAATTTTCGCATTCTCAAAATCCTGTATTTTCAGACCTGCAGGGATTTATTTGCAAGGAATTTGGAAACTGCAGAGCTCACAGAAATTGCAAATTGACACATACAAAAACCAAATATATGCCATGTAGGCTGAATGTGGAAACATATGTATGCATAATGCGGTGCGTATAGGTTGCTCTCCCCTCTCTCTCTCAGAAAGTGAAACAAATAAGGCAAGACAAATGGCGGCGCACTACATGATCACAAGCAAGAGGATGACAGCCATTGAAAAGGAGTTGAAAGAATGCAAAGCCCACATGGATGAGTGGAAGAAAGAGAAGAATTTAATTCTCGAATGGAAAAAGAGGGAGGAACAGGCGAGGGAACTAGAACGCAAGGAGTTCCGGGATGAAATTCAAGCTTTAAAAAGTAGCATCTCAGCCCTTCGGGAGGAACTCGACGAAACCAAAGAGGGAAGACGCCTTGAAGATGGGGAAATTCAGCCATCAATGATTGACGAGCTGAATAGTATACGAGCACAAGTCAAAGAAATAAAGGAGGAAGGAGAAATGAAGACCTCATGGGTGGAGGTTCTCTCCAAAACGCAAAAGAAAATGGACGAGGCTGAAAAATGGATTGAAGTTGTCAAGAAGGGAAAGGGCAAGGAAATTCCGACTACACCCGACATCATCAACAAAACACTAGAAGAGGAACAACGAAGAAGGGTACGCGCTCTACACGTGAGAGTGACCGGCCTAAAAGATTAAGATAAGGTGGACCAAGAGGTGAAGAGCCTCATGTCCATGATGGGGGTGGAGAAGCCCTCGCACACACAAGCTTGGAGAGTGGGCAAGAAGAGTGAAGGTAATGGGGAGAGTTCAAAAGGACGGGCTCTCATTTTGCGCTTTCCCTCCATGGAAGAAAAGAAAGACTTTTTAAAGAAGAGGCCAACCCTCGAGAAAACAGATATCTTTTTAGGAGATGATCTCACGCTCTCACAGCTTGCACATATGAGAGAGGTCATGCCAGAGATTATAGCAGCAAGGGAGAAGGGGAAGTTAGCTTTCTACAGAAATGGACGAGTAGTGATTACAAAGCACCGCTCTACATGACGGTGCGAGACCTATGGGACCACTCTCAGGATGGCAGTTTGGAACTGTAATGGTTCGTATAGACTTGATGTGGGGGCCTTTGAGGATAGCTTCAGAGACAGAGACATTGTTTTCTACTCAGAGACTCATCAGGCTCCAGGACAGTTGATGCCGCATATATCAGGATACAGATGGGAGACAGCTTGTAGGACATGCACCAGAACTGCGCATGGGACTAGAGGATCAGGAGGTGTAGCAGTTCTTTTCAGAGAGGAGCTCCAACCACTATTGCACATAGTTCGGAGAGATAATCAGGCCAGATACTTGTGGGTGAGGCTGAGGGCAGAGACTGGACGTTTCTTGTACATCGCCATATGCTATTTTCCTCCCAACACTTCAGTATATGCTTCACCCAGAGGACAGTCTCCTTACTCTGTACTTGATGATGATATCTGGGAGTTCTCCAGAGATGGAGACATCATACTCCTGGGGGATTTCAATGCCCATACAGGCAGCTCACAGACAGTCTTCTATGACACATCAGAGGAGATGCTTAGAGAGCTAGAGCCAAAGGAGTTGGGACTTGAGAGATGCTCACACGACAGAGAGCATACAGAGTATGGGAGATACCTGAGAGAGATGCCGACTACTCACAGTTTAGCCATACTGAATGGCTTAACGACTTTCCCATTGTCTACAGGTTTTACTTGTTTTCCACATAGACATGGGTCCAGCACTGTAGACTATGTTCTGACACATCCGAGCTTTATCTCTCACATTCAGGATTTCACAGTGGGGCCCAGGCCAGTTGGGATAGCAGTAGATCATGCACTTTTAACATTATCAGTCTCCTTTGAGTACAATACATCTCAGGCCTCACGGGGTGGTGGACATACACGCTATATTTTTACACCAGAGACTGACTCAGTCTATGTAGGGGAGATACGTAGGCTTTTATGCACATCAGAGCCAGTATACACAGTGGAGGAGATCACATCTATGCTGACAGTGACATTACATGGAGCAGCGACAGAGGCATATCCACACACTCAGCCTGGGCAGAGACGTCGTTTTGGGCTCATGCCTCAGAACAACTGGTATGATGAGGAGTGTCGACAGAGGAGAGCTCAGATACAGCGGGACCTTACATTGGGAGTGATCACCTATAGACAGTCTCGCATTGCTACACGACGACTAGTGCGACGGAAGAAGCGAGCTTTCTTGGTCCAGATGGAGCAAGATTTATATCAGCTCTTCCTTAGTAGAGATTCAGGAGAGGCTTGGCGTCTATTCCATGAGAAGTCTCCCCCACCAGTGGTTACTTCTACAGAGATATGGGGGCAGTATGCAACATCTTTATACACTGTACCTGGACAACCACCACTACCAGACCCACCACAGCCATGTCCGGCTACGAGCACCTTCTTTACCACTGAGATGGTAAAGGAGGCCATTGACAGGATGAAGACCAGACGGGCACAGGATCATGAGGGTTTGGTAGCAGAGCACATTATACATGCTGGGGATTTGTTGGCAGAGATGCTTGCACGGCTATTCAACCGTGTCATGTGTGAGGGTTTCCCTGAGTCTTGGAGATTATCTACTATTGTACCTATCTTCAAGACAGGTGACCCCACAGTGCCGGGGAATTACCGTACTATCATGGTAGGACACACATTGGCACGGTTATATGCATCCATCCTCGAGCATAGGCTGAGCAGTTGGGCAGAGATTATGAGCCTCCACACTAGATCATGTCTTTACACTCAGAGCTATCATTGAGGAGGGTCGAGCACATGGTAGACGGATATACTGCAGCTTTGTGGATTTTCGCAAAGCCTTTGACACAGTGCCAACGGCCAGATTGATGCACCGGCCTATGGAATTGGGGGAACCCACAGAGCTGATGTGGGGGATCATGGCATTGTACAGTTCAGTGATGGGTCATGTACGCACATCAGAGGGGATATCCGACATAGTTCACTCCACCATCAGAGTGAAACAGGGATGCCCACTGTCCTCTACTTTATTTGGTATGTATGTTGATGGGGTCTTTGATTATATTGACAGAGGAGGAGATAGAGGTGCTCAGCTTGCAGGGACATGGATCCCTCTTTTATTGTATGCTGACGATATCGTGTTGATATCAGACTCGCCAGAGGGTATGCAGAGACATTTGGACGCATTGCATAGTTTTGCAGAGGATAGTGGATTGTCTGTCAACCTTGGTAAAACCAAGGTCATGGTATTTAATACCACGCCACAGTGGGTTAGGAGATCAGCACCTACTTTCACATATGGACAGGACAGTATGGAGTACACTGATGCATACACATATCTTGGGGTGGTCTTTAGTGGACCGAGGTTCACACTGAAAGTGGCAGCAGACACTAGATTGACTCGTGCCTATGCAGCCCTAGGTGGTTTAGAGAGGATTTGTTCGCAAGTTCAGTTCCAGGAACCTCGAACAAAGCTCTGGCTTTTCAATACCTTAGTCGCTTCAGTTATGCACTACGCGGTTCAGGTTTGGGGACCGTCTATTGACAGTGCTGGATGGACTAATATGGAGAGACCCCTGATATCTATGATTTCTAGGCTGATTAGAGCCAAGGCCTCAGTCCCACATGACATCATACGAGCAGAGCTGGCTGTCCCACCTATGGAGGTTGAGGCACTCACCAGATCAGTATCATTTGTACATAGCTTATGGGACACCACCAGGGACAGGTATGCCAGGCTTGCTCTCGAGTCATCCAGACAGCTGGCATTACAGGGAGATACATCATGTTGGTATGCACAGATGAGCTCATGGTTTCAGAGGCATGGTTTCAGCATGGACAGGCTGCCCCCTTTCCAGTATTCTCTTGATGCACCATCCTTGGCTCTTACACGGATGGAGACTACTAGACTCATTCGGCAGGATCTTATCTAGCTTGATAGCAAGAGGACATGGATAGAACCATCACGGGAGTTGGGTACGAAGAGGGTTTTCTATAGAGAACATCTTCTTCAACTCACGACAGACGGATTTGTCACACGGCCCAGTTACATGGATACACATCTATCTCATAGGTTACGATGTGCTATTGGCCAGATTCGCACATCTTCACACCAGCTTGGGATTGAGACAGGTAGATTCAGAGGCATACCAGCAGACAGTAGGATATGTCAGTTATGCCATGCAGAGCCAGAGACAGAGTTTCACTACATATGTCGCTGCACAGTCTACTATGAGATACGGGGACGCTTTCATTGTCTATTCAGAGATGGTTTTGACTCGTTAGACAGAGTCATGAGATATCAGGATCAAAGATGTCTCGGATTATTCCTACTTGAGATTCAGAGACATAGAGACGCTCTATTGAATGGGCAAAGACAGAGACAGTCCCAGAGACGCATCTCAGATTTCTTCAGTCTGAGTACCACAGAGTCAGAGGGGACACCACCACCAGAGAGCTCGGTTCCCACCCATACACACATCAGCGGTACTCTCATTGATCGAGCTATAGAGTTAGGGAGATCGAGACGACCGCGACTGAGGAGGGGAGCCACGCAGCACCGGCGGAGATTGCGGCAGAGGATCCACAGGATTCTAGCACGACACCCAGAATGTCGATCGGGATAGGCTTCATGCTACTGCTATATTGTATCATGGTGACACTTATCCCCACTTTGTACCTTTATGGCATGATACCATTGCTCAGCCTACCAGCCACCCATAGGAGTCGGTAGCACTCCTATCAGTTCTTTGTTTGTAGTTTTCTTGTTTGTACCCAGACTTGGTACTAGACTCATCATTGTAATCAGTTGGTCTCATAGGTCATTTTGGCCTCTTGTAGACGTTAATATATCATTTCATTTTCATTTCTCTCTCTCTCTCTCTCTCTCTCTCTCTCTCTCTCTCTCTCTCTCTCTCTCTCTCTCTCTCTCTCTCTCTCTCTCTCTCTCTGTGTGTGTGTGTGTGTGTAGCAAGGCTACAGTGTACACTGGCACAAGACAGGCAGTTAGTTATAGTTAAGCTAGAGTTCACACTAAACGGACTCTGTCATGGTCAATGACACGTGGCAACGATACGGGTGGTGGTTTAGTCGACACCATGGCTAGATCACTACCACCACAGTTTGGGGATAGACCTAGCTGGATTGGATATTTTGTTAGCCATTGGTGGCTCTTTATGATTGTATATACTTGTAGTTGGTTCTAGTCGTCGGGATTCTCATCCGCTTTCTATGGTCTAGCATCTGTAGACTTGAGTCTTGAGTCCAGCACCACACACATGCATTCTCCCTGCACATTGGAGCCTTGACACCCCCATTGTACCTATGAGTGTTGGGCTTGGAGCTGAGTGTTCTGCCAGTCATAGTCTGTATGGTTCTAAGAGTTATCAAGTAGTTATCAGTCTGCTATTGTACTTTGAGTTGTTGTTCCATTGTTGTATGATGTTTTCTTTCTATTGGAGTGAGGTTTCACTCACACTGCATTGAGGAGCACCCACTGTAGAGAGCACGGCACACTTTTCTTGCTACAGGTGCTCTCATTTTTGGCACGCTCGGCGGGACCTCAATTGAAGTCTCACTTCACTCCGTCGAGCCTATATGTTGAGGAGCTAGCTGGTTCAGCTCCTCCCTGGTCTAGTCTACTTGTGTGGTCTAGCTTAGTCTAGACCACCTTTGCTCTAGTCCACCTTTGCCTCATCTAGCTTGGTTTAGCTGGTCTAGTCTCTCTCGCCTCTATCTACAAGGAGTGGTCTAGTGGGTCTAGACTATCTAGCAAGTTCAAGGACCTCAGAGCCCAGAACTTGGGTGGGTTGTTGCTATTGCATGACACATACAAGGCAGTCTAAAGATCGACAAATCCCACTACTAAGCCATTTGAAGTATTACCATAAAAAGCGTCAACCTTTCGTGCCTAGTAGAAGTCCACCTGCCTCATTACCCCTACCCTCCCACGTAGCTACCTACATTCCCTCAACCAGTTCTTCACCTCCCAAGTCACCTTTCCTAGTGCAGTTGTGTTACAGGAAGCTCTTGAACAAAAGGCTCCTCAGCAGGCAACCATGGAGGAGCTCACAAGCGTTTTGGCTAAGGTGAACATAAAGTTTTTGACTTTCAGAGGACTCTTCACAGAGGCTGCAGACGACCATGCTAGGAGATTTGTATCCCTCTGCAATAGTCGTGGCCTTAACAGAGAAGACGCCTACCTAGTGCTCTTTTCGTCAACCTTGGATGGCTTAATAGATAAATAGTACATTCGGTTTGTTGAGAGCCGCTTCACTACTTGGACAGCACTAAGGTAGCAATTCCGTGAAGCTTTCAGGCCAGGTGACTTCCAAGAGAAGTTAGATGAGTTGGCAAACATAATGCTCCAGCCAAATGAGACTTTTACCGAACTCATGACCAGAACAAAGTCTCTGGTCGCCAATCTTTCCCAGCAACCAAGAGAATTTATGATCAAGAAGTGGGTAGAGAAGGCTCTTCCCAAGACTTCTCAACTAAAACTCTGAGAGAGTCTCCGACCTGAAGCCACTATGGAGGAGTTTGTCGATATTGTTACTAGGATAGAGGGGCCAAGGAAGCTATTCAATGATTCTCCTCAAGTAGAGACTGTCTCAATACTTTTGGAAAGTCCATCTGACCCCTTGACTTCTTTGCACAAGGAACAAGAAGCCCTGAAGTTTCAACGAGCTCTTCAAGAGGAGAGATCGTTCTCTCTTCGACGGGAGAAGCCTCAACATCAAGAGGCTTTGGACTAGATAAGCGGGAGCTAGAAGAGCTCAAGGCCCAACAGGAGTCTAAGGTTGTGGTCTGGTGTAGCTCATGTCGGTCTCCTGGGAATCCTCAGCAGGAATTCTCGCTTCGAGCTTACTGCCACTTCTATTAGAAGCCAAGACATGATGACAAAGATTGCTACTATTTAAAGGGATTGCGGATATTACAACAGAGCCTCGTCACTACGCTTCAACAAGGTCTAGCACCTATTCACCCGGGATTGGCACCTGCATCTAATATGGTTTTCCCCTATGGCCCTCCAAACCACATGCCACCTTTGTTGAATACCCCTCCTATGCAAGGTATGCCGATCACTTTTCCATCTCAAAGTTTTTATCATGCTAATGCTCCCTCGGGCCCTCAGAGCTTCTACACTTTAGCCTCCACCTCCATGCAACAGGAGCAGAGAGCACCTCACCCCCCAACTCGCCCATCCAATCATCCCATTTTATGCTACAGATGCAAGGAATATGGGCATTACGAAAGCAAATGTCCTTTGCCGGAAGGGTCTCCTCCTTGTCATCATTGCCTTGAGGCTAAGGATCACTACATTAAGGATTGTCCCAAGCAGCAGGCATCCACATCTTCAACCCTGAGTCCAAGCCAACAACAGTTCAAGTTTCCAAAAATCAATTTGATAGCGGTGAGCACCATTCCTCGGCCATCACCTGCTACTCACGTGGTTTCCCCCCCCACAGGTGGTCATTACCCTGGTCATGTCAGAGCATAAAAAAGTTTAGAGAGTGGCTTATGTTGGCCCTATGTGTAGGGATGTAATTGCTCATGTGAAAGTTTGTGATGTCTATCAGCGTTGCACCTAAACCCACTAAGCAATCCAACCGTCCTTATAGGTATCTATGGCATGGTTGCCATTTGAAAGATGGGATTTTGACTTTGTTGGTCCAATTTCTCCCCTAGTTCAACCAGGCAATCGTAAGTATCTCCTTGTTGCTACAGATTATGCCACCACGTGGACGGAGATACTAGACACTACGGACTACACAGGTACTAGTTCTTGTATGAGTATATATTCTGTTGATTTGGGTGTCTCCACTTTGTCAACGAATTGATCGCCACACTGTTGAACAACTACAAAATCTTTCATTGCAAGTCGTGCTCCTACTATCCCAGAGCCAATGGACAGGCAGAGAATACTAACAAAGTTTTGATTTCCCTACTTTAGAATGCCTGCCATTTGCATCCAACTTCCTGGGCTCAAACAATCCTTGGCAATGTCTAGGCATATCGCACTTCCTTTAAAGCAACCACAAACTACACTCCCTTTCAACTCGCATTTGGCTTAGAAGCAATTGCTCCTTTTGAATTCAACTCTGGATCCTCTAGGGTGGGCAACCTTTGTGTCACAGCTGGGATTTCCTCTGCCAACCTATCTCGTCTATCCATGTTGGAAGAGAGCCGCAAATTAGCTTCCTACGCTCTCTAGCCAGAGCAACTTTATCGCAAAGCATGGCATGATTGTCATCTTCGCAAGCCTAAAATATTGCAAGGCTTGCTAGTACTACTTTATTAGGCACATCATCAAATAAAGGCAAAGACGTTGGTCCCAGCCTAGCAAGGACCATACAGAGTCTGTGAGATTTTGCCATAAGGAGCTGTATAATTACCCATGATGGACGGTGTTTCTTTGCCACTTGTAAATGGCTCAAGGTCAAATGCTATTATCCCTCACTATAAGCCATACATAGTTGTTCTCTTTCCGATAAAACTTTCAAGCTGCAGCATTTCCACTTCCTTAATTCGGTCTAAACTTAGCCATAGCATTTTGTTCTCTCTGTCAACCTATCAGCCTATCATGTGCCGAGTTGTGTCAATTGTGTCCCAAGAATTCTTCCCCTAGTCTTATCTCTTAGCAAATCTTACCCAGTGTTCTTGTCCATCTGGTGTCCCACAAATTCTCCCCTTGACTTCATCTCTACAGAACTGTAACCAGAGTGTTGTCCCTTAAAAAATTCTTTTGTTTGGTTATTTGGATCATTGTATTCATTCAATTTCACCGTTGTGTTGATTATGTCAATTGGTTCCCTCTCTACCTTTCTCATACACAAATTTCTTTATTCATTTTCATTCGTGGTGTCCCTTCTTTTCAAGTGTCCCCTCTGTCCATGGTCCTCATGTTTTATTCTTCCACCACTTACTTCGGTTTCCATCTAGAGTGTGGAATTTAGTTTCTGGTTGTTACTCTCCACTCTGAATCCTCTTAGTGTCAAAAGCTAAATTCGCCACACCTTTACAAACTCTCTCTCTCTTCTCGTCAGTCCTATCCTACCCACTCACCTCTCTCTCACCCCCTACCTAGTCTCCTTCGCCCCTACCTAGTCCCGCTCGCCCTTACCCACCCTCTCAACTCTTTCGTCCCTACCCTCTAGCAGCCTCGCCCCTACCTACCCCTCGTCCCTACCCTCTCTCGCCCCTACCCACCCCTTTCAACTCTCTCATCCCTACCCTCGCCCCCCTCACCCCTACCCACCCCTTTCAACTCTCTCACCCCTACCCACCTCTCATCCCTTGTCCCTATCGACCCCTTTCACCTCTCTCCCCTACCCAGTCCCTCGTCCCCCCTCCCCACTAATCTGTCCGTCCTTTACCTCTCGCCCCTATCCTCACCATCTCTCACCCCTATCCACCTCTTACCTCTTGCTAGACGCCCCCTCGCGTTACCTATTAAGCTATCTGCTCTCGTCCCTATCCTCAACCTCTCACCTCTTCGCCCTGAAAACCCTCTCACCTTTGGCCGCACCCAGCATCTTGCCCTACTTCTCGCTCTACAGAGTTCGGCTTGGCAATGTCACCGTAAGTCATGCTTGGCAGTGTCACCGCAAGTCATGCCTATACAGGGTCTGTACAGAGCGCACAGCAGAAGTTCTAGGGGTCATGTATGCTTCTGTGGAATTTTGAGCTCTGCTGTATGTAACCTTCTGGGGTTGCAGTGAGCAGACAGAGTAAGTTTTTAGTTTGCAGAGAATAAGTTTACAATGTGACAGAGTGTGTTTACAGTGTCACTAAGACGGGTAGTAGCAAGCAATCGCAAGGGAAGCTTTGTGAAAGAATCCTACCCTGGCTGAAAGGCCTCTAAGTTCTACTAATGAAGACTCAAACCACAATAGCCATGGCCTCAGAGATATGACTCCTAGTGACCCCAATGATGAATGTTATAGAGCATCTCCAAACGACTCGGATTCGGACTCAAGCTCTGAATAAGACCCTTCTAGTGCTCAGGATGAGCATCCTAAGGGAAAAAAGCAGGGCAACAATCAGGTGATAAGCCATGAGATCAGTAGGCATGCAAAATCTAAAAGACGGGTAAAATTCACTTTAAATTTTCACTTGCAACCGCCCCATCCATCTCTTCACGAAATACTATCCCATGATCAACTACAGACGCTAGGTCTCACGGCATTGACCGATTCATATTTATCATGATGTTCCTGTCGCTATGGTCCATGGGCTTCTAAAGCTTTTTCCAAAGGTATGGGGTCACATGCTTACTACTACACAGATTGGTCATGCACTACGAATGATCACCTTCCCGTCCTTGAAGCCAGCCACACACACATATTCCCAGCTTTCTAAAGATGCTACCATTTAGGCATGTTAAGAGTTGCTTGGTGTTGATCACCTTGACTACATGAGGAATTAAACGCTTTTGGTAATCTTGAAGTGTTGCTTTTTTTGTCATAGATGCTAAAGAATCTAAGGAAAGATGCGATGTGTCCACAACGTTTTCACATTGTGATGGCGTCTACAGCCTGATCCACACTTTCCCTTGTGGGTTTCATCAGCTTTTGCATACATCACTATAGCCACAGGCCAAAAGATTTAGAGCCCAAGTGCAATCCGTGCAATCGAGCTTTCAATGTTTTGCAGCTCCCATGTTAGCGTGGGTGATCAACATACATGTTAGCCCTGTGGATGCTAATGAGGATATGCAACAGGTGCATTTATAGCAAAAAGGAAATCTCTTGGCAATGCGGTGGATCTCACACTAAAGAAAAAGAAGAACAGGACAAAAGTGGTGAAGAACACAGCAAAGTCCCTACTTCCCTTGTTAGTATTAGAGAGTCAGAGGACTAGGGTGATATACTTTCCACAACGCTTCCCTTCTACTTTCGTCCCTAGTCCTACTGGCCGATTATCTGCTCTGCTATTCCTCATCACCCCCTTCATGTTCTATTTGAGGTGGCTTCTTCACATGCTCCTCTCCCTACTTCTCCATCTTCACTCCTACCACAAAGACTATCTTCCACACCCCGCCTGCAGTTACCTCTTCCCCCATACCTATCTCAGCTACACCCACTATGTATGCTACTAGCTCACCTGTTGTGTCACTTGCGAGCCCTATACCACCAGATACCGCCGTTGGATCTTTAGCGGTGGTAGACTCTACCTCACCATTTTGGCTCTCTAAGGAGATATTGCAAGAGTCTAAGAATGCTATTGCTACCATTGAGCTAGGAGCAAAGCAGTTGGTTGCCACTCGCCAACGCCACTCAGCCACATACGCAGCCATGGAGAGGTCTCTACATGTCGCAGAGAGTGCAATTGTGGACAGAGATGCTACCATTTTTGCATTGCAACAAGCCTTGAAGGTGAAATCTTAAATCATCGACGATCTCAAAGCTCAAGTGCAAGGATTTCGGGAGATGCTACTACACAAAGATATGGGACCCAGGCTCCTGTTGCTATGGGGTATGGATGGACTAGGACGGGGGGATAGGTACAAACTCAGGTATAGCCTCCTGTAGGGTGTACACAGTCAAGTCCTTCTACGTCATTCATGGGACCTTCTACACAGACTCGTGCAGGGTATGCTCAGCCTCAACATTTTCAATACTATCCTTAAAGCTTTCAGCAATGGCCCACATGACACACTTGCAACCTACACAGATCAAAGTTCCTTGCGACTGCTTTGTTGGTGCACATCACCATGGTAGTGTCAGCCGACGGCCTCAGTATACTTTCAGGATAGATGCTTCCATGTGTTGAGCAGCAGGTGGCTACTCTTTCCACAGAGAACCAATTTGTGGAGAGCAGAGTGCAGTAGCCTATAGTCTAGCAGCAAGCTCCCGCCATCGATTTGTTGGTCTACCTCCAGAAGAGGCTGACACTCCAGATGCGGCAGTGGCAACGACTCTTTCTCTTGGGTGTCAGGATCGGGATGTTTAGCTTAGCCTCTCCAGTGTATATATGCAGTTTCTTCTTTTCAGCTACTTCAGTGTAATAGTGGTTTCTTTTGGTAGTTCCAATGTCTTCTTGCAGTTTCAATGTTCCTCTCACCGGGACGGTGAGTGGTCTTGTGGCGGGCAACCTGTCGTAGCAGGGCTACAATGTCACTTGCACGGGACATGCAATTAGTTACAGTTGAGTTGGACTTCACACTAGACGGACTCTCGCCTAGTTAGTGGATATGGGTGGTGGTCTAGTCAACAGTGTGGCCAGATCACCACCACCACAGTTCGGAGATAGACTTAGCTGGACCGGATATTTTATTAGCCGTTGGAGGCTCTTTATGATTGTATATATTTGTAGTTGGTTCTATTCGTCAGGATTATCATCCGCTTTCTATGGTCTAGCATCTTGCGTCTTGAGTCCAGCACCACACACATGCACTCTCCCTGCACATTGGAGCCTCGACACCCCCATTGTACCTATGAGTCCTGGGCTTGGATCTGGGTGAGCTACCAGCCAGAGTCTGTATGGTTCTATGAGTTGTCGAGTACAAGTGAATTACGAGTCCGTCATTGTGCTTTGAGTTGTTGTTCCATTGTTGCGTCACGTGTGATGTTTTCTTTCTGTTGGAATGAGGTTTCACGCACATTGCACTGAGGAGCACCGCACCCACTATAGAGAGCAAGACACGCTTTTCCAGCTACAGTGTATGTGTGTGTTTGGTGGGGGGCAGAGGTCTCTTGGTCTACGAGTTGGAATATTCCTAGTAGATGTGCTCTTTTCATATAGCTTAGTGGGACAAAGATGTTGAAGGAGCTCTAACTGTAGAGCCTTCCCACATTTGAATAGACCTAGTCATAGCCGAAGTAATTACCTTCAATTAGATATTTTGCATGCACACAAGCCCACTTTTCATTATTACTTCATCTTCTCTTGTAGAGATGTTTACCTCAACCACCACTATGTCCATCTTAATGTGGATTCCACATGGTGTTATCAGAGAAAAGCAAGGGAAACTTTCATTAGGCTTGCCATGTGTGTACACACTAGCCTCTTGCAAGTCATCATTGCAAGAGCACTTGTTTCATTATTCCGGTCTTAATGCTTCAATTAATTACCTTCCCTATCTCATCAATGCTTTCACAAACTTTTCAATGAGTGAGTTCCTATTTCATTTCCTAGACATTTTTTTTTGCTCCAAATATTCCATTTAATTATAAGCCCAGGCAAGAAATGCTACTTACCACTAAGGCTCTTCTTTTTGGGCATGACAAAAAAGAAGAGCCACTAGCACATGCTTTGGCTCATTGTGATAGTGACTTTTATTCATCCTTGTAGACTCAGTCTAAACATTTTCTCAATTGATCTTGTCATATGGCCTCACTTTCATCAATATTGTATAAGCCTCACTTTCATCTCAATACTTTATCTATCATGTCAGGTTCAGGAGGAAAGAATAAAGCTTTAGAATTGCTTTAACCAATTTACATTACGCGAAAAAACTTGTGCTATTCATTTGACTATGGACCAACACTAGTATTGCTAGCAAAAAGAAACACTAGAAGTTGCATTTGCCTATAGTGTGTACATTTTTAGTGGGATTCATACGGTCCACTTGTTCGAAACATGGAAATTAAGTTTGGCATGACCTACACACCACGTTCTTGGTTTTTCTTGGTCTCGTGAATTTTATCTTTGGTAGGATCCTTGGAAAATAGCAATGCACTTTTTTTATTCTTATGAATACATAGTAATTGATATACTAGGAAATAGCTATGAGCATGGTTCCCATTTATGAGGCGTGTTACTTGAGTAGTTTCATGAATAGGAAACATATGAAAATATATGAAGTTGTGTTGGAAAACTGAGCCAATGCATAAGAGTGCACTTTGGTAGGATACTATAGTTCTTGTTAGGCAAAAGAAGATTATTGACTTGAGAATGAGCTTTTCACTCTACATTCTCCTAGAACGTTCATACCTTTTGTATTTTACACTATATGACTCTCCTTCTCAATTTCTTTCTTATGGATATACAATATGGTTATATGCATACATTTACAACATAAAATGGAGATCCTAAAGTGTTAAGCAAGTAGTGTGCAAGACATTACTACACCTTCCAAGTGTAATAAATCATGCTTTGATCCCTAGAGTTTGATCATTTCACATGTCGCAGCGTGGATATAGTGTTGGTGAACAAAATCACAAATAGACATTTATAATGGAGGGTCCTAACTTGTCACTTTGCCAGATAGATTTCTCTCGAACGAGTGAACCAGGAAGTCCTTTGAATCACAAAGCAAGAACAAAGAGCATAAAAATGGCATGTAAAATATATAGAAAGGATGCACCAATGAGGTGCTAGGAATTTTCTTACGCCATATATTACCTTTATAAAGGTGTTCTCTAAACTTGCTTCCACAATCCATGTCCTAGGTCTTCCAAGTAGCAAAAACTGATAACGAGCTTAGATCCTATTGTTTCTTCTTCTAATATTTTCCTTTCTTGAAGCATTCTATGTTGCTACACTTTATGTTTTGCACCTGGTTGGCTTCCTCAACTTATATCCATTGACTTGCTTTTGGTCATGCACAATACACATTATTGGCTTGCATGCATTGTTCCTTTTTACAGCAATATGCCCACCAAACTTTTCAAGGTTCACTACTTCTCAAATTGCCTCTTATAAACAATACCTGTTCATAGACACATAGCCTAAACTTCAGCTCAAAAAAATTGAATAAAGAAACAATCACAACTATCGATCAAACTATTTAAAGATTGATAAACCCTATAAAAACACATGTTATGAGCACATTAAATTGCACATACCAAGCCATTATAGCCCATAACATGTGTATCAAACCACACATAACTAAGTGTTCTTTACAATATGACTGGAATTGCACATGGAGAAGCCAATTACCTTATAAAAGGGTGTAATGGATTGCAATGCATTACTATGGCACATATTGAGCTTGGAATGGGAACCCATGCTAGCTCCAACCTTGATTTCATGATACATTTACATGCAGCATTTCCTCTTCGTGTTACAAACTTGCAAAGTTAAAGCATATTATCAAATTGGGTTTTTCTTTGCAAACCAGACCTATGTATGCTTGGGATAGGTATAAGAATTACCAAGGCAATGAGGGCGCTCCCATTCTTGTAGTGTTGGCTAGTTGACTTTCAAGGCCTTCTTCTACTTCATATTTCTGCAGCACCTTGAGAACAACCCATGCTTCTACAGTCATATCAACAGATTCAAGTCTTAAAACATAGTCTTGAAACACGGTCGCTTTTGGACATAAGGTATCGGCACCCCTTCTTCACCGCAGAAATATCTCCGCTACATGACACCATTGTAGTATCCCAAAGCTTGTACAAGCACTCAAAATAGGCTTGATCTTGAACCTCCCTAGAGTGTAATTGGTTTTACCAAGTTTTCCTTTCATGTTGGATGTCAAAATGGTGTGTTTGCAGTACTACGTCAGGCAACTTTAACCAAGTATTGCGGGTTGAAAGAGTTTATGACTTCCACACTGATCAGTATGAGGGTTTTGGAATGACTCCAGAAGGGATCTCTCCAAGGTTCTCACACTCATGCCTGCCTAGAGACTGCAACTCCAATACCATGTGAGAATTACTAAGACAACAAAAGCTTTAATTGCTATAGACAAGCAATACAAAGATATTAGAATTAAAAGATAACACTGCAAGAAAAATAAAAAAAAAATACTCAAAATGCACCGAATAGAGTTTCATAAGCATATGCACTTGATTAGCTTGCAAATCCACATGAATGTCACACCTTCCCACGAGAAGGTTGACCTACACATGCATGCTCGTGTACCAACCCTCCCATGAATCACATTCATATATGTATTGGAATTTACCAAGAAATTCCGCTACCCATAAATGTCTTTTCCACTCACAAAATAGAGTTAGCCACCAGTAGTTTCATGGTTCCTTGCGGAGGTAGTTAGGCTAAGGTAGTTTCATGGTTTCTTGCGGAGGTAGTTAGGCTAAGGTAGTTTGGAATAACATTTTTGTTACCAGATTCATTATATATGTACGCACATGTACAGACATATGTATTTATGTATGTGTATATATGCCTGCACACGCGCACGCGTCGTGTACACATACAATGTTTGTGTGTGTGTGTGTGTGTGTGTGTGAGCTACATGCATCTGGCTAACCTAGCTTCATACAATAGTATACCCCAAGCTTCCTAAGCAATTGTCCTTGAGATCAATGTCAGCCAGGCTGATACACAATACATTCCAATCCATACTCTGTGCATCTCTACATCCCATTGTATTTGTTTCTCACCTTACATCTACGACTCCACCTTGCATCCATGCCACTTGTTTCATCCCGTCAGACTATTCACTTCAGCTTTACGTGCATGAATATTGCAAATTACTATTTGCAAGAGCTAGCCTCTTTGAACATTCAACATCTAGGAAATGCAAAGGAAAACTTTTTGAAACACTTGGCGTGATGACTCATCTGTGCAGAGTGCTCTTAAGCATCCTTCTGTTGTGTGCGCATGCTCTGGTCTCTACAACCCTAAACTTCAACTTTGAGATTCATTTCGTAAAGACAATGACTTTCTCATGTTCCGTCACGAAGAGCAAGACTATCTTGTATGTCACCGCTTTGCTTCATAAAGCTTCTTTGTCACAAACTTTGTATCATGTGCACCATGCAGGACAAGATAAATGGATAGCGTCATGACGTTGTTGCAAAGGACTCATGTAGTACAGTGTAAACATTCAGACCGAATGGACATCGTGAAGGAAGACACGCAGATCATAAAACAAAACCTTTCATAGATTACAAACCAGATGTTTCCTAGCAACTTTTCGTATCAGAAAAACCGGGGGAAAACCTTTCCTTTTATGATATACCAACCAAATAAAGCAACCTCTCATAACTGAACGTCCACATATGTAGTCCAGACTCCCAAAAGTCTTAAGACCATAGCAGTAAGAGTATGATCGCTTAGTCAACCCTAAAGATAAACAAGAATCCCCATCTTTGCTGACTAAGCTCAATTAAGTTGTCAAACTTCCGACATCTTCAAGAGCAAACTTGTAACTACCAGCATGCTTAAAACAATGTACATGCGACAAACACACGCAACAAGTGAAAGTTACACACCTGCTGCTTCATGTGATAGCAGGCAAGTAACTCCCTTTTATTCAAGCTTACTAAAATCTACGATTCCAACCAGAAGGATGCCTATCAACCAGAGTTGACTTGAAAGCAACAAGAGTATGCAATTGATTCTTGACATATAAGAAACTTGTTTAATGAAGGGACAGCGCCTCATCCTGCCATTGTTTATTGCACTATACTCAGAATTTAAATGCCCACAAAATCCGAGTCTGAGAGATACTTAAGACATCCTATAAAAAAATAATCTCCCATGTCCTTGTTAAAAACCCCAGCCAAGGATTTTCCATAAAATTTACTCGTCACGATCTTGCCAAAAGATGTACAAATTGATTTGATAGTAGTAGATGGATGTGGACAAAAGCTGTTGAGCTCAGTACAGGTTTGCCCTTGGTAGCGTGTGGATCTTCTCTAATACATGAGGATCCTCGTACCTCCGCACGAGGCTACTCCGGATATGGAGGCAGCCACGCCACAAGATCCCACCAAACACATTAATTTCATCAGAATACAACCAAAAACATGGGCATACCCAGGGTGGTAAGCCAGAGCTCATGCCAGTTTGAATTCTTTTTCAAAATCTTACAGAAAACCTGAAGATCTAACTCAGCACTCCAAAATTGAGCAACCAAGAAGGTAAAAGAATTGCATTAAATCTTAAAAGTGGAAACGCATTGGTGCAAATTACAGTAAAAAAGAGTGAAAACTGTGTGTTGCTGCGATGCGAGCAACATACTTTAATATGAAGTCCGCGCTAAAACGGTTTCTTGCCAAAATCAATCGAGATCAAACCCTGCTACCAATAAGATCGATGTCTGAGAGCTTGCTATCCATCATCAAGATGACGACTCCATCTAATTCAGAATATGCCTAAGATGTACAAGCTTACAAGAAAGTGAATTGCCCGCCACCGATTCACTACCACAAAACAAGCAGTGAGCTCATCGTTGAAGTCAAAAAAACTACACTCCCCTGTAAAGGCAAAACTTCTTTGGCACTTTATTAGAAGGGGATCCAAAGCCAGGTTACACTGAGTTGGTGGGCATCACTTTACCACGGCCTAGAGTAAAACCTCGAGTTCCATCCGGCATCCGCGGTCCTAAAGGTGGCTTAACCTCAAAATTAGAAAGCATATTGGCCTGTGGAGGGGTACCCACTGGATGGCTGCGACCACCATTCGGATGATATTGCCCACGTCCCCTGCCTCGAACTCGTCCTCTGCCTCGTCCCTTCTTTGAAGATCCATCAAGCTGAGCGTTATCACCTCCCTGCACGAAGGAACAAACGAAATGGTTAAGAAAATGAGCAAAACTGAAGACTTCCATTGAATTATAACAAAAACCAAATCACCCGACATCCAACGCCTCTGGTGGTCCTACCTTTCAAGAACAGCAATGACAGTAACAATGACTGCCCCTCTCAACTATCTTGCTCAAGAGCTCCATTCTCTGATATTCTTATAGGTTGAACACCTAGAAAGCCGGGCAATGCCACCTAAAAATCTCTTGAAGGCTCACCTGAACCTAGAAGTTTCTGCCAACTCTCTCTTCTCTCCCTCTATTATTTAGCTGCTTGTCAAAACTATGACTCAGACAGAAAGTTACTTTACTGACTACACTATATTTAAATTTTGACTACTATCATCAACCTCGGGCACAACCTCGGACTCTAGCTTGTTTTGCGGATAAGCAATTTTTGCCAGAGAGGACCTGCATACAACCCCATGAATAGGACCTCCATACAACCGCATTTTCATGCCAAAAAAAAGGCTTGGCAACTCCACTCTATGAACCAAAAACCAACTTCTTTGAGTCACTTTACAAGATCTCTGTACTATAAGTGTTTCCTCTAATCAATAAAGCAATACATCTGCACACATCGCTACTAATCCTCTTGTGCATGAGCCTCTTTCGCTAAGTTTCTCTTGCAGTATAGCTGCACCATCGCAGGAACCCGGCCCGCTCGCTATACATTTACGAGGGACTCGGGAGATGAGATATACATACATGCACCTCTGCGTGGAGGATCCAGGGTGCCCTCTTCATGAGCTCACACGAGTTCTGACAGACACGGTACATGATGCAACAGCACAGGCCTTCCCACATATCCACCCTTCACAAAGACCTCGTGCTCAGACGATGCCTAAGAACAGTTGGTATGATGAGGCTTCTCCTCCGCCATTCGCTTGCGGCATCGAGTGCTCCCATTACTGCCCATCATCCAGGTCTGCGTTTCCAGCCCTTCATTCCTCCCACATCAAGAGCGCAATTCAGCCTCAGATCTACCCCTTGGCGGCTACCGCAATCCCACATCGAAAAGGATCCAAAGGTGCATCAAATAAGCCCTGGAGCTGCCTCGTCTGGAGGAGTTACCGCGGCGACATTCCCCATTCGCGTCAGTAGAGTCTGCACTTGAGGTATTGCATGTGTGTACATTCCATTTACGCAATCTAAAGCAAATACCACATTAGCCACGGTGTGGGGGACCCTTGAGAGGGTCCATTGGGTCTCTCTCTCTCTCTCTCTCTCTCTCTCTCTCTCTCTCTCTCTCTCTCTCTCTCTCTCTCTCTCTCTCATTCCTTCTCTTCAGGGAAAGTAATAGGAGCTAAAGCAATCACTAATGCAATATAAAGAAGTAAAAGATTTGTGGAAGTGTAAAACCTAGATCTTCACCATTTCGATTCCGTTGCACCTGACATTGGTATCAGAGGTTTGTGATTTTGCACTAATCTGCTAATCTTGTATAAAAAAATTCTCTAGAGTGTTTGAGTGTGTGATATAGCGTTTCGCCCAAGGATGCTTCTCTCACTGTCACGAGGACGTGGCAGTTATTAACCATGTCACAGAGATGTGGCAACTGCTAACCTTGGTTGTTGGTTTCTTTCCAATGGGGTTTATTTTATTTGTTTTGAGACCCTCTTTTTGAAGTAGCAAACGGTCGGACATTTTATGGCCAATGTGAACAGTAGATTCACCCGCAGACGGGAAGTGGTCGGCACTGGAATTCGTATGGTAAGAGGATGTCTAGGCTCAGAGCAAGATCATATAGGTCCCCCCGTCGCACTTAGCAAGTTGGTGGATGCTAGGAAGTGAACTCAATTAAGGCGTAAAGTCAAGGTGGGACTTCCAACAAAAAGTATCCGACAGTTGGGCCACATTGCATTTTTGGATGCGGTCCCAATGAGGATAGATGGTCAGAAGACCAGTGGGAGCCCAACGGAAGCATCTCCTAAAATTTAGGGAACTGCTATTTTGGGCCGTGAAATGTGTTCGCGTCATTACCTCCGGTATGACTAGGGGAACACTTTACAACTCTGCCGCGAAGTCAACTGACGCGTCGGTTGGGATATTTTTAAGCAACGAACCCGAAACGGGAAAATGCTTGTAAATGCGCCAAGTGTCACATTTTCAGGGACTTGCCTCTTCCAGAAAAATGGGCGCTGAATTTTTAAGCTGGGATGAGCCTCATTTGCAACCTGTCACAGGTTAAGAGCTATGGAGTGCTTTCTTTCCCTCTCATGTACAGTGTGGTGCTAGGAGTGATTCCCTGCACACTACACACTGCTCTCTCTCTCCCCTACGTGCAGTTATGTGATGCCCCACAAGAGGGCTACTCATTTGACTGATGTACAGTTGTGTGGGTTCATGCTTTTGTGCTGAGGCAAGAGCCTCCTTGAGCAGGAACAGGGGTAGCTAACTGCTGCTCCAAAGCAGGCACTAGTGAGGATCATAACCTCACCGTACAGGTGCAAAATCAGCGCTGTGTATGCTCTGTAATTTCACTGTTTTTCAGCCATACGGACGCCAGGACCATTGGGAATCGTGCCCCACTGGCAGAGGACAGTTAGGGGACTGTTTGGGGCTGAAAACAGGGCAAAAACCAGTAAATACAGCGTGCTGAATTTACTGTTTTTGGACAGGAATCAGAGGGTATACGACAATGCAAGCGAGTTCCAGCAGGGGAATTGGTTTCGCGCAAGTTTTGGGGCTGTTATGCTGCCGAAATTTGGCCAAATCAAATGGTATCTAGGTGGATACACGTGAAGGATTCCCAGGACCTTACCTTGTAATTTACCCTCCTAAAGAATAAAGAAATACCGAAAGGGGCGCCAATTTTGGCGCCTACAGGTTGTCGACGTCTGCTCGGAGCATTCTAGCTTCCGAGCCGTGTGTGTGTTTAAGTGTTAACTCCCGTCGCAAGTTCTCTTTGCAAAGAGCTCTGTGTGTGTGTTTAAAGTAAAGAATTTCGGGTGAAAGCCAACGCCTACCGCCCTACAGGCCGGTTTCACTCACTCAGGGAACTGCAGGACCTGCCATTGCGCCTAGGACCGTGCGGTGTAGGAAATGCAAACACTGTATACCCGGGATCACAATTGTGGTGCGCCTGTGAGAGGATAGTTGACTTGGTGTGCACGCTCGACCAGCTCAACATAAAGAAATGCTAGCATGGATATTTGCAATGATAACTCCTTCGACATGACAGATTGCATCATCAAAGACAAGGATTGGAAACATGAAAATGTTGATTGCAAGTATCACGATTTGCTAGCGGCCTATGACGACAAAGGAAGGCACCATCCATATCAACCTAATAGCTTTGGAGTCTTGGCATTGTTTGAACAACCATCTCTCCCATCTGCTTGGAGGGTTCCATCATTCCAGAAGAGACATTGCATCGTCATTGACCTGTACATATCTTTGGCAACACATCGGATCCACACCATCTGCATCTTCTTCAAAATCGGTAGCAATCAATCCAAATCCAAAGGGTTCCAATCCAAGGAAACCACCGCGGGAGGTCGCAAGAATCGTGAGCCTACATTCACAGCCACATCCGTTGCAGAGACGAGGATTCATGTAGAGCTTTCATCATCATACGGTAATTTAGTCAAAGCCTTGGGGAGCCTCTACCTTGGAGGAGTTATTTGGCGGTTTCATGAGACAGCATACAAAGGACTTGCCATGGTTCATCGGCATTCCAAAGGACATATCCATCTTTATCTCCCAATCGACGTTGCTCTCACCAATCTTCCCGCATAAGGGCAGCATAGGTTGCCTGGTAGCCTTCGTGGGCATCAGCGTTGACATATCCAGCCATTCGCTCTACGAGCATCCATCCGGTTTACATTTTAGTTCACACCATCCGAGTTGCAGCAAAGGCTAGCCGGTAATCAACAAGGGAATCATTGATCCAAGAGGCAGTCAAGTGTTTGCAAGTAGATCATCAGCGTACGTGTCTTTTGGACATTTCGTCACCCGGGGGAGCATAAAGTTCGTTATTAGTACCTCACCTTAAGCAGTAGGGGATGCCACGTGCACATGGCATGATGGCTCTAGGTGCCACGTGGACATGCTTCATCGACTTCCACAGCCAATTCTGTACATATCCCTAGATTCTTTATGGCTTATGCCTTGTAAGACAGAGCAATGAAGACGGAGCGTGCCCGATGCGCAATGAAGTAAGGGTGGGAGTGGCTAATAAGTTTGGGGTCGGGATACAAAGATTCTTCAATAGCAATTTCCAAAATTGTGCCCAAGAGCCCTGTCTACTCCTTGATAGGACCGGTATGCTTTGAGAAAAGCACACGACTAATAATCTGATATTACTGTCAGAATCTTGGGCACCTCAAATCGAGAAATTTGGCACGACACACGAGAGAATTCCTTAAAATACTTCACAACTTTTAAAATTGAGTCGGTACGGTCCAATGTAGTTCCGTGCCCAAAGGTATTGGCCCCAAAAGCTAGCACCCCTTTCGGTATTTCTTTATTATATTAATGCTTGAGCAAAGTACAATACCCGAGGGGTCCTCTGCTCTCAAACTCTACGTCCAGATGCCCTAAAGAGTGAGGCCTCTTGGGCTTATTTATTCTGAGAAGGGATGCCTAAAAGCAGAACCCCAAAAGCTTCTAACTCAAAAGCAAAAAGTGCCAAAAGCTACCAAAAGATGCAATTTCCCGAAATCCGTACAGTCTGCCATGTCATCAACCAACGCAGAATTCGGGATTCCGTATTGCTATTGCCACGTCAACGTCCGTACTGTCATGTTGCCACACCGACGGTCATGCCACGTCATCATTTTGTGACATACCCCCTCTTGAAAGAATTGTAATCGCCCTCAATTACGCCTGCAAAATCAGACATAAGCCATAAACCAATTCAGTAGACACTGACTCTAAGTACCAACGCACTAGATGACACAAATCCAGCACTAGTACAAAGACGACAGTCACATCACATAACATTCAGATCATATCACACAGAGTCTAGGAGCGTGATTCCTGGCAACATATTTAGCAATTGCATCTAGATCCGCACCAGATGTCACAAGACGGGCACCACGTGCCAATGGAAAAGAACAAACTGAACAGACTTTTAGCACTTCAATAACAATAGAATTGAGAGAGAGAAAGAGAGAGACGACACGCGACCAACGTGGTACCAAACGTACTGTACGTGGCGTATATGTACGTACTGTACGTTGTTCTGTACATGAAAAAAATTTATGTACGTAAAAATACGAACTCTTGTAAAAAACCCGCAAAATACTAAATTTTCTAGAACATTTCCAATATAAAACAAGAAAGAAGCCAACAACTTATAAACATTCAAAGACATGTTTTACAAGACAACCACATACAGTGTAACTATTGCAAGAGACTTAAAAGTTAAGACGACATTGATAATTGAACAAGAACATCAAAGCTCAAGAGTCAAATGAGATCTGAAATAACAATGAACAGTGAACAAACCAATGCTGAAAACATCAAAAAGACAAAGTACCATAGGTGATAGCCTACAAGGCCCAAGCCATAACAAAAGGCTCATCATTCCAGCCATCTGATATGATGGTGCACCCAAACTGCTGCCAAACGGCCTTGACCGGGACCAAAGCCTTATCTATCAAAGCCTTCTGCTCATCAAGCATTGTAGTGCGCATCTTCTTATACTCCACCCCTGACCATGAATCTAATGTTGGCCACTGACCATGAATCTGTGTGGCCAACATCAGCTATAGCCCGGACCATCCTCTTCCATTGCTCAATCCTCAAAACATTGAAGGAGATGTTGCACTCAATGAGAGTGAGAGTGCGAGCAATCTCCATCTCAGCCACCTTTTGACGCTCCTTCACCCAAGAAAGAGAGTTCACACGCGAAGGCAAGGAGCTTTGCCTACGTGCATCCATATCACCTCCATCTTCCTCCTCTTGCGCAACTCGAGCCCTCTTTCTACTAAAACCAACAATGGGCTGCTCCTCTTGAACCTCGAAAGATGAACCACCAAAATTCCCAATAAGAGCATCATGAAGAGCATCCTGTGTGTGTTGTTCACATGTATTTTCTTTTGGTGTTGGTACTTCCGAAAAATTATCTACAATCAGCTTGCCCCTAATATCCTGTGGAACCTTTTTGCACCCTCCACAATTGTTGGTCGTGCCTATAAGATGCTTGACGACACGAGAAATTGTACTCGTGAGTTGAAAATTGCAGTACTTGCATTGCCATCGTCGAGTGCCGGAACCCGCTTGGCATGGAGTGTTGATAATGCGGATGACATTGGTATGCTCCTTCCAGTAGGGGTTGCATGGCCTAGGCATGATGAATCTGTCGCAAACAATAAGACAGAAACGAGTGAGAGAAAGAGAGAGAGAGAGAGAGAATTTACCTGCACACTGTTTCTCTGCAATTTCTGTGCAATGACTGGTTACTGGTTACTGCTCAAACGCCTTAAAAGTATAACCCAAAAACTAATCGCCTAGGTCTTACTAAACCCTCTGCCACGATAAAGCCGGGAATTTTTTATATAAGAAAAAAACAGCACCGTACAGATCGTTCCGTATGGTACGGATTCATACATAACATCCGTACGATACGGATTGGTTCTGGACATGCGTGTTGATCCAACCTTGCACGCGACACGAAGTGGCGGAATTCCACCCCAGAGAGTATTGGCCCCAAACCTTGGCGCCCCTTTCGGTATTTCTTTATATTGCATCAACTCAATACAAGCCGGTACTCCAGACTCTACACCTTCTCCAAGAAGCATGCCAGAGAATGAGCCCATGGCCTCATATTTAAAGGCCCTAGGCCCCAAAAGCAGTTTTACATGAAAAGCCAACTCAAAAGCATCTGGTCCAAAAGCGATGCCCAAAAGCTGCCAACGTAAATCAAGAAATCCGTACAACTGCCACATCATCAGTCAACGCAAAACGCGAAAATCCGTACAGTATGCCATGTCATCAAGTCAATGCAAAATCCGAGTTTTTTGTACAATTGCAACGTCATCAGATCCGCACATATTGCAGAGATCCATACAGTTGCCCTGTTCTTTAGTGGTTTGACACGTCAGCACTTTGGGACATCCCCCCTTCTTGAAAGAGAGTAATTGTCCGCGATTAAAGCATATCTGCAAAACAACTCAAGTTAGCTCAAAAATTTTCGAGGGACAATCAGTTTGCTCTTTTTGTTAAGGAGTTGGCTTCTCCTTTCATCTCTTTTGATCAATGAGTTGACTTCTCCTTTCGTCCAGATCGGAACTCTTGATATTCTGGCATAGTAAAATTAGCCATCACACAAGACCGCACTGATCTTCTACAGGTGTCTTGATGCACTAAAATTACATACCCATGCAATCTCATCCAATTAGGAATAATCAGTGGTTGGCACATCACAATGCAACACAAATGCTCACATATGCATGTTACAGACACAACAAACACCGCCGTTGAGCACTCCCCCGAAACAAACGGTCTGCCGTTGAAGCTACTCAACTACTACCTCGTCACTCCCCCTGCAAATAGCCTAAGAAGGTCCGGGCCATGAGCTCAAAGGATTGTACAACCAAACGCTCCCCAGACCACCGTCAGCGTCTCTTGGAGGTTCAAGCATACAACCAAACGCTCCCCAGACATCCCGTCTACGTCATTCGGAGGTTTTCTAGCATACAACAAAACGCTCCCCAAACATCCTGTTTGCGTCGTTCCAAGGTTTTCAAACATACAACAAAACACTTCCCAGACATCCCGTCTGCGTCGTTCCGAGATTCAAACAATACCAAAACAGCATTTCTCACTACTCCACCCGGAGTAAAATCACCAATCAATGAAACCAGTATTAAAACTAGAGTCAAACATTTCAAATCGGCACCAAGACAGGTTTAAAAAGGATACCATCCATTTCAAACAAATTCCAAACAGGACAGCAAACAAGTTCCAAATAGAACTCGAACTCATCCTCTAACAGTTCGAACTCCGACGACCACATAATACAAAGCCAATAATACAACTTCCTCGAAGACAAGAGCAAGAAGACAAAGTAATCTAAAGAGGGTGGACAGTTGATAAAATTTGAATCCTCTTCTGGATTCCGAGATGCTCCGAGGGCTTTGGCATTCATCCAACAGTTTAACATAGCCTTCTTTGGAGGGCATTACTTAGAGCACTCCAAGATCAGGAAGGCTGCATCTTTTCTAAAAGGAAATGCTCGAACATGGTGGTCCACTCTTCTTCCGAGGAAAGAAGCCCCGACCAAGTGGTTGAAATTCAAACCGCTCTTTATTTCTTCTTGGCTGACCCGGGAGTACCAACCGGATGTAAGAACCGCTTGGGACCATCTTCAAATGACAAGGAGGATTCTTCATATTACGAGAGGTTCTAGGACTCTTTTCTACCTACCTCTTCGTTTAAGAAGAGGTAACCTTTAAAGAACAGATTGCGCGGCTTCGTTGCGGACTCACTACAAAGATCCGAGATTACTGCCTTGAACAAAAGTCTAACTCTATTCAAAAATTAATGGGTCATGCGAAATGGGGTTTTCTCGATACATTCGAAAAATTTGACCTACCCGACTGATGAAATCTTGACTCAAAGGACCTGACAGACTTCGAACAATGAAAATAGAAAGAAGACGAGTCCCCAAGAAAAGAAAAAGAAGGATACACGACCCCAACTGACTCTTAGAGAAAGGGCTAACTATCTCAAAGAGGGAAAGTGTTTTGGTTGCGGGGAACAAGGGCACATCTCCGCAAAGTGCCCCAAAAAGGCACAACAAGGACAGACTAAAGACACGCAAGAGAGTTCTAGAGCAGCAAAGGAATGTGGCAGAAAAGGCAAGATGAAAGCATGACTGGTACCAGATTGCATGGAAACCGGCCCAAGCCAGATAGATGGAAGTGCAGAACTTCGCAGAGCTTGGGGGCAAAGTGGAAGATTAGGATGCCCTTATCTTTTTCAATGGAGGAGCCAAGGTCAACTTCATTTCACTTGAATTGGAGGCACGGCTCGATATTACGCCCGACAGGATGGGGCCACCAGAGAGGCAGTTCTAGCAACACCCGGATGGGATGTAGCCATTACGCCTGTCATTAGCAAACTTTGTTTGCATTGCAAAGTTTGCATTGTCAGGGGTATTTAGGGCACGAGGACTTTTACATCATGCCTTTGGAAGGGTGTGACGTCCTCTTAGGAGTCCCTTGGTACCATAAGAACAACGCAGTGGTCGACTATTGGGCCAAGAAAGCAACTTTGACAAATAAAAAGGGCAGAAAAATTGCACTAGATGTCAAATTGAAGAGCGATTCCGTCCCTATTGTATCGGCTTCGGCCATTTCAAAATTAATGAAATCCAGTCTTTTTGTTTACTCGATCTATTTGAAAGAGTTGAATGATGAACATTGAACGAACATGTCTGAGCTAGACAAAGAACGCCAAGATTTTCTCCACACACATGCTGATTATTTCTTTGAAGGCCTGCCAGGCGAGTATCCATCTCGTCCTGAGCATCATACTATTGATCTGATTCCTAGAAGCACACCATCGAACCACCACCTTATCGTGTTAGCCGAGCCCAGAATGAAGAAATCATGAACCAAGTGAAAGACCACCTTGAAAAGGGTCTTATTCTCCGGTTTTGTTGGTATTAAAGAAAGACGGATCTTAAAGAATGTGCATTGATTATAGAGCTCTCAATAAAATCACTATCAAGAACAGATTTCCGATTTCAAGGATCAATGATATTCTTGACCGGCTTCATGGATCCTCTTGTTTCAGCACGATTGATTTGAAAAGCGGATGACAATAGTCTCCGACAGAGACCCCCAAATTCACGAGTTTGTTTTGGAGGGCTATTTGGGAGAACATTGACACACGGTTGCAGTTCTAATCATCATTCCACCCGCAGACAGATGGGCAATCTGAGATTGTAAATTCAGTTGTTCTGGATTTATTGAAGTCTTACATCTCTAATCAAAAGACTCAATGGGGAAAAAATTTGCCTTTGGTGGAATTTGCCTACAACAACACGGTTCACTCTTCAACGAGGAAGGCGCCATTTGAGATAATTGAAGGTGCTCCGAAGGTTCCACCCTTTCTTAACACTAAAGACAAGATTTTTGAAGCCGACCAATACACGAGGGACTTGGACACTGCTTTTGCCAAGGACCGGGAGGCTTTAGCGAAATCTCAAGAACGACATAAGAAGGCAGTAGATCGACATCGACGAGATTTGAAATTAAAGGAAGACATTGGGTGCTCTTACGTTTTGAGGAGGCACGCCTAAGGAAACGTAAGGGAAAGGAGCGGCTTTTCCCAAAGCTTAGCATGAGGTATTATGGCCCTTTCCAGATAAAAGAAAAGATAAATGATGTCTCCTTTCAACTCAAGCTGCTCGATACTTGGAAGATTCACAATGCATTCCATGTGAGTCTCTGAAACCTTATAAAGTGATGTGACAGTTGATGGGGAGCCTAATGAGCAACCCGAAGTAGAAGAAAGCGAGGAGATACTCGTTCCTGAATAGATTTTGGCACACAAGGAAAGAAAGATGAAAGGTAAAGTGATTCGGCGGTTCTTGGTTAAATTCAAGAACTATCCGGCATTGGATGGAGGAGGAGGACCTAGCAGATACTCCTCAGATTTTAGACCTTTACCTTGAAGCATTCGGTTTATTAGCATAGTCTACTCCGATAGAACCCCAAACTCAGTAAGGGTGAATCTCGTGCAGCGGGTTTGCACAAGAGGGGAGTCACTCCGCTTCTTTGTCAAAAGATTACCTCGATTTTGAATAAGGTCACTGATGTCCCCTTTGGGTTTCCGAGATACTAATGTGCTGACCAATATTCTGTTGTATAAATAAACGGAATTCCCGAAAATGAATATGATTGATTTGTACTCTCTCACTTGACTTGTTTGAGTGCACGAACTGAAAGACGAAATGACTGCAGCATTTCAGTCTCATAAATCTCTATAGACATGATCGCAATAAGGATTAGTTAATTGGGCATCAGTGAGGTCAGTAATGGATATAGATGCGATTACTAAATACGTTGCTAACAATCATGGTCTGAAATTTGGAATGAATTTTTCTATGATTTGTCATGTGATGTCCTGTGATATCCTGTGATGTCCTTTGTATAAGTGCTAGATATGTCGAGTCTAGTACGTCGGTACTAACAGCCAGTGTCTACAAAGACAGTTTATGGCCTCTGTCTATTTTGCAGACGTAATCGAGGGCGATTACAATTCTTTCACGAGGGAGGTATGTCACAAATTGATGACGTGGCAGTGCCCAGACACACAGTACGGACGCCCACAATTCACGGTGACGTGGCAGCTATACGGAATCCCGTAATTCATGCTGATTGGACGAACTGCCGAAAAAAGTGCTGACTAGTTAACATGGCATTGTACGGATTCTCCGCGTTTTACGCTGGCTCATTGTACGGATTTCCAAAAACAGTGCTGACTGCTTTTGCTGGCACATTGTACCGAAGATGCTTTTGGGAGCCCATTGCTTTTGATTTACTGCTTTTGGGGCTCTGCTTTTGGCATCCCTTTGTAACCTTTATAATGAACCCACAGGGCACACTCTACAAAGCATCTGGACGCAGAGTCTAAGCACGAGCACACGCGAGCGGTTGTACTTTGCTCAAAGATTAATATAAAAGAAATACCGAAAGGGTCGCCAATCTTTGGGGCAAGTATCTCTTAGCACGAAACTACGTCAGGCCGTCTCTCTCTCTCTCTCTCTCTCTCTCTCTCTCTCTCTCTCTCTCTCTCTCTCTCTCTCTCTCTCTCTCTCTCTCTCTCTCTCTCCGTTTTCCCTCCATGGAAGCGAAGAAGTCCTTCTTGAAGACGGGCATTTTTCTCGGGGATGATCTTACCCTCTCGCAGATCGCTCATATGCAAAAAATAAAGCCGGAGATTAGAGCGGCAAGGGAAAAAGGCAAGATTGCCTTTTACCGAGATGGAAGAGTAGTAATACTGGAGCGACGCTCCACATGACAGTGCGAGACTTATGGGACCACACTCAACGTGGCGGCCTGGAACTGTAATGGATCCATGCGTCTTGATGTGGGTGCTTTTGAGGATAGCTTCTAGAAGAGACATCATCTTTTACTCTGAGACACACCAGGCCCCTGGGCAATCCATGCCTCACATCAATGGATACAGATGGGAGACAGCTTACAGACAGGAGACACGCTCAGAGCATAGAGGACGGGGCTCGGGGGGAATGGCAGTGTTATTTAGAGAGGATTTGCAGCCATTGATACATATAGCCCGCAAGGATGAGCACGCTAGGTACATGTGGGTGAGATTGAAAGCAGAGACAGGCAGATATCTCTACATTGCTATTTGCTACTTTCCCCCGAGTACGTCTGTCTATGCATCACCCAGAGGACAGTCCCCCTTTTCTATTTTGGATGATGACACATGGGAGTTCTCTAGAGATGGTGACATTATCATTCTAGGGGACTTCAATGCTAGGACTGCCCATCACCAGACAGTGTTTTATAATACTTCAGAGGAGATGCTGAGAGAGCTAGATGTTGTAGAGACGAGCCTGTCCAGACGAAAGATTTGCTGTCTATTACTCCATATGAAGCATGGCATGATAGAAAGCCTTCTATTGAGCACATGCGTGTTTTTGGCTGTTTGGCATAGACCGTTTCTTCTCAGTTTAGTGTAGCACACAGGCTACGAGCAGCAACCCCTACTCGCTACACCTTCACGTGGAAGACGAACTCTGTATACATAGATGGGATCTACAGACGCCTGTGCACAGAGGAGCCAAGGCGACCTCTGGAGGAGCTTACTACTATACTGACACAGACACTACATGATGCAGCAGCAGAGGCATACCCACATACCCAGCCTGAGCAGAGACGCCGTTCGGGGAGCATGCCCCAGAACAGTTGGTATGATGAGGAATGCTGGGACACTAGAGCTAGACTTCAAAGGGAGGTGCTTTTGGGGGACATCACTCATAGGCAGTCACAGATTGACTTCCAAGTTCCGACGCCTAGTGCGGCGGAAGAAGAGGGCATTTTTGGCTCGCCTAGAGCAGGACCTCGCCTGCGTCATGGTAGAATCTTGACTTGCGGTGTCCAAGTTTGTTACACTCCCCTAGGTGATGTGGAAATGTCCAAAGTCGCAATCAATGGACTTCCTCTTGGATCACAATGCCCTTGTTCGTTACCGGCAAACAATAACCTTTGTTGCCTCAACTCGATGGTGTGAACCAAACTACAAACTCGATGGATCCTAGAGTGAGTGGCTGGATATGCAAACGCCGATGCCTATATTGCCCCTAGGTAGGAAGATTGGCGAGAGCAGCGCCGAATGGGAGATGAAGATGGACATGTCCTTTGGAATGCCACGAACCATGGCAAGTCCTCTATATAATGCCTCATGAAACCACCACGTAACTCCTCAAAGATAGAGACTCCTCTTGGGGCTTCGACTAGATTGTCAATCCTCCTCTCTGCAACGGATGTGGTTGCGGATGTAGGCTCACGATACCCGCCAACTTCCATGGTGGCTACCTCGAATTGAAACCCTTTGGCTCCGGATTGATGGCTACCAAGTGCTAGGAAGACGTAGATGGTGTGGATCCGATGTGTTGCCAAAGATGTGTACAGATTGATGACGATGCAATGCCTCTTCTGGAATGATGGAACTCTCCAAGCAGACGGGAGAGATCGTTGTGCAAACAATGCCAAGACTCCAAAGCTAATAGATTGGATGGCGCCTTCCTTTGTCGTCATAGGCCGCTAACAAATCCTGATACTCGCCATCGACATCTTCACATCATTGCACCTAAAAAACGCGTATTTTAATTAGAGTACAGAACGGGACGTTTTAAAACGTTCAGTACGTTGCTTTGTTAAAAAACTGGGGACATTAATAAAAGTTGGCTTGCCTTAGAGTTTAGGGTCTAATGATGTCAATTTACCATTTAATTATGTGCAACATTTGACTTCAATAAATTATATACCTTTGTGCGGACCCATATAATCTAATCCTTGTAAATTTATTTATTTTTTTAAAGTCGACGTATTTTATTTTGATTCTCGAAAAATACATCTAGTACGCGTATTAAACGCCCTGTATAAAACGTCCAGTCCCGTACCTTAGATGCCATGCTTCACATTTCCAATGCATGTCTTCAATGATGCGCTTTGTCCTATCGAAGAAGTTATAACTGCAAATGTCTATGCTAGAACTTCTTTCTGTCAAGATGGTCGAGTGTGTACACCAAGTCAACTACTCTCGTGAGCGCACAACTGTAACCCCCGGTAGACAATGTTTGCGTTTCTTACGCTCATGGCGCACGATCCTACGCGCAATGACAGGTCTTGCAGTTCCCTGAGTGAGAGAAGCGTCCTTGGGAGCAATGCTACAACACACTCTCAAACACTGGAGAAAAAAAAAAATCCAAAGATAAGCGGATTAATGCAAAATCTTCAAAGCTCTAATATCAATGTCAAGTGTAGCGAAATTGAAATGGTGAAGATCTAGGTTTTACACTTCCATAAATCCTTTCTTTCTTTCCTTGCATTAGAGATTCCTTTTAGCTTGAATGATGATTCCTTTTACCTTTCCTTGCAGAGAGAAAATGAAAGAGCAGTAGAGATGTGTAGAGAGAGAGAGAGAGAGAGAGAGAGAGAGGAGGAGAATGACACCCAATGGGGTCCCAACCAACCCTCTCAAGCACCCCCCCAAGCCGTTGTTGATGTGGTATTTTCTTTTGATTGCGTAAAGGAAATGTACACAAATGCAATACCTAAAGTGCAAACTCTACTGACTCAAATAAGGAATGTCACCTCGGTAACTCTTCAAGATGAAGCACCTCCGGGGCTGATTTGATGCACCTTTGTATCCTTCTCAATGTGGGATTGCACATGTCCACCAAAGGGTAGATCTTGGGTTGAATTGCACTCCAGATGTGAGAGGAATGAAGGGTTGAAATCTGATTGCAAAAACGCAGATCTGGCACGCAAAAAGCAACAGATCTATCGCCTAAAACGGGGCTAAAAATGCAGATCTCGATGATGAAGATGATGGACAGCAATGGGAGCACTCGATGCCGGTGAGGGAATGGCCAAGGCGAGGCTCAATGGGCCCGCCGAAGTACAAGACTACAATGGGAAAACTACGAACACAGATCCAAGCCTTTTTCTGGTGATGGAAAGGGCTGAAATCTGAAAACGCTGAGGCTGATCTGCTGGAGAAGCTAACGCTAGGGCTGAAATCCACAAATGCTGGCTGATCTGGACCAAAAACGTTGGGGCTGATCTGGTCCAAAAACGCTAGGGCTGCTATGGTCCAAAAACGCTGGCAGGTTTTCGCACTAGCTCCAACTGTTGAAAACGCTAGCTAATGGTGCACCTTTATAGGCCCAATCTACTGGTTATAAACTCCTTTAGGTTGAGATAGGGCAAATTGTTCACCAAACCAACAAAATAAATCATTAAATGATTTAATTTATAAGTTTTTGACCAGGGCTAAGTTTTGGGTGAAACTGTCGCACATCTGTTGATCCGGAAATCCCATTGGCGCGGGAATGGCTTATTAGATTCCTTTAACCTAAAACTATATGCACATCATGCATGATGCCCACCGTAGTGTAATAACATCTGTCAAAATGTGTACAATTCATTTATGCAAGAGGGTTCCAGAACTGGAAAATTGGCTCTAGAAATCGATGATGCATGTCCACGTGGCACATAGAACCATGTGCACGTGACAATGAGTCGCCAGATCCGTAGAGCTAGTGAGCGACCAAACATCTTGCACCGTCCGAGACAAGAGAGCAAAGCATCCTGCAACACCGAGTTAGGAATGCATGACCAGATAGAACAAGCACGCATCTCTCTCATTATTCACAAGAGACTTGCTTTGGCTCCGTCTCATAAGGCACTTGAATAGGAGACCATGATATGACTACCCACCCGATTGCTATGTGAAAATGGTCATGTTCTTTAAAGAACCACTACATCCACTGATTTTGCACCTACTTTTAAGCAGTCAAGCACTATAGAGAATTGACTACATACTACTCCTGAGTTGTTGATTCCTGTAGAGAATAGCTATGCCCCCTGATTTAGCACCTACTCCTAAGCGGTCAAGCACTATAGAGAATTAACTACATACTACAACACTCAAGTGAGCTTATTATAACATAGATCTGGACTAATTGCTTGTTTCAAAAATAATACAGCAGGCATGGAAACAAAATTAACTTAAAAGTACAAGAATGTGACCGAGCTTTTTTACTGATAATATGTATTCAAAAAGTTGGCACTCACTGGAAGCTCCTCAGATCTATCTTGGATATTTCCCTCCTCACCACCTCTATCCACAACATTGTCACTTGCTGAAGTAGCAGCATCATCTTCAGGACCACTACCATCAGCTCCCTCATTGACTTTGTGAGATTTAGAAGCGTTGTGCTTGTTCTTAACCAAATCAAATTTTGAAACGTTCATGAGTTAAATTATCTAGCATGTAGTACTACATATACAAAGCTTTCTTTTAGATATATACCGTTCTCCTCAGCAGTAACCGTACATGAAGACCACGTCGCCAGTTACCTTGATCAGTAAGCTCCGCAACCTAAGACAGCAATTTGGTTCACTTTTCAGCACCTTGACTGTTGATACGCACTTAGCATACAAGGTCACAGGATTATGCCAGGCCTCTCTTACTGTCATCATTACGAAGCTCAGATCGATGTTAAAAACTTCAAGAAACTACAAACTTACAGCTCGTTCAGCTTGCTCTACAGTTTCATATTCAACAAGGGCATGAAGCTGTAAGTTAAAAAGAAAATGTGTCATCCACTGCCTTATCAAACCCTTCCAGTACAACACACATCCTGGCCAAAAATCTCTTAAAACTACCTTGTTGCTGACAACCATGTCAGCCTTTGAAAACTTGGCTGCTTGATTAGTGCCATTACTTGCCTCTGGCTCACACACACGAATCATCTTGACACTAACGGACATTTAACATCAGAAAATACCAATTTTGAGTAAAATTGGCGAACAAAAGGTAGTGGAAAAAGTGTTCATGCAGCAAACGAACAACTTACTTGCCAACACTGCTGAAAAGCTGCTCCATGGACTCAATTGAGTGATCGTCAGGGAGATTTTCTGCCACAACTGTCCGTGACTGTTCAGACATACAAACAAAAGACTCCAATTAGAAAAATCTTTCCATGAAGAGTTAGGGCCATACAACTTGCAGACAAACTGCCTAGCTGAAAATAGCACCTGAATCTCTTCCAGGTCAACCGGAGGAAGAGGGTGCAGTCTACGAACCTTCTTACCGTCTGTGCTGACAACCTGACAAGTTGATTAAGCCCAATTACACGTGAGGACATATATTGCAAACTTTAACTAGCTGTATCCCTTTTCCAAACATACCAGCTGCTTTGAGCTACGCAAGGCAGAAGCAACAAGAGCATAATTCTTTACTAGATTCCTCACTTTCCGAAAATTTGCCAAAATCGCGATAGGAACTACAAAAAAATTCAGACTATGAGCTTATTGTTATGAGTTCAAATGAGCGCGAACCATACACATCAGGCACTATCAACCCTTAAAATGTCCACAAGCATAAACACAATCTGCAAGACAACCAAGGCAATTCCAAACTTTAAAAACACAAAAAAAAAGTTATAAGTGAACATGGGACTTACACACTAGCGCAGCGTTGAGTTTTTTAGTTAAAACAATGAGCCAATAAAAGTCTGGATGTCTATTTGCATGCACATAGACCAAACTTCACTTAAATATCACTTACAACTTGTGAAACGATGACATTCTACTTAACATTTGAGCCTCAAGAAAACCATGAAAGACTTGCGACACATTTTTTGAGAGGTGTACATTTTCAATATTGACATTAGTATACACTCAAGCTACAAAGATCCCTAAGATATAGTTTGCGAAAGGCGGACGTGATTGACCTGATTTAAAATTTATGCAATGCTTTTGAAAAAGAAAACGTTTGAAAAACACTTTAAATTCTCCATAGTAGATAGAGAGGAAGCATTAAAAACGATCAAAACGTTCTTTGGAAAGATTTAACAATACGGGAGTAACAATAAGCACGATTCTTTTCTTAAAAAACCATGCATAAAAAATGTCTACCATCCTACCTTGAAGATAACAAGAAAAAAGTTCAATTTAAAAGCCATACCAAACCCTTCTGAATCCTTCTTTACAAATTTCATCAGATGGTGATCGGTAGGCAGGTTGGTATCTGAAAAATAGAACTCAACCTACAAGGAAGAAAAAAGGCTAATAAGAGATTTCACTTACAGATCTCAGCATTTACAAACTGCAAGCCCACATCCTCTGTCAACTATGGTTATTAGACCCAAAAAGGTAACAACTTTTCATAGGTAAACTACCTCCCTCACAGTCTCAGACCATTTATCACAGAGACAATCATAAGAGTTGCTAAAATTTTACCAGCAATGGCCATGTCTATTCTCTACCTCTCCTCTCCACCCAAAAAAAAGCTAGATTGCTTTCTTAGAGAAGCTTTACAGGTTGATACAAGAATAAGTCAAAAAGTTGCTTACAAAAGTTTGATGGATAGAACTTTTCACCTGCTTTACAATCTTTGCCCTTAGCTCCTCAGTCAACACAGGCTTGGTAGTTCCTGGTTGAGCGGCTGAAAGGTCAGGGTCCTGAGATTGCTGCTGATCTTGTGCGACCTCTCCACTGGGTCTGACTGATTGATTTGCAAGAGGGTCAATCAAGGAATCAACTAAAGTGGCAGATGGAAGATGTGAGGGCACACTTGAAGAAGGCGAATGAATCAGATATGGAGATGGTGGTATTACCGGGGGGGGAGGAGGTCCAACATTCAAAAGCCCAGGGTGTGGGGGGCCAAGAATAGGCATGGGACCCATTAAAGATGCTGGAATAGGTGGCGGTGGTGGACCAGCCATGGGTATAGGGAAGCCTCCAAGCTGAGGGGATGGTAATGGGGAGGATGGTGGGAACATTGACAGTATACCTGGCGCTGTGTTTAATGGAATCATTAAAGGTGGCATCAATGGGCCATGCATTTGTGGAGGCTGTGGAGGCAACGTTGGAGCAGCAGTTGGCATAGTCACATTCTTGGGTACAAACTCTCTTGCTTTCGCACTCAACGATGAAGTTCTACTAAGAGATCGCTGCTGTGGCTCCAATATCTGTTCATCTTCAGGGTTTGTTGCTGGAGGCATCAACTCTTCTTCCATGGCTTGACAAACATCACAAGAAGAATTGTCATGCTCCTCTGCTGCTTGAAAAAGAAAGCCAGATAACTTCAATTCTTCAGCACCTTGAATAACTGGATCGGGTACTCTGTTATCTACGACAACTTCTTGCGCTATATTTTCATTAGAAGCGGACTGCACCACTGTTTGGTCATGGGAAGTCTTGCTGGATGACTCAACGCTCCCACACTCATCTACTACTTTAATAACTTCTGTGGCTTGCTTTTGAGACATCACCGTGGGAGCGGCAGCAGCTAGTTCCAACAACTCTGTAGATGATGGAGGTTGGTTTTGAGGTACTGCTGTGGATAAAGACCCACTGGATCCTTGCTTTCCCGAATCCCCAGTCTCATGTGTGCTTGAATTACCAGCCTTCTGGCTTTGAGGCGTAACCCGAACCCACTGGACATTTCTACTTTGTGTAGAGGGTCTACTGGGTTGAATAGATTTTTGCAAAGATGCCCTATTCTCTCCTGCTGATGAGTGTGTCTTTTTGCTGGGAGACGCCTTCTGTGCTCTCTCTGCAGATGCCTTAGAGGATGAGGTAGATAGAACATCTGGTAGCTGTTTAGAAACGGGAAGCTCCTGCACAGACAGTGGGGGTGCGCCATTTGTACAAGAAGACAAAGGATCGGGGGAAGCCATGGCCGTACCTGAGCTCAAACGAGTTGGATCACGGCTCAAAAGCTCGGCATTCTCAGGATGCGTTGGGACTTCGGAAGAAGCCGTAGCGACGACAGGATCGGGGGCGGGGGGCGCATGTGAGGGGGGATCCATGACGAGCAATGCGACGATGAAGCGCAGCGATGAAGGCCAGGAAGGTAGCCTTAGCGAGCGCGGGTTGCGTTGGCTTTAAAGGTGCAGTTGATTTCCCCTTCGTCTTCGTGCTGCTCCTCTTCTGCTTCGGCTTCTTCCCCCTCCTCCCCCAGCTTCATGGCTGCCCGCCCGCCATCCCGCAATGCGGTCAATTGTGCACTAGCTCTCTTGCCACGCGCACGTGGCAGCGTGCCATGTCACAACTCGCACGCTAGTAGGCCTAGGGTTTTCACATTGGCTGAGGATGGATAGCTGACGATTAACTAATAACAATTGTAGCATCTTAGTGTTGCACATCTTAGTGTTTGCAAAGGTCCTGAGGCAAGCAATATCGGCCAGCGGCGTGTCATAGTGGTAGGGCTCGTCAATGTGCTATCATGAGGAGTTTTGTATTGGCGAGTGGCCAAAGGTGTCGAGGCTGGACCCATGTGGGGTCTCCTAGCGGTATCATCTACAGCTCTGCTTTCGACCTGTGTTCGCTCCCGTATTTTTCCTTGTGAGAGGAAATTGTATCATTTAAATGGTCTAGTAACTTGTGTGTAGCGGAAAATAGCATGAACATAGTGAGCATTTCATTAGAATAGCTTCCTAATGAGAATAACAAGAGTGCTTGGGTGGAGAGAGCAACAAAAAGTATAACACCTAGTTAGATAGCATGAACAATACTTCAAAAGAGAGAAATTAAGCAATTGACAACATTTGAGGACCGGATTTGCATAGAGCCGGCGGTCCCCCCTCCAAAAGGCTTTGTATTATGGTTTCTTCCATCAAGAGAGACATTTTACAATACAATTCTTTGTGTTCCTTCAATACTAGCTAGTGCAATGAAGATGGAAACTTCATGCACTAAGCAAAACACTTATCAAACATGACATCAATTTCTCGCGGTCTCAGTCCCAAGACCTCACACACCTTCGAAGATGGTGAGAGCTAGTGGGGTATGAGAGTAGATTGAGAGGAAGAAGGAGTATTCTTACGAGAAAGATGTACATCTCCTCACATAATCACTCATATTAGCATACTTAGCTTAGTAATTAGCATGGTATAGGAGATGAGCATGCATTGAATCTTGGCTCTTGGTTGGATTTGCATCACAAAGCCAAGGGTTGTTGGTGTAGGCCTCCCTTCTCACAAGCTTGGAGTAGGTGGTAAGCTTTCCATTAAAGCTTGAGAAGGAGAGAGAGTCGTCATTGCTTCACAAGTGAGATTGTGTGAGTGTGTGTGTGATAATGCCTTGCAAAGTTAAGTCCCCCTCTCTCTCTTGGTCGACCCCTCTTGCTATTTGCTCATCCTCACACCTCGTTGGACCTCCCCAGGCCTAGCCAATGGAAATTAAGCAGCATAAGTGATAGTCTTCTGACATGTGTCCCCCTTTCCCCTTTTGTGAGAGCTTTAGGTAATCACTTAATTCAACTAAACTCTCATTGGACCCCTTTGCCTCCTGGCCAATAGGAATCAGGCAAGCCATTGGGCTACTGAATGCTCATTGGACCCCTTGGGAGACTGTCCAATAGTCTTCTAGAGAGCTTAATTCGTATTGGTTCTTTTATTATGTGTTTTTAAATTAATTAAACTAGATTTACTCTAACTTAATTCTCATTGGTCCACCTCCAAGGCCATCCATATAGAATTGAGTACACCTTGTGGGCATGTGGGCTAGGGAGCTGACATGTGTCCCTCATTCCCTTTGTGTAAAGGGAGCTTGTGTGTGTGTGTGTGTGTGTGTGTGTGTGTGTGTGAGTTTCTCTCTCATGTCCTGCTTCTAGGGCTCGCCCCCTTCTATGTAGGGACGGTTGAAGACTTTTGGGACACACACAAAGCATCCAATTTCCCTAGGCTTTTGACCTTTGGACAAAACCTTTGAATTTTGGAACCTTAGCATTTTGGAAGTCTTAATGGGCTGAACCTTAGGGTCTTTTAAGCCCATTGGTGCACATTGCTCTTTTGCAGATGGCCCCCCTTTTGGATCCCTATTTTCCCACCTTTGGATCCCTATTGTGGCCGGTCTGCTAACTTAACCAATATTCTAGCTTTTTCTCCCCTGGCACTTCCCCATATTAAATGATCAATTTAACATGAGAAAATCATTTAGGAGAATTAGATATTGATTATTATGACATTACCTCTCTCTTGAAATCATAGTCGTCCTCGACTATGGGGTAGAGGAGATAAAGCATATTCATTAGTCCTTTTTCCTAGCGGGTAGAGGATCCCTACGTTACCCTACGACATCGTTCCAGAATGGATGACTAGTCCATTTGGCGCTTGAGAGCCTAAGCTACTGCAAGCATGTCTGCACATTAGTCCTATCAATCTTCCATAGTAGATTGACAAGCTCTACTTGGTGTTTGGGAGACGTCATCTCCGCAAACTTGATCTAAGCATGCATACTACTTCATTTTTGTGCACAATAAAGAAAAAGAGAGTCTTATGAGACACAAACTTTGTTCATTTTTAACATTTGTACATTTGCTTACTCTAGGGAAGCATGGTAAGCATTGACAAGGTTTAGGTTATCCTTTAATTGTATGCCTTGCATCCATCTAGCATCTTCAAAAGGATAATTCTTAAATTTAATAAGATATTTTCGGATAGTCTTACCGCCTCTTACTACCTTGACTTCGTGTCGGAGAATGGACTCGGGGTGCAGCACCTCTTCTTGGTCCTCGATCTCCGGTGGGTCTTCAATAGTAGGTTTTTGAGGTGGCTCTCCTTTGTAAGGCTTTAATAGGCTCACATGTAAAGCATTGTGTATGAGCCAATGACTAGGCAACTTGAGTTGATAGGCCATCTCATTGATTGGCCTAAGAATCTGGAAGGGACCATAGTACCTTTTTGCTAACTTAGCGTAGTACTTTTGGTGTCCCATAGGATTCTTGCCTGTCGTGTGCCTTAATCGAGCCTTGGGAAATTTTAATAAGACCCAATCATTTTCTTTAAAGGTTTGGGTTCTTCTGTGCTTGTCATCAGCAGCCTTTTGCCTTTGCGGTGAGATAGAGATAGCATCCTTAATCTTTTGGAAAGATTCTTGTAGGTCTCGGCTATACTCATCTGCAGTGAAGATCTTCCCGTGCACCTTAAGTAGCAGCGGACTTTTTGATCTTCTTTCAATTACCTCAAAAAGTGATTTTCCCGTGGAAGTATGTACAGTATTATTGTAGGCATACTCCACTAAGGTAAGTACTTCTCCCATTGGGATCTTTGATTTACTTCCGTTACATAGGCTTTTAGTAGATCGAGAATTGTTAGGTTAGCTATTTCACTTTGGCCATCCGTTTGCGGGTGATAGGCCGAAGAGAAATTTAGCCTTGTCCCTAAATTCTCAAAGAGGCCCTTCCAAAAATTACTGGTCATTCTAGGATCTCTATCCGACGCTATGGACACTGGCAAGCCATGGTACTTGAAGATTTGTGAAATGAAAAGGGTTGCCATTTGAGGGGCTTTGATAGTCTTTTTGACAGGTATAAAATGAGCTTGTTTACTAAACCTGTCCACTATCGTCCATATTCCTGTATTACCATGGATAGACTTAGGCAATCCAAAGATAAAATTGCATGGATATGCTCTCCCATGGTGAATTTGGGATTGGCAAAGGTTGAAGCAATCCAGGTTGCTTCCCTCTATCAAAATTTGTCTTTTGGCATACCACACATTTAGAAACATACTCTTGTATGTTTGCTTTCATGGAGGCCAATAGAAATATGTTTCAATCCCCTTTAAGCTAGATTGAATCCCTCTATGCCCCGCATAAGGAGGAGCATGAGATTCATATATTACTTTCTCACGTAGTGAGCTAGTAACGCATAGTCTATTACCATAGAGAAGATAACCATCTTGTAAGGTAAATGGTTCCTCTTTCTTCCCTAATGCAAGGACTGAAATCACATCTCTAAAATCGAGATCACTAGCATACTCATCTATCATAGAAGATAGATCATTGTGAATTGCTATGGAAACTGCATTCACTCTCGGCCGTCTTGAGAGTGCATCGGCTACTTGATTATGCTTGCCAGCAATGTGAGCAATATGAAAATGAAATTGCGAAAGGAAATTTGCCCACCTCATTTGTTTGTCGGAGAGCTTGGTCTATGTCATGAAGTACTTAAGACTTTGGTGATCCATTCACAGAATGAAAGGAGTCCCCGATAAATACTGCTTCCATGAGTCTAAGGCATGTAGAACTGTGAGGAGTTCCTTTTCATATATACCTAGGGCTTGCTCAACAAGGTCGAGCCTTCGACTTTTGTAGCCTATGGCGTGCCCTTCTTGGAGCAAAACAACTCCAAGGCAATCACCACAAGCATCACATTGGACCTCAAATGGCTTTGAGAGATCCGGTAGTGTAAGCACAGGTTGAGAGATAAGCTTTTCTTTAAGCTTTTCGAAAGCATTGTTCTCCTTGGTAGACCATGTGTACCTGACGTTTTTCTTTGTTAGGTCATGTAATGGTCCTGCTATTAGTGAGAACTTTTCTATGAAGCGTCTATAGTATGCACACGTACCTATAAAGCTTCTTAACTCGTGAAGATTCCTTGATTTAGGCCATCCTTTTATTACCTCTAACTTTGATGGATCCATTTGGATGCCATCTTGAGAGATAATGTGACCTAAATATTGAATTTCTTGTAAGAAAAATTTACTTTTCTCTCAATTAACATAAAGTTTATTCTCTCTTAAAACTTGAAATATTACCTGGAGGTGTTGCTTGTGTTCGTCTAATGAATTAGAGTAGATGATGATATCATCAAAGAACACTCCAATAAAGGTTCGGTGAGGCCTGGATAGCTTCTCCCTCAAGTGGTTGAATGTGGTTGGTGCATCGGTCAAGCCAAAAGGCATGACAATGTATTCGTAAAGACCAAACGTAATGCAAAATGCGGTCTCTACAATGTCTTGATCAACTATCTTTATTTGATGATAGCCACTTTTTAGGTCAATCCTACTGAAGTAGGTGGACCCTTGTAGCTTATCAAATAGATCTTCTACCCGTGGAACGGGAAACCTGTTCTTGATAGTGATCCTATTTAGTGCTCTATAGTCGACACACATACGATATGTGTCGTCTTTCTTTTGCACTAGTAGCACAGGAGAACAAAATGGAGATGAGCTAGGCCTAACCATGCCCTTCTCGACTAACTCATGCACTTGCAGCATAATCTCCTCTTGTTGAGCTTGAGAAACTCTATAAGGAGGTTTGTTAGGCGGTGAACTTCCTGGAAGAAGTCCAATTGCATGGTCATCATTACCTCATTTAGGAGGTAGCTCACAAGGGATGTCGTCAATAAAGACATCTTGAAACCCCTTGAGAAAATTGGATAACTCTAATTCCTTTTGATTGTGTATATTTTCTTTTGCTAAAACATTAGGTTCATTTTGAGAATCTTTAACAAAAATCATGTACACGGAAATAGAGCTCTTTATTGACTTGTTGAAAGCTTGTGTATGTACAATGGGTATAGTGTTACCCATTCCTTAGCATCTATATACATATCTTTTTCCCTGAACTTAAAGGAGATTCTCCTTTCAGGGAATTTAACATTGGCAGCCATGCAATCAAACCATGGTGCCCCTAGGATTACATCCTCATGCTTGAGAGGAGAGATAAATAAGTCCTCTTTGTCCACATAGCTTTGGACATGGAGCCTCAATTTCCCGATTAGGGAAGTGACTGAAGCTTCTTGCCCCTTGAAAGCACCGTCTGCGGGTAGGACATCTCCCATCTCGTAGGCTTGTATGCCTAGCTTGGTGGCCAACTCTATAGATATAAAATTGTGAGTAGAACCAGGGTCAAAGAGAATAAAAGCATCATGTTCTCTTACCTTTCCCCAAGCATCACATAGAGGAGATTCTTTGTGGTGAATTTCCTCCTCTTGGATTTCGACCAAGGTAGCTCTAAGAGATTCATGGCGGGTGTTCTTTTGGGGGCAAGCGCGGTACGCATGCCCTTGGTTGCCGCACTTGAAACAACGGTTATCCTTGCGATAACGCTCAAGCTCTTCAGGAGAGAGTTTATTTTTGCCTTTATAAACTCCCTTCTCTTTACCTTTGTTGGAGTTGCCCTTGGGAGACTTTTGGACATTGTCCTTCCCCTTGGGCTCATTGGAACCCTTGTTTTCCGTGGGCTTAGAATTTCTTTTAGCCCCCGTTTGGAAATTGATTCAAGAGGCCACCATAGTATGGTGTATAACCGCCGATGTGGTGCGTGGCCTTTGGGAGTTGACATACTCCGCCATTTCTTTAGTTAAGCCCGCAGAAATTTTTGGTTTTTGCTCTCCAAAATCCAACTTCTTGAAGACAGTGGCTTTGAGTTGTAAATCCCAAAACTTGTCTACATATTTGTGAATAGATTCGTAGGGAGAGAGCTTCAAGCTTCGCCATTCGGTGAGTACTTTGTCTTTGGCATCGGTGGCCAAAAATTGCTTCGTAATGGAAGCTCTTAAAGCTTTCCATGTTCGTGGAGCTTCACCGTTGGCCCGTAGGCTAGACCACCATTGCCTGTCAGACTTTTGAAAGTGCATAGCTACATGGCGTAGCTTAGAGGACTCCGTGAAGCCCTCATCTCCAAACACCGCATCAAATTGTTGGATAAAGGCCAAGACTTTGTCCGTAGCACCAAAAGTGCCATCATAGGTAAGGAAAGAGATGCTCTTCCCTCCCTCTTTGAATTTCTTGATCTTGGACGACCTCTTCCACGCGGCGTAGGATTTCCTATGGCCTCTTTTTTTTTATGATTCAAAGGTTGCACCATCACTTTCTTTAGAAGATGAAGAATTTGAGGAAGATGGAGAAGAGGGTGACCTCTTTCTTGCCTTTTTCTTTCCTTGATCTTCTTTGTCTTCACCATCACTTTCATAAGAGGAAGAGGATGAAGAAGATGGAGAAGAGGGTGTCCTCTTTCTCGCCTTTCTCTTCTCTTGCTTTTTGTCATCCCTCTTTGAAGTATGGTGTGGAGAAGTATGCAATGGTCTTCTCTGTTTTGGAGGTGGTGGAGAGCGTTTAGCCCGCCATCTTCGTGGAGCCATCTCCGCCGAGGTGGCACGAGACTCACTTCTTTCTCGTTGCTTCGGTGGAGGCTCTTGAATTCTCCTTTGAGAAGGAGATGCGTCATCAAGGAGAAAATTTCTGAGCCCTTCATATGGATCCTCTTCTTCTTCCCAAATCGGAGAGAGGCCTCTTTTGGAAGTCTCGCAAGGAGGCTTCCTAGGTGCTCTCTCGTCATGGTGTGGAGCTTGGAGAATCCCATGAGCACGAAGCTGCCGTTGCACTTCACTTTGGAGGGATGGATTGCCCATGGCTTGTTGAAGCCTAAAAACAAGATAGTTAACAAGCATTGGGGCATCATTAGTAGCTTGCTCATTAGCAAAATCAAAGTTATCAACATTAATTTCACTCTCTTTACTATTGTCAGCCATTCTAACAACTTTTAGGTGTAAACTTTTTGGGTGTACTTTGGCACTTCAAGCCCTAGTTGCTACTCCTCTTTACCCCTTTACAAAAAGCAAAGCTACTGTATCCATGGCTCGAATACCATTAATTGCAAGGAATAGAAGAGAGCGTCGTTCAACACCAAAACAGCATCGGCTCCTGTCAAGCTTCTAATAGCGCAATAGTGGTTAAGCCGTAGGCAAGCCTCGTAGGACTCCACTATTAAGACCATAGCTCTCCACGGTGATGCCCCGTTAACTGCACAAAGGCAGGCACACTGCAAGGCTGAAAAATCCCTATTCTACTTACTCACATGCAATTAATAGTACCAACCATTTATAGCTAGCTTGAGGACCTTCCTTCTTGAGCAAGAAAAGGGAAACCTTGTGCTCTGATACCAATGTAACATTTAAATGGTCTAGTAACTTGTGTATAGCGGAAAATAGCATGAACATAGTGAGCATTCCATTAGAATAGCTTCCTAATGAGAATAACAAGAGTGCTCGGGTGGGGAGAGCAACAAAAAGTATAACACCTAGTTAGATAGCATGAAAAATACTTCAAAAGAGAGAGAAATTAAGCAATTGACAATAGTTGAGGACCGGATTTGCATGGAGCCGGTCCCCCCTCCAAAAGGTTGGTTTCTCAATCAAGAGAGACATTTTACAATACAATTCTTTGTGTTCCTTCGATACTAGCTAGTGCAACGAAGATGGAAACTTCATGCACTAAGCAAAACACTTATCAAACACAACATCAACTCCCTCACGGTCTCAGTCCCAAGACCTCACACACCTTCGAAGATGGTGAGAGCTAGCGGGGTATGAGAGTAGATTAAGAGGAAGAAGGAGTATTCTTACGAGAAAGATGTACATCTCCTCACATAATCACTCATATTAGCATACTTAGCTTATTAATTAGCATGGTAGAGGAGATGAGCATGCATTGAAGCTTGGCTCTTGGTTGGATTTGCATCACAAAGCCAAGGGTTGTTGGTGAAGGCCTCCCTTCTCACGAGAAAGATGTACATCTCCTCACATAATCACTCATATTAGCATACTTAGCTTATTAATTAGCATGGTAGAGGAGATGAGCATGCATTGAAGCTTTGCTCTTGGTTGGATTTGCATCACAAAGCCAAGGGTTGTTGGTGAAGGCCTCCCTTCTCACAAGCTTGGAGTAGGTGGTAAGCTTTCCATTAACGCTTGAGAAGGAGAGAGAGTCTTCTTTGCTTCGCACATGAGATTGTGTGTGTGTGTGTGTGATAATGCCTTGCAAAGTTGAGCCGCCTCTCTTTCTTGGTCGACCCCTCTTGCTATTTGCTCATCCTCACACCTCGTTGGACCTCCCCAAGCCTAGCCAATGGAAATTAAGCAGCATAAGTGATAGTCTTCTGACGTGTGTCCCCCTTTCCCCTTTGTGAGAGCTTTAGGTAATTACTTAATTCAACTAAACTCTCATTGAACCCCTTTGCCTCCTAGCCAATAGGAATCAGGCAAGCCATTGGGCTGTTGAATGCTCATTGGACCCCTTGGGAGACTGTCCAATAGTCTTCTAGAGAGTTTAATTCGTATTGGTTCTTTTATTATGTGTTTTTAAATCAATTAAACTCTAGCTTAATTCTCATTGGTCCACCTCCAAGGCCATCCATATAGAAATTGAGTACACCTTGTGGGCATCTGGGCTAGGGAGCTGACATGTGTCCCTCCTTCTCTTTGTGTAAAGGGAGCTTGTGTGTGTGTGTGTGTGTGTGTGTGTGAGTTTCTCTCTCATCTCCTACTTCTAGGGCTCGCCCTCTCCTATGTAGGGATGGTTGAAGACTTTTGGGACACACACAAAGCATCCAATTTCCCTAGGCTTTTGACCTTTGGACAGAACCTTTGAATTTTGGAACCTTAGCATTTTGGAAGTCTTAATGGGCTGGACCTTAGGGTTTTTTAAGCCCATTGGTGCACATTGCTCTTTTGCAGATGGCCCCCCTTTTGGATCCCTATTTTCCCTCCTTTGGATCCCTACTGTGGCCGGTCTGCTAGCTTAACCAATATTCAAGCTTTTTCTCCCCTGGCACTTCCCCATATTAAATGATCAGTTTAACATAAGAAAATCATTTAGGAGAATAAGATATTGATTATTATGACAAAATTGTCCTCTTGCTTCCCCTCCAGTGAAGGAGATTGGCAATCAGTTTCAAGTGGAAGGTCTTGTGGAAAGAGCATTCTGCTCCATGACAATGCCTCGGCCTGGCTCAACTGTGGGGCTTTTTTTTTTTAACCAACTATTTTCTTGAGCAATGAGTGTGCTCGTGTGTTTTCGCTCGATCCTTTGCTAGAATTGCAACCTAAATCTAAAAATTCAAGTAAGAAGAAGAAGAAGATATAATATATATATATATATATATATATATATATATATATATATATATATATATATATATATATATATATATATAGATAGATAGATAGATAGAGAGAGAGAGAGAGAGAGAGAGAGAAAGAGAGAGATTGTGCTTCTTCTTCTTTCTTTTTTTTTTTGCAAATCTCACAATGGTGAGTGCTTCTTCTTTATTAGATTATGTTATATTGTTGTGGATGAATTAGTGTGTATGTCTTATAACTTAACTTGTGAGCATAAGAGGGGGAACAAAAATCAAAAAATGTATCCATTGCACAAAAAGAGAGAGAGAGAGAGAGAGAGAGAGAGAGAGCTTGTAGTTGCTCCTCATCCAAGTGCGGTACCTTCTTTGTGGTATGAGCTTGAGCATGATGCAAGTCACTTAGTAGTAGGGTGGTTCAATTCTATAAATGGGTTTAATTAGATATAATCAAAGAAAGATGCCATGATTTTGAAGGGCAAGGAAAAGGGGGTGAAAGCTTTAGGCGCTGCGTGGTTTTTTTTGGCCGGGGGGGGGGCGATATACTAGTGGGCGATTATGGCAAGCAAGACAACAAGCAATGAGTTGCTATCAAGAGCAGGTGCGGCGAGCAAGGCATGTGGCAGGACGTAGAAGGAGAGGCAGAGAGGACATGCAATTGTATTTTTTAATGCTTAATGTGTTGCTTTGCTGATAGCAATGCTCAAAGAGTGTGATGGTTAGTGTAACCCGATTGAATTCCTAACTTGAGTGAATTTGGGGTCGATCCCGCGCTACTATATGGTGGTTTTGCCTGCCCCGACAACATTGTTGTGAGTGGATCGAGGGAAGACATCTCTCAAGATTTCGCTAATTCGAAATAAGAATGGAGCCAATAAGTTTCTTTGCATGGGAGAGTTTGCACAGTCCTCCTCCCAGTTTTTTATGCTACGTGGAAATATACATTTCTTATGCTGTCAACCTCCAAGAACAAAATGAGGTAGTGCTTACTTATCGTGCATGATTGAGGGTCCCAAATCAAGGTTTGTAACTTTGCAATCACCCTTTTGTTTGGTCTCACTATATGGAAACAAACATGATTTTACCTAATATGTCAACATTAAAATGTAAAATAACTATTCATAAGCTTATATTATTCTTCCTGCATACAAAGGATCAAGCTTACGAAAAAAAAAAACTAACCAATGAGTAAAAGGGTAGAGATTAGATGCTCATATGAGAGCTTAAAATTAGGATAGGGTGCAATGGTAGACATTTTTTCTACTTGATATATAAACGACACTTCCATTCTTACATTTTTAAGAACAACTTTGAAGCATGAGTGTTACTTGAATTGGCCTCAAGTGCAGTCCTAGAACAAGAGGATTTTTGTTTGAGCCAAACGATTGAACAAAAAGCTTTGCACTTTTTGTAGACAGGCCGTCTTTGGTGCAATACAGCCAGGTTCATCCAAGTTGCATGAAGATCAAGTTAGAATGACCATGAAGGTCAAGTTAGTGTGACAATAACTTCGCACATAAAGCACGCATCTATATCCTTGCACTCCAACCTCTTCCCTCTTGAGCACAGGTTCATGTACTGTTTTTTCCTCCATCGTTGTTGTTAGACTAGCACCCACCCCACTACTGTCAAGCTAGAAGGAGCAGAGTGCTACGGCTGACATTAATAAGGTGTAACATGAGTGCATACACAGTTGTGCAATATCATAGAAACTCGGGCAACGATAGCCAACGTTGAGAGCACGCAAGAGCAATTCAGGGTGGTACTAATGGAGTTCCCACAGAGGGTAGGGGGAAGGCAAATGAGGTAGAATTAGACTCATTGAAGCATCGATTGTAGGCCTCAAGTAGGAGGAAATGCATGAGGTGAAGAAGATGACGACGGAAGTATTCAAGGGGAGGAGTGGGAAAACCGCCCTAATGCACGTTGCAAGCAGTAGTAGGACTGAAAGGGAGATGGCTAGAGAGAGAGAGAGAGAGAGAGAGAGAGAGAGAGAGAGAGAGAGAGAGAGAGAGAGAGAGAGAGAGAGAGAGAGAGGGCTGCACTATTAAAAGCTACCTTGCAAGCTTGCAACACCATTTCTTTGAATATGTGATATACAAGCTACTTCAATCTCATATTGATTTAAAAAAAAGGCTCTAAGCTATGTGTTATACAAGCTGCTTCAAACTCACATCGATTTAAAAATAAAAGCTTTAAGCTATGTGATATAAAAGCTGCTGCAATCTCACATCATTAAAAAAAAATCTCTAAGCTATTTGTGCCGTTTGAAAAGACAATTGTATGCATGAAGGAGGTACAAGATTTTACGATGGCAACCACCACACATATTTTGAGACTCATGATGGGCATACTATTGGATATCATGGGAGAGAGAGAGAGAGAGAGAGAGAGAGAGAGAGAGAGAGAGAGAGAGAGAGAGAGAGAGAGAGAGAGAGAGAGAGAGAGAGAGAGAGAGAAGTTAATCTTCCTTTAGGCCTATAATTTATGCACTATTTCATGCTTTGATCATCACAAAAAACCATGTCATGTGCATGATTTGTACATAACACAAACAAGTGCTCAAGCCCTTCCCAAGGTATATGTCATTGTGTAACACTTATCCAACCTCACATTGACATAAGAATTTGAAGCAAGGGGGTGTTGACGATGCTACTCGAGATCAAAAATCATGATCCAATACCAATTATTGGAAGGCAAAGCAAAGCTTTGAGAAGGAGAATGTCAATGGTTGTGTGCTTAGAGTTATTGATTAATGTGCTAATACACAGATAAAGGGTAGCCTTGGAATGACGAATCTATTTACAATGCACAAAGGAAAATTGCTCCTAGTAGGGGGGAAAGGTCTTCATGGTCCTCAGTGTGTTACATGGTGACATCATTAATGTTAGGGCAATACAGATATAAGGGTAGCCTTGGAATGACGAATGTATTTACAATGCACAAGGAAAAAATCCCCCTAGAAGGGGGGAAAGGTCTTCGTGTGTTACATGGTGACATCATTAATGTTAGGGCAACCGGCTTATACAAAGACATCACAATGCAAGAGAATTATCATCTCTTTTAGCATGCTAAATGTTAATTATTGATGGGTATAGCTTACCTTACCCTCCGTCGGACTACATGAGTAGCACGCCTTACAATTATGCCTTATGCTATGGAGCCATTTAGAAAAAGCGCACTTTTACAACTCTATCTATGTTGTGAAGCAATCATTGTGAAAAAGAGAGAGTTTCTCAATCCACACCCCAAGCTTTTAGCAAGGAGCCATGGCTATCCCAACCATCTTTCTCAAATGGGTAACACTCTAAAACACACAAAAAAAACAACCTTATCATACAATTTTCTATGTTGCGTTTGTGAAATCAAAGCATAAGCTAAACAACCAGAAACGCGCATGTGATCAATAGATGGATTCTTTTCATGACATTCTTCATAAGGAGTCATAGACTACAAAGCTTTCGTAGGATACCTGTTAAGTACGTAAGTAGCACACATGATGTCCTCAAACCAAAACGAATGTGGAAATGATTGACTCTTGACCATACATCGTGCCATCTCCGTAAAGCAAACTGTTTTTCCTTTCAGCAACACCAATGTGTTGAGGTGTATACGGCACTGTACATTGGTGTTTTATCCACCGATTATCCAGAAATGTAGTAAACTCATGAGAACTATCATAATGTAGTACTGGAACCTCTTGAATGCCTAGATCTCCCACTAGATGAGCTAACCATATGACTTCCTTGCTGGCGTCAAACACATCAACATACTTTGCCTCAGTAGTAGATAAAGACTTGCAGTCTTGGAGACACGATCTCCAAGAGATAGCCGCTCCAGCAAAGATGAGCACATAGCCAAATGTGGATCTTCTATTATCCACACAATCCGCATAATCCGCATCCATGTAACCCACAATAGATGCATCGTTTTTTTTGAAGCGTAAACACTTGCTAGTTGTACCCTTCAGGTATCTAGATTTTCTTCACTACTTCCTGTTAAGGCGGTTACGCCGCTAGCGGAAGCTAAATAGCAAGAACTCAACCAACAATAGAATTTGTCAGACGAGGACGGAGCTTGACCCGCAGGCGCATGGAAACAACTAGGTGGGTGTCAAATCACCTACTCGACCTTCTAATGACAATCACTACTAAGGAAATCAAATCTAAGTTCTAAAATACGCAAGTGATTGAAATCCGTACTACGAACGAATGATATACGAAACAAGACCTAGAATCATTGAATCGATCTCAAACTCAAGGGGAAGTCTATACACTAGGTAAGAACAACACCCTAAAGACTTGAACTGCAAACTCAACCTATAACCACTCCGTGCGGTAAACGCGTATGAAGACAGGCCGAAATATACAGGTGACCGAAACTTGACCTCGATGGTACTAATGTGTAGCTCTACTCGTTGTGGTTCTATAGATATGCTGCACGCTCAATTCCGACACACGAGTTGGAAGAAAACTCACACCGAAGCTCATAGGAACTTACCACACATAGAAGCCGATAGCGCGCACTCTTGGTATCTGTGCGTAGCTCTCGCCGTTGCTAACACAATGGCGGTGTCGCTTCTCCAATGGCGGCTCCGTAGCTCGCGTAGCAAGTAGATAAGACTCTCTCTCTCTCTCTCTCTCTCTCTCTCAGACACAATCACGGCGCTCAAAAACTCACTTTGATTAATCATCTCCCCGTTAGGTTACAAAAACTTTGGCTTATATACCTCAGCCTTGGAGGTGAGAACATCTCTAACTAATTACATCAGCAAGTGAAATTACTTCGGGATTACAAGCTGGAAACTCAATTGAGTCCCGTTACTTAATGAAGGGCTCAAATCAAAATTAATGTTGGAAAGACATTTATTACAATCAATGGTTACAAAATGATGAGTGTGAGCAAAAATGTGGGTGTGATTCTCTGCTGCCTCAACACTTCCCCCCCCCCCCCCTGCGTTCATGTCGTCCCTGACATGACTTTTATGCTTGGTCAATAAAGTCCTGTCATCTTGAGCATCTGCAAATGTGATTCGTATCGTAGGTTGCCGATGGTCAAGGTTGGGCCGAATATTTTGCTTTCGTGGGTGAAAAAGCCGGTGTAGAAAGCTTCTTCGAATGTTTGCATGTGGAAGCTAGGCAAAAACATAATTCTTTGGTATAGGAGGTGTAACACTTTTGGAGAAGGCTGCAATGAAAGATCGTACATCATATCAGACACCGTGTCGGCCGTCGATAGTAGACTCGAGGTCGTGGCTTTATTTGGCGCGAACACTTCAATGCAAGCTAAGAGAGTCCTGCAGATTTTCTTGAGCATTTGACATGAAAGGTCAGGAGAGCCAGTAAAGAGCTTGATGGTGCCCATTAGGGTTTTCACCATGTAGGCTTTACCTATTCTCTCTCCTGCCTTTGGTCCTGGCATCCTGGGATAATTAAGCCAATTTGGCTTCTTTTCTGCAATCCTGCCATGCTCTTTCCAGTTTCTGACTCTTGGCACCGGGCAGAAGGTTGCATCCTCCCGGATCTCCTTTGGTGCCTCCACCAAGTAGATGAGGTAGGTTGGGTATTTGTTCAGCCAACCTTTCCTCCATCTAGGTTGTGAATCTACTATCTTCTTTGATTGTTCCTCCTTTGTGATGTCGCCTTCGTAAAGAGCGACATACTGCTCTCCTTCTAGTCTCTTTTTCGTCTTTAGCACTTCAAATTTCATCAAAGGGAAAGGCAGGCTGGGTTGCATCCACTGTTCATGGAGCACTTTTGTGTCTAGTCCCTGAAGTCTAATGGAGATTAGGAGTCTCCTCTCCCATTCCATTTCCGCCTTGGCACTCTCCTCTGCTGACTTTTCTATTTGGTCATGGAGCCTTTGTTCTTCTTCTTCAGATATTCTTGAAGTCGAGGCCACCTCTTGAGCTGGGGCTGGATCTTCAATTGTGGTTGCCTCTCCAGTTTCTGGTAGCTCTATGGCTGCTCCACCTGATTCTTTGTGTGGTGTCTCTGTCTCTCTTCTTTGTTGCTCTTGTAGATCTTGGAGTTGTTTGCGGAGGGCCTCATTCTCTGTCCGTAGTGTTTGATTTTCTAATGTGAGCCTCTCCTCTGCGGCCAATGATCCCTCCGCAATGTGCAACCTTTGCACTTACTCTAATCTTAGCTCTCTTTGTAAGCTTCGGACCTGGTCTTCCAAAACTGGTACGATAGCTCCCTCTTGTTCGGTTCCTGCTCTGCTAGCTCTAGGGGTAGACCTGAGTCTAGTGATTTTTCTTTCTTGGAGCTCGACTCTTTCCCTTAGCTTAATGAGCTCATCCTTAGCCGCCTCCAACTCATCCTCTATCCGCTCCCTTGCTTCCTGTGCACTTGTTACTTCTCTTGAAGCCTCGGCTAGTTGGAGTATCAAGCCGTCTCTCTCGTTTTCCGCGTCATAGAGTGATGCTTTATGACTTTCAGATTCGGTCATAGCATTCTCTAAATTTCTCTGCAACTCCGCTTCCCCTTGTTTGGCTGTCTCAATCTCTACTTCCTTTGCCTTGGACCTTTCTTTTATCTTGTTGAGCAGTTCATGCACCATGTGCATGTGTTTTTCATCATCATCTGTCAACTCTAAAGCTCTTTCCGCCACCACCTCCACTGGCTTTGGCTCTTCTAGTATTTTCGGTTCGTCCAGTTTCTCTTCACTTTCTTTTTTACTCTTTGTCTTTTTCTCCGTCCCTCTCCGTTCATCTTGTTTTTGTAGGGTGATCCCATACACTGCCTCAAGGGCATCTTCTTCGGTGTATCCTATCTCTACCAGATCCTCATAATCATTTCTCTTTTGCTGAACTGGATCTATCTTCTTTTCTTTGGTCTCGGCTTCTGGCTTTTCCAAAACATCTGTGTCCACCTCTACTGTGGTCTCTTCCACAATTTTTTCCGTCTTCTTCGGGCTTGGTACATCAGTCATAGAGGGATGTTTGTCCTCAGCTTCCTTGGCTTTCCCTTTGTCGGCTTGCCCATCTTTCTCTTGAGGCTTAATAGACCCATCTACTTTCCTTTTCCCCTTGTCGTCCTTTTTCAGCTCAGCTTTTAATTGCTGTACCTTCTCTTCAGTGTATGGCTCGACAGGTTGCTGCTCCAAAATAGCCTCTAACTCCTCATAAGCTTTAATATATTGATCGTATTGATCAATATGTGGCCTGGCCGAGCTAGTTCCGACTTTAGTGGGGTCTGGCACCCACTTTTCTTCAAAGTCACCCTTTAGAGCTCTTTCCGCTCTAAACTGCTCCACTAATCTTTCCATTCTTGCCGCTTTCTGACTTTTGGTTTGCTTGGGAGCAACCTTCTTCTTTACTTTCTTCTTAAGTGGCTCGTCCACATCCTCTTCAGGTTCTGAAACTACTTCTAGTTTCTGGCGTGCTCTTGTGGATGCCCTCTTGGATACTTCGGGTTGTTCTTCCTCCTCGTCGGCTTCTCTAAGCCACTCATTCTGTGAGGGAGCCTTTGGCCACTGATCTCTAGCTCCAATAGCTTCATAAGCTATTCTTGTCAGAATTTCCGCTCCTCCTATGTATTTTGGCTTCTCGTTGTGCATGGCAATTACTTGCTCGTGGATGTGTTGAGCGTAATTCACCTCTTTTGGCATATTGCTCTTTAATGCCCATGTGATGGTGGTCGCAATGGCATCGGGTGGTGTCGTATACTTTTGCGGTCTTTTACTGCAAACATGAAGAAATTGGTTGTACAGTCGGCAAAGGGTTGCCGCTCTTGGGTCCTTCATATCTCCATAGGTCGCATTCTGTTTCTTGGGCCCATAGACCTCTATGGCCTCCCTTCTTTCCCTGACCGAGCTCCCTTTGTTGTGCAGCTTCAATGCGTCTGCAATTAGCTGCGGAGTGATTTGTACTTCTACCTTCTCTCCATCCATGGCTGTCAATGTGGCTTTTCCATCCTTCTGAATGGATGTTGCCAACTCGTACACTCTTCTTGTATCCACACCTGATGGTCTCGAGGTGAAGAAACTGTGCAAGTCTGCCCTTTCCAGGTACCTGCTGATGTCTTCTGACCTGCTATAATCTACCAATTCCTGTGGGATCATCAGTACATCCACCGCTTGCCCTTGAGGATCTCTGAAAGTCCCCTGGTAGATCTTTATTCCCTCTTTCTCCAATACTGCTTCCTCCACCCAAGTTTTGGTTGGCTTGAGGGTTTCTGCTGGAATGTCAAATGGTTCCGCTTCTACAATAGCATCTTTGATTGTCGGTCTTTTTTTCTTCGTTGCCGATGACTTGGTGGAATCCATGGATCCCGTAACTCCAATTTCAGAAGTTAGCGTCTTTTTAGTACTGAAAGCCGAAATGAAGCTTTTAACTATCCAAATGACTTGAAAATTGAAACATGAGCTATTCAGGGCCTAAGGATGCAAGGTAGGTGAAAAAATATGCAAAATGGGCTCAAAATCATGCTGGAGAAATGACTTCATATTGGTTGTGCTTGTAGTTGATAGTGTATACATGATTATCATATGCTTGGATTTGAGTTTGGATCCCATTTGGTCAAGTTTTGGCCAATTTAGTCCAGTTCCGGCTCTTGGCAAAATTTTGAAAGGGAATTGGATTTTATGATCCAAATTGGATAAAACTTGGTGGTTCACTTTCAAATGGCATGTAGATCACTTCTGTTTGGTGGTTGAAGCCTTGAGGTGCCAAAATCACATAGTGAGACGTCATACGCGTATGATGTCTTTTAGTGTATTTTTGGACCAAATTTCTCTATAAGCTTGGATTTGGCTTTAGATAGGCTTATTCAGTGGATTTATGAAGTTTGGATAGATTTTGGGATAAAAATGGCTCCGGAGACATCATACGCGTATGATGTCTTTTTCATCAATTTTGCATGGGATTGGTTCTGTGGACTCCCCATGTACTAGTGAAGGACTGTTCCTACTCAAATCTTGGTTTGGACTTGAGTATGTTGGATTTGGGCCAAAAATAAGCTTTAGGTGAAGGATTTTCCCTCAATTGGGCTAATGGGGTGATCCTCTTGACCAAAGGGTTCCAAATTTCATATGTAGCATGTATTAGATATATATAATGGATGTATGATGACAAATGAGCAGTTTTGGCTCTGTAAGTGCAAATAGACATCATACGCGTATAATGTCTTTTGTGTCAAAATGGTGCTTTTTGGTTCCAGATAGGTTGTAGATGTGTTTAACAACAATCCTACAAAGTTTCAATGAGTTTGGAGTTATTTTGACAAAATTAGGACCAAAAATCAATTTTATGGCCTACTTTGCGTCTTTTTGGTTTTCCTTGGGTTTTCTAACTCCAATTCTCATGATACTTGGTTCATAGGATGTGGTTAACATGTGGAATGAGGCTATGCACTCAAATGTTGAAATGGATGTGAAATTCATGTTGTGAGACATCATACGCGTATGATGTCTTTTCTTGAAATGTTGGACTTTTTGTGCAAAGAATGCTTTGTGCTAGTGCCCTAAGCCCTGCTAACTAGTTTTCAACTTAAAAAGTCATCAGTTTAGCTAAAAAGCCCCCTTATAGGCATTTCAGTCTCCGAAGTCGTCTTTTTGCCTTGGAGTTGAATTTCTTCAACTTTTCTTCTCGAGAGTTGCATTTCCAGCTCATTGGATATGTTGTGAAGTCATCTATTTGGTTGAACTTGACTTTGGCTCCCCGTTCTCCATCTTTATCCCTTTGGTTTCCCGAAAGCGTCTTTTTCACCATTGGGAAGTGAATCAGCTTTCTTTTGGGTTTTGCTTGCAAACATAAGTCATCGATAGTTACTTGAAGCTGCTTGTGAAGTTTCATTTCATTCGGTCGTCAATTTCAGCCGTTATGCCAAAATGACGCTTTGTGTGTCCGCAGCCAAATCAGTTGTTCTGACCTACTTTTTGTGATTCAAACTTGGAGATATTCTATGGTTGCATTGTCCTTGATGTGGTTGAACTTCCTATGAAGTTTCGTGTTGTTTCGACAACTTTTTCCTGTTTGCCTCTTGCAGGCTCTGTTGACCTAGGGTTTTTCCAGTCGTTCTTTCTTGAGCTTTGAGTGTTAGAAACCCATCTTCTATACTAGGGTAACCCACCTATAAGTTCTTGCAAGGTTTGGTTAGGCGGTTGTGCCACTACCTAGCATTCTACCCCATTCTCCGTCTGCTCTTGTTTCTTGGTTTTGGTCAGTTTTCGCGACAAAAGTTAATGATAAGCATCAAAAGCTTATGGCAACGAGTCTACCTCTCATGTCTGGTGTCCTCTGAGCTCTCGTGGAAGTCGTAGAAGGTCGTAGAAGATCTGTGCTCCTGTGGCTCTCTGCTCTTCTCCAAGAAGGTAATAGTGGAATGAGCTTGAAAGTGATGTGAAAAATACTTAACTTCGGACTTCCCGGTTCACTTGCCACCAAATTTGTCATGTGCTCCTATCTCGTTGTGAGATGCACTTTAGGATTTGAAATTTCCCAATTTGGACTCCGTTTGACCTGTTTTCTTAGAATTCTGTCCACTTGCCAAAATTCTGTCGTTTCGAACTTTCCGTAACTTTTTCAGAATTGTACCCAATTTTTACCATGGGTTGCCCTTGTCATTAGGACCATCACCGTCTATTCTTTTCTTTTTTCCGATCTCATTTCACCTGCTTTTTTCTTATTTTTCTTTTACTTTTATTAAGAAAATCATAAAAAATAAAGAAAAATAGCAAATTGAAGCCAAAAAATTCCAAACATGCACAATAAATAGCTGGTAACCTTGTATATATGAATATACACTTATTTGTGATTTCTGGACTTGGATTACCACTTTTTTCACTTTTTAGCTCCAAAAACACTCTTATTTAGTGATATTTACACGTCTAGAGACCCAAATTTATCATTTGATCTCTTCTTGTTGCAAAACAAGGTATATAAGGGCATAAATATTATCAATATCCGCAATCAAACATAAAAATTGCAAAATCATGTAAGACACTGCCCTTGTAATATAATTTTTTGTTTTTCTTTGTTTTTGTCGCTTGTAGATGCTTTGTAGCTCCTGTATACCTGTATACCTCCCCCCCTCCTAGTCTGAGTCCTCCTGGACGACTATGAAGTGTCTGTGGGCGAAGCATTGTAGTTGTTTGGGTCATAAGTTCCCAATGCAATTGTAGAGCGATGATACAACAGTCTTTCCAATAAAGCTGCTCTTTGTTTGATTGAAGGATTGGTGGTCGGGTTTTGGCACTTCGGTAGTAGAATCAGTAGATGGATTCTTCTTTACCTTGTTGTTCTTTTTCACGATCCAAATCTGCTTCCGCTTCGCTTGTGCTTGCCACAAACTCTTTGCGACCCAAACCTGCTTTGTTCTTTGTGTTGATTTCCTCGCCTTGAAATACCTAGGAGTTTCCGTGGATTGTACTGAAGGGAGTTCCTGTTTACAAATCCTTGGGATCCAAATTTGCTTGCTATAGCTTTGTGCCGTCATGAACTTATTTGGAATCCAGATCTGTTTCACTGTCCTTGATTGTCTGGAATCACTCTGTTGTCTGGTATTGAAGACTCTGTTTTCCACCTTTGTGTTCTCTGGCACAACCTTTTTCGGTCTCCATACCAACTTTGACTCCGTTTTTTCCCAAGGTTGAGCTGTTATATTATTGCTTGTCTTCCTTATCCAATGTTGAGAGTTCCTCGTCGAAGAGCAATCCAGTTGTATAGAAACTTTTGGTTGCCATTGCTTCTTCTTTTTCTCTGGTTGTTGTTTACCTTTGTTCTTGGATTCTTCCTTTGGAGTTGGCTCTGCTCCTTTGGTGAACTTAACTGATTGACTTTCACCTTCGTATTTGATAAGCACTGATTTAGAACTCCAGTCAATCATTGCATTGTATTGCTTCTGCCATGGTTGTCCTAGCAATAATGGATGTTGTGTAGCTTGGTCTTCAACCACGTAAAACATATGAGGATACACATACTGGTTAATCTGTATATGTAAAACTGTGCATCCGACAGTTTTGATTGAATTCTCAGAGTAACTCTTTAACTCTTGCTTGGCAGTTTGTAATTTAGTGTCATTTGTCAATTGTCTATACAAACTGAGTGAAAGTAGGTTAGTTTGAGCTCCTGAATCCAATAGTGCTCTGGCTTTGATTTGGTTGGTTCCTACTTTGCATTCAATGATGGGTTCTTCTTTGTCATTATCCATTTCTGTTATACTGACTGCGTTTATTCGTATTGCTCTTTCATTGCGCTGTTTCTGACGCAGTAGTCTTCTTTTCTCCATTCTTTCCTTCGCCTCGGCTTGCGCTTCCTCCACAATCTTTTTCTTTTTCTGGACACGCAGCTTTTCTTGATGTATTTTGAGAAGCATGTCTTGGGTTAGCGGCAAAAGATACTTTTTCACTCTGCATCCACTAATCCAATTGGGCATTTCTTCTCCGTCTAATGTAGCAAGCTTGACGGCTCCACTTGGTGATAGATCTTTAATCACCAGAGGTCCCATCCCTCGCTTTTTAAGCTTCTTAGCATGCTGTTTCAGAGTGTAAACTAGGACATAGTCCCCAACCTTAAACTCTTTAGTCCGCACATGCTTATCAAAAAATTCCTTTTGTCGCCTTTTTTGAGCGTAGATAGAAGCTACTGCTTTTAGGCGAAGCTCGTCTAGCTTTTCCAGGTCATCTATTCTATCAGAAAGCTCGTGCCCTGTCCACTCTAGATCCTTAGCCACCCTTAAGGTTGAAATCAAGAATTCTATTGGTAAGATAGCATTTAGCCCAAAAACCATGTTATATGGGGTCGTTCCTATTGATGTTTTATATGCTACCCTATATGCCCATAATGTTGAATGCAACTTCTGGTCCCAGTCAGTTCTCGACTCAGATACAATCTTCGTAAGGACCGTGCATATGGTTTTGTTTGTTGCTTCAGCTTGTCCGTTTGCTTGTGGATGATACGGGGCTGATTTCCTATGGATTACCATGAATTCATCTAGAAGGATCTCTATCACTTCATTTATAAAATGTGTGCCTCGATCACTCACAATTTCTATTGGCAATCCATATCGTACAAAGACGTATTCATATAGAAATTGTGCCGTGGTCCTGGCATCTGCTTTTTGAGTTGCCTTTGCTTCGACCCACTTTGTTAGATAGTCTGTAGCCACAACGATGTATTGTGCATGAGTCTTATATGCAGGAGGTGAAATGGGTCCGACATAATCAATCCCCCATTTTGCAAAAGCTCTTGCCCCCATCATTGGTCTAAGCGGCATATCATCTCTTTTAAGTGGTACTTTGGTCCGCTGACAGTCATCACACCGTTTAACGTATTCCTCAGCGTCCATATGTAATGTTGGCCACCATATTCCTGCGGCTAAGACAAGTTTTGCTGTCTTATCACCTGAGAAATGGCCTCCACCTACTCCTCCATGAGCTTGCTCCAGGATTATCACATACTCAGACTCTGATGCGCAAATCCTAAGCTGGTTGTCTTTACCTCTCTTATAGAGTTGATCTCCTATTAAAGCGTAATCTCTAGCTTCTGTCTCTACAGATTTCTGACGAGCTTTTGACGTTCCTTCTGGGAAAGTTCTATTTGTGAGATATTCAACAATATACTGACTCCATTCCGGAGCGATCATTATCTGATATAATGTCGAATACTCTGCTGGCGGTTTTGATGAACATACAATACATACAGTGACATATTCATGTACGCTTTCTTTCATTCCTGGCCAATAGACTCCCAATTGTAACAAATTCCTATATGTGTTCCTTCTTGAACAATGAAATGCACATTCCTGAACATGTGCTTCGCGCAGATATATATTATATTCCTCAGGATTGATGCATAGTCGTAAAACATGATCATTTCCCAATTGATACAACCTTCCTGCAACCAATTGAAGATTCTTGGATTGCTGAATAGCAATATGTTTCTGGTTGTATTCTCTTCTATCAAACTCTCCTCCATAGGTTAATAGGCTAACGACATTTTGAGACCACTTCGGTATCATTTCTATGTTGAACAAGTACGCGTCTGGCATGTCGTCATCTACTCCTATAGGGTCTTCTCCATTCGTCAATCGCGAAAGATGATCAGCTCTAAGATGTGTTTTTCCTTTCTTTACTACTACCGTGAAGTCGAATTCCAGTAAGATAATGAACCATCTCACTATTCTCCCGGTATTGCATGGTTTATTCACTAGGTAGAGCAAGGCTTGGTGATCCGTAAAAAACACAAACTTGTTGGCTAGAAGATAATGCCGAAATTTCTTCACAGCATATATCATTCCTAATCCCTCTCGCTCTGTTGTGGTGTAATTCTTCTCTGCATTGTTGAGCTGTCGACTGGCGTAACAGATAGAAAATCCATGTTTCCTTCTTCTGGCTGAGCCAGAATGCATCCTATTGCATATGCCGAAGCATCTATATGCACATGGAATATCTTCTCCCAATCTGGTGATTTCAAGACTGGAGCAGTAATGAGTGCCTCTTTCAATTTCTTGAATGATTCCTCACACTCCTCTGTCCATTCAAAGTTCACTATTAGCCTGTAAAGTGGTTGGCCTATTATAGCGTACATGTAAATGAATCGTCTATAATATCCGCAATGTCCCATAAAGCTCTGTACTTGTTTCGCATTGGTTGGTCTAGGCATATCCACTATAACTTTTATCTTCTCTAAATCCGTGGATATTCCGTTTTGTGAGACAATATGTCCCAGAATTCTGCCCTGTCGGACCATAAACACACATTTCTCAGGATTGAGACAAATGCGATATGTCCTACATTTCTCAAATACTTTTCTTAGGTGTTCTAGATGCTCATCTCTCAGAAGAGAATGTACACATAAGTCATCCATGTATATTTCTAGAAACAACCTTAAGTATTCTTTGAAAGCATGCGTCATCAGCCTCTGGAAGGTTGCGGGAGCATTGGTTAGACCAAAAGGCATAACCCGATAAGCATAAATTCCCCACTCCGTTGCAAAAGCTGTTTTATGTTGATCTTCCGGTGCTATGGCTAGCTGGTTATATCCTGAAAAACCATCAAGAAAGGAGTATGCTGTTTTCCCTGATACACGCTCTAGAACATGATCAGTTATCGGCAGGGGATAATTGTCCCTGATTGTTGCAGCATTCACTTTCTTTAAGTTGACACACACTCGGAGTTTTCCGTTCTTCTTGGGTACCACCACAATTGGAGATACCCAATCGGTGTGTTCAATCTCGTATATGAATTCAGCTTCCATTAGCTTATCTATCTCTTCTTTGATTCGCTTAGCAAACGTATCATTATATGTGTATGGTCTCTGTCTGCTAGGCTTTGCGTCTTGTTTTAGTGGGATTGTGTGTTGGCATATCGATGGGTCAACTCCCTTTAAGTCCTTATAAGACCATGCAAACACATCCCTGTACTCTCTGAGAAGACTCAAAAGTCTCTCTTCCTCGCCTGGAGACAAATCTGTGGCTATGTACACCGGTCTAGGTGTCTCACCTGGAGCTGCTAAATCAACTTTTTTTGCATCCTCCGGTCCGTCATAAGATTCGTTCTCCCTCTCTCTCGAATAGGTTGGGTTAATACCACCTTCCTATCCTCTATTGTGAATTTCCTGTAGTGAGAGGGAACATCCATGTTTTCCTTGATTTTGGCGTTTTCGTCCTCTCCACTCTCAATTTCTGTCGTCCAAACTTCTTTCAGAGTTTTCTTGAGCTCTCTGTACTTGTTTCTACGTTCTAACTTGGACTCCGTGTGTTCTCTGTTGCGCTTGTTCTTTTCTGATTTTTCTGTTTCAGTTTTCGTTTCATTCCTTTGAACTTGATTTCTTGAGCTTCTTTTGTCTTTTCATAAGCTCTTTTGATCATTGCCTCTCATTCTTCCAGAAATCTTGTCCTTAACACAATCTTCCGCCTTTACTAGCATTAGGAATTGATTTTTTCCTCTTATTCTAGGCATCGGATTGGTTCTAACCCCCTTTGTTTTTCTCTTTGCTCTATAGCGTTTCTGGCGTTGTTTAGTTTGGTTCGGAAAATCATAAAATCGGACATCCGTTATAGTTTCTTCGTTTCCGCTTGAATTGTCCGTTGACTCGTTGTCTGCTTCATTTCCCCACTCTGGATGATCGGGAATGTCGTGAAACACCTCTTCTTCATCTTCCTTTTCCAGTGTATCGTTCTTTTCAGTTTCTTTTTCGAGTGTAGTTCTCAGCATGAAGTACGGAACCACGTCGTACCCGTCCTTGTCGCAAAATTTCGTTGTGGGACCATCCGGAATTGCACAAACATCTAGGGTTGCTAGAATGTGTGTCCATTCTAATGGTTCAAGCGTGTCCTCTGGAAAGGGTTCTCCTATATAAGTTTCGTCTTCGATAGCCCTTTCTAAAACATATTCTTCTCGCCTCAGACTTCCACATTTCGAGGCTCCACATATCTATAACTCCTTGGGCTTACCTAACCAAGCTGGAAATTCAGATCCCGCCAAAGTAGCTGAATCAAACTCCTCTACCGGTGTTCGGTTCACATCTTTGTAGCTATGGTCTCTCAGGTTCACACGTGTAGTGGTTTCCATATTTCTCAGGTATATGTGATCGTAGCCCCAATCTTGGACCATTTTCAATTGTCTTATGAATGGTCTTCCCAGTATGATATCATAGTTATTCTCCTTGCCAAAATCGACAATAGCAAAAGCATGTTCGTATTCAATGCCGCAAGAAGTTACTACGAATTTCTCTAATAACCCCATAGGTTTCTCCATGTGTCCATCTGCTAATTGGAGTTTCAACCTAGTCTTCCTTATTGCTGGTTTCCCCCATTTTTTCTAGATTTCTTTTGTAGCAATGGCTACCTAGCTCCGATGTCCAGTATTGCCATCGTGTTCACTACTTGGAATTCAACTGGTAAGGTTGTATTCCCCTCTTCACCTTCGCAATACTCTCCGACCTTGCTTAAGGGTACAGGCTTAGCGTTCTTTTGTGGTTTGCTCAGCTCTTGTATACCCTCTTGCAGTCTCGATGTTGGGTCTTTTATCCCAAATTTCTCCAAGCATTTTCCTACAGTGGTCCACATATGTGGTCTTAGCCTCAAAAGCTCAGCTAGAGTGATAGTGCATGTCACTGGTGTTGACAAGATCTCTATCAATCCTTGCGAGTCCATGACTTTTTCTGATGAGATTCTTCGTGAGGGAAGTGCTCTAATCTCGGATTTTGCTTCATACTCTCCTAAGTATGAAGGTAAGGTATTCAGTGAATGAGGTTTGCTCTCCATTGTTCTAACAGAGCCCCCATCTCCCCAGTAAGATTGCAGATCCAAGTCCACTTGAGATCCTGCCTCAAATTCCATTATGGGAGGATTCCTGATGTCCTTTTCCCAATTTGTCTGATTAGCTTGGCAATTTAGCTCGTTTTCAAAGTTTGCCTCTCTCACTTGTTTCCAAAATTCATTGTAATCCTCATCTCTTTCGTAAATCCTCCGTATGACTGGATGAAAACTCTTTATCTCCTGATCGGTTGTGTTCAATACTATGCGGTCATCCTTGTGTGTATTTTTAGGCTTTTGTGCATTGGGAGTCTTTTCAGCTACCCGTGAAATGATAGTCTCTTGCTGAATTGGGTTTTCCGTTCCACAATTCATTGTTTTTCTTGGTGGTTCTAATAAGGCTTGTGCAGTCTCGATCATTCTCTGGCACATTTCAAGTCTCTGCTTTTCCAATTCTGCGTTTGGGTATGTCATCCACCTATGTTCTTGTGTTTGGTTGTTCTTTAACCTAGCTTCGTAAGCTCTCATCAGTGCGTCCAATGGCTCGTGTACTTTGTCGACTAGCACTGATCCCCCTGAGCTTAAGCTCGTTGTTTCTTTGATACTCTTTTGTTTCATTCTTTCTAGGCTCATCTCTCATTTCCCGTTTTGACTCTCAAGTTTTTCTAATCTATCTTTAGTTCGCTTTAGTTCCTCAGCTAGAATAGTGTCTTCACGTTCTTTTCTCAACTTCATGCGTGCTTTTCTAGCTTTCCATGTGTTTCTCTGACTCCGCGGTCCTTGACTAACCTCTTCAGTCGCTAACTTTCCATTCTCAGTTCTCTAGTGGTTTTCTTAGCTTGAGCTCTAGTAACAACTTGCGTTGGTATCAGAGTTTCATTTTCGGACCCACTGCTGGTAGGAATAGTTTCTAGCATATTCAATGTCGTCTTTTGCACTTTGTTTGGATTCTTTGAACAATCCTCAATGAAGTGAGTAACCCCGCACTCAGTGCAATAAGCGTTAATTCTAATGATTTCCGTATGTGGACAAACATTCATCAGATGGTCACCTCCACACTTGTAACAGGGTCCTAGTGCTGGTCTTGGTCCCACTTGATTCGTCCTTTGTGGATAGGATGGTCTTTGTCCTGTTAACCCTCCATGAGCTATGAACGTCAATGTTGCGTCCAAATTGTATCTCTCTTCATCAGAAGCACTTGTAACTGTTGATGTTCCAACATTCCCAATCATGCCCCATGGTTCTGGTTGTTTGGGTTCTTCTAGTGGGTAATACACAGTTGGAGACATGTGTGCACCAGATTCTTCATAATAGGCTTGAACAGGCACTAAGGCTTGTTCTTCCTGATTCTCTAAGGTTGGTGCATATCTAATGCCCACTGGTCTTGCTCCTGGTAAAGGTGGTTGTTGTCCCAATACCGGTTGCGGTCTTTCTATCCCCATAGGTCCTGGTACATTTCCCGTTGGGTATCGAGGTACTGGATGTACCTGAGGTGGTGCTAATTGAGCAGGAGGTGCATACTGACGCTCCCTTACATACCCTTTGTTGTAATAGCACTCCTCTGTTGGATGGTTTGTCCATTTTTGTTCAATAGCACACCATTTCAGTGGTTTTGGCAATGATTTTTGGTATGGTGCCATCCTTTTTAGAGCATCTTCTATCATTTGCTCTACATTTGGCATGGTTGTTGTTTGAACATTCTTTTTAGTGGTAGTCTCGCTCGCTACAGAGGAAGAGCTACTGGATGCAAAATCTGTATCCGCTGACACCTCTCCATAAACCGTACAGTCATCCACTAAGTACAATGCTTCTCTCGTTACTTGCTCGAAACTTGTACAAGCTTTCAAGTGCAAGTCCTTCTTGAGAGTGTCGTTTTTCAATCCTTCAATAAAGAGAACAGATAGTTTGTCATCTTGTGGTCGTTCACGCACTGGACATCTCTCAATGTATTGTTTGAAGCGAAGTGAAGCTTCCTTCACTTTTTCGTGTTCTCTCTGTTTAAAAGCATATATTTGTGAGACCGTATTGTGCTTAATCCCTCGTTTTGAGAATTCCTCAGCAAACTCTCTTAGCAAATGGTCAATGTCATGGAATCCCCCTCTGTTCAGTGGTTAAAACCATGTCAATGCCGTACCTTCTAGAGTAAGACCAAATCCCTCGTATTGTGTATGGAAATCTGTTATCTGCTCAGCTCTTAAGACTTGCTTAAAGAGTGACATATGTGCATACGGATCTCCTGAACCACCATACTTCTTTGGCATACACTTGGCTACTTGAGATGGTCTCATACGTCTATGGTCTGCTACCAATCTCATTGATCCAGTGTCCCGGCTAAAGCTTTCTCTAGCATCATGGACTTCATGGGTTACCCTTGTCGGTTCCCCTGCCCTGAGTCTACTACTAGGAGGTAAATGTGATGGTTCCGCTTCGAACCTTGGACCTGGAGTGGTATATGTGGGGATTGGAACTGCACTACCTCGATTTGTATCCATTGACTCTCTAGAATGTAATGATCCCATTGGTCCGGGCTTCGAGTACTGAGGTTGACTGAAAGAGTCAGCAGCCTGAATTCTTTGTCCTCCTGTTGTCATTGGGTTTTGCACTCCATTTGTTGGTGCTGGTCTTTGTGAGCTAGAAGTAACATAATACTGATGTAGTGGTCCCCCAAAGTATGTATATCCTTCTAATTCTTTCTTGCCCATTGTTGAGTATTGCCTCCCATACTTGTCGTAAGCGGCAATTTTCACTTCCGATCCCTCTGTGTAGGTAAAGACATAAAGTCTTTTTTGGTCTGTCAACTCTCCAGTGTAGGGTTCTTCATATCTATAATAGAGATCTTGCTCCCCATTATTATATTTGTATAGCCCCACATAGATGTTATCAGTGTTGATCCTTGTAGTTTCATTGTCTCTTCTTAACCTCGCATCAGGGAAGTTCATTATTGGTGCTTTCTCCTCAAGTTCTTCATCTACTTTGGCTTTGGTGCCCATAAATCCCCACTTGTCCACAATGTTAGGGTTTAGGACTACCAAATACATGGTACCCTCGTCATCTAGATATCTATCTCCGCTATAGCTCACAAGCACTAAGTCCTTGAACTCATTAGGTCTATCTTCTATCTTTACACAATAGCGGTCCATTCCATCTTTGTAGATCTTGGCACCTTGCTCATTGTCGTACTGGTATTTTATGAACAATAGCTTCATTGTGGCGGAAGGGTTTGATGGTCCTGCTGCCATATTTTCTCTGTTGTTCAGATTCAAGTGTTCGAAGTGTTCATATTTTCTCTGTTGTTCAGATTCAAGTGTTCCAAGTGTTCGATGAAAATCTCGTAAGATCTCTCCGAAGAAGTATCAGAAACACTTCCTTCAAAGATCGACTCTAATGGTTGCACCCAACTTTGGTTTACACTTCCCTCGGTTGATATGACACTTGCTTGTTCCCCTTGTTTTGGTTAGTTATTCTAGAGATTCCTGCCCGATCTCAAATTCATCAATTCCCCTAAAGGACTTTAACTTTTCCGTCTCGGCAATTTGTTTTTCCAAGTTTTTGTGGTCAGAATTGATCCAAACTGATTGATACTTGGTCAATTGTTTAATCTTGTCAGTTGGACAACTTCTGTTTCATCAAGTGAGAATTTTGTTGCAGTTATGCTGAAAAAGACATTATACGCGTATGATGTCTTTTTTCACAGATTTGGACTATTTTGGTTATGCTCACTCTCGGTAGCCCCCTTATGCTCTGTCCACTCATAAAATTCAGTTTGAACTCTGTTTGAGCAAGTTATGGCTAATTTAGGCTTTTCTTGGCAATTTTCCGCTTTTGACTTGTTTTGGGTCAATTGTGATCCAAATGGGATGAAACTTGAAATATAACCTCTAGACAGCTATTACAATGGATCTGTGTTGGCAAAGTATCAAAATATGTCCAAAATTAGGTCAAAGACATCATACGCGTATAATGTCTTTTTTCATCAATTTGGGTCAAGACTTGATATTTATGCTTTCTACAGTGTTTGCAACAATCTTGTCAGGTCAGATATAAAAAATAAGCAGTGGATGTGCTAAAAGACATTATACGCGTATGATGTCTTTTGTCCCAGATTTTGACTATTCTTGGTTTTAAGCCTTCTCCAATGTTTATAATTGAGTTTCAAGTGTTTTTGTCAGGTTTGAATGTAAAAACAAGATCTGAATCCAAAATTTCCTATTCTTTGCGTTTCTTGGACTCCGACTTGTCTTTTTGGGTTTCTTTGAGTGTTAATGCTCTTGTTTTAAGTTGAAATTAGGGTATAACCCCCCTTTTGAACACTCTGGTAAAGTCAAAATTTTTGTTTTGGTCTCTGTTTGGTCATTTAGACATCATACGCGTATGATGTCTAAAGTTGCAGATTTCCAGTTTTTTGGCACAGAATCCTTCCTAAAGCTTTCTCAAGTGCTCAGCAACTCCCATATACATAGAAAATTTCTCTGACTTTTGTTTATTGCAAGTTTCACTACTAACTCAACGGTTTAGTGATCTAACATGCAATCAACCATATCAAGCAAATACTCCAATGATTACTAGCTCTAGATCAGGATCAAATGAAGTCCTTCCTAAGCTATTCCTAATCATAAAATGGGTTTGGTAATTGTAATTTTAAAGAGATCCACTGCCACTCACGGACTAGCAAATTCTTCTTCTATCAACAACTACTTAGCACCAACAAAACAACAAACAAATCTAAGCTAAACTAAAAATATTGTCAACACGGAAGACCCAGGAATACCCCACTTCCTAGTATCTCTTGAGATCTTCGGAGTCCACCACTCCTAGATCTTTTCTAACTAAAGTATACAAAGTAGTTTATACGACTCACCTCGTAGGATTAGTCTAAGGTCACCTACTTAGGGCTCTCGTCCCTGGCAGCGGCGCCAAATGTTAAGGCGGTTACGTCGCTAGCGGAAGCTAAATAGCGAGAACTTAACCAACAACAAAATTTGTCAGACGAGGACGGAGCTTGACCCGCACGTGCATGGAAACAACTAGGTGGGTGTCAAATCACCTACTCGACCTTCTAATGACAATCACTACTAAGGAAATCAAATCTAAGTTCTAAAATACGCAAGTGGCTGAAATCCGTACAACGAACGAATGCTATACAAAACAAGATCTAGAATCATTGAATCGATCTCAAACTCAAGGGGAAGTCTATACACTAGGTAAGAACAACACCCTAAAGACTTGAACTGCAAACTCAACCTATAACCACTCCGTGCGGTAAACGCGTATGAAGACAGGCCGAAATATACAGGTGACCGAAACTTGACCTCGATGGTACTAATGTGTAGCTCTACTCATTTTGGTTCTATAGATATGCTGCACGCTCAATTCCGACACACGAGTTGGAAGAAAACTCACACCGAAGCTCGTAGGAACTTACCACATATAGAAGCCGATAGCGTGCACTCTTGGTATCTGTGCGTAGCTCTCGCCGTTGCTAACACAATGGCGGTGTCGCTTCTCCAATGGCGGCTCCATACCTCGCGTAGCAAGTAGATAAGAATCTCTCTCTCTCTCTCTCTCTCTCTCTCTCTCTCTCTCTCTCAGACACAGTCATGGCGCTCAAAAACTCACTTTGATTAATCATCTCCCCCTTAGGTTACAAAAACTTTGGCTTATATACCTCAGCCTTGGAGGTGAGAACATCTCTAACTAATTACATCAGCAAGTGAAATTACTTCGGGATTACAAGCTAGAAACTCAATTGAGTCCCGTTACTTAATGAATGGCTCAAATCAAAATTAATGTCGGAAAGACATTTATTACAATCAATGGTTACAAAATGATGAATGTGAGCAAAAATGTGGGTGTGATCCTCTGCTGGCTCAACACTTCCCAATGTTTCTTGCCATGGTTTGACATGTACCTACTAACCACTCCCACTGCATGTGCAATGTCTGGTCTTGTGGCTACCATAGCGTACATCAAACCGCCAACTGCTGAAGAATATGACACTTTCGCCATTTCCTCTTTCTCAACATCTGTCTTGGGAGAATCTTCCTTGCTAAGTTTTAAATATGCTTGCATTGGGGTACTCAATGACTTCCCCCCCTGCATACTAAAATGTTGCAAGACCTTGTGGATGTACTTTTCTTGAGACAATTCAAGAATTCCACGTTGCCTATCTCTTTTGATGCGCATACCAAGAAAGTGGTTGGCATTTCCCAAGTCTTTCATGGAAATCTGAGTGCTTAGCACCCCTTTCAACTGATTGATCTTATCAATTGATTTCCCTGCAATGAGCATATCATCTACATACAAGATCAAGATGATTAAAGAACCATCGTTCAACTTTCTTGTGTATAAGCAATGATCCTCTTTACTCCTTATGTAACCCTGAGACTGCATGAATTTATCGAATTTCTGGTACCACTGCCTTGAACCTTGCTTGAGGCTATAAAGTGCCTTTTCAACTCTACATACCAATTTTGCACTCGTTGGCTTTTGAGTTTCACATACGAAACCCTCTCGCTGTTTCATGTAGACATCTTCATCTAGATCCCCGCGAAGAAATGTTGTTTTCACATCCATTTGGACAAGTTCCATGTCCCGGATAGCAACCAAACCAAGCACGATGCGGAGTGTAGTCATCTTGACTACTGGAGAGAGAGAAAATATCAAAATCCACACCTTTTTGCTACTTAAAACCCTTGGCAACTAGAGAGCCTTGTACCTAGGCTCGGGATCTTCTATTGTATACTTCTTCTTATATACCCACTTGCAAGGTAAAACATGTTTTCCCTATGGTAGTTCAACCAAATCCCATGTCTCATTAGCCACAATCGAATTATATTCTGATTACATAGCTAGCTCCCACTTAGCGCTATCATCTAGTTGTATAGCTTCTTTGTAGCAGGTTGTCTCTCCAACATCATTGACCAATGTGGTGTATACTCAGCTCAAACCGCTCGTGCGGACGTGATACTCTCTCGGAGAATCTCGATGCCTGACTACTGGATTTTGCTCCCTCTGGAGCAATAGTAGTATCTTGCACTTGAAGATTAGGTGCATCACTACTAAACTGAGTTGTTTCGGAGGCTACATCCTCAAATCGAACGCGTCTTTACTCGATCTCTTTAATGGGCTTCTTCAGCTTCTTTGATTCATTGAAAATGACGTGAGCTGCAAATGACTTTGCAAGATTCTATGTGCCAGAGACGATAGCCCATCTGTCCATCTGCACCATAGCCAATAAAAATGCATTTGTATGACGTGGGATCTAACTTGCGACGAAGTTCTTTGGGCACATGTGCATATGCCCTACATCCAAACACACGTAAATGCTCATAGCTTGGCGTTTTCTTAGTCCATAACTCCTATGGAATCTTGAAATTCAAGGAGAGCCAGGTGACCTATTGATAATGTGCACTACTGTTAGACCAGCTTCCGCCCAAAACTCTGGAGTAAGTTTCACCATAGAAATCATAGAGATAATTCGCTCTTGAATCGTACAATTCATTCTTTCAGCTATCCCATTTTGGGCAGGTGTGTACGGAGAAGTAAACTGCTTACGAATGTCTCTTTGATTAGAAAAATCCTTGAACTCCGTGGAGACATATTCTCCGCTATTGTTCGTGCGAAAAGCTTTGAGCTTCTTTCATGATTGGTTCTCAACCATGGCGAGGAATTTTTGGAACGTAGAAAAGACTTCTTCCTTACGCTTAAGGAGATACACCCACACCTTTCTAGTAGAATCATGTATGAGCGTGAGAAAGTAGTTTGCCCCCCCTAGAGTCTTATGTGGCATTGGACCACACAAATTGTTGTGCACTAAGTCCAGGTATTTGCCTAGTGTCTTGTTCGATGGCGAAGATGTCAACCTATTCTATTTGCCGTATAGACAATGCTCACACAATGGAAAATCCATGTAATCTAGCACATGTAAGTAGCCAAAATTGTGAAGTGTTTTCATTCCCTTCTGGCTAATATACCTTAGCCGGCTATGCCACAACTCAGTAGACGGTAGCTCGGTAACATAGCTAGAGTGTTCACTGACGCTAGATACAAACATAGAGTACATGGATTCGTTTTTATGACCTTTCATCATGACAAGGTTGTTCTTGCGGATTAGCCAAGAACTATTACCAAATACCGTAGTGTAACCAAGGTCATCCAATTTCCCTATAGAAAGCAAACTCTTTGTAAGCTTGGGCACATGTCTGACATTCTGCAAAAGTAGTGCCATTATGCATGTGAAGCTTCACATCACCAATGCCAATAATGTCAAGCTCATAGGAATCACCAATCTTAACTATGCCTTGCATGGAGGCATAAGAGGAAAACCAATCTCTATGCAGTGTGACATGAAAATTTGCACTAGATTCGAGAATCCAATTCTGTGCGTAACCCTTATTCTGTGCAACCAAAGCATCTAGAGTGAGATCCGAAGTGAAAATGAGAATATCTAAGGGATCTGATGTCGCCTCTGTATGAATCACTGATGGCATAACATTCATCACTGAAGGAGGAGCATCCTCTACTGCAGTGGTAGGAATGGGAGACTCAACGACGTTGATCTTTATTGTCCTTTTGCCTTTGTCAGACTTATCTTTTTGCACGTTTTTTTGGTCTCTTACGAAAGTGCAACAATCCTTTTTATAATGACCCTTTTTGTGGCAATAGTGACATTTCTGGCACTGCGCTCTCTACTAGAGTGTTTCTGCTTGGACTACAAGGATTTCACTCTCTACTGTTGCTTGTCATGGCCTCTTTGCTTCATTGAACTGCCAGCCATATATGCATCTCCATGTATAGCATCTTTTTCAAAGAATTCGGTGTTTCGCTCAAATTCAAAACACATAGAGGTCAAATACCATGTCATATGAGATATATTGGTTGACAAGCACATTGATCTTGCCAAGGTTTACACTGACGAAAACCCCGCAAATGCTCTCACAAAGAGCTTAGCCTCGGAGCGGTTTACACGTGCATAGAGATTATAGGTGTAGGATAAAGCATGTCGATGCTTCATTGACTTTGTATAGACTAACTATACTGACGCCACTATTGGCCACCCTGACCTTCAAGTGGGAGGTTATTGGGATGTAGGCCAGGTGGCTATGGGAATCACCCCTTACATACTTTTTCTATCATAAGCTTAGGGAGAGAAAGTGAGAGTTGACTTGAACTCTCACTTTCCTACTCCACTAACCCCAAGCTTTGTGTGATGTTTCTGCTTCATCTCCTTCTCTCCTCCACTCTCTTGCACTCACCGCACGGGATAATCGATCCTCCCTACATGCACAAGTTTCAACTTGCATGTAGCCCTTACTGAACCATCCTTTGGAAATTTTGAACGTTGCATCTTACCAATAATGCAATCTTCACAAAAATGCTCAGAAGGTGCTTCAAGAGGTCGCAATTGAAGCAACCATATCAGATTTTTGCAAATAGGCAAAATTCAGATGCCCAAACGTGCATGCCAAAGTTTTGCATTTGAAATAGCTTTTGAATCCAAGACTGCATTTGCAAAATTCTACCCACACTTGTCATACAAAGTTATCTTATACAATCCACGACAAAAAATGCTAGATGCAACTACCTCATTACCAAAATTGAGATCATGAATCGTATATATGTCATCCACAAATTTGACAACAAGACCAAGTCTTGCAAGTGCCGATACATACAAAATGTTTTTTTTAATCCCTGGTACATAAAGTGCATCAACAAATGTAAAAGAACTGCCATTTGCAGTAGTTAGAACAATCTTTCAACTCCCTTGACACCAAACATGTGAATCTGCAACAATTGACATACATGATCATGGATAGAAGGATCATAAGTGCAATCTGCACTAAATGTCCACTTTGCATCTACATCAACATCACAATCTCCTTGACACCAAACACGTGAATCTGCAACAACTGATATACGTGTATCATGGATAGAAGGATCATAGGTGCAATGTGCATTAAATGCCCACTTTGCATCTAAATCAGCATCCCAATCTCCTTTCCCAAAAGATTCTACAATAGCTGCACTTGTAGTGGAACCAATCTTGTTCTTCTTGGCCTCTTTTGCCTTCAATTTAGGACATTTGTTTATCAAGTTATCTTTAGCCTTGCAATAATGGCAATGCATCTTCTTTTTGCCTTTTTCACCAAAATTTCTAGACGATGTGCCGTTAGCAGATGCATTAGGAAGTTAGGAAAATGTGATTTGCTACTCATCAAAGAACCATGAGAAGTGGCTACATTGTTGTTACCACCTTTTCATTGAGCAACAACAAAAGCCTAATCAATTGCACGTTGTTTAGCCATGTTCTTTCTTGAAAGTGACTCTTGCAACATCAATGTGCATAATGCATCATTTTAGCTACTATATTTATATAAAATACAGACACTTTGCAATGTAATGTCTGTATGATTTAAAAGCTAAAGTGGCCAAGGGTAAGGTGGGAGAGCCACTTCGAGTGCCTACGATCACTAGGAGTTTTGGAGTTGTTATGAAAGAGCTACCAAATGAGCCATCTAGTCAACGAAGTAAAGTGAAGAGGCTTATAAGGGGAGAAATAGAGAGCTATTTGGAAGGCTGGGGGAAAGGCCAAAGAAGTGCATGAGTGGCAAGAGTAGAGGGCATTGGCAATGGTGGCGCATATCACTAAGGATCTGGAGAAGAAAAAGCCAGAAAGGCTAGAATGCTCAAATGCCAAAACCATTCAACAGCTTTCTTTGAAAGCTTCGGACACTCTAGAGAAGGAAATCCCAGCGATAGAATCTATCTAGAACAGTGTTGGAATAGAAATCAAGGAACCAAAAAAGGGCTCGAAAAGAGAACCCAGAGAATGAGGTACAATAAGTGAAGGTGGACTTGACTAGAGCTGATAAACTTGATGTAGGGATAGAAGGTGTTCATCAAAAACAATTTAAATCCCACAAAAGGATCCAGTGCTAAGAGATGCAAGAGGTCTACAGAGGCATGGCACTACGAAGATAGTTTTCCTTAGGGGAGGCCATCAAGCTCAGATAGTAGTTTTAGAAATTTACACGATCAGTTATGTATTAAAGTGTGTGAGAGAATCTAGAAGCTAACTATTGAACTCGATGATATCAAAAGAACATCACTTGAAGTGGCTAGTTTCATTAGAAGACAGAGGAACAGTGAATCAGACACAATGGTAGTAGACTTATCTAAAAGAAAGTACAAGTCATCAAGATCGACTATAAGATCAAAAAACAGTGGGAGTCACTGTTAAGGGTGATTTTGGATGGTGGTGCGAGAGTCAATATTTTGGGGGAGCATGTTAGATAAAGGTTAGGGATTTAGAAGAAGAAACTTGCTCCTTTGAGAAGTTTAAGACCATTTTTCTGGTTCTGGATGTCCAAGGTGCATATAGTAGGCTCTTAGGAAGGCCATGGCTAAGGAGTGTAAGAGCCATACATGATTATGCAGGCCAAAAACTAACAATACAAGCACCCAATAGAAGAATCTATATTAAAACTAACAACCCCAAAAGTTGGAGAAGATGCTCTTAGGAGAGTCACTCAGGAAGAATGGAACCAAGAGATAGAAAGGATGTTAGCATTGATGAATATCCATCCCATAGCTAAGATAGATCTAAATGCAGTTGTTTTATTGACAAAGGATAGAACATCAAAGACAACAATACTTATATAACTTCACTTAGTCAAACTCAAGGGAGAGACGAATTAATCTCGATGGCAGGCCTTTGGGAGAATATGAAAGCTAGACCACTAAGGAAACCATACCAATGAAGAGGAGATTTAAAAAAAGCAACAAAATGCACATGCAGAAAAGCACAATAGGGTACCACCTAGTGCAGCGAGGATTCAGCTAATACAGATAATCCTTACAATGAATATAAAGCAAGCAAGCACAAAAACAGAATCAGAATCACTGGCAAAAAAAAAGAGGATGGATTGTCAAACTGGTTAATACCAGATGATGAAGCAATAGAGAGTGGAACTTAGGTTCAAAATCAAATCCTAAGGTAATCAAGATCAATAAACATATGAAACTAGAGATTAATGAAAATCTAGGCAATTGTTTCAAAAGTATTAGGATTTATTTTGCATGGGAATGCATGGATCTAAAAGGCATCGACCCAAAGGTGTGCCAACATTGGATACCACTAAAACTAGATGCACGATTAGTACAACTCCAAAGGTACATGATGAATCCTAGTTTTGCAAATATGGTTAAGGAAAATTTTGATAACCTATTAAAGGTAGGGTTCATGATCACCGAAGTAGAAAGCAGTGAATGGTTGTTTCCCATTGTGGTAGTTCTGAAGAAGAACAAAAACTCAAGGTCTGTGTGGACTACATGAAATTGAATGATCAAACAATTAAAGACCCATTTTCATTTCCATTCATAGACATGATGTTATATGAGATAGTTGGCCATGAAATGCATAGTTTCATGGATGGGTATAGTGGGTATAATTTGTTAATGGTAACACCAAAATATTGGGCAAAACAATGTTTATCACTAAATGGGGAACTTTCATATTTTTGGCTATGCCATTCAGCTTGTGCAATGCTCCAGCGACCTTTCATCGATGTATGATAGAGATTTCTTGCACAAGTTTCTGGTAGTCTTTGTGGATGATTTCACAATCTTCTCATATGAAGACATGCATTGTACAAGTTTCTGACAGTCTTTGTGGATGATTTCACAATCTTCTCATCTGAAGACATGCATCTCTTGTTTCTAAAAACGGTATTCAAAAGGTGCAAAGAGAAGAAGATCTATCTGAATTCCTTTTAAGTATTCATGGTCTTAAAGGGAGAGCTATTGGGACATATTGTGCCTAGAAATGGCATAAGGAAGGCTAAAGAAAAGATTCGAAGTGTTCAACAAGAAAAAGGACCAACAAATGTATCTAAATTGAGTTCATTGTTGGGTTACATTAATTTCTATCGAAGGTTTATTCATATGTTTGCAACAAAGTCCATTCCATTATATAGGGAGTTAAGTTTATATAGGTCCTTTAATGTGAAGCCAGTCTCCAGTCTCTGAAGGATGCCATTAGTATGAAACTAATCTATTGCTAACCAAATTGGAAGTTTTTTTTCATGTTCATGTAGATGCCTTTGGTATAGTGATGGAGCTATTTTGACACAACCCGATGGAAAAACGGACCCGGCCCGCCACGTCACCGGGTGGGTTGTAACGCCACCATGACAAGCTAACGAGGACTTTTTTTTAAAGCCTAAATGTAGAGTGGGAAAAAAAACGAGGTGGATGGAGGGGCAAAGGGATTTATTGCGGGAAAGAGCAAAAGTTGCGGAGGAGGAGAAGGCAGTCTCTCTCTTGTGCATAAGCAAAGGGAGTTCTCTCTCTCTCTCTATCTCTCTATCTCTCTCTCTCTCTCTCTCTCTCTCTCTCTCTCTCTCTCTCGTTCTCGAAGCAAGAAGGACTCTCTCTCCCGCTCTCGGAACTAGGCAAGGGAGCTTGTGAAGGAGGGGAACGAAGAAGGAGGTTGTTGTTGCATGAAAACGGAAGGAGAGGAGGTAAAGGCATCGAAGGGCTCTCGCTCTTGGAACTAGGTATAAGCAAGAGAAAAAGCATCGAAGAAAGTACTCTCTTGCTTGTGCATGAGCAAGGGATTCGACCTAAGGAAGCAAGAGGGAAGCTCAAGGCAGGCAAGCAAGGAGTTGCTCTCTCTCTTTCGTAGATGAGCAAGCAGGAAGTGACTATCTCTGATCGAGCATAAGTCAAGCATAAGGAAGAGGGAACTCTCTCCCTCGAGAATAAGGAAAGCAAGGCAAGGGGAGGTGCTCTCTCTCTCTCTCTCTTGCTCCATCTCTCTCTCTCTCTCTCTCTCTCTCTCTCTCTCTCTCTCTCTCTCTCTCTCTCTCTCTCTCTCTCTCTCTCTCGTGGATCATAAGCAAGAGGAAAGCACAAAGGCCAACATAGAGGAGTTCTTCATCATATCATTAGCACAAACTTGTTTCTCATGTTGACCAATTTTGGAGCCGTTAATGGCCTGCGTAATCATGTAAAGGGAGCTTAAACTCCTATTTGTCAGTTAATCCGAGTGTTGATGCTGCTAACAGCTCGCCTTAGCTACCAATTACATTGTACTCAGAGCTTGAATTGATGAATTGAATTTTACGGTGATTGACATATCCTTTTGCACTTGTTGCTCTTATTCTCTCTCACGCCTCTCACAGTCAGAGGTCCCGTGGCTACCGGCTCATGTTCAGACATATATCTCCCGACACCGGCTACTACCAAATCAAAATAAAGGAATCAACCAATATATCCCTTTTGAATTTATAGTAATGTCATTTTTCATGACTAATTCAGTAACTATATTCAATAGATTGATGTAGGATGTTTTCATACCCTATCTAGATGATTTTTTCCTTGTTTTGTTTGACGATTTTCCAATCTACTCGGATAATGAGGAAGAACACGAAGACCGCGTGAGAAAGGTACTAGATCCTCTTAAAAAATACAAGCTATTTGCTAAGATGAGCAAGTGCTCATTCTTCTCTCCAAAGATCAAATACTTGGGATTTATTCTCTCTCAAAAAAGGCATCTTGGTGGACCCTGCTAAAGTTCAAGACATAGCTGAATGGTCCGAGCCATCTAATGTAAGTGAGCTTAGAGGATTCTTGGGGATTATAGGATCGTATAGAATCTTTATAAAAGATTATTCTATGATCGCTTCATACTTAACCGATCTTTCGAAGAAAGGGGCGAAGATAAATTGGGAACTGCAACACCAAGAAAGATTTGATAAACTTAAGCAGTATATCACTAATGCACCTTGTCTAAATCTACCAAATTTCAACCATACCTTTGATGTCATCATTGATGCTAGTGGTATAGCACTTGGAGGAGTATTAGTTCAAGAAGATAGACCAATAGCTTTCACCTCACATAGCTTAAGAGTCATGAACAGAACTACCCAACCCATGAACTCAAAATATCGACAGTCATTCATGCTCTAAATCTATGGAGGCATCACTTATTAGGAAGGAAGTTCCAAGTTATAACCAACCATAAGATCTTAAAGTGGATCTTCACACAATCAACCTTGAATAAGGAAAATGCAGTTGCAGATTCACTCAATCAAAAACTCTTTCTGAGCCTCATATATGTACCCAACAACCCGATCATTGAAAGGATCAAGGAAGCCACATCCTTAGATCCAGAGTATCAAAGGTAGCTTGAGACTATAGAGAATCAAAGAATATACCATCAATGATGCACCTCATATATGATGACCATTGTCTCTATTATAGAGATAGATTATATGTACCAAAGGGGGAATATTTTTTGGTGAGAATTTTTTGATGAGAGATTTTTTGAAATCGAAAAAGAAAATTCAAAAAAAGATTCCCTTCCTATCTCATGTTGGGTGGCTCCAACATTGCTTATGCAAACTATTTCTCGCTTGATCTCTTGCTCTCTTCCTCTTTCATACCATGTCTCTTACTCTGTTCCTCCCTCATTCCCTTGGCACCTCTTCCTTTGGCAATTTGTAATCCCTTCCTCTTTTGTTTTGTGTTCTCTCTCTCTCTCTCTCTCTCTCTCTATATATATATATATATATATATATATATATATATATATATATATTGCTCTCTTCTTCTTTCATTTTGTCTCTACCTCTCTTTCTCTCTCATTTCATGTCTCTTCCTCTCCCATTTCTTTGGCACCACCATTGCCCAAGAAAAATCACAATCTCTTCCTCTTCTTCTTCTCTCTCTCTCTCTCTCTCTCTCTCTCTCTCTCTCTCTCTCTCTCTCTCTCTCTCTCTCTCTCTCTCTCTCTCTCTCTCTCTCTCTCTCTCTCTCTCTCTCTCCCCCCCTCCAATGATTGTGAGAATTTAACAAAATTAAGATACCCTCTTTCTCTCTTATGCCATTCCAAGTTCCATTATCTCTCTCTCTTTCTCTATCAATGATGGTGAGATATCGATAAAATTAAGATGCTCTCTCATATGCCATCAATCCCTCTCTCTCTCTCTCTCTCTCTCTCTCTCTCTCTCTCTCTCTCTCTCTCTCTCCTTCCTGCTTGTTATGTACCACCAACGTTGCCTGTGCAAGTTATTGTCTTCTCCCACTTTTGCTCTTTATCTTCTCTTTAATTTCACTGCCATCGGGATTATAAAAGCTACTAACTTATCCCATCTCTCTCTCTCTCTCTCTCTCTCTCTCTCTCTCTCTCTCGTATTTCTCATTTACCATTATGGAGGCTACCTCCCTCCCTCTATCTCTCCCTCTCTCTCTTTATAATGTTGTGTAATTAACAAAATGCAAGCGACTACCCTTTGTGCTCTTAAGCCATTTCACTCTCTTTCCACACACACTCTCTCTCCCCCCTTTTAATATTGATATCACAAAAATTAAGATACTCTCTTTGGGCTCTCTCTCTCTCTCTCTCTATCTCTAGATGGGATCCCCCTCCCTCCTGACATTACCAACAAAACCTTTATATAAAAACAGAAACAACGAATCTTTTTTGTGGACCAATATGTTATTTGTCTTTTTTTGTTCACCTAATGTCGGTGTATCAAACAATTACAAGGAATCACAAGAATTTTAGAGCACAATACTGTCTCGTCCAAACTATTATGACTTATGTGCATTGAAGACCATGAGCCAATGAGAGTGATTAACTATCATGAAGATTTCATGCTATAACTTTATGGGATCCAATATAACAATATCAAGGATTATGGTTAATAAGAAATATAGGATGGTAGTACTCTCTCTCTCTCTCTCTCTCTCTCTCTCTCTCTCTCTCTCTCTCTCTCTCTCTCTCTCCTCCATAGTTGACCATGGCGAGAGACATGTGATGAGAAAGAGAAAAATTTCATTACATTAAAAAAAGGGTTTACAATGGCCTCAATAGGGAGGTGGATGGGGGTAAGGCAATGGTGGAAACATTTATGATAGAATGCCATATGGCCACTAGTATGGGACAAAACCTCTGTATCCATGCAAAAAAGGAAAAGGGGAGCACCCATTGTTGGAGGCGAGAAGAGACGTCCATCCATGTGGCGTTGAGATGCGAGTGTAGGATCCAATGGAACATCGGGTGGCATGGTGGATGTGGAGTGTATGGGACTCATGGCAGGAGTGCTAGTAGGAAACAGGAGTGGATGGATGCATAGATATAGAACCCAATGGTGGCTGCATTGATGCAAAATAGGAAACCCCTTTGATATGAGACTACTCCCCCAAACTAGGGTAGTGCATGATGGGCAATGCATTTCGAGAAGCACCTCTCTTCCATCTCTATGCTAATGCAATGCAAATTGAGAGTTTTACATGCCCTTGCCATAGTGTTTGCCCCAACAAAATAATCAAGCACTACATCTCCCTCTTGAGAGAAAGTGTTAGGCATCCACCTCCATAGAATACCTAACATAATATAGCCTAGAGGAAATATAATATTTTTTGATGTCCTTACGTGAGTGGTTGTGCTAGCCAAAAATACCTCATGAAAATCTTGTTATGTTTGGATATGTAATGGATTGGATTCCCAACATTGTCTATGTTGTATGGTTGTGTCCCAACAAAAGGCTTTGACTCCTTGTGTATGTCCTTCTCTACTTCAAAACCCTTGGCATTGGTAGCTATGTTGTCAGCTTCTCAATTATAGTGAATGGATGCACATAAACATCTCCTAAATGTTATCATTTTGATAGTGAACTATGAAGATGTTGATCATCGTGTTGGAATTAGGGTTGCAGAGAAACGCACACATCTTGGAGAAGACAAAGGAAGCTCAAGGCACACAATAGAGAGTGTGTTACTTAGTGTGCAATGGAAAGATAGATAGCCCTAGAGTGATGGGCGTGTATACAATGCACAGGGGAAAAAACCTCCTAAAGAGGGAAAAAATGCCTCAGTGGTCCCAGTGTGTTCACACACATCACTACCACATGTAAATGGTAACAAATCCCCCCTGGAGTGATGCGGTGAACTAGAGCTAGCACATGAGTAAAGGGAAGTGCCATGCCCTGAGGACATGATCAGTCTACAAAGGGGAGTAAGCCCCAAGCTTTACGGAAAGCTTCAAGCTTCTCACGAAACAATGCCTTTGTGAAAAGATCTGCAAGGTTGTCCTATGTTGGCACATAAGCCAAGCTGATCTCTCCTGCTGAGAGCCTCTCCCTAACATAGTGGTAATGCACCTCAATGTGCTTTGTGCGAGCATGAAAAACTGGGTTCCTTGCAAGTGCCAATGCACTCTGACTGTCAGTGTAGATAGTGTTGGCAATGTCCTGTCCACACCCAAATCAGCCATAAGGCGTCTGAGCCATACACACACAACCGTAGCTGTGAAGACTGCCCTGTACTCAGCCTCACAACTCAAAGTGGCCACAATAGGTTTCTTCTTGCTCAACCATGATATACATGAACTGCCAAGCATGAAACAAAAACCACTTGTGGACACTCGCGTGTCAAAACAACCAGCCCAATCTGAGTCCGAAAAAGCATGTAAGTCTGGTGGCAATGATCCCCCCTTGGGATAAAACAAGCCAAGATGTAAAGTGCCACTAAGGTAGCGGAAAATCTTCTTGACAGCCTGCCAATGCTTAGACCCTGGTCTAAGCATAAATCTATTGACTTGTGAGACTGTAAACTGAATAATTGGCCTCGTGTTGCATACATAAATGAGGCAGCCAACAAGAATTTGGTAAAGAGTGACATCAATAGGATCGCCATCATCATGTAGACTCAACTTCAAACCTGTTTCCATGGGAGTGGCAATAGGTTTGCAATCCTCAAGTCCAAACTTACATAGCAATGTCTCTATGTAACTTTTCTGACACAAAGCAATACCACCATCACACTGCTTAAATTGTATACCCAAGTAATGATGCAACATCCCCAAATCTTTCATCTTGAATGTAGCAGTCAAATCAGCCTTAAATTCAGCAATATGTCTCTCATTTGGTCCAGTGATAAACAAATCATCGACATAAAGAACCACAATGAGAAGTACATCACCCTCACGCTTTACATACAATGTGCTTTCTGTTGGACTGTTACGAAAGCCTTGTTTGACCAAATGAGTGTCAACTTTCTCATACCAAGCACGAGGAGATCGCTTCAACCCAATACAAAGCCTTCTTACTTATGCACACTTTGTCTCTCCTGTCCTTTTATGAAAAAACCGCGAGGTTGTGTTACATAAACTTCCTCAAATATGTCACCATTCAAGAAAGCAGTAACAATGTATGATTGATGTATATCACAACCAAAATGAGCTGCCAATGCACATAGAAAACGCACAGTAGTCATACGACAAGTGGGAGCAAAAGTCTCTTCATAATCTATGCCTGTTTGTTGTGCATAACCCTTTGCAACAATTCGAGCCTTATGGCGATCGATCTCACCATCCGGCTTGCGTTTCAACTTGTAAACCCACTTCGTACCAATGGCCTTTTTGCCAGGAGGTAAATCACGTAAAGTCCATGTGTCATTTTCTATAAGTGCATCATATTCTGATTGCATGGCAGCCATCCAATTTTTTGAATTCTGTGCCTGATCAAAAGAGAGAGGCTCCTCAACATCATGTAAGCTAGACACAGCCAAATCATAACAATCTGATGCATAAGATGCGTGGCAAGAGCTTGAACGAGTACGACTAGACAAAGGTGCATCCAATTTATTGTCACGCAAAGTGTGCACCAACCATTTTGGCATACCTCTAGCCTGGTCATTTCTAGCCCTTTCCTCATCAAGTACATCATGTACATCTGCATCAATAATAGGCTGATCTGTAACATTTTCAGAAACCCCCATAGGCTGTACATTTGCCTCATTGGAACTTACATTTGTATTTCCACCACTGAAAAGAGGCAACAAAGTGTCATAAATGTCCCGTGAGCTTACATTACTGTCTCTAGTACATGACAGCAAGGGCTGAACAGAATCTTCCACAAACACTACATCCCGTGAAACCAAAATACATTTTGTTTGCAGATGATACAACCTGTAACCTTTGCTTTCAGCACTATAATCAACAAAAATACATTTGACATCCTTATCATCCAATTTTCTGCGCTGCACTTGTGGCACCAAAGCATATGCCAAACAGCCAAAAACACGCATGTGCTCAATAGAAGGCTTTCTATCATGCCATGATTCATATGGAGTAATAGACAGCAAAGCTTTCGTAGGACACCTGTCAAGTACATAAGTGGCACACATGATTGCCTCAAGCCAAAAAGAATGCGGCAAAGCTTGACTTTTGACCATACATCGTGCCATTTCCGTCAGTGACCTGTTTTTCCTCTCAGCAACACCATTTTGCTGAGGTGTATAAGGCACTCTACATTGGTGTTTTATCCCAAGACTAGCTAGAAATGCATTAAATTCATGAGACATATACTCCCTCCCTCGATCGGAACGGAGGGTGCCCATAGAACATTTTGAGACATTTTCAGCCATAGCCAGAAATTGGTTGAAGCAATAAAAACTTCGGACTTCGCTTTAAGCGGAAATATCCACGCATGCCTGGAGTAATCATCAATGAAAGTCACGAAGTACAGGTAATTGCCCAAGGAGGGAGTTTGCATGGGCCCACAAACATCACTATGCACGAGCTGCAACCTGCATGTGGCCCGAACTGAACCATCCTTTGAAAACTTAGAACATTGCATCTTACCCAAAATACAGCCTTCGCAAACATGTTTGACAGGTGCTTCAAGAGGCGGCAAAGAAGCAACCATATCAGATTTCTACAAACACAGCAAACTGGAAAAATTCAGATGACCAAAACGTGCATGCCAAAGTTTTGCATCTGAAATAGCCCTTGAATCTGCAACAGCATTTGCAAAATTTTGTCCACACTTGTCATACAAAGTGAGCTTACACATCCCACGACACAAAAGGCTAGATGCAACAATTTCATCACCAAAACTGAGATCATGAACTGTACATCTGTCATCCACAAATTTGACTACAAGTCCAAGTCTAGCAAGTGCGGATACAGACAAAAGATTCTTCTTGATCCCAGGTACATAAAGTGCATCAACAAGTGTGAAATAATTGCCATTAGCAGTAGTAAGCACAATATTTCCAACTCCCTGAACAGGATAAGAGGCATTGTTGGCACAAGTGACTGAATTCCCATGAGGGACAGACTTGAGAGAGGTGAACAATTCACGATGTGAGGTAATGTGCTTTGTAGCACCACTGTCGAAATACCACACATGTGAATCTGCAGCAATTGACAAGCATGCATCATATACAGCAAGATTGTAAGTGCACTCTGCGCTAAAAGCCCATTCTGCATCAACATCAACATCACAGTCTCCTTTCACAGAAGACTCAACAATTGCTGCATTTGTAGTGGAACCAGCATTTGCAGTGGAGCCACCCTCTTTCTTCTTAGCCTCTTTGGCCTTCAACTTAGGACACGACTTGATCAAGTGATCATTAGCTTTAAAATAATGGCAACGCATCTTCTTTTTGCCCTTATCACCAGAATTGCCAGACGAAGTGCTGCCAGCATAAGCATTAGGAACATAAGTTTTGCCACTCGCAGCAGAATCATAAGAAGTGGCTGCATTACTGTTACCACCTTTTCTTTGAGAAGCAGTAAAAGCCTATTCAACTGCACGCTGTCTAGTCCTATTTTTTCTGGAAAGTGACTCTTGTAACAGCAATGTGCATAATGCATCAAACGTGACAACTTCTGGATTTCCTTGGGTCATAAGTCTCCAAGTACTAGCAAAAGTCTGGTAGGAATCTGGTAAGGCATAAAGAACAGTCTGCACTAGGGAATCGTCTGAAATGACTTCACCTGCAGAAATGAGTTGCTCATTGATATCCTTGACAGTAGCAAGGAAACTGTCCATATCATTTTCCTCATGCATAATCTTCGACTCCAGCTCTTTACGCAACAAAGCAATTTTAGCCTCATTGCGACTTGCATAAAGACCACCAAAAATATCCCAAGTCTGTTTTGCAGATTTTGCTGAATGGATGTGAGGAACAATGCTACGCTTCACAGACAATGCAATCAATGCATGAGCCTGCGCATCCTTAACATCCCAACGAGCTTGATCTACCGTAGGCAAAACAACTCTAACAACAGCAATCCTTGCAGCAAGACCTGCAACATCCTCAACATCGCCTAGATCCTAAGAACCAGGACGTACATCAATGCCCTGCACAATATTCTAGACGCCCTTTGACACAAGAACGTGTTGCATCATATAAGCCCACATAGGGTAATTGTCCCCATCGAACCCGTCCTCAGCAGCAAACATCTTGAACACATTTGTGTTGTTGTTGTCAGCCATGGTAAAGCTACTTCAATCTCATATTGATTTAAAAAAAAGGCTCTAAGCTATGTGTTATACAAGCTGCTTCAAACTCACATCGATTTAAAAATAAAAGCTTTAAGCTATGTGATATAAAAGCTGCTGCAATCTCACATCATTAAAAAAAAATCTCTAAGCTATTTGTGCCGTTTGAAAAGACAATTGTATGCATGAAGGAGGTACAAGAATTTTGAAAGTAAGAGTATAGACAACGAACTAATCACGAGGCCTACATAATAACCACAAATGATAGTGCATTTTCCCATTCTCCCTAATGACTAGATAGCAAGCACATTGTTGGTGCATGAATTCACAATCAAATCGAGAGAGCCATTGTATACAAACAAAGATTCTTTTGAAGTCATCATTGTAAGAACCATAATTACTATAACCTTCATTAAAGTAGTTGCCCGTTATTTAGGAGATATCCCTCTTCCAAACTAATTTTAGCCTAATAACTTAGACAACCATCCAAACATTTATATTGATATATTAGTTAAAGTAGTATTACGATGGCAACCACCACACATATTTTGAGACTCATGATGGGCATACTATTGGATATCATGGGAGAGAGAGAGAGAGAGAGAGAGAGAGAGAGAGAGAGAGAGAGAGAGAGAGAGAGAGAGAGAGAGAAGTTAATCTTCCTTTAGGCCTATAATTTATGCACTATTTCATGCTTTGATCATCACAAAAAACCATGTCATGTGCATGATTTGTACATAACACAAACAAGTGCTCAAGCCCTTCCCAAGGTATATGTCATTGTGTAACACTTATCCAACCTCACATTGACATAAGAATTTGAAGCAAGGGGGTGTTGACGATGCTACTCGAGATCAATAATCATGATCCAATACCAATTATTGGAAGGCAAAGCAAAGCTTTGAGAAGGAGAATGTCAAGGGTTGTGTGCTTAGAGTTATTGATTAATGTGCTAATACATAGATAAAGGGTAGCCTTGGAATGACGAATGTATTTACAATGCACAAAGGAAAATTGCTCCTAGTAGGGGGGAAAGGTCTTCATGGTCCTCAGTGTGTTACATGGTGACATCATTAATGTTAGGGCAATACAGATATAAGGGTAGCCTTGGAATGACGAATGTATTTACAATGCACAAGGAAAAAATCCCCCTAGAAGGGGGAAAAGGTCTTCGTGTGTTACATGGTGACATCATTAATGTTAGGGCAACCGGCTTAAACAAAGACATCACAATGCGAGAGAATTATCATCTCTTTTAGCATGCTAAATGTTAATTATTGATGGGTATAGCTTACCTTACCCTTCGTCGTACTACATGATTAGCACGCCTTACAATTATGCCTTATGCTATGGAGCCATTTAAAAAAGCGCACTTTTACAACTCTATCTATGTTGTGAAGCAATCATTGTGAAAAAGAGAGAGTTTCTCAATCCACACCCCAAGCTTTTAGCAAGGAGCCATGGCTATCCCAACCATCTTTCTCAAATGGTTAACACTCTAAAACACACAAAAAAAACAACCTTATCATACAATTTTCTATGTTGCGTTTGTGGAATCAAAGCATAAGCTAAACAACCAGAAACGCGCATGTGATCAATAGAATGATTCTTATCATGACATTCTTCATAAGGAGTCATAGACTACAAAGCTTTCATAGGATACCTGTTAAGTACGTAAGTAGCACACATGATGTCCTCAAACCAAAACGAATGTGGAAATGATTGACTCTTGACCATACATCGTGCCATCTCCGTAAAGCAAACTGTTTTTCCTTTCAACAACACCAATGTGTTGAGGTGTATACGGCACTGTACATTGGTGTTTTATCCACCGATTAGCCAGAAATGTAGTAAACTCATGAGAACTATCACAATGTAGTACTGGAACCTCTTGAATGCCTAGATCTCCCACTAGACGAGCTAACCTTATGACTTCCTTGCTGGCGTCAAACACATCAACATACTTTGCCTCAGTGGTAGATAAAGACTTGCAGTCTTGGAGACACGATCTCCAAGAGATAGCCGCTCCAGCAAAGATGAGCACATAGCCAAATGTGGATCTTCTATTATCCACACAATCCGCATCAGTGTAACCCACAATAGATGCATCGTTTTTTTTGAAGCGTAAACACTTGCTAGTTGTACCCTTCAGGTATCTAGATTTTCTTCACTGCTTCCCAATGTTTCTTGCCATGGTTTGACATGTACCTACTAACCACTCCCACTGCATGTGCAATGTCTGGTCTTGTGGCTACCATAGCGTACATCAAACCGCCAACTGCTGAAGAATATGACACTTTCGCCATTTCCTCTTTCTCAACATCTGTCTTGGGAGAATCTTCCTTGCTAAGTTTTAAGTATGCTTGCATTGGGGTACTCAATGACTTCCCCCCCTGCATACTAAATTGTTGCAAGACCTTGTGGATGTACTTTTCTTGAGACAATTCAAGAATTCCACGTTGCCTATCTCTTTTGATGCGCATACCAAGAAAGTGGTTGGCATTTCCCAAGTCTTTCATGGAAATCTGAGTGCTTAGCACCCCTTTCAACTGATTGATCTTATCAATTGATTTCCCTGCAATGAGCATATCATCTACATACAAGATCAAGATGATTAAAGAACCATCGTTCAACTTTCTTGTGTATAAGCAATGATCCTCTTTACTCCTTATGTAACCCTGAGACTGCATGAATTTATCGAATTTCTGGTACCACTGCCTTGAACCTTGCTTGAGGCTATAAAGTGCCTTTTCAACTCTACATACCAATTTTGCACTCGTTGGCTTTTGAGTTTCACATACGAAACCCTCTCGCTGTTTCATGTAGACATCTTCATCTAGATCCCCGCGAAGAAATGTTGTTTTCACATCCATTTGGACAAGTTCCATGTCCCGGATAGCAACCAAACCAAGCACGATGCGGAGTGTAGTCATCTTGACTACTGGAGAGAGAGAAAATATCAAAATCCACACCTTTTTGCTACTTAAAACCCTTGGCAACTAGAGAGCCTTGTACCTAGGCTCGGGATCTTCTATTGTATACTTCTTCTTATATACCCACTTGCAAGGTAAAACATGTTTTCCCTATGGTAGTTCAACCAAATCCCATGTCTCATTAGCCACAATCGAATTATATTCTGATTACATAGCTAGCTCCCACTTAGCGCTATCATCTAGTTGTATAGCTTCTTTGTAGCAGGTTGTCTCTCCAACATCATTGACCAATGTGGTGTATACTCAGCTCAAACCGCTCGTGCGGACGTGATACTCTCTCGGAGAATCTCGATGCCTGACTGCTGGATTTTGCTCCCTCTGGAGCAATAGTAGTATCTTGCACTTGAAGATTAGGTGCATCACTACTAAACTGAGTTGTTTCGGAGGCTACATCCTCAAATCGAACGCGTCTTTACTCGATCTCTTTAATGGGCTTCTTCAGCTTCTTTGATTCATTGAAAATGACGTGAGCTGCAAATGACTTTGCAAGATTCTATGTGCCAGAGACGATAGCCCATCTGTCCATCTGCACCATAGCCAATAAAAATGCATTTGTATGACGTGGGATCTAACTTGCGACGAAGTTCTTTGGGCACATGTGCATATGCCCTACATCCAAACACACGTAAATGCTCATAGCTTGGCGTTTTCTTAGTCCATAACTCCTATGGAATCTTGAAATTCAAGGAGAGCCAGGTGACCTATTGATAATGTGCACTACTGTTAGACCAGCTTCCGCCCAAAACTCTGGAGTAAGTTTCACCATAGAAATCATAGAGATAATTCGCTCTTGAATCGTACAATTCATTCTTTCAGCTATCCCATTTTGGGCAGGTGTGTACGGAGAAGTAAACTGCTTACGAATGTCTCTTTGATTAGAAAAATCCTTGAACTCCGTGGAGACATATTCTCCGCTATTGTTCGTGCGAAAAGCTTTGAGCTTCTTTCATGATTGGTTCTCAACCATGGCGAGGAATTTTTGGAACGTAGAAAAGACTTCTTCCTTACGCTTAAGGAGATACACCCACACCTTTCTAGTAGAATCATGTATGAGCGTGAGAAAGTAGTTTGCCCCCCCTAGAGTCTTATGTGGCATTGGACCACACAAATTGTTGTGCACTAAGTCCAGGTATTTGCCTAGTGTCTTGTTCGATGGCGAAGATGTCAACCTATTCTATTTGCCGTATAGACAATGCTCACACAATGGAAAATCCATGTAATCTAGCACATGTAAGTAGCCAAAATTGTGAAGTGTTTTCATTCCCTTCTGGCTAATATACCTTAGCCGGCTATGCCACAACTCAGTAGACGGTAGCTCGGTAACATAGCTAGAGTGTTCACTGACGCTAGATACAAACATAGAGTACATGGATTCGTTTTTATGACCTTTCATCATGACAAGGTTGTTCTTGCGGATTAGCCAAGAACTATTACCAAATACCGTAGTGTAACCAAGGTCATCCAATTTCCCTATAGAAAGCAAACTCTTTGTAAGCTTGGGCACATGTCTGACATTCTGCAAAAGTAGTGCCATTATGCATGTGAAGCTTCACATCACCAATGCCAATAATGTCAAGCTCATAGGAATCACCAATCTTAACTATGCCTTGCATGGAGGCATAAGAGGAAAACCAATCTCTATGCAGTGTGACATGAAAATTTGCACTAGATTCGAGAATCCAATTCTGTGCGTAACCCTTATTCTGTGCAACCAAAGCATCTAGAGTGAGATCCGAAGTGAAAATGAGAATATCTAAGGGATCTGATGTCGCCTCTGTATGAATCACTGATGGCATAACATTCATCACTGAAGGAGGAGCATCCTCTACTGCAGTGGTAGGAATGGGAGACTCAACGACGTTGATCTTTATTGTCCTTTTGCCTTTGTCAGACTTATCTTTTTGCACGTTTTTTTGGTCTCTTACGAAAGTGCAACAATCCTTTTTATAATGACCCTTTTTGTGGCAATAGTGACATTTCTGGCACTGCGCTCTCTACTAGAGTGTTTCTGCTTGGACTACAAGGATTTCACTCTCTACTGTTGCTTGTCATGGCCTCTTTGCTTCATTGAACTGCCAGCCATATATGCATCTCCATGTATAGCATCTTTTTCAAAGAATTCGGTGTTTCGCTCAAATTCAAAACACATAGAGGTCAAATACCATGTCATATGAGATATATTGGTTGACAAGCACATTGATCTTGCCAAGGTTTACACTGACGAAAACCCCGCAAATGCTCTCACAAAGAGCTTAGCCTCGGAGCGGTTTACACGTGCATAGAGATTATAGGTGTAGGATAAAGCATGTCGATGCTTCATTGACTTTGTATAGACTAACTATACTGACGCCACTATTGGCCACCCTGACCTTCAAGTGGGAGGTTATTGGGATGTAGGCCAGGTGGCTATGGGAATCACCCCTTACATACTTTTTCTATCATAAGCTTAGGGAGAGAAAGTGAGAGTTGACTTGAACTCTCACTTTCCTACTCCACTAACCCCAAGCTTTGTGTGATGTTTCTGCTTCATCTCCTTCTCTCCTCCACTCTCTTGCACTCACCGCACGGGATAATCGATCCTCCCTACATGCACAAGTTTCAACTTGCATGTAGCCCTTACTGAACCATCCTTTGGAAATTTTGAACGTTGCATCTTACCAATAATGCAATCTTCACAAAAATGCTCAGAAGGTGCTTCAAGAGGTCGCAATTGAAGCAACCATATCAGATTTTTGCAAATAGGCAAAATTCAGATGCCCAAACGTGCATGCCAAAGTTTTGCATTTGAAATAGCTTTTGAATCCAAGACTGCATTTGCAAAATTCTACCCACACTTGTCATACAAAGTTATCTTATACAATCCACGACAAAAAATGCTAGATGCAACTACCTCATTACCAAAATTGAGATCATGAATCGTATATATGTCATCCACAAATTTGACAACAAGACCAAGTCTTGCAAGTGCCGATACATACAAAATGTTTTTTTTAATCCCTGGTACATAAAGTGCATCAACAAATGTAAAAGAACTGCCATTTGCAGTAGTTAGAACAATCTTTCAACTCCCTTGACACCAAACATGTGAATCTGCAACAATTGACATACATGATCATGGATAGAAGGATCATAAGTGCAATCTGCACTAAATGTCCACTTTGCATCTACATCAACATCACAATCTCCTTGAAACCAAACACGTGAATCTACAACAACTGATATACGTGTATCATGGATAGAAGGATCATAGGTGCAATGTGCATTAAATGCCCACTTTGCATCTAAATCAGCATCCCAATCTCCTTTCCCAAAAGATTCTACAATAGCTGCACTTGTAGTGGAACCAGTCTTGTTCTTCTTGGCCTCTTTTGCCTTCTATTTAGGACATTTGTTTATCAAGTTATCTTTAGCCTTGCAATAATGGCAATGCATCTTCTTTTTGCCTTTTTCACCAAAATTTCTAGACGATGTGCCGTTAGCAGATGCATTAGGAAGTTAGGAAAATGTGATTTGCTACTCATCAAAGAACCATGAGAAGTGGCTACATTGTTGTTACCACCTTTTCATTGAGCAACAACAAAAGCCTATTCAATTGCATGTTGCTTAGCCATGTTCTTTCTTGAAAGTGACTCTTGCAACATCAATGTGCATAATGCATCAATTTTAGCTACTATATTTATATAAAATACAGACACTTTGCAATGTAATGTCTGTATGATTTAAAAGCTAAAGTGGCCAAGGGTAAGGTGGGAGAGCCACTTCGAGTGCCTACGATCACTAGGAGTTTTGGAGTTGTTATGAAAGAGCTACCAAATGAGCCATCTAGTCAACGAAGTAAAGTGAAGAGGCTTATAAGGGGAGAAATAGAGAGCTATTTGGAAGGCCGGGGGAGGCCAAAGAAGTGCATGAGTGGCAAGAGTAGAGGGCATTGGCAATGGTGGCGCATATCACTAAGGATCTGGAGAAGAAAAAGTCAGAAAGGCTAGAATGCTCAAATGCCAAAACCATTCAACAGCTTTCTTTGAAAGCTTCGGACACTCTAGAAAAGGAAATCCCAGCGATAGAATCTATCTAGAACAGTGTTGGAATAGAAATCAAGGAACCAAAAAAGGGCTCGAAAAGAGAACCCAGAGAATGAGGTACGATAAGTCAAGGTGGACTTGACTAGAGCTGATAAACTTGATGTAGGGATAGAAGGTGCTCATCAAAAACAATTTAAATCCCACAAAAGGATCCACTGCTAAGAGATGCAAGAGGTCTACAGAGGCATGGCACTACGAAGATAGTTTTCCTTAGGGGAGGCCATCAAGCTCAGATAGTAGTTTTAGAAATTTACACGATCAGTTATGTATTAAAGTGTGTGAGAGAATCTAGAAGCTAACTATTGAACTCGATGATATCAAAAGAACATCACTTGAAGTGGCTAGTTTCATTAGAAGACAGAGGAACAGTGAATCAGACACAATGGTAGTAGACTTATCTAAAAGAAAGTACAAGTCATCAAGATCGACTATAAGATCAAAAAACAGTGGGAGTCACTGTTAAGGGTGATTTTGGATGGTGGTGCGAGAGTCAATATTTTGGGGGAGCATGTTAGATAAAGGTTAGGGATTTAGAAGAAGAAACTTGCTCCTTTGAGAAGTTTAAGACCATTTTTCTGGTTCTGGATGTCCAAGGTGCATATAGTAGGCTCTTAGGAAGGCCATGGCTAAGGAGTGTAGGAGCCATACATGATTATGCAGGCCAAAAACTAACAATACAAGCACCCAATAGAAGAATCTATATTAAAACTAACAACCCCAAAAGTTGGAGAAGATGCTCTTAGGAGATATCCTTTTACGGTGATTGACATATCCTTTTGCACTTGTTGCTCTTATTCTCTCTCACGCCTCTCACAGCCAGAGGTCCCGTGGCTACCCGGCTCATGTTCAGACATATATCTCCCGACACCGGTTACTACCAAATCAAAATAAAGGAATCAACCAATATATCACTTTTGAATTTATAGTAATGTCATTTTTCATTAATGCACCTTGTCTAAATCTACCAAATTTCAACCATACCTTTGATGTCATCATTGATGCTAGTGGTATAGCACTTGGAGGAGTATTAGTTCAAGAAGATAGACGAATAGCTTTCACCTCACATAGCTTAAGAGTCATGAACAGAACTACCCAACCCATGAACTCAAACTATCGACACTCATTCATGCTCTAAATCTATGGAGGCATCACTTATTAGGAAGGAAGTTCCAAGTTATAACCAACCATAAGATCTTAAAGTGGATCTTCACACAATCAACCTTGAATAAGGAAAATGCAGTTGCAGATTCACTCAATCAAAAACTCTTTCTGAGCCTCATATATGTACCCAACAACCCGATCATTGAAAGGATCAAGGAAGCCACATCCTTAGATCCAGAGTATCAAAGGTAGCTTGAGACTATAGAGAATCAAAGAATATACCATCAATGATGTACCTCATATATGATGACCATTGTCTCTATTATAGAGATAGATTATATGTACCAAAGGGGGAATATTTTTTGGTGAGAATTTTTTGATGAGAGATTTTTTGGAATCGAAAAAGAAAATTCAAAAAAAGATTCCCTTCCTATCTCATGTTGGGTGGCTCCAACATTGCTTATGCAAACTATTTCTCGCTTGATCTCTTGCTCTCTTCCTCTTTCATACCATGTCTCTTACTCTGTTCCTCCCTCATTCCCTTGGCACCTCTTCCTTTGGCAATTTGTAATCCCTTCCTCTTTTGTTTTGTGTTCTCTCTCTCTCTCTCTCTCTCTCTCTCTCTCTCTCTCTATATATATATATATATATATATATATATATATATATATATTGCTCTCTTCTTCTTTCATTTTGTCTCTACCTCTCTTTCTCTCTCATTTCATGTCTCTTCCTCTCCCATTTCTTTGGCACCACCATTGCCCAAGAAAAATCACAATCTCTTCCTCTTCTTCTTCTTCTTCTTCTCTCTCTCTCTCTCTCTCTCTCTCTCTCTCTCCCTCCAATGATTGTGAGAATTTAACAAAATTAAGATACCCTCTTTCTCTCTTATGCCATTCCAAGTTCCATTATCTCTGTCTCTTTCTCTATCAATGATGGTGAGATATCGATAAAATTAAGATGCTCTCTCATATGCCATCAATCCCTCTCTCTCTCTCTCTCTCTCTCTCTCTCTCTCTCTCTCTCTCTCTCTCTCTCTCTCTCTCTCTCTCTCTCTCTCTCTCTCTCTCTCCTTCATGCTTGTTATGTACCACCAACATTGCCTGTGCAAGTTATTGTCTTCTCCCACTTTTGCTCTTTATCTTCTCTTTAATTTCACTGCCATCGGGATTATAAAAGCTACTAACTTATCCCATCTCTCTCTCTCTCTCTCTCTCTCTCTCTCTCTCTCTCTCTCTCGTATTTCTCATTTACCATTATGGAGGCTACCTCCCTCCCTCTATCTCTCCCTCTCTCTCTTTATAATGTTGTGTAATTAACAAAATGCAAGCGACTACCCTTTGTGCTCTTAAGCCATTTCACTCTCTTTCCACACACACTCTCTCTCCCCCCTTTTAATATTGATATCACAAAAATTAAGATACTCTCTTTGGGGTCTCTCTATCTCTATCTCTAGATGGGATCCCCCTCCCTCCTGACATTACCAACAAAACCTTTATATAAAAACAGAAACAATGAATCTTTTTTGTGGACCAATATGTTATTTGTCTTTTTTTGTTCACCCAATGTCGGTGTATCAAACAATTACAAGGAATCACAAGAATTTTAGAGCACAATACTGTCTCGTCCAAACTATTATGACTTATGTACATTGAAGACCATGAGCCAATGAGAGTGATTAACTATCATGAAGATTTCATGCTATAATTTTATGGGATCCAATATTACAATATGAAGAATTATGGTTAATAAGAAATATAGGATGGTAGTACTCTCTCTCTCTCTCTCTCTCCTCCATAGTTGACCATGGAGAGAGACACGTGATGAGAAAGAGAAAAATTTCATTACATTAAAAAAAGGGTTTACAATGGCCTCAACAGGGAGGTGGATGGGGGTAAGGCAATGGTGGAAACATTTATGATAGAATGCCATATGGCCACTAGTATGGGACAAAACCTCTGTATCCATGCAAAAAAGGAAGAGGGGAGCACCCATTGTTGGAGGCGAGAAGAGACGTCCATCCATGTGGCGTTGAGATGCGAGTGTAGGATCCAATGGAACATCGGGTGGCATGGTGGATGTGGAGTGTATGGGACTCATGGCAGGAGTGCTAGTAGGAAACAGGAATGGATGGATGCATAGATATAGAACCCAATGGTGGCTTGCATTGATGCAAAATAGGAAACCCCTTTGATATGAGACTACTCCCCCAAACTAGGGTAGTGCATGATGGGCAATGCATTTCGAGAAGCACCTCTGTTCCATCTCTATGCTAATGCAATGCAAATTGAGAGTTTTACATGGCCTTGCCATAGTGTTTACCCCAACAAAATAATCAAGCACTACATCTCCCTCTTGAGAGAAAGTGTTAGGCATCCACCTCCATAGAATACCTAACATAATATAGCCTAGAGGAAATACAATATTTTTTGATGTCCTTACGTGAGTGGTTATGCTAGCCAAAAATACCTCATGAAAATCTTGTTATGTTTGGCTATGTAATGGATTGGATTCCCAACATTGTCTATGTTGTATGGTTGTGTCCCAACAAAAGGCTTTGACTCCTTGTGTATGTCCTTCTCTACTTCAAAACCCTTGGCATTGGTAGCTATGTTGTCAGCTTCTCAATTATAGTGAATGGATTCACATAAACATCTCCTAAATGTTATCATTTTGATAGTGAACTATGAAGATGTTGATCATCGTGTTGGAATTAGGGTTGCAGAGAAACGCACACAGCTTGGAGAAGACAAAGGAAGCTCAAGGCATACAATAGAGAGTGTTTTACTTAGTGTGCAATGGAAAGATAGATAGCCCTAGAGTGATGGGCGTATATACAATGCACAGGGGGAAAAACCTCCTAAAGAGAGAAAAAATGCCTCGGTGGTCCTAGTGTGTTCACACACTTCACTACCACATGTAAATGGTAACAAATCCCCCCTGGAGTGATGCGGTGAACTAGAGCTAGCACATGAGTAAAGGGAAGTGCCATGCCCTGAGGACATGACCAGTCCACAAAGGGGAGTAAGCCCAAAGCTTTACGGAAAGCTTCAAGCTTCTCACGAAACAATGCCTTTGTGAAAAGATCTGCAAGGTTGTCCTATGTTGGCACATAAGCCAAGCTGATCTCTCTTGCTGAGAGCCTCTCCCTAACATAGTGGTAATGCACCTCAATGTGCTTTGTGCGAGCATGAAAAACTGGGTTCCTTGCAAGTGCCAATGCACTCTGACTGTCAGTGTAGATAGTGTTGGCAATGTCCTGTCCACACCCAAATCAGCCATAAGGCGTCTGAGCCATACACACTCAACCGTAGCTGTGAAGACTGCCCTGTACTCAGCCTCACAACTCGATGTGGCCACAGTAGGTTTCTTCTTGCTCAACCATGATATACATGAACTGCCAAGCATGAAACAAATACCACTTGTGGACACTCGCGTGTCAAAACAACCAGCCCAATCTGAGTCCGAAAAAGCATGTAAGTCTGGTGGCAATGATCCCCCCTTGGGATAAAACAAGCCAAGATGTAAAGTGCCACTAAGGTAGCAGAAAATCTTCTTGACAGCCTGCCAATGCTTAGACCCTGGTCTAAGCATAAATCTACTGACTTGTGAGACTGTAAACTGAATAATTGGCCTCGTGTTGCATACATAAATGAGGCAGCCAACAAGAATTTGGTAAAGAGTGACATCAATAGGATCGCCATCATCATGTAGACTCAACTTCAAACCTGTTTCCATGGGAGTGGCAATAGGTTTGCAATCCTCAAGTCCAAACTTACATAGCAATGTCTCTATGTAACTTTTCTGACACAAAGCAATACCACCATCACACTGCTTAAATTGTATACCCAAGTAATGATGCAACATCCCCAAATCTTTCATCTTGAATGTAGCAGTCAAATCAGCCTTAAATTCAGCAATATGTCTCTCATTTGGTCCAGTGATCAACAAATCATCGACATAAAGAACCACAATGAGAAGTACATCACCCTCACGCTTTACATACAATGTGCTTTCTGTTGGACTGTTATGAAAGCCTTGTTTGACCAAATGAGTGTCAGCTTTCTCATACCAAGCACGAGGAGATCGCTTCAACCCATACAAAGCCTTCTTACATATGCACACTTTGTCCTCTTGTCCTTTTATGAAAAAACCGCGAGGTTGTGTTACATAAACTTCCTCAAATATGTCACCATTCAAGAAAGCAGTAACAATGTATGATTGATGTATATCACAACCAAAATGAGCTGCCAATGCACATAGAAAACGCACAGTAGTCATACGACAAGTGGGAGCAAAAGTATCTTCATAATCTATGCCTTTTTGTTGTGCATAACCCTTTGCAACAATTCGAGCCTTATGGCGATCGATCTCACCATCCGGCTTGGGTTTCAACTTGTAAACCCACTTCGTACCAATGGCCTTTTTGCCAGGAGGCAAATCACATAAAGTCCATGTGTCATTTTCTATAAGTGCATCATATTCTGATTGCATGGCAGCCATCCAATTTTTTGAATTCTCTGCCTCATCAAAAGAGAGAGGCTCCTCAACATCATGTAAGCTAGACACAGCCAAATCATAACAATCTGATGCATAAGATGCGTGGCAAGAGCCTGAACGAGTACGACTACACAAAGGTGCATCCAATTTATTGTCACGCAAAGTGTGCACCAACCATTTTGGCATACCTCTAGCCTGCTCATTTTCAGCCCTTTCCTCATAAGGTACATCATGTACATTTGCATCAATTATAGGCTGATCTGTAACATTTTCAGAAACCCCCATAGGCTGTACATTTGCCTCATTGGAACTTACATTTGTATTTTCACCACTGAAAAGAGGCAACAAAGTGTCATAAATGTCCCGTGAGCTTACATTACTGTCTCTAGTACATGACAGCAAGGGCTGAACAGAATCTTCCACAAACACTACATCCTGTGAAACCAGAATACATTTTGTTTGCGGATGGTACAACCTATAACCTTTGCTTTCAGCACTATAATCAACAAAATAACATTTGACATCCTTATCATCCAATTTTCTGCGTTGCACTTGTGGCACCAAAGCATACATAAGTGGCACACATGATGGCCTCAAGCCAAAAAGAATGCGGCAAAGCTTGACTTTTGACCATACATCGTGCCATTTCCGTCAGTGACCTGTTTTTCCTCTCAGCAACACCATTTTTCTGAGGTGTATAAGGCACTATACATTGGTGTTTTATCCCACGACTAGCTAGAAATGCATTAAATTCATGAGACATATACTCCCTCCCTCGATCGGAACGGAGGGTGCCCATAGAACATTTTGAGACATTTTCAGCCATAGCCAGAAATTGGTTGTATGTGAGTTGGACAATAGATATTTGTGGTCAAATTGAATAAGCTTGATCCAGACTCGAGCAATACAAAACCCTCATGGATTCATGAGTAATTTGACATATTTTTTGAAAACCTCACCACTCTTTCTCCTATGAGGAAATTGACCATGAGATAGAGATTCTCCCAAGAAGTGAACCCCATGTCAAAGAGACCTTATCAAATGGCACTACCAGAGGCCATTGAATTGAAGGAGCCACTTCGTCAAATTTTAGAGCAAGGATTTATTAGACTAAGCAAATCAATTTGGGGAGCACTAGTACTCTTTCAAAAGAAGAAAGATGGAACTTTTTAACTTTGCATTAACTATAGAGTGCAGATAGTGGGAACCTACCCCTGGATCCAACTTCTACAAACTACTTAGCAAAGTTACCAGTAGTTACTAGTATGTAGTAATAGAAACATTCAAAACCCAATATGGGCACCTATAAATAGGAATTATTACTTTCATTTTGTGGGTTTGTGGATTTGTGGGTCTGTCGACCAGTTAGTATTTCCCATAGCCTATTTCTATCATCACGAGTCATTAGAGCTGTCATACCATTTTGTAATTGAGCACTAAGTGCAATATAATTTGTACTTCCACAGTCATACTCTTGGACAATTCATAAATCTAAATATCTAAGTTCCAATTGTTTCAGTTCTTGTCATTTGATTTCATTCTTTTAGTTTAGTTCAATCATCCATCTCATTTTTCCATCTGGTCTTCTAAAATTTGATTTTGTTTATCTCATATGGTTTGATATCCAATATTTGACTCTAGAATTCTAAACCTAGAATAGCTATCAAGTTACCATCTCATTCCATTTTGGCAATCACGGTTGTGAGCTAAAGCTCTTTATAGGAACCAATCTCCCACTTAGAATTCAAAGTCAATCAGCAATCACAATGTGACCACGTCATTCAGCGTGAGAAAGGAGAGCTCCTACATTGTTTGTTGAAGATCAAGACCACATCAACACAGTAGTTAAGGAATTAGAGCAAGACTCTAATGAAGAACAACAATCTCAGGGGGTGAGGAGCATCAAGCTTCTCAACATTAAGTACACTCAAGAAGATGCATTCATAGAGAGCTGAGAGACATTCCTAGGAGAGGTCTCAATCACATGGCTCATAGTTAGAGTATAGTGTCCACTTCCAGTCCAAGCACGATGTGTTACCATTTACATGTGGTAGTGATGTGTGTGAACACACTAGGACCGTCGGGGCATTTTTTCCCTCTTTAGGAGGTTTTTCCCCCCGTGCATTGTATATACGCCCATCACTCTACGGCTATCTATCTTTCCATTGCACACTAAGTAACACACTCTCTATTGTGTGCCTTGAGCTTCCTTTGTCTTCTCCAAGCTGTGTGCGTTTCTCTGCAACCCTAATTCCAACAATTGGTATCAGAGCAGGTTGCGTCCTCCCGGGGTTAGTCGCCAGCTGTTCCAGCACACGCTTGCTCACTTTCTCCGATTACAGTGAGATTTGGTGAGCGTTCGCAAGTCGACAAATATTTTGAGTGCACTCGTAGAGCTCAGTCTGCTCAGATTTTCGATTCGGGCTCATTTCAGCCTCCGTTTCCACTACAGGCAGGTCTGCATATGCTATTTTGTCATTTTGTGCTGAATTTCTATCATTGCCGTTTTATGCATAACAAGTGCCTCATAGTCTTCTACGGTTTGTGCTATATAGCACGTGTTGTTCCCACTCCATTTCTCCTATTTTCAGGGAGTTTTCACATCAGGTGCAGCATTTACCATGGCTGACAACAACGGTTTGCTTTGACTAATTGAGTCCTTGGAATCCCATTCTTTCCTTGCACTTTAACTTGCCTTGTGATTATCTCTAAAGGTCAAACTTTCTAGGCCACAATGGATGCTGGCCTAATTCCTAGATAACCAATCCATCCCAAGAATCCTATCATATATCCCAACTGAAATGATTCTAATGATGATGAGGTAGCATGACCCCTAGTTCAAAACCTCAACTTTCACAAGCATTTTGGGGATAGAAAGGAATGAGTACTATCGCACTTGATGAGGAGATTAAGAAATCTACCTTGATGTGTGGCTCATGTTTGAATAACAATAAATTGTCTTTGTGCTTCAGAGTTGTCAATACTTGCTCTTCCTTGCCCTATATCTCATCCACCATTATGTCCAGTAGGGTGGTGTCTTTGGTCTGCCTCAATCGCCACCAATGCTCTAATAGTTATATGTGGGTATTTGTTGTGGTAATGTCCCAACTCTCCATATTCAAAGCATCAAACATCCAAGCGTGGAGAATTTTGGGCATTAGCAGCATAAAGCTCTTTGTGGTTGTCCATCATTGTGGAATCTTCTTGGTTTCCTACACATATTAAAGCTCTGATTCTTTTCAACTCTTCTTGAAATCCCTTGCTCCAGCTTGTAATAAAGCATCTTGTATAGTGATGGGTTTCATGGCTTCTAGATGCAATCTAATTGTTGTCACTTAAGCCTTGACATAATTGCTCTATGTTCATTGGTGTTGTGTAACATCTAAGCCTTACAGACTTTGAGTAGTATTCTTCCAAGGATAAATTGTATTATTTTAGGCTAAAATACTCATCTCTATTGCCTCATGGACAAGAGGTGAGTGCCTCTCCTTCACTATTGTTTAATCTCTCTCCAACTCTGGGAGTTTTCTAATACTCCCCATGTCTCATTTTGTTTCCACAACGATTTTGCTTCCTTTGAGAGACAAAACATTTCGAGCATTTCTTAGTTTGCAGGTGCAATCTTGGCAGTAAAGAAGTAATTGTCCATAACTTCAATCCATACTTTTTCATCCTTCTCAATATCGTCACCCTCTCCCTTACAAGAGGGTGGTTGCATTTGCTTGAGCAAAAATTATTTTCATGAATTTTCGTGTATATGGTGTCGTCTTGAGGGTTTTCCAATATAAGAGAAATTTGAGGTTTTCCTCAGAGCATGCACATATATACACATATTTTAATAACATCAATGTTTACTTAAATTTATTCCTTCAACAGTTTATGATGAACAACCTAGATAACTAAGGTATTTTTTGAGACTTAGACTTATCCAATATACTAAAAGCTCAATCACATAACTACTAAAAGCTCAATCACATGACTTAACATGTCAAACAATTAAAAAACACTTGATCTCATGGAATGACAAGTGACCAGACTTAAACAATAAAAAAAAAGGCATAAAAGTTCAAAAACATCATTTAAAAAAAATTTAACCTAAGGATTTGTGATAACAATGATCACTCATGATGTGAGGAAACTTATTAGAGGTTTCAACCATAGCCATGATACACATATGCTAGCATATCATAGTATTCCAGTGGTTGGGGCCATGGGTGTAAAACGATACACAAGGGGAAGCTCAAGGCAGCCAATCAAAATTCTTTTTCTAAACGTTGATGGAGTGTGATTGCCAATAACAAATCAATTGGCAAGGATAATTGATGTTACTTTATCATAAGCCATCAATTAAGAATCATGATTCCATTAGGGTCCATGACAATCAGAGGAGCTTCTTGAAATCAGAAGTATCAAGACAGCTTCAATCTTTCAACCCACTTGATTCGATGTAGATAAATTTTCAAGTGTTCAATATGATGTGAATGTGATGTGCTCAAACGAAAAAGGTCAACCCACAATTCTAACAACGTTTTTATAACCAACTATTAGGTCAATCAAAATTTACATGAGGTGCAAAAAGTTTATGTAGAATGAGAAACACTTTCTCTCAAAAGTCAAAAGCGAGCAATGTGATACATTAATTGAAACATGGTTAAATAGTTGGTGTCCATAAATTTGTGCTACAAAAAAATAGGATTACAGTGCCAAGCTATGCATTCATGCATTCAACCCCAAAAAGGGTCCAAAATTTAGAGAATTCCAAACTGTAAACCTAAGTATCTGATACCAATTGCAAGATTCCCATCCTAGTGATTGGGGAGACTTCAGAGTTGGCCTTCCTTTATTCTCAAATTCCATTGATGACACCTTCCTCCAGTTCAAAGAAACAACAATATGAGCAATAGACATGAGAAAGATCTCTATCCTTCCTATTGTAGATATAAGGGTCCTACACAAGAAGCCAAGTTGATAACCCAAAGGTTATGATAAGAGCTATATCCTACTTTCATTGGAGTAAAATCTTAACATACTTAGGATCCATAAACAACGTCTTTTTCTCATCTTTAAGAGGCACAACTGCCATCCATAAAATACTAGATATGGTACAAGGCTTATCTTTAACTAACAATGAGACTTGTGAAAAGTATTCAACTAATCGAGTCCACTCATCCGTAGACATAGTTCCATTTGGATACTAGTCTCCACTTTTCACACCACACTTCCTCGTGCAAAAGGCCTTGTTGGTTAGACAGAGAAAGTCCATTGGTAGGGGCAAACTCAAGATATTGGATAATTCCTTTGTTAAATTTTAGGACTATCTTCATTAGACGTTCTTTGAGAAAGAGTTGTTTGGGTAATGTTTGAAGGGTTATGAAAGAAACCGTGCCCAAAATTAATGAAGAAACCCTAATTGTAAATATAAAATAATGTGGTAGTAAATAAAGAACAAGAGGAACGGGTGAATGCACGGTGTGGAAAGTGGGAGACTAGTATCCAAATAGAACTATATGGATGGGACTCAATTAGTTGAGTACTTTTCATAAGTCTAGTTGTTAGTTAAAGGTAAGTCTCATATCGTATCTAGACTTTTATGGATGACAGTCGTGTCTCTTAAACATGGGGGAAAAGATGCTAGTTATAGATCCTAAGTATGTTGAGAATTTAATTTAGTGAAAATTGGATCTAGCTCTCATCATAATCTTTGAGTTATCAAATTGGATTATGGTGTAAGACCCTTCTATCCATAACAGGAAGGATAGGGGCCTTCCTCACTTCTATTGCTTGTATCCTTCCTTCTTTGAATTGGAGTAAGGTGTCATCAATGGAACTTGAAAATAAAGGAAGGTCAACTATCAAGTCACCTTAATCACAATACGTTGGGGACCTACAACTCTCTGTGCAATCATGAAGAGTTCACATAACCACACGTTTGGTTGATAAGAAAGCAACACAAAAATTTCCAAAAATCCCAAGGAACTAAAAATTGGCCATGCGATGCTTTTCATCGTGCATTAGATATAGTTTAGATATTATCATGATTTAGAATCTATATGTATTCAATGAGTGACCACTAAATTCCTTTTGATTGTCAAATCTTACACACTTGACCTTTTAATTAGTGATCCATCTGGGACTCAACCAATCATGTTTTTTCCACTATAGAATATATCCAACCAATCCAATAAAACCAATTTACTTTTGGCTATTTTTAGTTAACATAAAAAAGAAGATTTAATACAATAGTCCATGCCCTTTGGGAAAGCCAATAATGAGAGCTCTATTCAACCATGCTTCTTGGTTTTTTAGTAATGATAATAGTGCAATCTTGCACTAAGTAATAAGTAGTTTGACTACATTCTTGGAGTTTGACTCTCCACTATAAACTTTTGGTTTTTCATAACAAGAGATCATTCATGAGAGGTAGTTTTTTCATCATCTCAAAGGGAAGGCCAAGTAAAACATGACTATCGTGTTCAAATTTTGATGTTGTGGTATTTAAATTTGTAATTGTGTTTTGCGTTGGAGTATTCCTTATAAGGGATAAACCATACATAAGTATGGAGGGGAGTGGACATAACCTCTTCTACTAGACATAATGATCAAGGAATGTGCTCTTTCTTTGTATATCCAATAAACGCCTTCAGTTTTAATGCTAAAACTTTGAAAGTAGCCTGCTTTGGTGAGTATCTCGACATTAAAAGTTTGGACACACTTATCACATTCTTTGACTTCCTTAGATTGAAGTGTCTTATTTACCACTCATGTTGTGATAAGTCACGAATGTTAAGCTTTGCCTAATTGTGCAAATAAGGCAACTCAAAATACTGTTTCTTTGGTGTTACTTCGATAGCAATAAGAGAAACTTCACATGCCCCAAACTTGGAAGGCTCAATCAAAGATAGATGATAGACTACACAATCCAAAAGCAAAATTTAGTTTTGAGACAACATTGCGGGCATTTAGCACAAACATTACTTTTGGAAAACACAGATGCATTTAGAGGATGTTCACGGACCCAACATATATCATGGTTCGTAGAAATGTGAAATATCTATGTATTATTTTTTCCAACTCTTATATCCTACCACATACAAAAAACACATGGCTAATTATGTTCAAATTTTTAGCATAATGCATGACACTTTGCAGCTCCCTATGCCTAGCCAAGCCTTCCAACATAGAAAGCAATAAAAAAAGGATAACTCCAAAAAAAGAAAAGGATCTTGGACCCAAACCTCTTCTATATATGATTGACATATTTACTACAATAATAGTAGCACATGGCAAATGAAGAGACCTAGGTATCAAATCCAAAGTCATTCCACTACTAGAATATAAGTTGTTGTCCAATGGCCTTTACATAGAAAACTTGTGGCTTGCTCCTACTTTATAAGTTATAAAAATATTTGAAAATGTAGAATCTTCTATTGAGCCTATTGGGTATATGACCTTTAGCCTATGCCACAACATGTTGGTATGTACCATCTCTAGTCTAGTCAACATCTAGTTAGCAGAAAACCATGTGATATCATGTGCACTTAGGTGAGTTTCACAAGGATCCAAAAGTGTTTCCTTTGGAGGCCATATTGGGAGGTCTACCCTTGCCCTTTGGAAAGAGTGAATCTTGTCCTTTGGGAGATGCCGCTTGTCCCTTGAGAGGTGCATCTCCTATAGGTTGCCACACTATTATTAGTTTATCTACTTTGTGCATTGTCTGATTGCTCTCTCTAATTACTTATCATGAATGACACACTTGTCATGCCACCTCAACCCTAACCTTTCAACTAGTATCGGATCCACATAGTGGTTGGTAATTTATAATCACACCTTAGATCATTAGTTTAATTATTCTCTGATCAACAACCTAATTTTCATGTGTAGACATATTCTTGGTGAAGTCCAATGAGCCACTACCTTCCATGGATTGATTAGAATTGAGTAAGGAGATTGTAGG